>NC_056743.1:874201288-874821288 GCF_019279795.1 Protopterus annectens | reverse complement strand
AAATCACATTATCTACAAAGCCAACATAATAACCAAACAGCAGCAGTCAGTCATTTTCATATACACATAACTTTCCTACCCAGCAGTTATAGCTACTTTGTTGTCTGCATATCTCAGATTTCTAACTGTAATAAAATGACATTATCATAGTTCCATTTTATGGAAAAAAAATTCTATATAATACCCCTCTATAAAGGTGGCTCAACAACCAAGCTCACAAACTATAGTCCAATTGCCATTCTCTCACCCATACTCAAAATCTTAGAAAAATGTATTCACTCTCAACTTACTACATACATTACTTCTCATAACCTCCACTATCCCTCTCACATTTTTCAGAACTAGCCACAGTACAACCACTGCCCTTCTAAGGTTCATAGATATAATAAATCAAAATATAAATTTATGCTTCAATCCTTTGCTCTATTTGACACTATCCCTCTCACATGTTTTCAGACCTAGCCACAGTACAACCACTGCCCTTCTAAGCTTCACAGGTATAATAAATCAAAATATAAATTTATGCTTCAAACCTTTGCTCTATTTGACACAATCATCTGATTCACCTAACTAAGCTCTTCCTACTGGTCAATCACTTTCCTCACTTAACTGTTTTCTTACTTACCTTACTAATAGGTCCCAAGCATTGAAAAGGAAAGATGATTTCTCCCACAAGGCTCTATCATAGGACCACTACTGTTTAACTTATTCATGAACAACCTAAACAAAGCATAGTACAATACATTGATAAGGACACTCTAATATGTGCTGCTAAGACACAGCACATAGGGAAAAACTGGGATTTTTGGCTGTACCAGAAAAGCTGGAAGAAACAGACTGTATTAATTTTATGAAAGAACAAATGAGCAACTTAATTGATATTCCACAACAGGAATTGTTAATTGAAAGGACACATCATGTGTATGTTCCAAACTGGGCTATGAGAAGCATCCTAGACCTTTAATAGTAAAGATGCAATCTTACCAGCAGAAAGAGTTGATTATGACAAAACTGTGGCAGAAGGACAAGGTACTAAAAGTGTAGAGAATGACTGCTCATTGTATACCAGGCAGAAGAAGAATACATTTATTCCATTATTCAGGGAATGATGAGAAGCAGGCATGAGATTCAAACTGCTGTAACCAGCTATCTTCAAAATATTTTTCCTGGAGGGACAAAATAATTTTTTGATGAAATACATGCTAAGGAAGAAATACAAAATTTGTCCAACAAAAATTGAGCTGTGAAACAGAAGGAGATTCTGTTTCTTGTTCTTTTGGTAATAAAGACCACATAGAGACTGTGCTAGTGAAACCATTTCCAAAGTTTCAATGGAAAATGCTTGAGAGAAGGAAAAACACAAGAATCAATTAGAAGAATCAAGGGTACATTGGAAATGAAGCAGGGACAGAAAATCTGGAAATATTTGACTTCCTTGGACTTTGTTAAACTTGTAGGGGAGTTTAATGACATGAAGTATGCTTGTAGCATAAAATCAGTAACTTGGAAGCTGACAAATGTGGAATTACAAATCAATAATTATATTTATGAAACCTGACAGAACAAGAAAATCTGGACATATTAGACTTAATTGAACTCTGTTAAACTTTTAGGGGACTCTAAAGCATATGCCTTACTTCATAACATTAATTTTCAGAAAAATATTCAGGAGAGGGGAAGAGGAGGGGAAAGTTAAGTGCAAGTAAAACATTTTTTTTTCTTAATGATATTATTTTAATAGTGCATCTTTTTCTTTGCATGCTATAACGTCTCTTATTTATAAGTGTAATGGGGATAGTAATGTAAATAGATGCTTCTGTTTTTACTTTTTTTCTTTCTGGCTTCTTATTCTCCTTGTTCAGCTATAGGAAATGTAGGCACTGTACTAAAAAAAAAAAAGAAGAAAAATCTGTTTAAAAGAGCACGAAAAATTAGTGTGTCTTTTCTCATTCTTGCATAGCAGAATGACTGGGTTAAGGCCATTAGCTTGATCTAGTAATACGTTTTAAGAGAAAACAGGTACATGAAAATTAATATTGAATATTATAAGGCTTTTTTTAGTAAACAAATGTATGCTTTACAGTATTGTCTGGTACTTTCAAAAAATTGATGTTTTCTGTAACTAAATGTCAGTGGTCTCAGATAAATACAAAAGGTAAGAGTAATGAACTGTATTAGATATGCAGAGTGTAAATAGCTACGCTACAGGAGACACATTTGGAAAGAACTGAACATGTGAATTTGATAAAGAAAGGTTTTCAGGATGGTGATGCAGTGGAATACGTGCGGGCAAATGAAGAGAGAAGTACTTATATTAATTGTAAGAGGAGCTCCTATAGTGATAGAAGAGGATAAAAAGATAATGGTAGCTTTGTAGTACGAAGGGGCTACTGGCAAGGGAGGAGGATTACAGTGGCATGTATTTGTATTCCACAGAAAACAGCTATAATGGAAATTCTGGGAGAAATAATCAGCTTTCAGCATTGAACATTACTTATAGATGGGGAGTGGAATTTGATTTGCAACGGTGAAGATGTGTCTGGAGGCCCAGAAGCTAAATATAACAAAGAAGGGTAGATTTTTGAAGAAATTTATGAAAATATTTGACCTGGAAAATGTGAATTCAGTACTAGGAGCTTGGAGTGAATTTAGATATTATTCCCCAAGATATAAAAATTGGGCTAGGCTAGACAGAATTTACATTTCACAGGAACATGTGCATTTAATTGAAGGTCTTGATATGCATCCAATAACTCTTTCAGATCATGCAACAGTAATAACTAAAATAAAAACACAAGTTAATGAAATAAAAGAGACACTGGCACATTCCCACCTATCTGTCAGAATAGTGTAATTTAAGGAATGGGTAGTGGAAATTATTCAGGAGCTATTAGAGATCATAGAATTTTTTTCTGAAAATATATAGGGAGTGAGATAAAATTAAAGTGGTGTTTAAAAATAGGGTGGAAATAAAAGAAAGGGATATATGGTTAAGAAGTAACAAGAACTATTTAGAGGGACTGACAAATGTTAAAATATTGCAATATAGGGGGAATCCCATAGAACAAGAAGAGGGGCAACTGCAGAATACTTAACAGAAAATAAGGGATTACCTTGATAGTATGCATGAGTTTCGAAAGATTGCTGTTAAGCAACTGTTTTTGACAATAACATCAGAGCACAAAAACTTTTAGCACAATGACTCAAGCAACAGAAAGTAGAAAGGGTTATCACCAAGCTTATGGAGCCTGTAACAAGGAAGCTAATAAGGGATCCTGTAGAAGTATTAGAAATATTTCAGAAATTCTATAAAAGTCTGTATAAAGCAAATAAATATGGAAATCAATGAAAGGTACAAATGGAAATGTTTATGGAAGAATTAAATATGCTACTGTTAGAGGTGGATGAGTCTCATACCGGCACATTTCAATACTAAAGCAGGATTAAAAAGTCTTTATGTCTATAATAGCCATAAGTGATGCCAAAATTTATAGATATGGATCAATGTGGTTTTGTGGAGGGGAGGCAAACATTTGACAGCATTAACACAACATTGATGATCCAGAGGAAGCAGAATGTAAGAAAATGCCACTGTTGTTGGTGGGTCTTGATGCAGAGAAAGCATTTGACAGAGTAATTTGGGACTTTATGAGCAAGGCAATGGAAGAATTTACATTCCCTGATAAAATTATAAGGTTGATTAGGAGGATGTATGAGGGATCTGAGATATAAATTAAAGTGTGTGGGGTCCTGTCTGATAATTTCTGCTTGAGCAGAGGATCCAAGCAGGGGTGTCCTCTCTCCACTTTGTTATTTACATTATATTTAGAACTATTGGCAAAGAAAATAAGGGACTCAGAAATTCAAGGCTATAACTGGTATGGAAGTGTAGAAAAACTGGCTGTATTTGCAGATGATATTATTTTATACCAGACAAAACCAGAAAGAGACATTACATTGTTGTGGAATATATTGAGACAGTTTCAGATCTTTTCAGGATACAAAATTTATGAAGCTAAACAAAGGCAATGACAGTAAATTATGTACCCACACACAAACTGGTTCAGCAATATCCATATTTATGACATAGCAAAATGAAGGATTTAGGAGTATGGGTTAAAATTATTCTGGTGTAGCAGCTAAAGATATGTGGGTAGAGACTAAACAAAAGATAATACAAAAGCAGAAAATGAATATGGATAGTAAGATACAAGCAGTTAAATTTTTAGTCCTTTAGTCTTATACACAGATCAGGCATATTTCTATCAAACAGAGGAGAAGTTGTAGATAGTAATTAATAAAGAGCTTGGATTTTATCTAAGAGGGGATGACATCGAGAGTCAAGTGGGATAAGCTGATTCTTCCAACAGAAGAAAGTGGACTGGGATTACTTGATTTGAAGGGATATTTCAGAGCAACACAGTTATGGCTCCTATAAATAGCACAAGCAGAAAACTATAATTCAAAATGGAAAGAGATGATGATGAAATGAGGTGAAGCTCAAGAAACAAGGCGAGACTGGAATTTTGGATGCATACCTTTAAGAGGAATAACAATAATCATACAGAATATTATATTGATAAAGTAGCAGAAAGTATTTTAAGGACTAAGCCAACACAGGAATGGAGAAAGGAGATTCTGCTGATATGGATGGTTGTAATTAGGGATACAGACAATAGGCAAGAGGGGGCTGGAATTTTTGGGAGAAAACTGGCAAAGGATCCAAGGTATTGGGAGCAAATAAATAGAATGGGAAAGGTAATTGAATGGGAAGACGCCAAGAATTTATTTGGACTGCAAGTTAGAGATGGCCTTCCCTATCAATGACTGATATTAGAGTATAGTCAAAGAGAAAGAAAAATAGGGGGTCCTAATTGAAAGACCAGTACTGGTAGAGTTTTTAGTAGAATCTAGAAAATAAGCTGCTGTTAAAGGAATAATTTAGTACAGCATATAAAATATTGCATGATAACTATAAGAGTCAATCAGAGGAGGTTAGAAAGGATTGGGAAGAGAGACTGGATAGGCAATTAACAAAGAAAGAAGGGGAGGATATATGTATGTATTTCAAATATGCAACAAAGTCTGGATGATTTAGGATATTTGCTTGGAAGTGTTTACATAGGTATTTTTATACCCCAAATAGACTCCTATGAATTTTTCCTATGGTAGACAGCAAATGTTGAAGGTATTGATGGGGAAGAAAGAGGTAACTGGGAGCATATTTTCTGGGAGCGTTCTGAGTTGGCAGACTTTAAAAATTCCTGCAGACTGCTTGATGCTAGGTAAGCAAACTGGATTAACTAAGGAAATGATTTTTTTGAGCTGTCATACAGAATCAGAATTGCCTAGGCATAGGAAGGCCTTGCTGAGTCTAATTATGGTAGCTACCAAGAAAAACATTTATTAGAAAATGGAAATCAAAGTCTAAACTAACTGTACCAGAAGTAGTGAATGTAGTAACAGAGATAAAAACAACTGGAATTGGGATCTTTAGAAAATGGTAGGAGCAAATTACATTGGTAAAATGGGAAGTGTGGGGAACAATACATGCAGAGGAGGAATGAGGTTTAAAAGAAGGCAGGATTTGAATGAACTATGTAATGTTTGACAATGACTGGATAGATTATAAGTGATATATAATTGAAACTACAGTTGTCTTAACATGGTTTGTAATGTATAATGTTTGCAACTGAAACTGTCAGTATGGTTTGTTTTCATTTCTATACATGTAAGATTGCTTGTGTCATACATGATAATTTAATAAAAATTTTCTTTCGTTTTTTTTAACTCACAACTCCTCCCAAGGCTAAAAAGAAAAAAACAAAACTAAACTACCATTGTTCACCTCCCCAAAACTCCCTTTAATATACTGTCATCCAACAAGACCAATGTAGAACTGGTATCCCACACCAAACTACTAGGTGTGATTATAGATGAACACCTGAAATTTGATCTCCACCTTCAGCAAGCCATAAAGAAGACCCACCAAAAGGTAGGCTACTTCTGTAGAGTTAAACACTACCTCACTGACTCTGCCAAAGAAAACAGACACTTATATTTCTACTCATCACCCTTTTATTTGCTTCTGCTATCCTAAACAATCTTAACTTCTCTCAAGCAGCCAAACTAGAGCAATGCTACAACAAAATAACCATATTCGCAACCAACCAATAATATAGATCATATCACTGCCTCTCTAAAACAACTAAACTAGCTCAAATTAAGTAATTCTCTGTTGCACTCACAATTATAGCCTTCAAACTACCGCAAAAAACTGAAAAATTATCATCTCTTCACTCCATCATTCAAACTTAAATTGGTAAGAGACTTCTGTGCTTCACTCACTGACAAATCATTACTCTCCATAACAAAAATAATAATGCAAGATCCTCCCGGTATTCATACTGCATTTCTAATAGTTGGAATGCCATCCCACTCCACTTAAGAACAGGCTGTAACCTGAAATGCTTTAAATTCCAACTGAAGTACCACCTGACTCTGTACCTGCACCACTCCTGATTACACTGGTACTAATATACCTAGGTTAATTCAAGCCATAACTCTCTGCTGCAGAAAATGTAATATACTATTGTCACAGGTATAACCTCCTCTATCATCTCATCTCCTTTTTCTTCCTTTTGCCTTCTCCCCTCCTTCCCTTCTTTGCGCTGCTCCAATTCTTTATCTTACAAAATATTCACATATAACCAATGCAACTGTTACTTTTAATTAAAACTGTAAATGATGTAATGAATGTCAAGGATACCTGAATAATAAAACTGCTGCTTATGAATGCAACTGACTGTAAATGATGAAACAATGCATACGATGTCCACAATGTCTATATAATGGAGCTTTTCTCCCTGGGTCACTGCTTGAAAAAGGCACTTTTTAGTTTGAGTATGCTGGTAAACAAATGCCTATAAATAAATAAAATAAAAATTGTTGCACAATGCATTTCAAATAGCTTTAAAGCACAGCTGCTTGCCAGCCACCCCTCTCCCAGAAAAGTACTAAATACCTAAAAACCTTTTTGCCCAAAATCAGGAACATAATTTAAATGCTGAGCTTATATAATTGGGACACAGCTACTATAATGGTTATAACGGGTTTCCATTGGAGTGCATTTTCTGAAGGCTACAAAGTATAGAAGTCAAATACCTGTCATTATTAACTGCCATCCTCAGTGATTTACTAGAAAACACAAATTTTCTAAGGAACAGACTAGTACTATCTGGCAAAATCAGGAAACATGATTCTAATTATCAACCTCTTAGCACAAAAATCATGGACAAAGCTAAAAAAAATGAGTAACAAAAACCTGTAATCATGGACAGATTTGTAATGTTGCTGTTATATACACTTAGTAAAATGCTAGAATAATAGCTTTCTTTAAGTATTTTCTTTCTCTAAATATTTTTATTAAATTTAAACACATGAAAATATTACAAACATTCTAATGTAGGTTTTGAATAAATAACTGTATATAGTATTTATATTTGGCCTAATATAAGAAATATTTCACAAGAAAGAAATAATAAAACTGTTCATTTACCAATATACATTCAGAATATTTAAATAACATTCAGTCAAATTTGTAAGGAATGAGATGTTTTAAGAGTTTCTATTAAACCAAGAACATTGATCCAAGGATTATCAGACCATTTCCTAGGATAAATTCTTGTTTCCTTGACTTTTATTTCTGTGAGAGCTGATTCTTCCAATAATAATAAAAACTCTTCAAAGGTGGGTGGTGCAGATGATTTCCATTTTCTAGTTAAACATTTTCTAGCCACTGCTAAAATAGTCAAGAGGAGATAAAAGTTGTTTCTCGTCATAGAATTCATAACATTTACATTCAGTAGACTTAGGGTTTTGGATAAAATAAATATGTATGAAAATAAAGCTTGACAGAATTTACCTATGTCAACCCAATACTTTTTAATTTTATTACAACCATAAATAATGTGTTCCCATTCAGCTGAACATTCCATAGAACATCTCCAACAAACAACAGTGGCAGATGATTGTATTTTAGCAACTATGTTGGGAGTATAGAAAGCTCTGTGTAAGAATTTCCACGTAAAGATTTTCCACATTTTCTAGATTTAAAGTTAGTTTGACAGAGTATAATAGGTTGGATTTGACTTCTGGGGATAAAGTTAAAATTTGACCTTTATTAATAAATTTCCAGAATTTTTGTTTAGGTATAGATGTTGCTTTTTTCTAAAAATTTTTTTTTTTACCTTTTTTAAAATTCTTTTCTTATTAGTGTAGATTATTAGAACTTTATCCCGACCTCTATATTTTTCCGTTTCTTTCTAAAAGATCACTGTGTCGTGCCGGGGGTCCTTAGCTCTCGGAGCGGGACCTCTGGACCAGAGAGCCAGCTCAGGAGCCCCCATTTAGATTTTCATCCATCCTCTCCAGCCTCCTGATTTTGCAGAAGAGCCTCTCGGAAGAGGATGTGCAAGAGGAAGCACATCTATCACGTCGGACACAGGATCTGATGATTCTGGGGTCCCCCCTCCCCCTTCTGAAGATGTCTTCTGGAATCCTGAACAGAGGGAAATTGGCCAGCCCAAAAGGAGTTTTAGATGCTATGGTGGTAGCTGCTGCCACAAAGAAGGAACTGGTTGATCCTTCAGTGCCTGTGTGAAATGTTAGACCCCTACAGCTGTGGGTTCAAGAGAAAAAGAAAACAGCAGCTGGCTACCCTTAATTCCATCCCCACTCTCTCCATGCCTCCTCTCTTATCTCCCCCTGACTAGGTCTGGAGACTGATGGCAAGACCCCTGACTGATGGCGAGACCCCATCGGAGACCTTCGACTCCCTCCCTAAAGGCCCCCAAAGAAGGGAAGGAAATAGAAGGGTGGGAAGCAACAATCTCAAAGGGACTTCGGCAGCACAGACAGAGTGGTTTTCCTACCAAAGGCAGAGGTGGGAATTTAGAGGCGGTCGGGGGGGGATGATCACTGTACCAGAAGCCTGGCTATCCTGACTCAAGACAAATGGTCATTCAAGGCTATCTCTATCCCCTTTCTTCGTTTTCCAAATATAGCTTTGGAAATTTCAAAAACTGCTTGCAAAAGAGCAATTCAGTGTTCTTCCTTTTTGGCAAAGGAAACTGGATGTGCTCCCACTGCCCCGGTGTGTTTGCAAATGCATGGCAGTGCTTCTCACACCTGAGGACGAAAAGGATTCCAGTGTTTCCATATTTGGACGACTGGCTTCTCACAGCTCCCACCAAGCGATCACAGCGCGCAAAAAAAGCATCTCATGGTGGGATGTCTTCCCCCAGCTCCTGTCGGAAGAGGATGCCTCCCTGATCGGGTGGGGGGCATTATCAGGGCAGGACAGTCCAGGCACATGGCAACCAAACGAATGCCTCAACAAACAAGGGAAACAGATCATACCCCCTGTGTCTGAAGCACTCAGACTGTGGCAATGGGCGATTTTATACTCATGCCTCAAAGATTTCTGGGGGGGGGGGGCAGCTGCTGCTTTTTTTTACTCCCCAAAAACAGCAAGTGCGAGAATACTCACTCCTATTCCCTTTACCAGGCCAACCCAGACTTATGCATTTCCTCCTTCCCTTCTCTCTCAGTAATACAGAAAGCTATCTCCAGAAGGCCTCATTGATCCTCATTGCTCCTTACTGGCCTCGCAAGTGTGGTTCCCCTTTCTACATCGTTATCCTTTTGATCCACCAATCGTCAGTTTTTATCGCGCCCTCCCTCTCTGAACCTCTTCCACTGAAAGAGATTTATTTTGAGTAGGGGAACTCTCATATATTGGGGCAAAAGGAAAGGATAGGATCTTCACCGCTTCCATCTAATGTCCCACAAACTTTGCAAAGTTTTTGAAAGGAGTTTTTCTAAACAAAGCATTGACCTCCCTGTCTTTTTCCCAGATTCCACCAGAGCTTTGGCTACTTCTCTAGCCTCTGTTCCGTTAGGCCCACCCGGACACAGTGCTAGGGACGGGTCCCATCCTTCTCTTCTTCTTGCCCCACCCTCCTTCCCGTTTTTTATACTGTGTTTCTGTTATAAGCTGGGGTTAGCTTACAAGCGAGATCTGAGGTAACTCTTGCCCCAAGAAGAAAAAGTAGAAGAAGACAACTAACATGGAACGTTATGGTAAGAACATAACTTCTATTTTTATAGTTTATTAGAATTTTGTAGAAATTAGAGATTAAGTTAGGCCAATTCAAATTATTGTATATCAGATTTTGAATATGAAAAATCATCTTAGGTTTAGTTTTAAATGAAGCGTTATCTATTATTCTACAAAGGTCTTGAGCAAGAGAAAGAATACTATTTAAAATAATCCAATCAGAATCTGAGATATAAATATTTTTTATTTCAGAAGTCTGTAATACTGTTAAATCTTTTATGCAATGTAGCCAACAAATGAATTGTTTTGAATCCCAGTCTTAAAAGACATTTTTGTGAATTCTGTTGGTATAATATTTAGTAATCCTGAAGCTAATTAATAGATCCCACCAGAGTTTTACATCTAGATTTGAGTTTATAAATGTTCTGATCTTACTATAAATATAATTTATTGTGTTTACTTTGGTAGATTTTGCAATATTATATTATAAATGAATGCCAAGTATATACCATAGATTGACATTTTGATTATCTGCTAAAAGATTGACAGCTAATTTGTTTTCAAAATGATTGTGTGAAGGGATTTCCGTGCACTTGAGAAATTAGAATCCAACCAATTAATAGCTAATTTGAGATTGGAAGCCTTAATATAGGAATCAAGATCTGGAAAGTTTATTCCCCCTTGTTCCCATGTTCTAATATGATGATAAAGTGCAATTCTATTTCTTTTTGGAAACCATAAGAAATTTAGTAAGAGCTTGTTAAAGTCATTTAATATCTTTTTATTTGGAGGTATAGGAATGGCTTGGACAGTATAATTTATCTTTGGGAGTAAGGCCATCTTTATTAACTGTAGTCCATCTTCAAAATATAAAAACAAATTGTTCCATTTTTCTATTAGGAATTTTTATAGTAGATAAAGTATTCATATAATTTGTGGTTACAGTTGTATTTATGTTATCACATAAGGTAATTCCTAAGTAGTTTATGGATGATACTAAAGTGACAATTATGGGATTTGGGTCAAAATTTCTTTGAGAGAATCTTCTGAAACTCCCAAAGTTAGAAGAATATTGTCTGCAAAAAGTAAGATTTTTAGAGTTGAATTGTCCATGAATTTTAAAACCAGTTATTTTTGGTGATTGACGGATAGTGATTGCAAATATTTCAATGGCTAAAGCAAAAAGAATAGGGGATAAAGGACAGCCCTGTTTAGTTCCTCTGGTAATTTTTATGGCTTCTGAAGTAAATGGGCCAAATTTTACATAAGCAAGATTGTTACCATATAGACTTTTTATCAGATGTATACATTGGGAGGGAAAATCAAAAATTTCTAGTGATTTAAAAAGAAAGTTCCACTGTAATGTGTCAAAAGCTTTTTCGATATCAAGAGCAATTAAAAGAGCCTCTTGATTATCTCTATTAGTAACATCTGTAAGAGTGAGAATCCTTTGAATGTTGTCATGTGTTTGTCTGTTGTAAATGAAGCCTGTTTGATCTTCATGTATAATGTTTGTTAAGGATTTCTTGATCCTATTTACCAAGATGGATGTAAAGATTTTATAATCATTGTTAAAAAGTGAAATAGGTCTATATGAACTACACAAAGTTGAATTTTTATTTTCTTTTAAAATCGGGGTAATTAGAAAATATCTCCAAGAGGGAGGAACCAGATGTTGAGAATGAATTACATTAAGAAAATTTTTTTAAGTATTTTCTGAAAGAGATGAAGTCTGAAACTCAAATTATGCCATTATTTTGAGGCTGTAATCCACAGTGCTTTGCCAGAAAGCCACAAATTTTATGAAGAACAGATGAAAAATATATGGCAAAAATCAGTTTCAGAGCTCCCTCAGCAGCACAGTACTTACCCCTACAACAAACAACATTTTAGTGTAAGAATCTGGGATATAACTGGACAAATGCCCCAAACCAGGGATGGATTTTAATTGCTTTTCTATACTTGCAAAATCTATTATTCTGGATGCTTTTCTGTTAGCATTTATTTAAGGACAGAAAAGACTATAACTCAAACACCTATCATTATTTAATAAATAATGACAGATATTTGAGTTTCTGAGTTTGTATCCTTAAATGAATTCTAATAAAAAACTGTCATTCTGGAAGTTTTAGACTTGCAGGCTGCAGTCCTTGACTATCTGCTAGAAAATCACAAATTGTAATCAGTACAGTAATACATCACATAATATAAGGTCAGATTCCTCAATGACAGACAGACAACCAGAGATTTTATGAGGAAAAATAAATAGAATTCAAATATCAGGAAGACTTGAGAGCTATGCTCCCACCCTGTATCTCTGAAATGGTTTCCTCTTGCCAGAATAGGAGCAATTAAAAAAAGCATCTTACAACTCTTTCTAGCAACCAGCAATCCCTGCTTTCTATACTGTTTAATATTAGTGGGCTTTCTGCCATGACATGGCAAATTGATTGGCTAAGTGCACTGACCTCTTGTTGGCACTAAAACTCCTTTTTTTAGTGCAGGCGTTTTGGGAACCATTTTTCTGTTTTGTTTTATTTTTAAGGAAAGAAAAATAGTGTGTGTTTTTAATAAACAAACAAATAAAGGCCTGTAGTGCCTCTGCTGCACTGGCCATGGGCCCTAGGCAACTGCCCTAATTTCCCTTATAATAACCCACTACTGGACATTATTCTTGGTTAATTTGCATGTCTCTGAATTGTGTGGTATCACTAGTGCAAATCAACACTCTTCTATGGTAATCACCACTTACAGCCCAAGCATCACATTGGCATATACACTCTCCATAGTTACACACTCTCTCTCTCTCTATATATATATATATATATATATATATATATATATATATATATATATATATATATATATATATATATATATGGCTGTCTGTCTCTCTCACACTCACTCACCTCAACTGATCCCCAGTTTACAGACCATCCCTGATGTTGCCTTTTATTTTTTCTTGTCCTTCATAAATCATGGATGATTACAGTCATTAATGCCAGACATTATTGTTTCAGTCTTCTTATTGTTCAGAAACTGCAAAGTGGTGGAAACCTGTTGCTCTATTATTTTTTTAAATGGCTTAGAAATATTTAGAAAGTCTCCTCTGTGCCTCTAGTGTTCCCCTGGGCTTTGTCCTGAAGTCTTGAGTATGGCCGTTGAGAGGTGTGGTAGTAACATATCAAAAAAATGACAGCACACAGACACGCACACACACACTGACCAAGCATGTCTCTCAACTGTCCCTGATTTTGCAGAACATCTCTGATTTTGCCTGTTATAATTGCCCTGTCTCTTGTAACTCATGGACCATTATGGGCAGTTAGTAATACCAGACGTTAAAGTTTCATACTTCTTACTGTTCAGAATATTCTTTGTGATGCAAAACCTATTGTTCATGGGATTGTAGGAGGTTACTAGGCTAATGGCCCAAGAGCTTTTTTAAGCCTAGCTATTCATGCCACAATTTTCCCCAGTTATCAGTGCCCAATGAGTAGAATGTTTTTTTTTGGTGTACATCTGTGCCTTAGGGCATCTGCAACTGCCTCTGTCCATAAAGGTATCCAGGTAACAAGCAACTGCCTCTGTCCATAAAGGTACCCAGGTAACAAGCCAGGGGTGAATCTGCAATTTGTCATACTTTGGACCAAATTGCATTTGATTAGGCTTAAGGGAGAGCTTCCCATGAAAGAGGAGTCTGTTTCAGAGAAGGGGTAATCTCCCATATACCCGTCCCTCCAACATGTTTTGTTTATGTCAAAGATGACGTTTAGAGCCTTAGATTGGGTAATTCTAGTGCTGTTTGCTTTGCAAATGTGTAACATCTATTAGGGTTAGACTGGAGAATGCCTTGTAGATTAGCCACATATTGCCTTTTTTATGTGACTTTGAGTAATATGTAAAAGTCCATGTTGTCTAGCTTTCTCTTCCTAGTATTATAGACTTTGCTCAATGATGTTGGGGAGTTTACTCCTCCACACAGGTCCTTCCTAGAATGTCGATGGACGACAATGTTGACTTTCTAAGCATCGAGACCAGAAAGTCGAATGCTTACTTCATTGAGCATTCACTACATCAAAACCTCTAAAGCCGAAAAGGTACAGCAGAAGGAACAGCATGTTGGTGATTCAGATAAGTAAGTGGACTGGTACTTGTGTGGTTAGGGGAATATGCACTTCCTCAGGGATAGTGGTATCTTGGAGCTAGTATAAATTAGCAGGGGGTGTGTTGGGGGGGGGCCTGCAAAAAACCTGTTTGATGGACTTTTTTTTCTTCTTCTTCTTATATTCAGGGCTGCAAAGGTATTGTTATATCTGCTGGCATAACATTTCAGTCTTATGGGTTTCAATGAAGGGAACATTCAATTAAGTGAGTGTTCAACTTTCTGGTCTTGATGTCTAGAAAGTCAATGCTATAGTCCACTGATATCTAACACAGGTCCCTAGACATACAAGCATGCACTTACATTCAGACATTCACTTGTGCGTGCATACAGAAACACAAACACACACACAAACTCACTGACACTCTCACCATAAATGTATCAGTTCCCACTTGATTTCACTCACAGACACACTTCCCATTCACCCACACACAGACACACCACCACCATCACTACCTCTCCTCAGGCAGTTTCCTGATGTTACCTTGTATGCTATCACCCTTACTTACTGCAATGGGAGAGCACAGCTTTGTGTTCAGTAACATGGGTGGAAATTTTAACTTACTCATCTGAGTGTTTCTCTGAATCACTCAGCTGCTTCATTTCAAGGAGAAAGCACAAGGCTAATTGGTGTAGGCCACTCCCCTGGCATACTTTATTAGCATGTTGCATGAATGTGGAGACAGCTCACTGTGCTAATCCTACAGACTGTGTAGAATCATTGTGGTCGACCTGTGTCTTAATCAGAAAGGGCTGACACTAGTGCTAACCTATGGTAAGGCTTACCACTGGTGGAAGTCCTTTTGTTATGGTTTATTGCTGGTGGAGGCCCTTTCTGAATCCCAACTTTGGTCCTCTGCCATAGTGAGGTTAATGTATAATTTAGGAATAGTATTTCATTTATTTATTTACTTCAGTTTTGGTTTCTGGGGTACGTACTTGTGAACATGTGACCAATTGCAAGCTCAGTCCAGGTTACCGTCAAAATAGTAACATTAACAGGTTTACCATGAAAATGTAGAATGAAAGTTTGGTGAAAATGGGAATGTCAAAAATCATTTGGCTGCTTCCCCATATTGCTGACCTTCATAGGTTCATAGGTAGGTACTAGGCTATTGGCCCTAGGGCCTATATAAGCCTAGTCAATACTTCAACTGTTCTGTGCAGCAAATGCCACTGTGGATTCGCACATATGTGGTTGAAGTTTTGACTAGGGATTGTGGTACAGTGTGGATTGGGAAATTACCCTTTTCCCCACTGTAATGGGATCTCTGAGTTGGAATATATAATTTGTAGGGAGTGTGGGAGGCACAGTCCCCTACATGGGGGGTGCAGAGGGGCTTGGCCCCTGCATAAACATTAAGTCACATGATTTGCAATAATGAACTGCAAAACAAAATGTTGAAAGTGCAAATGTGATTTTGTTGCTGAATGCATTTCTACATTATGACCTCATTAATATGCAGGAAGTGGGTATTCAGAGTCGATATACAGCACAGATTATGTTGTGCCGTTCGCACATTTGATAGTAAACCCATTAATGTATGGTAAATAAATAGTGTCATCACTTAAAGCAGGAAAAAAATTCAGCAGTTAAGGTGCTATGTACATATTTACAAGCTGTAGGTACAAACAGTGAATGGTTGCCAGTGTGACATGAAATGTGCTCTGGTGAGGATGATACTTTAGGAGGAGCTCTAAGAAGACATGCTTACCTTGTGTCAGAATAGTTTGGGCGATTATAGGAGACTGGTTTGTTCTGAGTTTGGTATTTAGCTTTAAGTCAGCAAACAACTTGTTTGGAAATATTTTGCCTTTTTTGTAATGATCTCTAGTAGTAGGTGAGGGATCTTTTTCCAGATTTTCCAGGGTTATGCTCAAAGATGAAAATGTTTTCAATTCCTTTGTGAGCCAATCAATTTTATTATACTTAGTTAAGAAATTAAGGTGAATTTGGTGTTCTGGAGAGATCTGAGTAGTTGTGAAAGTTGATTTGTTACAGTGTTGTGGTTAGTGAGGCTAAGAATGGGAGACCAATCTATACCAGCAAGTTGGGAACAGTATCCTTTCTAGTTTGTGGATGTGTCTGGTCTGAAGGTGAGCAACCTAGGAGTGTTTTATTTTAAGATTTTGTATGTTGGAAGGTGATTGAAATGTGGTCAGTGAAGTTGAGAGGGTGGTTGATGATAAAGGACACATTGGCAGGATGGAAAGTTATTATGAGTCCAGGAGTGTGAGAAGTTTAGTTTTAAGATTATGCCTGGTTGGGTTGGTTACAAGTTCAACTAGTTTTAGAGCTGCTAGGAATTCAGCGATGTCCAGGTAGGTTGGGACAAGAAAGTTAAGGTTGAGGTCACCAGTGATGATTTATTTGCTTATTTGTTTGTACTGATGGCAACCAGACTATTATGGATAAGAGCCTTAAATGTTGGCAATGAGACAAGACTAAGCCACAGATATGTATTGGTGATGGAATGACCTGCATTTCAGTTTAGATGATCCACTTGGGGTTGAAATCATTGGAAGAGTTTGCATGCGTCACTGTAGAGATGTTGAGAATTAAATCTGTATGGTAGCATAACTCCAGTTCTGTTTTCTGGGTAGATGTCAAAGTGATACTTAATAGCTTGGGACAAATATGTCTCAAATGGTGGTTGTCATTCTGGAGCCATCATTCTGTAATACAAGTATATCAGCATAGCTGGGGGCAAGAAAGATGCTCATTTGATTAAGTTTGTTGCATACACTTTCTACATTTATTAGTGCTCAGAGTATTGACTCTAAATTTGTGAAGTCAGGGTTTCTGGGGAATTGTAGAGTGGGAGGAGAATAAAGTGGGTCAAGCCCCCTACATTACTGGGAGCCAGTTTGTCTGCATATGAGCAGAGTACATGTAAAAAATGTAAAGAAAGATGAAAAATATTTATCAAGTGGGTTTTAATTTGCAGCTTAACAATCTAGACAGAGTCCTAGAGCAGCTGCGCTGCTGACATATGCAGTGGAAAGCAGGGGCCAGTTTCTGTAAGCAATAGCTGTGATTGTAACTTGGCAAAGTCTGTTGAAAGGGCTACAAATGGATTAATCTCCACATGTGCAGAGGTAGGAACAACAGACACATTACGTTTTTCACATGTTAACTACAGAGGCCCTAAGATTCAACTGCCACGTGTCCAAGCAAATTACTTCTGCAAATGTAGGAGTCACTGCATTGAGTTCTTCAGGAAAGGGAGGATTTTTTCTTTCAACTTCAATGTCCTTTGCACAGAATAGGCTATTCTAAAAGTGGGATATTTGACTGCTAGTACAGAGGAAATTACCATATTGGGGAAACCAGAAAGGATACTCAGCAGAAATTAATAGAAAAAAAACTTAGCAGAGCTTATGTGCAACTAAAGGATCCATGAGCTAGTTTCTTCAGTGAAAAGTACCTTGCTAAGGGAAGGGAAGGGAAAACAGCTCCTGTACTTTTCAAAAAAGCACCGTACCAGGCATGTCCAAGGGTCAGCTTCCGGTGATTTCTCCTGTCCACCTGTTGAATCTGGGCATACTGGGGCAATGCAGCAATTGCCTCATGTACACAAACAACCCTCTCCTCCTACCACCCAACACTACAACCTGTGAGAGATATACTTGCATAGCCAGACTGGAAGCAAAGCTCTCTCCATCCAAGATTGTGCTAGACAGTCAAGAGGAAAAGGTTAATACCTGCACTATACCTCAAGCAACACATAGCCCTTCTAAACTCGCACCACCAACACCCACTGATAGCAACACTAAATCCACATATGCGGAGGCCCTTAACTGTTACCTGCCCAAGCAACAAGGACCTCCAAAGCTGAAATGCAAACAAACACCAATCACAACCAAAGTGTCACATAGCTCGCAACACCAGTGTGCCACTCAGCAACAGCCCCTAAGGCAAGACAACGTACCTAACACTTATAGGTGACTCTATATTAAGGCACACTAATGTCCCACTCACCAGGCTGAACAAGGAGAAAATTACAGTCAGCTGCCTGTCGGGTGCCAGGATCCGCCACATAACACATGCACTCAAGTCACTCCACAACAAGTACAAATATGACTCTGTCATTGTCCATGTTGGAGTGAATGACTTGAGACGTACCTCCCTGGACTACATGAAAAGAGACATGGAAGAGCTCTTGGATCATGTGGCCCAGGCAGGTATGACCCTAGCCCTGAGTAGCATCCTGCCTTCACCCAGATTGATACCTCACTATAAGGACAAAAGGATTGACTTCAACAATTGGCTAAGCTTCTGGTGTCATTCAAAGGGGATCCAGTATCTGTCTGCCTGGGACGACATGATCAACAGACCACGATACTTTGCCAGAGATGGTCTGCACCCGTCACCCCTGGGATTCAGGTTACTGGCTAAGGCTCTTGCCACCCCTATAGTGCCTTTTTTAGGCAAAGTTCAAAGGACAAAGCCACCACCGTAACAGGTACAAGCATGCAAAATCTGAAGGTAATGCTACTCAATGCTAGAAGTCTAAACCTCAAAATGCACTCTCTTGAGGCACTCCTAAAATTGGAGAACACCAATATCTGTGCAGTAACTGAGACCTGGTTCAAGGCTCCAGAGAGCACCCCTGCAATACCAGACTACAACTCTTACCACACTTTTTGGCCACCAAACCAGGATCAAAACACTAACGGTGGAGGAGTGTCCATATTCACCAAGGATATTCACACCACCAGGCTAGTTGCCCAACACAATCCATCTGAAATTCTCCAGGTGCAACTAACACTAGGTAAGACTGCAATCCAAATTGTAGCTTGCTACAGATCCCCCACCATGCCCCAAGATTCTCACTACACCTTTCTAAACATACTGGAAAATATTAAGATACAACCAAACACCCTAATACTGGGTGATTTCAACTACCCTGCCATTAATTGGGAAAACTACTCGTGTACCAACACCTTTGCCCAATGGTTCTTGGAATTCATAAATTCCAATGCTCTGGATCAACTAATCCATAGTCCCACCAGAGGCTCCAATATCCTAGACCTACCAACATGAGAAATCGATGCTCCACACCTATGATCACCCCCTCGTTGGTCAGGTCAGACCATAAGCTAATCACCCTAAACGTCCACATCCCACCCCCACTCCCCAGTAAGGAAACCTCCATAAAAAACTTCTCCAAAGCCAACTTCATGCTGCTGAAGTTAGAAGTGACAAACTTCATGACACCCATGCAGACGGGAACTGAAAGTTCGACTGCCGAGTCCTACACTAAGGCACTGTATGAGCACATTCACTCATGCATGAATCGTGCCATCCCAAATAGAATCAATATGCCCTCCTCCAAAAAAAAAGGAAGCCAATCTGGTGGTACCCTGTCATAAACAAACTTTACAACAAAAGGAAGAAACTGTTGCAGAAAAGAGGAAAATCCCATGATGCAAAAAATTCCCATACCAGCCTCAGTAAGAAGCTGAGCTCCCTCATAAAATCCTCCAAAGCTAGTTATGAAAATAAAATTGCCAAAGATTCCAAAGACAACCACATGGCATTCTATAACTATGTCAAGAATCTAATTGGCAATGCTCAGATCTGCTCTGAGCTACAACCAAATGGCATTAAATATACTGATTGCCAATATCCTGGCAGATTGATTCAGTGCCAACTTCACCCCCCTCTCACCCCCTAAAGGGCCCATCTCAATACCGGAAGATTGCCAAATTTCAGTAATAATGGCCACACAGGTAAAAAAACACACTCTCCAAAGCTAAGAATACAGCATCCATGGGACCAGATGACATCCCAGGCTGTGTACTACATGAACTACAAAATGAAATAACTTCACCCCCCTCTCACCCCCTAAAGGGCCCATCTCAATACCGGAAGATTGCCAAATTCCAGTAATAATGGCCACACAGGTAAAAAAACACACTCTCCAAAGCTAAGAATACAGCATCCATGGGACCAGATGACATCCCAGGCTGTGTACTACATGAACTACAAAATGAAATGACACCTCACCTAAGTGTCATGTTTAATCATACCCTCACCTCAGGCTTTGTGCCCACTGAGTGGTGCACAGCTACAGTTATCCAACTCCACAAGGGGGGATCCACCTTGGATCCCGGGAACTACTGCCCCATCAATCTGACGAGCCTGATCTGCAAGGCCATGGAATGTATTTTCATGGAACTTTTAAACAAAGATATTGGCAACCTTCAAACACTGTACCCCACCCAGTTTGGTTTTGTGAAGGACCGATCTTGTCTCCTGAACCTGATTGACTTCTTCAAATCAGTCTCAAGAGCCGTGGATGAGGGTAAGGTAGTCCACACAGCCTATCTGGACTTCGCCAAGGCCTTTGACACCATCCCCCACTCTGGAATCATAGATAAACTTACTAAGCTGGGCATTAATCCCTATGTCACTCGATGGGTCACCAGCTAGCTAACTGACAGAACCCACACTGTAAAAGTAGCTGACTCCAAATCCAGCTCCAGACAAGTGGAGTACCTCAGGGTTCAGTCCTGGGACTGCTCTTGTTTGGCATCTACTTCTCTGAAGTACAGGCCAACACTAAGGAACTCTGGTTAACAAAGTTTGCAGATGACTGCAAACTGGGAGCCATTATTGAATCCCTAAATTATGTGGATACTCTACAAAAAGGGCCTTACAGAAACAGATGCTTGGTGCCAGAGACATGGGCACAAGCTCAATGCCAAGAAATGTATAGTTATCCCCTTTATGAAAAAACATGTACCCGTGAATTACCACATAGGTGGCAGTACACTAAACATTGAAAGTGTGATAAGAGACTTAGGGACACAGGTGGACAGTGGTCTCACCTTCAATAACCACAGGAAATCCTTCTATGTGGCACACCTCATCACTAAGGGCTTTTCATCCAGAAAAAAGGAGGTCATTGTCCCACTGTACACATCCCTCATTAGACCCATTATAGAATACAATGCACCATTTGGCATGTACCTCTCAAGACATCTGCAACAACTGGAAAGGCCGCAGAAATACATTACTAAAAGAATCACAGGCCTAAAGCAGATGCCCTATGCTGACCGCCTTAAAAAAAGCTCCAGCTAGACTCTGTTACATATCATCTACTCAGAGGCGATCTCTGTTTAACATACAAGGCCATGTCAAACCCAGAGCTGTTGGACATGCTATACTTAAAGAAATCCCAATCCCTGAGAGCCACACGCTCCAGGAATCTAAACCTTGTCATCACAATAAACAAAACATGCTGGAGGGATAGGTTCCTGCCCCAGAGACTCCCCAGACTATGGAATAGATTGCCCATACATGTCAAGCAGAGCGCCTCCTTGGCCCTCTTCAAAAAGAACCTTGACAATTGGATGGGAGAAAGGAAATTCACCCCGGGGATTACATCAGTCGCCCTGCTAGACAGGGGTCCAGGGAAGTAAATAGTGTGGGAAGAAATAGACAGAGAATTGTTATGGCTAGGCTTGTATAGGCCCTAGGGCTGATAGCCTAGTACCAACCTATGAACCTAAAAGTAAAGGGAAATTTGAAGTAGGACAGTCAAAAAAACAGTGGATTAATTATTCTAAGACAGAGAAAGCTATTACTGTATAAAAAATGGTATAATAGAAGAATGATTAAGAAATAGCAGTTTGGCTATAGTAAAAAGGATGATTCTGTGAGAATAGAATGAGAGCTACAGAGAAGTGAAGAAGGGTAAACAATGTCAGTAAAACTGTTGTTAGACAAGACAATGAGCAGTCAAATCACCATTTCAGGATATACAGTGAATCCAGTGAATGAATTACAGCAGGTAGTACAACAGTCAGTGGTATGTCTTAAGTCATTACAGTGTTTACATTGAAACTGCATAATATGTATAAAATTAACTACAAATAGAAATATCACACATCAGTAGAGCATTACATTGAGAAAAAAATTACAGTAAAAAAATATTTATCAAAAGAAAAAATGAAAATGAAATGTATAGTTTTTACCAAAAGCACTATGTAGGCTGATTATATATAGTGTGGACTACAGGTAGATGTTGGGTTGGTGTTAATAGGACAGCATTGAGGCAAGAGAAGGAGTTGGAAATATCCAAGATATTTGAAATTAAAGGAACAGAAGTTTGTGACTTGGGCAATAAAACATCCTGCCATATTTATTTATTTAACATTTGTTTACCGGGAAAGTCCAACTGGGAGAGAGCCCATTTTGAGCAGAGGCCGGTGAGAAATGCTCCAGATGCATGCCTTTGGAATGTGGGAGGAAACCAAAGCACCTGGAGGAAACCTACGCGAATGCAGGGAGGACATGTAGACTCTGCACAGAAGGCACCCCAGCCGAGAATTGAACCGGAGAACCTCTTGCTGTGAGGAGATAACACTAACCGCTGCACCACTGCACCACCCATATGACTCGTATCTTGCCTATTTACACTCCAAAAAAAGATTCAAGTGCTTCAGAAGAAAACCATACACCCTCATGGTAGTGGGAGTCAGTCAGTCTGTGTAAACTCAGATCACAAAACAAAGGCTAGTGACAAGCCAAGCATCAGGTAGGAAAATGTAATTTAAAAGTGAAAAATATTTATCAAGAATACTTTTCTAAGGAGCAGATTAACAATCCTGAGAGGGTGGTAGATATGACAACTGTAGAAGTCGGCTGCATTGGAAAAATAGGCAGATGAAAGCAATGACCTGCTTCCATAAATAGTACCTATGAATACAGCTGGGCAAAGTCTATTGAGGGGGCTACAAAGGGATCCGTCTCCACAGATGAACAGATCAGGACAGCAGGCACATTAAATGTCTCTCAGGCTAACTACAAAAGCCCTACAATTCAGCTGCCACAACTCCTAGGGCTGAATATTAGGGCTTTACATAGGATAGGCTGCTCCGATAGTCAGGGCTCCAGCTCCAAAAGCATTATGCAAGCTGATCATACATAGGCTCATAGGAAGTTACTAGGCTATTGACCCTGAGGACCTTACAAGCCAAGCCAAGAATTTAGCCCATGTTCCAACAAGTAGGCACCCTATGCCAATGTCCAGCAGGGACATAGGTAGAATCCCAGGGGTGTATTTTATGTTCCCCATCCAGTTATCCAGGTTCTATAACTATGTCAAGAATCTAAATGGCAATGCTCAGATCTGCTCTGAGCTAAAACAGAATGGCATTAAATATACTGATCCCAAGGATATTGCCAATATCCTGGCTTATCGATTCAGTGCCAACTTCACCCCATCTCACCCCCTAAATGGCCCATCTCAATACCGGAAGATTGCCAAATTCTGGTAATAACGGCCACACAGGTACAAAATGCACTCTCCTAAGCTAAGAATACAGCATCCATGGGACCAGATGACATCCTGGGCTGTGTACTACATGAACTACAATATGAACTGGCACCTCACCTAAGTGTCAAGTTTAATCATAGCGTCACCTCAGGTTTCATGCCCACTGAGTGGTGCAGAGCTACAGTTATCCCACTCCACAAGAGGGATCCACCTTGGATCCCAGAAACTGCCGTCCCATCAGTCTGACGAGCCTTATCTGCAAGGCCATGGAGCGTATTATCATGGAACTTATAAACAAAGACATTGGCAACCTTCAAACACAGGACCCCACCAAATTTGGGTTCGTGAAGGGCCGATATTGCCTCCTGAACCTGATTGACTTCTTCGAATCAGTCTCCAGAGCCATGGACAAGGGTAAGCTTGTCCACACAGCCTATCTAGACGTTGCCAAGGCCTTTGACACCATCCCCCACTCTGGAATCATAGATAAACTTACTAAGATGGGCATTAATCCCTACGTCACCCAATGGGTTGCTAACTGGCTTACTGATAGAACCCACACTGTAAAAGTAGCTGACTCCAAATCCAGCTCCAGACAAGTGACAAGTGGAGTACCTCAGGATTCAGTCCTGGGACCGCTCATGTTTGGCATCTACTTCTCTGAAGTACAGGCCAACACTAAGGGACTCTGGCTAACAAAGTTCGCAGATGACTGCAAACTGGGAGCCATTATTGAATCCCCAAATTATGTGGATACTACAAAAGGGCCTTACAGAAACAGATGCTTGGTGCCAGAGCTATGGGCTCAAGCTCAGTGCCAAGAAATGTATAGTTATCCCCTTTGGGAAAAAACATGTATCCGTGAATTACCATATAGGCGGCAGTACAATGAACACTGAAAGTGTGATAAGAGACTTAGGGACACAGGTGGACAGTGGTCTCACCTTCGATAACCACATCGCCACAACAGTCAGGAAATCCTTCTATGTGGCACACGTCATCACTAAGGGCTTTTCATCCAGAAAAAAGGAGGTCATTGTCCCACTGTACTCATCCCTCATTAGACCCATTATAGAATGCAATGCCCCATTTGGTATGTACCTCTCAAGACATCTACAACAACTGGAAAGGCTGCAGAAATACCTCACTAAAAGAATCACAAACCTAAAGCAGATGCCCTACGCTGACCACCTTAAAAAACTCCAGCTATACTCTGTCGCATATTGTCTACTCAGAGGCGATCTCTGCTTAACATACAAGGCCATGTCAAACCCAGAGCTGTTGGACATGCTACACTTAAAGAAATCCCAATCCCTCAGAGCCACACACTCCAGGGATCTAAACATTGTCATCACAATAAACAAAACATGCTGGAGGGATATGTTCCTGACCCACAGACTCCCCAGACTCTGGAATAGATTGCCCATACATGTCAAGCAGAGTGCCTCTTTGGCCCTCTTCAAAAGGAACCTTGACGATTGGATGGGAGAAAGGAAATTCACCCCGGGGATCACGTCAGTAGCCCTGCTAGACAGGGTCCAGGGAAGTAAATAGTGTGGGAAGAAATAGCCAAGGAATTGTTATGGCTAGGCTTCTATAGGCCCTAGGGCTGATAGCCTAGTACCAACCTATGAACCTATGTGCTTAAAAAGGGTTAATGAGGTACTCTGCTTTACATGAAGAGGGAATCTATTCCACAAAAGGAGAAGTCTCTGGGACACAAATCAGTCTTGCCAACAAGTCCTATTGATGTCACAGACCAGGTTGAGGTCACACGTGCAGGTTATTCGAGTGGAGTCTGACTTGCGGATATGCAGCAGTCCCATCAGGGCAGAGTCTAAGATTGCTTTGTATGCCAACCAGAGGTCAGCTCTGAGGACTGCAGGAGACTGAGTAGAGGGACAGGGCTTTTAGCCTATCTGTTTAAGGTAGATGTTTGAGGCCCTGGATTCTCTGGGTGAGAAATCTTTGTGGTCTCTCCAGCTGCTGCACATGCTGAAAGGGGCATTGTATTCAATAATCGGTGTTATAAGGGAAGAATACAGGGATGTTATGACCACCTTGTCCCTAGATGAAATATGCTTACGTATGAGGTGGGCCATGTAGAAAGCTTTCCGTACAATGGAGGCAATGTCATGGTCAAAATCAGTTTGCTATCAACCTGGTTTCCCAAGTCTTTCATGACTGATTGGATGCTTAGTGCCTTATTATTAATGTGATGATTTGTGGGGATGTCATTCTCACCAAAAGGGATGATGATGCATTTTTGGCATTCAGTTTAAGGCCATGTTTCTGTTACCAGTCATTTGTTTGGGTGAGACCCTCTTGGAGGATGTCCACATCACTAGGGGCATTGATGACAGCACTCAGCTTGCAGTCATCTGCAAACTTGGTCAGCCATAGCCCACTAGATTTGGCCTGCACCTCTGAGAAGTATATCCCAAACAGCAGAGGCCCCAAGACCGATCCCTGGGGTACACCGCTTGTTATGGGTCGATTACTTGAGGTGGCTTCACCTAATTTTGACTAGGTGGGTTCTATCAGTGAGCCAGTTTGCTACCCATCTGGTAACATATCGATTGATGCCTAGTTGAGAGAGTTTATCTATTATACCTGAGTGGGGAATAGTATTGAAGGCTTTAGCCAGGTCAAGGTAGGTGGTGTGCACCATCTTCCCCTTGTCTGTGGCCTTGGTGACTGTCTCAAAGAAGTCGACCAAATTTAACAGGCATGACCTACTCTTGACAGAACCAAACTGTGTGGGATCAAGTGTCTGGAGGGTGCCAATGTCCTTGTTTATGAGGTCCATGATAATCTGCTCCATGGCCTTGCAGATCAGGCTAGTCAGGCTGATGGGTCGATAATTTCCTGGATCAGTGGATGCTCCACCTTTGTGCAAAGGGATGACAGTAGCTGTCCTCCACTTGGCTGGGACGAAGCCAGTACTCAGGCTTTGGTTAAATAGGTTGCCTAATGGTGCTGCAAGTTCCTGCCTGAGTTCATGTAGGATGCAGCCTGGGATGTTATCGGGTCCCATGAAGGCTGTATTTCTTGCCTTTGAGAGGACAGTAATAACTTGCTCCCTAGTGATAAGGGGAGGGAGCAGGTACTGGGGATGTCCTGTTTTACTGATGGGGGGTGAGAAGAGTGAAGTTTTCACTGAATCTTTCTGGCAGCAGGTTGGCTATATCTACAGGGTTTGTGTATGTGGTCTCCTTGACCACCAGTTCTGAGCAGATCTCAGTGCCTCCCTAGAGACTGCGGACATATGAGAAGAAAGCCTTATGATTGTCTTTAGTAGATGTGGCCAGTTTGGACTCAAAGTTTGCTTTGAAAGATTTCACTAGTGCTCTTATTTGCTTGTTCAGGCTAAGGAGAGATTGCTTCCAATTAGACACCTGCTTCTTCTTTGTTCTGGACAGCAATTATTTTCCTTTTATTATAGAGTTTATTTATTGTAGATGTCCACCAAACAGGTGTACTCTTCCTTGAGGAGGAGGATTTCATCCTATCTGGTATTCCTGATTCCATGCAGCTATATAAATGCTCGTATAGTACTTTGGTGTAAGTTTGGATATATGTGCCAGTTTCTGTGGATGGTGTAGGGGCTGCAAAGCTGTTTATACCTTATACCTTCCCTCAGGAGGTTATAATCAGCTCTGGAGAAGTTTTTTTTTTGACCCTAGCTATATTCCCTTTATGCTCTTGGGGCCGGGTTGAACTTTTAAACTAATTATTGAAACAGACTTGTATGCACCTTCTTGCTGTTGCTTCACATTTGGCAGTGGGAAACCCAACCCTTTCAGTGGCAGCCATTCTGATGTCAGTGAGCTACATACTGTCCTGTGGGTGTCAGGTTAGTGACAGTGGTGCATTTGTACCATTCCATTTAGGGACAGTGATGACACCCGCATGTTTTTGGTGGCAGTGATATCAGCCCAACATTACAGATTTTTCATCCCAATCCTGATGGGACACATCTGACTGCTATAGTAACCCCATGAGGAAGCAAGGAAA
The DNA here is from genome assembly GCF_019279795.1 of Protopterus annectens. Taxonomy (NCBI): domain Eukaryota; kingdom Metazoa; phylum Chordata; order Ceratodontiformes; family Protopteridae; genus Protopterus; species Protopterus annectens. The sequence goes on along the minus strand of NC_056743.1, from coordinate 874,793,696 downwards.
CCAATATGATTGCCAGGCACTTCTGTATCTCTTTCTCTCTCACTGTCATACACACACTTACACATAAACACCTCTGGACAGTTTAGAGTCACCAACCTATCTACCACATGTGTTTGGCATATGGAAATAAGCCAGAGAAGACTCCTAATCTTAAATATGTCATATAAAGACTCATCTTGGAAAAGATTTGTCAGATTAAGTAAATATGATTTTATTTACAAATGCTTTAATTATCCTGCCACGGAATGATCCATATACCACAGTAATAATCTCCATGAAAAAAGGTCTTTAGGATTATGTTAATAAAAATGCTTAAACATTACATAAAAAATCATGAAACCACTCTAATCCTAGTATTTTTTTAACTGTTGATGTGACTGAGCTTTTCCATGTGATTCCTCGTGATGTAGGATTAGAGTGATTTTATGATTTTTCATGATTTTTTATGTGAATTTTCAAAGTTAAATAACACTGACATCAGTGTATTGGTGACATGTAAGGAAGCAGTGTTAATAAACAATTTTATGGTTCTGGAAGGACAATATTTGAGGCAAACGAGAAGAGTGGCAATGGGGGCTGCATGTGCCCTCATTTATGCCAATATTGTATTATTTCAATGTGAGAGGAACCATTTATTATTTATTTATTTGGATGATTTATTTTTTATCTGGGATCAGGCAGAAGATGAAATAGGATCTTTCATATAATATTTGAATAACACCACTACATTTTTTAAGTTTACTTACACATATAACCATGACTTGGTTAACTATCTGGATGTTCTGTTAACTAAAAACCATTCTAAGGGGGAAGTGATGAGATCTATTTACAGGAACCCCACCTACTGTAATAGTCTATTACACTTCAACAGCTGCCATCCAATGCACAAGAAGAGGAGGGTGGTTAAGGGACAGTTTATTCTTTTAGCCCATGTGGTGTCATGTAGGGACACATTCCTAAGGGAGTGTGAGACAATGGAGAACATGTTCATAAATAGAGGTTACCCTGTTGAATTGACATCCGTAATTAAATGTGAAGTTATCATCAAGAGATATAATGGAGATATAGTGCCACTTATAGGGTCCACCTATGCATCTGTTGATGAAATGATGGGAGAAAGGCCATCTTTAAATGACAACCATCATATGTCCTTTATCACCAACTATTGTCTTGAGGCAAAGCTTATTAAGGATATAATCACTAAAAATTGGGGCATTTTTTTCTTGTTTTTATGATGTCATCAGCAAAGTTGACCCACATCCTGAGTTTGTTTTTAGATGGGGACGTACTATTAAGAATTATATGGAATGGGGCAGGGACAATGTAGCTTTGTACTCCAATACAAAAAAACCCAGGAACCTTTAAATGTGGTTTCTGTAATTATTGTAAATACATTCTAGTAGATGAGCAGATAGTTGTAAATCAGATGGTTATAAAACCTAGTTTTCACTGTACTTGTAACACCCAGGGCCTAGTGTATGTAGCCTTATGTCAGAAATGTTATGGATTTTACATGGGTAAAACCCAAAGAAAATTTAAAGATAGGCTCTATAAACATGACTTGGATATAAGGAAGAAGAATCCTGGAAATACGTTAGTGAGACATTTAGTACAGCACACAGATCATCACTTTTTATTTTTTGGGATAGAATGTATTGTCAAGGATATTCGGGGTGGACCTTGGGCTGACAAGATAGAACAGAAAGAACTTTGGTGGCAATTAAGGTTAAATGCCAAGTCTCCCCCAGGCCTGAATGATCATGTTTCGATTGCAAGTGTTCTCAAGCTAAAGTCCTATGAGATTTAATTTAATGTATTTAAATAACTTATTATTTTTATTCATTTCAGTTTTGTAATTATTTGTGGGTTTTATTTTTGTAATATATCAGTTAGCTTGTTGGAATTTAATTTATACATGATTAATGGTGCATATTCATGTGATTGGTAGGTGCTAAGCATATGAACTAATCAGACAGAGTATATTAATTAGTGAAATTATTATGGAAGCTGTGATTCTGATGAAGTTTTGCAACGAAAGCACTTAATCAATAAAGGATTTGGACTGTTGAGCTGTGTTTCTGACCTTGGTGGTTCTTTGGGAGTCAGCGTTTTTTTGTTGTGGTTCCTTACAATATTAGGAGTACAGGTGTGTGCTGCTTAACGTCCTTATGTACGTCTGACTACCTTTATGTCCATACTGTACTAAGCGGACATAAATGCAATCAGCCATTGTGCAGAAGGACAGTAAGTGAAGCACAATACAAAGTAAACGGTGTTGTCTTGACATCTGCACTACTTAACATTCTATGGGATAGAACCTATCCCGGACGTTAAGTGGCACATACCTATATGTTGATTTGGATACATGTTGACCCATCAATAGCACTTTAATCAAGATTGATGGAAGAAGAGTGAAATGAATTTTGCTGAATCTCTGAGGTAAGTATTTTTGCTGAGGACCAAGCCCCCTATCCTGCAATCCCACGCCCCCAAACTTAAATGTACCTCTTTTGAGGTTGCACAACAGTGAATAAAAAAGAAAATTTGATTGTCAGTGAGACTCATTTCTCTCTTTTCCTGCCAGTCAGACAGCAGCCAATTAAAATGCTGTCAGTAGGTGAACAGGCATATGTTGATTTATTGAACTACACAAAAATTGACACTCAGGTGATCAATGATTGCAGTTTGAAAATCAGCATGAAGAAAAACTTACTACTGAAAAAATATCATAAAAGGAAAATGTTTCCTTTTGCTGTCTGATCACTAAAACCCCCACATACTCAGACATAATTTGTCTGTGTTATGGAAAGTTTTGTTTATAAAGTAGGGTGTAGGGTTAGGGTTACCATGTATTAGTAAAGTGGTACAGAGGCCTGACGTTTCTACAGTACTATCATTTAAGAAGACACTTAGACACATGCACAGGACTAAATCTATTCCATTACTTAGCACTTACTCTAACCCCCAAACACTCCCAATCCCTAATGCTGAAATCTTCAGAATATCTGCAAGCTTCAGCACTAGCTTCCCTAACCCACACTTCCTTTATGCAGTTGATATTGTTTTTATCCATAATATTCAAATTTTGATGAACTGAACACTTAGTGGTATTTCAGCATCATTCACTCTGTCAATGATCAACCAAACTTGAACAGAATAAATGGCACCCAGTGTTAGGTATGTTATTATTCTACTAAACACCACAATGATATTTGTATAACTTATTTCTAAATACTGAGCGTTAAGCATTTTATTACGGTTCTCCTTATGCGTTCAACATACAGGAAATTGTACTTTAGGGGGATCAAAATATAATATTCCAGTAATGTTTAATGCTTGATTCCACTTGAATTTTATGCACTAGAAAAGACTAAGAAAACATATGGAATACTCTAATTTTAATGCTAGCTTGCATGATAATAAACATGTTTTTCCTCTAAATAAGTGAATAAAATATTTCAGAACAAAAAATATTAGTTAAGTAACTATAAAAATAAAGCAAGGCAAGCAGACACAAACATGTCCATAAAACAAAAGAACAGAAAAAATTCATCTTTTGTTTAGCAAAATATTTAATACTGACTTGTATCACTTTACTAATAAAACTTCTGCTTTTCCATGTTTGTATTATGTATAAATGTTATAAAAGCACACAAGATTCTATAACATGAAGTTCTAAACTGTGCAACCAGCGTTTAAAAAATGAAATTGTAAACAGTGGCTTGTCTTTGCGATAAAAGGATGAATAAGTCAAATGCTTTAATATTAAATATGCAGTAGGTTTTAAATGATGATGCAACTTTCCGTGTTTTTCCACACAAACTCGCTGCATGGTATTCATCTTAATGAATTCAAATACAAATGTTTTAATAAGGTCACTGTACAAATGTAAGGGCCATGAGGCTAATTGCTGCAAAATGGAATGCATCAAGTATCACATAGCAGTTAAGTCAGCATAAATGCACTGAGTGTTGGAATAGGACCCTAGCATTCCCAACACCCTGAACTGCATTTAGGGGGTAATCTGTTGAAGAATGAATGAGTAAACAGCAATATAAAAACAATCACAAAGGCTATGGTAACTTTATAATGGGAGAGACATTACAAAGTACTAAAGAGGTACAGCTGTTTAGAAAAAAATCTGTCAGCACAATACCCAAGATTACTTGTACCAGCCGAATGTAGACTCACTGGCACAAGTTTGAAATCTGTTTAAAACACAACTTCAGTTAAGTTTAGCAAAAGTCAGTAATGTCAAATCTGTCAAATGTTATTGTTTTTATTGCCATTTCTTCAGTTGCTTAAATTTAGGGACACCATTGTGGTAAACAGCTGTGTGTGTTACTTCCCTAGAGTCTGACCATAGTGCGACCATTTGCTCTTGTTTGCTTGAAATTTAATACCTCAGTCAACACGAGGGAGAGGAATGCCTTCTGAGTCCTCTTATGAAGGAGAAGCTTGATAGCTCTCAACCAATCGGGGACAAATTTCTACAGAATCAGGGACAAACCCAGAAAAAAATCCGGAATGATCAGGGACATTTTTAAAATATTACTACTATTAACTTGAGACATTGGCAGAATAAAAGAGTGTTAACTAATATACATTTTGCAGAGTAAAGGAAATCAATAACTCTTAATTAGTGCCATTAGTTTTGGAGGATAATTCACCACCTTTCCTTCAAAAGTCAGCAGTTTTAGGAGGGATTAAGAGGGACAGAGCTGAAATTTGAGTCAAAATCAGGGACATCCCTGGAGGTCAGGGACAGTTGAAAGGTATGCTTGAAGTATCTTTCCCTTCTAATAAGGAACATAATCCGTGTCATTAAGATAAGACAGGGGAAGGTAAGAACTCTTTACTGGCTTGTCATTTCAAAGCCCTTAGACTCGCATGAGTCTATCCTGTGGCCATCTCAGTTATTCCAAGCAGGAGGTAATGGTCCTGCTGAGTTTGCCTAAGTGGTCTTTGTGGACTGCAGAATGTCTCTCATTACAATAAGATGATTGACATTCTGGTCCTCCAGCTCCAGATCTAATATTGGAGCAGGTGGTAATATTCTATATACTGGATTAATTTTTTTGTGCTCCTGTCTCCTTTATTTTGTCCTTCACAGCTTAGGAAGATGCTGATGACCACCCATTCTCCCCAAGCCATTTGATTATGCTTAGTTAACAGCAGTGACCATATGGCTTCAGGGACATTACCTTGGTAGATTTTTCCTCTGGCTCTTCCTGAATTGTATGTTACTAGGCAGGTACCAGTTATCAAGGGATGACTGGTGCAAAGCAACCAGACATTTGCCTCACACCTGTCCCAGTTGTGCTGGGTACATTATTATTGGATATATAAGTGTTGATGCCTCCAGTTCTGGGTCTATGCCAAATATTCGAACTTCCAAAATGTCGAATACCACATGGTCGAGACCATATGGTTGATATTTGGAAGTTTGAATATCTAATAAAATTAAAAGAAAAACATACACTAACAGTGCGAGGAGAGGGGCAAGCCCCCCTGCACCCCACACCCCCCCTACTTAAATATACCAACTCCGAGACTGCACTTCAGTGCAGAAAAGGGAAATTCTTCCATTCTGCACCATACAGCACCGTTAAAAGTCAATCTTTGAACACTTGAAATGTCAAACATATGGTCTCGACCATATAACGTTCGACATTTTAAGTGTTCGAATAATTGACATAGACCCCCAGTTCCAAGGTATATGGCGCCAGTACCCCAGGTGTCACCTCTTCTGGCATCACTTCCACCAGAATGCACAGGGCTATTCCTGAAATTAGCTTGCAGAACATCAGCTCCTCTAATTTTAGCCTCCAGCACTGGGGCTCTTAGAAGAGGCTGTCCCACTGCAGTCCACCACTGACTACCTGACTGGCCCTCACTGACCCAGTGGTGACATTACCAGGGCCACAGCATCAAAGTCTTCTATTTCTAGGTCACGCCAGTCGTAGGCTCATGCAAAGCATCATGATTTTGGACATACTTGATTCAGGGAGAGTTAATATTTTATGGAAGACAAGAAGACTCCCATACAACTTAAACTAACTATCTCTTGAGGGAGGATGCATTTGCTGTGTCATTCAAGTCATCTCACTGAGTTGCACTTTAGGGAATATGACAGAAATCTGTGCACAGTTGAGATTTTTTACAATTCTTTCATGCTTCCTTTGAAAGAAGTTCCAAAGCATGATGAAAGAAGCTCTTCCAGTTTCTCTGAGACATTAAAAATGTCATGCATCTTATCAACAGCCAGGAGGGCTATAGCAGGTCTGTCTCCCTGCAAGGCCATCTCAATTTCCTCAGTGACACAAGTGACAAGTAGGAAACAAGGGTTTCTGTAGTGTTTGCCTCCCTTCTACAAAGCTTGCACCAGCAGATAGCACAGCCAAACCTATCAGAGGTTCCTCTCCCCTTTTGTCAGAAGTGTCTTTATTAACATTTGAGAAGCCATTGTATTCAAATCTACAAATGTATTTAGATATGTTACCAATACATGTAACCCCATATGAATTGCAGAAGGAGTCATTACTGGGCACATTGCGGGTGCTACGAAGAGCATTTCCGGCTGACATCAAAGACTGAAACAATACTACTTTCATGAACTTTAATTGTACTTTGACTTAGGAATGGGGTACATTCCTGTCATGGTATTAGAAACCCAAAAGATTTGGAGAAATTAAAAAAGAGGAAATACTTTCAAATTCTTACTGATTTTCACAGCACCTGAGCCAATATAAATGAGCAATGCTTACTGCTGTTGATGAAAAGGAGGTGAGATCCTTTGCTTCCTGTCTCCATGAGACACTAGGCATGAGTTCCTTGAGTATAGCTCTTTAATTGATCCAGAGAAATTCACTATTAATTAAATCAGAAGAGGGAAGGTCAGAATTCCATAACTATGCTGTCCATGTTTTTTTGGGGAACACTTTGGCCATGCTACAGAAAGGTGGCATGACCTTAAGGTGCCATTTTCATATCACAGTGACAACCGTGTAGTTTGCAAAGTCAATGAACAGCTCTCCAGATAGTTCCTCTAGACAATACATTTTAAGAATTACCCAAGCTGAACTTGGATCACCCAAATATATTGGCCCCAGCTCTGCAGAAAACGGATAAAATCTTTGCATTTCTGGCCAGTGCAACAGTTTCAAGTCTTCATAGGAGAAGCATTGCAGCACTCTTGTGGAAATCTAGCCTTCTCTTCTGATTAATTGCAGAGTCGTTCTTTCCAGCCTTGTGTTGCTTTCTCAGCCACAACTATTGCTTTGCTAGCTCTACATATGGACTTCACTTATCGGATTTGAACTTTCAAGACTAGCATCCCCCTCTGTGTACCCACACAAATGGTCCAAGTTACATTTTTATCTTTACATTTTATTTATTTGTTAAGATTTTAAGAGATTACAGCTTATACAGCAAACCACATGGGAAGTATTGGTGGACAATCCAATCAATGTGAGTGTCAGACATTTTTTTTTACAGACTTACAATATATTTCTGCATTTGGTCATTTTTAATGTGGTTTTAATGGCAACTATACTGAGGAGGAGTGCTTTTTAAAAATGTGCATGTGCAGGTTGCAGGAACTCAACAGTCAGGGTTCAGGGCTGTTTGCCCTGTCAAAATATAAAAGATGCAAGATAGCTGTTAATCTGTGTCCAGCTAGATTCTTTTAAGCAGGCTAAATTTAAATTGGCACCAGCATGAGACAGTGACCAGCATGATACAGTGGTACCATAGTCAGCATTGCTGTCTCACAAGTCTTTTTTCACCTGTTTAGTTTTTGCTTGGAAGGTGCCTGCATGTCCTTTGTCCAGTTGGTCATTTATAGGGTCTCTGATTTCCTGTATCCCATAGACATGGTAGTAGGGGAACGGTAATACACTGACCTACCTTTAAGAGAGTGTGTGTATGTGCATGTATGTGCATTTGCAGTCTATGATGGACTGACATGCTGTCTAGGACTAGTTCCATGTCTTAATCCTGTTGCTCGCTCTGGTATACTCTGCCTCCCCCCCCACAGCCCCCTAATAATATACAGCAGTCAAGGAATAATTATGTACTTACACATGGCTGCTTGAAGTGCAGTTAAACATCATAGGATACTTGAGTAGTGAGATACTTTATTGTGTTTGCTGAACTGTATGAGTTTGTAGTAAATATTAATAAAAGAGTATATCCACATTGAGAAAGGATTCTGTAGTCTGTTTTATTAACACCATGTCTTTTATTCCATAGCTTCTTACAGCAAGTTAAGTGCACTCCCATACTTTCTCACAGGAGATTTTTGTTTGTATTTCTGTTCCTACATTTTTGGGCTGCTGTTGCAGAATTTGTTCTACTCTGGCTGAATATGCTGTGCTAGCCATAATGGTCTTTTCCCTGCTCATATTTGTACTGTGCTTAAGTTGGGGCTGCTGAGCTGTAATGTTACTATTTTTGAACTAGTTTCTGCTGTTGCTGAACTTTTGTTAGTCATAGAACTTTCACTGTACTTAAATTATTTTTACCGGACATCTCTACCTGTGCCCATTTGGAGTACGCATTTATTAATGCTGCTGAGCTGTGTTTACTGGTGTTCAGGTTATTGCTAAATCTGCTCTGCTAATCATAGCTGCCTTTTTCCTAATTACAGAAACATACTGGCTTTTTCTGGTGTGCCACATTGTTGTTGCTGAGCTGTACTGTTACTGCTTCTGAATTTTTCTACCATTGCTGAATTAGTGCTGCTTGCCACACAACAGTCACTGCTTGAGTTATTGTTGCTGACCTCTTTAACCATCATATTTCTAGTATGCTTGAGCTATTGTTGCCAAGCAGTACTGTTACTGTTTCTGAATTTGATACTGCTGTAGTCCAGTCTGGTCGGCCAGCAACAGAACCTTCTCTGTGCTTGAATTGTTGCTTGTATTCCCATGGTGCACCAGTAGTCTATTCAGCTGTAGCCTCAATTTGAATGACTGACTCTGCATTTCAATTTCCTGGAAATTTTGTGCTGTTGCTGCTGTCTGGATTTCTTTAAGGTTCCTGCAGTTTTTTGTGCTATTGTTGCTAGCTGATTTACTGATTTGTTTAACTAGTTACAGTGTCAGTTAATTGATTATCACCTTGAGGTTCCTACCATTTCTTTATGCTATCATTGCTGGATGAGTTTTTTTGCTTTTGCCAGCTCTGTTCTGATGGTGTAACTAAATGTAGCTCTAAAATGCCTACCATTACTAAACTACTGGTAAGTCCTTTCAGTATTGTAACAACTCTATCTACTAAATTGGTGTTGTGGAGTCCTCCACCTGTCTCTGCATTAGGGGTTTTCAGTATGCTATAGCCCCTTCTGTGGCTAGCCTGCTATGCTTGCCACATCAGTAAATTGTATTCTGTGTTAGGAAATCCAGAAATCAGGGTCTCTGTCTGGAAATTCAGTTTTGGGGAGAGTACTGGTCTGGCATTCTTAACTATTCTGAGGGTTTACATATTTCTGAAGTATATTTCCGAAACTATTTACTGTTTCACTTGAATTTCCTATTTGTATTTAATTTATTTTGTGAGAATAGTCTGTTTTAAATGGCATCCTGGATGATGTGAAATATGACCATTAGCAAACAAATACTGATGAAAAGAATCCTCTTAATGTCGCATCTTAGAAGTACACAAAAATGTCCAAGTCTTCTGGTTTATAAAAGTAAAAAAGTGGATCTTTTTTCCAGTTAAAGTTTGTCCTCTGAGATAAATTTGCACTTTTTTGTATTCAATATAAATAATATTGTAGATATGAATAAAACCTGGATTCCAGAAAAATGTAAACATTGCAAGAAAGAATGTACAAATATTATGCATCCTGTTATTGTATTGTCCTTGTTTCCTCAGTATGACTATTATTCCGGTTGATAACCTAGTTTAATAGTTTCACCAATGCCAGTTCCCAAAACAATATTTCAAATCCCTTTTAACATGTACAGCATATTCATACATTTGCTCATTTGTTGCATTTAGCATATTATTTAGTGCTTCTTTAAAACTATTGCTAGCTAGCATGATTATTAACATTGAAAGAGAAGCAACACTGTTTATTTATTGAAATGGGTGGGCAGTGGGTGGGGATTTTGCCAGGTTTTTGCCGCTTCTAAATGTGGCAACCCTACTGCTTGACCTTGGTCCACTGATACAGTATAGCAACTATGCCATGCTTATCAATAATTCTTTACTCCTAGCAACAGAGACACCATCAGTGAGAGTTATAAATGCTCAGATTTTGGGCCTGCCTCTCACCTTCCACTGTTATTGTTAAGCATCTTAACCACATTACACAGCAGTGCGTTACATAGCACTAATACACCCACACCTGCATATTCACCTGTCTCTACAAAGGGCTGTGAGCACTTCAAGCCTGTATCCATAAAGCTGGCAAAAGTCTACAGCCTCCATGGTAGAGTCTCAGTCATTTGTGACTCTTTGTTAGACCTACAGATTCTACCCTCATTGGGTTGGACAACAAGCAGGTGACAGTAATCTGCCTGCTATGTCTCCCTTCATATTGTGACTACAGCCCATAGCTCCTTCCACCCTAAGTATGAATATGACCTTGTAGTTGCCCATGTCCTTTGGGGAAGATGCAGAGACATGGTGAATCTCTTTATGCATGAGTCTGAATCAGGAAAAACTCTAGTTTTAATTTATTCAATCCTGTGTACTTGGAGGCTAATTGATGCACATTAAATTGTGCCCTTGCCTCCTGAGGTCATCTAAGCCAGGAAACCACTTGTTTCCTAAAGAGCTTCTCCAAAGTCCTCTTCCAAAAACACACTTCATAAGATTTACAATACTTGATAAATGATGCAATTTACACAGAATGTAAGATATGAAAGCTTATTTGCAGACCACAGGCTACTTAAAGGTCTGTTTTTGATGCCAATTTTATATTGCCAATTTAGGAAAAATGGTATTTTATTTGGCAAAAAATATTAGTGTTATGATCAAACAAAGGGTTATATCTGTGTAACTGTCCAAGGCAGATGCAAGGGATCAGAGGGAGACTTGTTCACCTTGTTTGAGTGCTTTCTACTAATTCATGACAAGAGGGAGGGGTGTACTGCAACTTTGTAATACTGCAGAATCTGAATTAGGCATGTATTATACAATATTTCAAAGCAATATTAATCTACAAAGCAACCCATGTTAAATGGAAGCATTCATTGCAAGATTTTGTAATTTAATATTCTAGAGAAGATGACACGATTGCCAGCACTTGTTCACCAATAGGTCACACAATTTGTATTAAATGAATGCATTTATAAAAGTATAGATAACAATCATAATTGCTTTACTGAAAAAGCATTTCTGTTTCTGAATGCCTTCTCATTCCCCACCATGTTTAATGCCATTTTTGCTCAAATTCATTAATTGCACACACCATCCCCAAAATGACAGTATCTTGCTTCATTTTTGCATTATTACTGCAAACGTGGAAAATATTTCATATTTTTCATAATACTTTGCAAACACTCCTTAATTCCAGCTCTGTACACCCCATACTGACCATTATACTATGCATTTTTAACAAATCATGTCAGTCACCTTAGTTTATATGTGGAACTATGCCAAGTCTTCAGAATTTAGACTTTGGAAACATTGATTAGTACTTTTGTTTCAGGAGTGTAGGATAGTCTCTTGAAAGGCAAGCAAACTCTTAACGGGATACATGGGAACTTTGCCAGCCAACAGAGTATAGTTATTAGGAAAATAATGTATTAAGTGGTATTTTGCCATCACCAAAACAGATATTACAATGCAAAGATAAAATAATTGGTCTTAATGATTGGCTATGAAACTGGTATCATGCTTGGGGTCCCAGTATATGTCAGCATGGAGGACTGTTACCGGCTGGTAAACCTACTTTTTCCAGAGATGGACTACACCTCTCCTCTCATGGTTTGTGCATTAGCTCAAACTTTTGCAGCTTACATAGTACCCTTTTTCAGTCAAAGTCCATCTTCAAACTTCAAATGACAAAAATAGCAGCAGTGGGATCAGATACAGAAGCCGACTTACAGTTTATCCAAGAATTTATTCAATAAAACACACGAAAAGGTGTAGTCACATAAAAAATCCAAAAGGTATAAACAGTATTCTAAGAGCTTTCGTCTCTGGTAAATCAGAGACTTTTTCAAGGGAATTAGAAAACTGTTACTGAGCTCATTTTAAACAGATCCACCCCTAATTAACATTGAACCAATAAAATAAAAATAAAACCATATAATGAATATTCATAAAGGTCATAAATATTCAACAATCACAGTATAATTCACTGTATATTTTAGTGTGTTTTTTATTATGGCGTGTTATATGGTTGAATTATACTGTGATTGTTGAATATTTATGAATTTTATGAATATTCATTATATGGTTATAGTTTATTGGTTCAATGTTAATTAGGGGTGGATCTGTTTGTTTAAAATGAGATCAGTAACAATTTTCTAATTTACTGGAAAAAGTCTCTGATTTACCAGAGAAGAAAGCCCTTGGAATACTGTTTATACCTTTTGGATTTTTATGTGACTACACCTTTCATGTGTTTTATTGAATAAATTCTTGGATAAACTGTGAGTCGGCTTCTGTATCTGATCCCAATGCTGCTGTTTTTGTCATTTGGAGTTTGTGTTGCCTACTACATCTATCTTTAAGCATAGATTTATTACTGCTCAATATCTGAGTTGTTTGGCTTCTGCTGCATACCTACAATCAACTGCATTACTAGCTGAGTTAAGTACAAACTTGCAGTGTTAAAGATTGTACTGCATTTTATTTTTCTGTCTATTTAATTGTTTCATTGAATATTGTGGTCTGTGTCTCTGTAGTTATTTATTTTTCTGTTTAATTGTTTCATAGAATACTGTGGTCTCTCTCTGTCTCTGCAGTTAGTTTCCTGCTCTCCCTGTTCTTGTTGTGGTATTAATCTTGGTGGCTTTGGAATTACCCGCCCCTCCTGTAAATGTGTGTTTGAACACTCCTCCTGGGTCTATATCATTTGCTCACTCAACCCAGTACAGTGAGATCATATTTTGACTTCAGACACTCCTACCAGTTTCATCTGTTCAGCTCGATCCCAACTCCAGATTAGTGTCACTAACTCATTCTACGTAATACAGAGAGAACATTTGTGAAGGGCAAGTCACTTAGGACCTTAATTTTGAATTATCTGCTGTTTCTCCTTTCTCCCTTTCCACTTTATAAAAAAAAAAAAAAAAACTTTCTAAGCTTGTTTCCTGCCTTTCCTGTAACTAGTCTAGTCCAGATACAGATTTGCTGTAACCAGGACTGTTTGTAAGCTTCTGAGCTCCCAAAGCCTTTCTGTGTTGGAGGGAAGCCTTCTAGCTTATCAGTGGGAGTGGTGAGCACTAGATAACCTGTCTGCCACAAGAGTGGTTTCTGGCCCAGAAATTGTAGTTTATTGGCCGTTTGGGCAGTTTTTCCATCTCTTTCAACTTTCTGGTTTAAAAGCCTGCATTTGCACTTGTTTCCCATCTTTCCTGTAACTAGTCTAGTACAGATATAGATCTGCTATATCCAGGACTGTTTGTAAACTTCTGAGCCCCCACGCCTTTCTGTGTTGGAGGGAAGCATTCTAGCTTATCGGTGGGAGTGGTAAGCACTAGGTAGCCTATCTACCACAAGATGCAGGTACAGATTCTTAGTTTTAGCACTTGAATTTGCTTATTCATGCTCAGCACTTGTTCAGAACCTGTTGTTAGCATTAACTAGGCTACAAATTACTACGGCACTCAACCTTCCTCTTTACCTAGAGGAAAACAGTTTTTGTACTTACTTTCCTCACTTGCTTAGAGAAAAACAGCTCTTATACTCACTTTCCTCACTTGTCTAGAGGAAAGTAGTTTTTTTATTCAGGCATGTCCAAGGGTCAGCTCCCAATGTTCTCTCCTGTCTATCTGATGAAGCTGGGCATCTTGGAGCAATGTAGCAATTGCCTCATGTACACAGACAACCCTCTCCTCCTACCACCCAACACCACAACCTGTGAAATGCACTTATCTACCCAAACTGGAGGTAAAGCTCTCTCCAATCAAGACTGAACTTGACAGTCAAGAGAAGAAGGTAAACACTTGCACCACACCACACTCATCATAGTCCCACTAAACCTACACCACCAAAATCCATGCATAGAAACAGAAAAACATTTGCAGAGGCTCTCAATAATAATCTGCTCAAGCAACAGAGACCTCCAAAGCAGAAATGCAAGCAACCTCCACCCCCTAACACAACCCAAATGACACATAGCCCACAGACTCAGTGTGCCAATAAACCACAGCCCATAAGGCAAAACAACGTACCCAACACACTAGTCATAAGTGACTCTATAGTCAGGCACACTGATGTTCAACTCACCAGGCTAAACAAGGAGAAGGTTACTGTCAGCTGCCTGACGGTTACCAGGATCCACCACTTAACCCATGCACTCAGGTCACTCCGCAACAAGTACAAATATGACTCTGTCATTGTCCATGTTGGTGTGAATGACCTGAGATGTATCTCCCTGGACTACATGAAAAAAGACATGGAAGAGCTCTCCAATCTTGTAGCCCAGTCAGGTATGACCCTAGCCCTGAGTAGCATCCTCCCATCACCCAGAATGATACCGCAGTACAAGGGCAAAATGATTGACTTCAACAATTGGCTAAGCTTCTGGTGTCATTCTAAGGGGATCCAGTATCTGTCTGCCTGGGACGACATGGTCGACAGACCACAATTTTTTGCCAGAGATGGCCTGCACCTGTTGCTCCTGGGATTCCGGATACTGGCTAAGGGTCTTGCCACCCCTATAGTGCCTTTTTTAGGCACGGTTCAAATGACAAATTCACCACTGTAACAGGAACAGGCAAGCAAAAACTGAGGGTAATGCTACTCAATGCTAGACGTCTAAATCTCAAAATGCACTCACTCGAGGCACTCCTTAAAATGGAGAACATCGATATCTGTGCAGTGACTGAGACCTGGTTCAAGGCTGTAGAGAGCACCCCTGCATTACCAGGCTATAACTCATACCACACTTTTCGGCCATCTAACCTGGACCAGAACACCAAAGGTGGAGGTGTGTCCATATTCATTAAGGATATCCACACCTCCAGGCTAGTTGCGCAGCATAATGCATCCGAGGTTATCCAAGTGCAACTAACTCTGGGCACAATTGCAATCCAAATTGTAGCTTGCTACAGATCCCCCATCATGCCCCAGGATTCCCACTCTTCTTTTCTTGATATACTGGAAAATATTAGCGTTCAACCAAACACCCTAATAATGGGTGATTTCAACTACCCCACCATTAACTGGGAAAACTACTCATGTACCAACTCCTTTGGTCAGCGCCTTCTGGAATTCATAAATTCCAGTGTCCTGGATCACCTTATCCACACCCCCGCCAGGGGCAACAATATCCTAGACCTAGTCATTACCAACATGCGTGACCGGTGTTCCACACCTGAAGTCAACTCCTGTTGGTCAGATCGGACCATAAGCTAATCACCCTAGATATCCGCATCCTGCCCCCACCCACCATTAAGGAAACCATGGTAAAAAATTTCTCCAAAGCCAACTTCATGCTTTTTAAGACAGAAGTGGCAAACTTCATGACACCCATGCAGATGGACAATACAGTTACGACTGCTGAATCCTACACAAATGCACTCTATAAGCACTTACACGAGTGCATGGATCGTGCTATCCCAAACAGAACCAAGATGCTGTGCTATCCTCCAAAAAAAGGAAGCCAATCTGGTGGTACCCTGCCATAAACAAACTCTACAACAGAAGGAAGAAACTGTTGCAAAAGAGAGTAAAATCCCATGAGTGGAGGAGCTCCCTGGTCAGCCTCAGTAAGAAGCTGAGATCCCTTATAAGATCCTCCAAAGCTAGCTATGAAAATAAAATCACCACTGATTCTAAGGGCAACCACAAAGCATTATAGCTATGTCAAGAATCTCAATGGCAACACCCAGATCTGCTCTGAGTTACAGCACAACAGCATGGAAATTACAGAACCAACTGATATTGGCAACATCCTGGCAGATAGGTTCAGTGCTAACTTTACCCCCCTCTCACCCCCTAAAGGGTCCCTGTAATCACATCTATGCAGGTAAAAGCTGCACTCTCTAAAACCAAAACACAGCATCCATGGGACCAGGCAACATCCCAGGCTGTGTTTTACATGAACGTCAGAACAAACTGGCTCCCCACCTAAGCACCATGTTCAATCATAGTCTCATGTCAGGGTCTGTGCCCACTGAATGGCACACAGCAACAGTTAGCCCACTCCACAAAGGGGGAGCCACCACTGATCCTGGGAACTATTGCCCTGTTAGCCTGACGAGCCTGGTCTGCAAGGCCATGGAATGTATCATCATGGAACTCATAAGCAAAGACATTGGTAACCTTCAAACTCTGGATCCCACCCAGTTCAGGTTTGTGAAAGGCAGATCATGCTTTCTGAACCTGATTGACCTCTTTGAGGCAATCACCAAAGGCGTAGACGAGGGTAAGGTGGTTCACACAGCCTATCTTGACCTCGCCATGGCTTTCGACATGATCCCCCATTTTGGAATTCTAGCTAAACTCACTAAACTAGGTATAAATACCTATGTCACAAGATGGGTTGCCAACTGGCTCACTGACAGAACCCACAGTGTAAAAGTTGCAGACTCCAAATCTGACCTCAAACCAGTGACAAGTGGAGTACCACAGGGTTCAGTCCTGGGACCTCCCTTGTTTGGTATCTACTTCTCTGAAGTACAGGCTAACAGAGAAGGCCTCTGGCTAACGAAGTTCATAGATGACTGCAAACTAGGAGCCATAGTCAAGTCCCCAAATGATGTGGACATCCTACAGAAAGGCCTTACTGAGACAGATGCCTGGTTTCAGAGGCATGGCCTCAAGCTCAATGCCAAAAAGTGCATTGTTATCCCCTTTGGTAAAAACTCTGTACCCATGAACTACCACATAAATGGCAGTCTACTTAATGCCAAATGTGTGATAAGATATCTTGGGACCCAGGTAGACAGTAGTCTCTCCTTTGATAATCACATCGCCACAGTAGTCAGGAAATCCTTCTATGTGGCACACCTCATCACAAAAGGGTTCTCATCCAGGAAAAAAGAGGTCATTGTTCCCCTCTACTTGGCACTCATTAGACCCATTATAGAGTACAACGCCCCTTTTGGAATGTACCTCACAAGACATCTGCAGCAGCTGGAAAGGCCACAGAAGTACCTCACAAAGAGGATTACTGACCTCAAACAGATGCCCTACACTAAACGTCTCAAAAAACTCCAGCTTTACTCTGTAGCATATTGCCAACTCCAAGGTGATCTCTGCCTAACATATAAAGCTAGGTTAAACCCAGAGCTGTTGGACATGTAAAGCTAGGTTAAACCCAGAGCTGTTGGACATGCTACACCTAAAGAAATCCCTAGGGACCTAAACCTTGTCACCACAATAAACAGGACATGCTGGAGGAATAGATTCCTGTCCCAGAGACTTCCTATACTCTGGAACAAGCTACCCATCTATGTCAAGCAAAGTTCCTCATTAGCACTCTTCAAGAAAAATTTTGATGAATGGATGGGAAATAGGAAATACACCCCGGGGATCAGTTCTGTGGCTCTGCTCGACAGGGGCACAGGAAATTAAATTTCTTGGGTGGTGTAAGCCAGGGAACCTTGTTGGCTAGGCTTACCTAGGCCCTTGGGCCGATAGCCTAGTACCGACCTATGAACTTAACAGATTCCATTTCAGCTTACGTCAGTCTGACATTTTCTAGCTTAAATAAGACAATGTCTGAATCTGATGCCATCCTGACCCTCAGTCAAATCCATATCTGTATTGTTATTGAAACTTGACTCCAGTGTACTGATAACACTCCTTCCATACCTGGGTCCAGTGTGCTTCATTCATTCAGACCTACACTGAGCTGTGGGGACATTTCTTTATTTATTATTGACACCCTTACCTTGTGTCAGATTCCACGTGATACCAACATTGAGATTCCTGACCTCGTTGTCACCCTTGCAAATTCAGTGCTTCCTGCCACACATGCTTTATATCTGAATTAATTCCACTCCTCTGCTGTACCTCTCCAAGCTCAAGTCATCCACTTTGTCTCAGTCTTGCAATCTTTCTTTTCTATCAGCACAATTTCCATGTCCCATCTACTATTAGTACTACTACTTCTGTTAACTAACACATACCTTATTCCCCACTTGTCATACCCTAATTGGTTAGCTTATGTTTTTTTTTACTCCCAATCTAGTACTGAACCATTTTTCTGAAAATCTTATCTATACTTATTTAAGAGATTAACTCTTGCAATTATTTACTATTTTGATATATCTCAAATGCAGTTATACACCTGTTGTATTTTTTTTCACTGCTGCTTTTTTTTCTTTTTTCTTCCCGTGTATGAGCATGTCTTCAAATGTTTTGTAAATATGATTTACCATATTACTAGCAGGGGCAGCCACGGTGGTGCAGCGGTTAGCGTTGCCGCCTCACAGCAAGAGGTTCTCCAGTTCGATCCTCAGCTGGGGTGCCTTCTGTGTGGAGTCTGCATGTCCTCCCTGTGGTCGCGTGGGTTTCCTCCGGGTGCTCCGGTTTCCTCCTACATCCCAAGACATGCTGTAGGTGGATTGGATACTCTAAACTGGCCCTAGGCATGAGTGAATGCATGTGTGTGCCTTCCGTGGAAGGTTGGGTACCGGGCTGGCAACTCAACACCATAAAAACTTCACCGCCAATCATGAGTGGACAGGTGATCCGCTGTGGCTACCCCAAACCGGGAAAAGCTGAAAGAAGAAGAAGATTTACCATATTACTTGCAAGTTTTAGGCTAAGGTTATATGTACCTGTTCTGTATTGTTTTATTTTTGACATGTTATTTTTTTGTCATGTTGATTGTACAGCTTTTCTCCTCAGGCCTTGACTGAAAAGGGGCTAATTATTCTTAGCCCAGTGGATAATCCTAGTAAACAAACGTAAAATAAAATAAATTACTTGGAAGAAAAATCTATCAAACACAATACACTACTTCTATCTGATTTCAACTGCTCTGCCCTCCTATCCACTTTGAGATCTAAATATATGCAGCAGTTCATAAATTTTGCAAATGCTAACTGTAGACAAGGAGTGTAAACATTCCCACTGGAGGTGTAAGCTTTTTTTCATCTTGTCCTCTATTATATTGCCTATGCCTTTTGCCCTCCCTGTGTGGCATACAGTATCTCTCTGGTTAAGACTAACTGCTGGACTGTCATCTTTTTCTCAAAATCCACTCTACTCCCACATTGATCCTTATTACAATAAGAAACTACTCCAAAGCTTAAATCCAACCCCCATTGTTCTTGTGTAACCTAGATAAATTTCAGTGTGCTCTGCTTTCAGCTCAGAATACTTCTATAAATGGCTGCATTGAGGCATCTGCTCTCATGTGTCAAAATATAATGGAACATTTAGGGGTTGCCACATAAATGAGTTGTACACCAAAAGAGGAAAAAGGCTACGGACATTATACAAGATATCCTTCTCCCCTAACCATAAAAGGGATTTACAATTGATTGGCAAAAACTCCTAAGCACTCTATAACAATGTAAGGGTACTTCTGAATTAAAACCTTATCTGCCAAAGACAGTCCACCAAGCTTTCTTCAGCTATATCAGGAAACATTTCTACTCTGAATCAATATTAAATGGCTTTAACATTGACTCTCTCAGGAGGGCTATGGGTATCTTAACTGACAAATTTGTCTTTTGACTATCATGTGTTAGTTAAAGTTAGAAAATCCTTCTGCCAAACATACTTAATTTCCAAACGTATATTTTCAAGGAGTAAAGAAATAATAACCTTCCTGTCTGTACACTCCTCATATGACTCTTCATAAAATGCAAGGCCTTTCTGGCATGTACTTCTCTAAATATCTCATCCAACTTGAAAGGACTCAGATTCCTATGTAAGAAAATCACTAGTTTAAGATCAATGTGCTATGCTGATAAATTAAAAACCCACTCGCTGTATTCTGTCTCTTACAAGCTTCTTCATGCTGATCTCTGCTTAGCCTTCTGCATCATTAAAGGCTCCACCCTGCTTAATCTTCTACACTTAAGGAAAAATAAATAAATAAATAAATAAATAAATAACATTGCAAGCACCCTAACCTAAGACCTTAACCCTCACTCAAAGCCGGCCTTAGGCATAGGCCAACTAGGCGGCTGCCTAGGGTGCCGCTGTAGTAGGGGCACTTTTCCAGTATTTATTTAGTGTATGTAGACCAGGATGGGGGCACCAGGTGGTGTGGTGAGGGGCGCCATGGAACCCTTTTGCCTAGGGTACCAGTTGACCTAAGGCCGCTCCTGACACACAAATAGAACATGCTGGTGCAATAAATTCTTAACCCAATGAACTGCCTCATTTTGGAGTAAGTTTCCTCTACAAGTCAAGCAGTGCTACACACTGGCCACATTCAAAGCTACAGTGAATGATTTGATAGGCAGTTGTTCTTCTTTTGGCTTTTCCCGGTTAGGGGTTGCCACAGTGGAACTCCGGTCCGCTAATGATTGGCAGCAGATTTTTATGGTGCCAAGGTGCCAGCTCGACGCCCAACCTTCAATGAAGGCACGCCCATTCATGCATGTCTTTCGAACGCCACTCGACCATGGGGAGGACATCCAGACTCCACACAGAAGGTGCTCCAGCCAAGGATCAAACAGGAGAACCTCTTGCTGTGAGGCAACAACGCTACTGCTGCACCACCGCGGCTTTAGGCAGTATATCTATATATTTACCTCTGTGAGATATATCATCCAGTTACAGTTGCTGTCTTAGCTGTTTGTTTCTCGGTGGCTCTCTGAACTGTGTACTTACTATGCACCTTTGTACCTATACATTCTAAATTCTGAACAAAAAATGCATCCCCTGTGTTAATATTACATTAGAAACCTTTAACTGGATAGTTAGCAATGTTACAAAGGTATATCACACTGGGCATGGTTGTTTTCTTCACATGTATCCCTTTAACTGCATTTGTGTTTAAGCACAAAACCCTTACTGCTTTTATATCAGGTACCCAAGTGAACATTCAGACATTCGCTATGTATATCGCTGTTTAGATTTTCTAAAAATGAATTATTTTTGTTAAATGAAATGTGCTACAGTTTAAATGAAAAGCCATACTATATTTGCCATTGTTCATTTTAATAGATTTTTTTAAGAATTACTGAAGGATATTTTTTTTAGGATTCTGTATTTTCCCTAGTGAAAAGATATTCTGTACAAAAATATACACTGTCTGAGGTGATGAAGTGTGGAACTCCATTCTGCAAGCTGGTGTACGATTCCAAAAAATCTGATTTCACCCCTGTAGCTACTCCCAGCATGTGAGTTAAAAAATAAACCACTACGCTGCTCTGATCTCTCCCCTGAGGCTATGCTGAATGGTCAGTGCATCTCAGGGTTTTGACCATTCTTCTGAGGCTTTACTAGAAAATAGCTGGGAAGACCCAGCACAGTGTACTGAGGAATAGATCTGCCTTTTCCTCCGACATCCTAATTATACTGTGACTTCAACTTTTGACATGTTTATTGTCACTGAAGTCTGTTGAAAGAACCTTGCAGCTTGTATTTCAAAGTCCCGATACTAGTAATAAAGCAATGAGGTTGGCCACTTTACAGCTTGTGTTTGGTCTTGTGTGCTGTACAACTAAATTACAAGTCAAAGTGAATGATTTTCCCCTGTCTCAGCAGCCTTCACTTTGGACAGCTCAGCTCTTGTTTAATTTCTCTGACCAGTGAGTGCAGACATGCTCAGTAGTACACTGTCAGTATGAATTTAGTCATGCTCAGTAGAACAAGATTAGTGCAGTTCAACTTTCTCTGTATATCCATAGCGGGCATTATGCAACACTTATGATCCTCCTCATAATTCTATGTTTAATATGTAGCCCCTTCATACTGTTCGGTTACATCTACTGTTTTTGGAGTAGAGCTTGGTAGTAGCAGACAAATTAAACGAATATGCTTGTTACATGCATTCAGTCAATCTTTTGTATGTGTGTGTTTGTGTGTTTGCATGTATGTTTGTGTAAATATATATATATATATATATATATATATAAAATGTGTGTGTGTGTGCATATCCATTTTCTATCTATCTATATATATATATATATATATATATATATATATATATATATGTGTGTGTGTGTGTGTGTGTGTATGTGTATATATAAAATTTGTGTGTATATCCATTTTCTATCTATATGCGTGTATGACAGACAAGCATAAGTGGACTATAATATTTATATACATAGATGGATATAGGTATGTGTCTCAGTCAGATTCCATACTTGGCTCATTTGTATAGATAGGTGGATATAGGTATGTGTCTCAGTCCGACTCCATACTTGACTCATTTATATAGATAGGTGGATATAGGTATGTGTCTCAGTCAGATTCCATACATGGCTCATTTATATAGATAGTTGGAAATAGGTATGTGTCTTAGTCAGATTCCATACGTGACTCATTTATATAGATAGGTGGATATAGGTATGTATCTCGGATTCCATACAGGGCTCATTTATATAGATAAATGGATATAGGTATGTATCTCAGATTCCATAAGTGGCTCTTCAACTCATGTAACAGAAACCCATCGAGGATCACCTTCTCAAATCATCACCAAATGTGATCAAATGTAAAGGTGAAAACCCTAGCATACAGAAGATGTGATTAAGCATGCCTTGCTCTCTGTTGCTTAGTTTGGGTCTCAAAAACCTTTAGTCATATCCCTTTTTGTTCTGAACAACAAATTTAACATTTCCAGCACTCTCTAGTTGTTCTTGAAAATGAGTTCTGCCTCGTGGATATTACATGGTAACCTGAAAAAGCAAAACAGTTACTCTATATTCAGTCAGATTTGATAATTGTATGGATTTGTGTTTTCATTATCACAATATTCTGCTTATTAATTATTATAATTCTGACATACATTTAAGTTTTCAGGTTTAAAAATATCTGTGTCAAATGTAAGGGTAATTTCCAGTCACGGAACAAACTTTTTTCAGAAGAAGTGTCGGACTGTTTTTTTTCATCATGTAGGATAGTTGAAATGTGTGTTTGGATAGAAAACCTCCCATTAGCCCTTTAGTCAACATGCAAATACGCACTCTTTCGATATCTGACCTGCTAGGTCAGCATAATTTAAGCAGCACTGGTGCCACAGAGAACGGTTTAACGTTTTCTGCATGGTTCTGCCCCATCCTGCAAGTATCATTTGCACATTGTAGTAGCATGCTGTGGCTGTTATGGTGCTATGCTGCTCTTGTGTCCTTCACATGATGCACTAGACACTTCAAAACAGACACTGCAAATGTTTTTCAGTTTAAAGCATGAAAATGATGAATATATATTGGAGAGGAGGTGGATGAATGTGATCTCCTTAAGAAACAGTCCTAACTCAAGGCCAAATGTACTGTGGCTGTGTGTCCATGTATACCAGCAGCAAACCATGTTCAAGAGCAAATGCTTGCTTGCTAACAGTAGAGTCTTTGAGGTGGAAAGACTTAAGCAGCTATAGCTCAATCTTCCTCAAAGAATATAGCTACTAAGTTGTGCCCACCCCTGTGACAAGGCAAATGTTAACAGTAGCAGTACATAGAGGAACTCTCTTCCCCTGGAGCCAGATTAGATCTAAAACTCACTGATATGGGCAGTAGGAGTTGGCCCTCTTCCTTGATTTCTGTCATAGTAAGATGAAAGAATAAGTTACCAGCTAGTTCTGTAAAGTTAGAAATGGATTTACTAGTTGTCTGGAGCTGAAAAAAGTAATGTTACATTCTTCCAAATGTGTGTATTTGTGATTTTGTCATAAAGATCAGGCAAAGCTATATGGCATATCTTTTCAAAAGTAGTGTGTGTCTGTGTGTGCGTGCGTGCATGTGTGTGTGTCTGCATGGTACATGTACTCACAGTCCCTGTACAATACTACACATTAGGACTATTGTCTCTATTGATGCTGCCCTAGTATAAGGTAGGACATCCATTTCCTGGTCAGTTGATGCTGGAAGTTTTTATCTTTTGACCTTAAATCCCTGCCAACGCTTGCTTGCAGTGCACTCAGGCAGCCTGCTGTAAGTGCTCCTCATATACACTCTAAAGTTCCAATAGAGCCAATATGGGCAGTTCAACCTCTGATGTAACAATGTTTCCCTGCCTCTGTCAGGTCAGTGCTGCAGTGGTTTGTTTCCTCCTTTATTCTTCCCCAGGTTGGTTTATTAAATGTACTCAGGTTGGTTTATTAAAAGTACTCAGGTTGGTTTATTAAATGTACTCAGTACCTGAGTACGTTTAATAAACCAGTTTTACCCTAAACGGAGACTTTTTTCTATCGCTTTGAGTGGATTATATTGCACGTTTTTGCTGTTATAAGGAGAACATATTACCGTGATCACCTTCTAGCCTAGTAATATACAAACTGTGGTTTATAATTTATATTCAGCTTTATTAAAGTACCAAGTAACATGCTGAAAGTAGCAATCTCTGTGATATCCCCACTTGTAAAAATGTTTCTTATCCAAAAAAGACCTGCTGCCTGAAAACAACTAACTAGCTCACATTTACTGCTTTATAATGCACTTCACGTTGTCATTAATTTTGCAGTATAAGTGGAACATATCCAGTTTCCCATTAATTACATATTCATCATTCCAATTATACCTCTTTAATATGCCCATCCTACAAATACTTCTCTTACAGCTCACCTTCTCATCACTGAAACAATACTATTTGTTATATTATCTATGTAAATGCAGTCCTATCTATACATTACTAATAAAAGCCGTCCATCAGTAAATACGCAATCATAACCATAACATTGCCGCCAGACAACACAGACAGCAAACATTTCCTAATCCTCTCCAGTCTTCCTCTTTACTACCTAATCTCCATCCAATTTAAACTTCAAACAAAGAACCTTGGTGCAGTTTTTGGCCAATGTTCATTTATTTTTTCAGTACCATATTGCTGTGAGCTTTTAATTAAGCCAAAAGGAGATAGACATCCATCACATTCATCCCATCAATGAATGTATATTCACTTACAGTTCTATTTTCTATCAGCACTCATCATATCTCTGCTTCAACCATATAATAACTGCCATCATCCACCAGCAGCACTACTGGGAACCAAGGATATTCGTCCATTCTTTAAACAATCATTTTCAGTACATCACTACTATAAACATGTCACCCAGTCAATAAAGTACTATAAGCATTTTCAAACTGCACACCCATTTTATCCTGGATGCCAAATTTCCTCATGTTTTTACTAACAACCAGGATTAACTGAGACCAATCAATAAGTTAAGAACCTTAAGATGCAATAATCTTTACACTTCACTTGCTGGTTAAAAAAATCCAAAGCAGAAATAAGTAACCTGACAAATAAAAAAATTAAAATATTCACAAGTAGTCCTCACATTACCACATATTTAATCCTTCATATTTTCATTGCACTTTATATCACCCCTATCCACATCTACAACCCATTTCCTACATCAAAAGAGTGATTATCCTGCTTTGTTATCTTTCACACTCATATCTTGTTCATAGGTTCATAGGTAAGTACTAGGCTATCTGCCCATGGGCATTTATAAGCCTAGCCACAGAGTGATGGCTTTTGCCTCCCCATTAGATTAGTAACCTGGGCCTCTGTCAACAGGGCTCCAGAAGTGATCCCAGGGAAGAACTTACGATTACCCATCCACTCATCAAGATTTCTCTTGAAGAGGGTCAGAGAGGAGCTCTGTCGAATATGGATTGGGATTCTATTCCAGAGTGAGGGGAGTTGCTGGGACAGGAATCTATCCCTCCAGCATGTCCTGTTTATTGTTGTACATAGGTTCAAGTCACTAGAACGAGTGGTTCTGAGGGATCTCATTTTTTTGAGGTGAAGCATGTCCATTAGTTCAGGGTTTGACATGGCCCTATAGGTCGGGCATAGGTCACCTCTGAGCAGACGGTAAGCGACTGAGAAGAGCTGGAGCTTTTTTAGTCGTACTTCATAGGGTAATTGTCTAAGGCCCTTAATCCTCTTAGTGAGGTACTTCTGTGGTCTTTCTAGTTGTTGCAGGTGTCTAGTGAGGTACATCCCAAATGGGGCATTGTAGTCTATTATAGGCCTAATGAGTGAGGAGTAAAGGGGCACAATCACCTCCTTGGATCTGGATGAGAAACCCTTTGTGATCAGGTGTGCCACATAGAAGGATGTCCTGACCATTTTGGCTATGTGGTTATCAAAGGAGAGCATGCTATCTACTTGGGTACCCAGGTCCCTAATTACTTCCTCTGTACTTAGTGGATTCCCATCTATGTGGTAGTTTGTAGGTACTTTGTTTTTCCCAAGTAGGATTACTATGCATTTTTTGGCATTTAACATTCAGGCCGTGACTTTGACACCAGGTGTTTGTCTCTGTGAGACACTTTTGCAGGATGTCAAGCAATGTAATATGCAAATAAGGTGCCACATGCAAGCAGTATATCAGCGTACTAAAACTGCTATGTAAATAAGGTGCCAAATGCAAGCAGTATATCAGCGTACTAAAACTGCTATGCAAATAAGGTGCCACATACAAGCAGTATATCAGCGTACTAAAACTGCTATGTAAATAAGGTGCCACATGAAAGCAGTATATCAGTGTACTAAAACTACTATGTAAATATGGTGCCACATGCAAGCAGTATATCAGTGTACTAAAACTGCTATATAAATATGGTGCCACATGCAAGCAGTATATCAGCATACTAAAACTGCTATGTAAATAAGGTGGCACATGCAAGCAGTATATCAATGAACTAAAACTGCTATGTAAATATGGTGCCACATGCAAGCAGTATATCAGCGTACTAAAACTGCTATGTAAATATGGTGCCACAAGCAAGCAGTATATCAGCGTACTAAAACTGCTATGTAAATATGGTGGCACATGCAAGCAGTATATCAGCGAACTAAAACTGCTATGTAAATATGGTGCCACATGCAAGCAGTATATCAGCGAACTAAAACTGCTATGTAAATAAGGTGCCACATGCAAGCAGTATATCAGTGAACTAAAACTGCTATGTAAATTAGGTGCCACATGCAAGCAGTATATCAGCGAACTAAAACTGCTATGTGGCAAAGAAATCAATGGCAGTCAGTAACTTACATTCAACAATGTTTATCTGTTTGACGTGACCTTTGTGGATTATTTAATAAACTATCAACTTCATCCAGGTTGTCTCCAGTAGTCCGTGGCACTTTATTCATTTATTGATTTTTCGTTGTGCCTTGGTTCTTTGTGTTTCTTTACATTCAACAATAACTATCTGGCAAGACATTAACATACAACAAAAAAATTAATAAAAACCTTTGTCATACATTGTAAGACAGCCACAGTATATTTAAGTTACTATGCACACCAGTGTTCAATTTTATTATGTCAACATTGCTTATATGCCATAGTCAACTCGCATCACTGCAGAACACTGACAATACAAAGAGGGCCACTGGTGTACTAGCCTATCCCAAAAGGGTAGCCTATGGTATTGAAGCCATGTTCTGTATAATGGTGATGCATTTTGCAATGTAGCCACCCCCTTTCCCTGTTAACATATAGTCAGCACAGTGCTGAACAACATATTAACAAAAGAAAAAGACAACAACAACAGTACTCATCAGGATGATGGCACAATGAAACGTACTGTTAGCATGTAGACAAATAGCCCCCCTCAAAAAAACTGGAAAGTGCTTCCAACACTAATCACCTTATTCCCTAGTGTATTCAAATTCCAACAGCAAAAGCAACTCTCAATTTCCATAATATCTACACCTCTGAAATTAAAATAAATGTAGGATGAAGTTTTCTAAGTCCTAACTAGTACATACTACTACAAGAAAAATTGCAATAACACTGAACAAAGACCAAACTCAGAGGTGCCATCTACCCAGAACACCGAAGATGGCCACCAACTGAGAAGCATATTAAATTATGCTATGCCAGCAGGAAAATCAATAATTGCTGGACAAAGCCAGTAAAAAAGCAACTTGGTTCAGATTTAGATCCTAACTGAAGGAAATTCTGTCTGGATGTTAACACAAATAAAATCTGGAAGAAAAAAGATAATGTAAAGAATAAAGGAGAGGAAAAAGCAGTGGTTGACTGAAGACAGAGCAAGGAAGGAAATTCTGAAGTTTACAGCCAGCTCTGAAAAGTTGGAAGGGACAGATTGCATATGCATATGCATATGCATTATGAAGGCCAGTAACAGCAACTGGACTGGTACTGATCAGCAGGACATATTAAAAGAGAGGTTACATCACATTTATATCTTAAGAAGTCTTGCACAGACCAATAATTGTGAAGATACAAACATACCAACAAAAGTAAATGCTGTTAAAAAAAATGTGAGACAGGAAAGCTGTTGAAATAAGAGCATTTGTAGAAAATGACAAGTCAGATTATACCAGACAGAAACTGAACACATTTAATCTGGTCATAGGGAGCGTCAGTTAGTTGGCATGAAGTACACACTGCTATTTCCTGCAGCATTCTGCGTGTTTTTTTTTTTTTTCTGGAGCCTCATCGGATTCTGTAAACATGGCCAAGTCTGGCACCTACCTCTGTTTATCTTCACTTCTTAATGACTGACTGTCCGTCTTCTCCTTTTTTTTCCTCTCTGACTCGGTGACTGCAGCAAGCCGAAAAAAGCAAAGTTGTTTAAGTATTTTTACTTTCAGCAACGCAACACAATGGTAATGTACCTTCCCTCCATAACACAAGACAAGATGTACTGTTTACAGGATACTACTACTGATTGTTTCTCACTCTCATTTTTGAGAAGAGAGCGAGAACCAATCAATAGCAATCCAGCTGTCCACGTCACGTACGTGTCTGTGGACATGGCCGTCCGAACCCCCTTCTAGTTTGCTGTGCGGTTAAACCGCATAGACTTCTGGGCATCACACCGATACCTTCTCTTTAATCTGAACTACTTTTACAGCAGTCTAGATTCCAGACGCTAATTAAAAAAACAAAACAAAAAAAAACAGAAGTCGACGAGCATACGTAGTTCACGTTTCGGGACTTTGCAAGTCGGTCAGAGTCACTTAGGAGCATAGTGCACAACAAAGCGAACAAAGTAAAAATTCTTTTTTTTTATTTTTTGTTCAATATGTTTGAATGTAATTGTCCATTTTTGCTGAGAGGGCTGTAGTCCTGCAGTCCTATGGCATGAGCCGCCCCTGCAAAACACTGGGTAATATGGCCAAGAGTATTGATGATTACCCTGCTTGTGGGGAGCATCAAAAAAGGTGGATGATGGTGGAATTAGGTTCTACAGAGAGTTAAAAAAAGCTAACAGCATGTGCTGAAAATTCGAAGTTAACATTCAGTGAAGAGAATGTCTGATAACATATGTGGTGTTAAAAGCCCATGAGTACTTTACATACTGTGGGATATCTGGTAAGATGCTGGGCTGTTTCATGAGGGGTGCAGCTTCTAGCTAATAGGCTACTTATTCCTTGTTTTGGGTCAATGCTGAGAGAATATCTTGAGTACTGTGTTGTTCATTTCTGGGTGACCAGTAAGTGTCAGGTTAGGGTCCAGATCCATTTTAACCTTGAATAATTTAAAGTGAAACTGAACTGAAAATGAACAAATGAATGACATGTAGCTAGAATAGTGGAAGGGACAGTAGGGAAAACATAGGACGAGTAGCAGGAATGACTTGGGAACATACTTCTTTGTGGACAGAAAAGAAACAAGCAAATGTTTTGGATACACAAATTTATAAGAATACTGTGAAGGAAGATTTGAAAATAAAAGGAAAGGTAGGAGGTGGCATAATATTCAAATAGAAAGAGCAAATCTAAAATTATGCAAGAGGAAATATTGGAAGCTACCCATTTATCGTGGGACAACTCGTTGAGAGTTAGCCAGTCAGTTTCCTGTCACTGAGTCTTCATGTTGTCTAGTGTTAATCATTAATGCTAGACAACACAATGAAAGATGGGAGGGAATTGTCCCATACATAAAGTTAGGACTGCTGACCTTTCTCTAGAGCTGTGCAATGTCACATTTGGTATGTACAAATAGGGGGTGTGAGGAATGCTGTCACTCATATGGGGGGGGGGGTGCAGTGCTGTTTGCCATCTAGAAAAAAGCAGATTTTATGAAATTTCATAGTGGTTCACAAAAAGCAGAGCAAGAAAGGAACTGGTCTTCTGGCTGAGATGGCATAGTAAATTTAATATGTCTGGACAACCAAATCTCAATGACTTTCATTTTGGGAAATTGGTACAAGCCATATCATAATAGTGGAAAAGATGAATCAGTTTCAAAAATGTGTAGTAAATAAAAATCAAAGGAGGCATTGGAGAAATCATAGGACATATGGAACAAATGGGAGAGTGGAATAAGGGGTACGGTTATCATGCTCGATGCAGTTATCAGGCAGACTAGAGAGGCAAATCATTGCCTTCTGTTGGCAGCATTTTAATGGTATGTTACATATCCTTATGTTTACATATGTGCACAGGCTCCAGTGAACCTGTACGACATGGATGTAATACGTAAGCTGTACCTTATGTTTATGTAAGTGCACAGGCTCCAGTGAACCTGTACGACATGGATGTAATACGTAAGCTGTACCTTATGTTTACGTAAGTGCACAGGCTCCAGTGAACTTGTACAGCATGGATGTACTACGTAAGCTGTACCTTATGTTTACGTAAGTGCACAGGCTCCAGTGAAGTTGTACAACATGGATGTAATACGTAAACTGTACTTTATGTTTATGTAAGTGCACAGGCTCCAGTGAACTTGTACGACTTGTATGTAATACATAAGCTGTAACATATGTTTACATAAGTGCACAGGCTTCAGTGAACTTGTACGGCATGGATGTAATATGTAAGCTGTACCTTATGTTTACGTAAGTGCACAGGCTCCAGTAAACTTGTACGACATGGATGTAATACGTAAGCTGTTAAACAGAGTTTATAAACATATTTTGGTTTAATGTTGGTTAAACTAGAGAATTGTAACACTGAGAATTATGACTGGGTGCCTGATTATCACCAGGTTACTGGGTTCTCAAAATAGATTCCACAAATTCACTCTTGAGCTTCATTTTGAAAGGGAGTTTATTGAATCTCCTTTGAGAACACAACTTGGTTATGACTAGAGACCAGTTCATAATCTTCTATGTAATGTATTAGCTGCCCTGATGTATTACTAGTAGGACCAGCCTTTGATGAAATAGAGACCTAGGCAAAGAACTCAGCAGTGGTCCCCACATTTGTACCATTCCCTGTTTCAAGGATCTCGCTGCTACAAACTCATGGTTGCATGTACTGCTCCCCCCAAGAAAGTCATAAGAATCATTGGTTAACAGCGATCATGTAACTTCTCTTTGCTTTCACACACAGTCTGCGGCCACCTTGACAAATCAAAAAGCTAGCTGCTTTCTGTGTATATCTCTGATGCTGACAGCCTAATATATTCTAATGGCCATGTAGGCCTATTGATAGTAACTATCAATGCAGGGTTATGTTGTTCTAGTCATGTTTTTGGGAAAACAAATCTAGATATTCCATTATAAACTGTGCTTAAGCTGCACATTTAGGTACAGAGATGATGCAGCTTATAGTGCTATTGGTTCATTTACATACATAAGTATGTCAAATACATTAAAACATCACTTATAGGAAGAAATAAGTAGTGTTTTATTCCATAGGATATAAAAATACAATATATGATTCTGTGTGCTAGATATTTGCATGTGTAAGAAAAAGCAAAATGTGTATACCTCTGTGAAATTAATCTATGAAATGCAGGCCAACCTTTCCACGTTAGTGAGCTACCCAGGCCATTTTCATACTAGTGTGAAGGCTGCAAACTATAATAAACTCCCCACCCTCACCCTGAACCCACCCCCATGCCACACGTATGAAGGAGGAATAGCAACACAATGCATTGGATAATGTTATATATAAGCCCTTCCTTTAAGTGGTTTTGTATCACAGTCTTAGTGTACTTTACATATTCCTTAACGATGTGCAAATAGTTATTCTTCAAATTTGTTTTTCAACAAAAATACTTGTATACATTTTCATGCATTCAAACACTTGTTGAAGAATCAAGTTTTTTTGTTATATTAGTATTGGTGTAAAACCTTTTAAGATTTCTGCTGTGTGAGGAAGCCTTACTAGAGTGCCTCCCAATGTCCTGTATTAATTGGAGGGTAGGTAACACATAATTACATCATTAATTGAGCAAGCGCTAATTATTATGAATTATGTTTACACAATTATAATTAATGATTTACCAAACTAGTTGAGCTAAATGTAAGGATGAAAATTACCTAACTACTTTCCAGTTGTATTAAAATTACAATTACCTTAATTGGCACTTACATGATCACTGATGCAACTATGTGCCATATGCATATTGTAATTAATGTAGGACAGTGGGAGGTGCTCTATAAGTAAGGCTTCTCATTTGGCAGGAGTTTTAAATTCATTATAGTAACACATAAAATAAAACAAAAAATCTTCAGTTGTCAGCAAATATATTTGCATGCATAAATATTTATGAGTACACTTTTAAAAAATGAAGTTAAAACAATTTCAAATGATCTTTAGCACACACACACAACTACATTCATATTCAGTAATTTTAAGCAAATCCTCTTTAAGAGTTTCATTCTTTGTGTGGTAACACCACATGATGACAGGTACTTTATTATCCAAACAGCTGTTTATCTGAATGGTTTATATCAAGATAGGGCAGGCAAAATACTACATCATAGAAGCCATAGAACTGCATGCATCTCCCAGTCCATAGACTGGCCACAACTGATTTCCATGCATTTGTAGGACAGATGACGTGAAACTACAATAATAAAGTAAGAATCTGAGAGTCAGTACTTGGGTTAGTTGTTCACCATACAGCCTTAGTTCCTTTTACATATATACTCTGTCCCAGCAGAATATGCCTTTTTGATACAGTTGACAGCTTTTGACCATGAAGAAAATTGTAATCTATACATGAACAAAAGCTGTGATTTTTTTACATACCCACATTTCCTTATTCCCTATATATATATATATATATATATATATATATATATATATATGTGTGTGTGTGTGTGTGTGTGTGTGTGTGTGTGTGTGTGTGTGTGTGTGCATATATATATATATATATATATATATATATATATATATATATATATATATTTACACACACACACCTATAATATATATGTATACATAAAGATTATATATAAATATGCAAATTTGTGTGTGTGTATGCATATATATATATATATATATATATATATATACACACACACACACACATACGCATACATACACACACACAGCTCAAGATACAGCTGATGAGTAACCATTGCAGCTCAAAATACAGCTAATGAGTAACCATTTCTGATCAACTGACAACAGGGATCAGTCATTTTCATGCACAAACAATTTCAATACCCCCAAGATTAACAATTTTGACTATATGCACCACTGATGTTTAACCGATCAAATGAAAGTGATAGCTGCCACAGTAATGTATTTCAGCCACACACACACACACACACACACACACACACACACACACACACACACACACACACCAAAATGAAGAAAGCTCAGTGATGAACGGCTTTACACTGCCCCCACCCAAAAAAAAGATATCCATTATCTGAATGGACACCTCTGTGGTCTGATCACGATAAAATTTATAATGACTGCAGTAATGTATTTCAGTTTTGTTTCACACAAATGCACACTATCACTAACAAGTCACATCAATGATTGGTTGCTGTCACACATATCCTACTCTTAACCACAAATACAGCCTTTTTTGTATACCTCATGTTTGACTGTGATGAAATGTCAAATTATGGCCACTCCTGCTTTCAGATATAGCCTGCATTCTAACTTGTCAGTAGAGCCCAATTCTGTGTACACCTCTGACTTTGTGATATTCTAAAGTGGCCTGTTTCACTGTGCAAAGCAACCTGAGGAATACTGGACTGTCAATGTCACTTCTTTTTCTTTCGTCTTTTCCCGTTAGTGGTCGCCACAGCGGATCATCTGTCTGCTCATGATTGGCAGTGGGGTTTTACGGTGTTGAGGTGCCAGCCTGATGCCCAACCTTCCACAGAAGGCACACACATGCACACACTCACACCTAGGGCCAATTTAGAGTGCCCAATCTACCTACAAGCATGTCTTTGGCATGTGGGAGGAAACCGGAGCACCCGGAGAAAACCTACGTGACCACAGGGAGGACATGCAGACTCCACACAGAAGGCACCCCAGCTGAGGATTGAACCGGAGAACCTCTTGCTGTGAGGTGGCAACGCTAACTGCTGCACCACCACAAATGCCTGGACTGTCAATGTCACTAATTAATTAAAATATATAGCTGCAAGTAAATATTTAAATAAGTACATAAATCAAAATATAGAAAATGTGCCTCCCCTATTTTGTGTAGCCTTAAAGTAAGCTCTGATTACTAGTTAAAATATGTTTAAAAACTTTTAAAGGTGTTGATGGCCTTCAGCCTGTTGCCTCAAGAATAATGGACAAACCCAGCAATAATCTTGTATAAAGGGCTCACATGAAGGGACAATAAAATATCAGTACTAATATGCCTTAATCTGCATTTTCTGAAGAGAAAGAAATTTTAATTTGAGGGACCAGTATAATTTGTGCATTATAAACATTAAAGTTACCTCACAAATTCAAAAAAATCTAAGTGAAAATCATGGCTGTTCTGTCAATTTGGAACAGCTGAAGAGGCACTTTGCTTTTGGTTTCCATTTATATGGCAATGTGAGGCGAGTTACAGCTTTCAAAGTAAATATAATGTTTCCCATAGAGGTCTGTGGTGACTGTAAGTGCAGAAACCATAATGTGTGTTGCAGTTCAAGCTTTTGGACATAACCTGGTTCATACACACAGACCTTACTATAATGCTATTTTCTGTTAATTTCTGGGTGTAATCAGCATGGTCCATGCAGTGCTTTTGGAATTGCCAGTTTCTGTCACTTACCATGATTCTGGAATTCTTGTGTCTCTAACATTAAATTTAATGCTGTTTTTATCAGCGAAATGTATTTACTTAAATTTAAACCTTCTAGATTAGTTCAATACATTCTTGCGCAAGTGCTAACTCTGTAACATAATGCCCTTTTTATGGCGTAACTAGAGCCCACTGCTTGATTCACTCTGACTTGTCCTTTTATTTTCTTTCATATATGACCTCAGTTATATGAAAAATGTTTATTAGTTAACCTGATCTGGTTCAATCCTTTATCTTGAAAAAGACTACATTTTACATAATTTCTTTTTGCTTATAGTGGTTTTAATAACTGTTTCATGACATTCTCAAGCCCCATGAGTAACCACTTGGCATGTTTCACACAGTCACTGTACCACTTCCCTACTCTTGGTGCAACCCATTTGTTTATCAAGTTGCTATTCAAACTCCTTCCCAGAATGATGTCAGTCCTGAGATCAGCAGTGATATAGTCTGAGACCCAGTACACACACCCATCGTGGGAGATTCAGAGCTGACGCAGTCCTTGCTAACTTCCTATCACAGTTCCTATAACCTGACACTACAAAGGAGAAATAATTTACTCCTTATCTTGTATTGCATAGCCAGAATGAAAAACTACTGATCAGGTTTGCAGATGAAGTGAGCATCAGGGCATCTTGAAATGAAAATAAAAATAAGTCACTATCATAATCAGACTGGAAGCTATGCATAGTCTTATAGAAAGCTAGCCATTCAACAGGAGATTATACTTTCTGTTGAACTGGGTTATGAAAGACCATTTTTGATTATGAATAATAAATACCTTATGCAACCTTCTTGCTATAAAATATAAATCTTTATTTTTTTATTCAAAATCAGTCCACTTTTTTCAGCAGTCGAGTATTTCCCAAATAGTCTTCTGAAATGACTTATATGGTGCAAATTGTTTCTTATTCAGGGATCCTGTGTCATGTAAAATTTACATACACTTCTATTTGCAGAAAACAAAACTAGCCTTTGTACAATGACACTGCCTTTAACAGTTATCAGTGGCATCATTCCAGCTTTCCTTATCAATAAACCAGCTGTTAACATTTTTACCTTTGTTTATTCCTCCTATTGGATTCATTTTATTCTGCTTATCAGTAGTGTGGATCTGTTTGCATTAGATCTGTCATCATTTGCAATCTACTTTAGAAAGGGAATATGACAATTCTCTAAAGGTAATTTGTGTGAGTCCCAATAGTGAAAAAATTGTTACGTTGAAAATACTTGTAGCAAACTATGAATCTGTACTTTCCTCACTGTTATGAGACTGTAAAGTTAAGTGCATATACATCTGTGGGTGTGGAGGGTTTCCTTACACATGGGATGTACAGTGGGGTTTGCCCCTTCTCTGCAAAAACACTTTTATGGATCACTGAATGTGGTTTTCACTGTAAATACTTCACACTACCAGCAGTCAGAGTAATCAAATTTGTAGCATCATAATGAACCATTTTGAAGTATCTCTGACTCATTGGAGATTGTGAATTCAGGCCAGCACACTGCTTTTATTGCATGTGTGACAGACCCTCTTTACCATGGTCCAGTAATTAAGGAGCCTCAGTCCTCACCACTGATACCAGTGAGAGATAGTCACAAAAACAGGGCTGGATTTACACAATCATTTCAAATGCAGCTCTCTGTATCAGGCATAATTTCCCCCAGCAGCAGTTCCAAGTGATTGACACACCCATACCTGGGTATTTGATTTTCACACACACACTCTTGGGAAAGGCTGGCACAGATTTACCAGCTGTGCCCCCTTATCCCCGGATAATAAGATAAAGATACTGCCACCAGCCATTCACTGTCAGGCTCTTACAGGGGTATCCAATTATACTGAGTAAAATCAATACTAACATAAATGGTAGAGTGTAACTTAAGCAGCAGGCTTTTCGAAATGGCCAAGGTTTCACGAGAATAAGCACAACTACTCTCAAGATGTTAAAATTAATTTTAAGACCAACCACAATAAAAGGTGTAAAACATTTAATAATAGATAGTAAAATAGAAAAGATGAGATTAATAAATACTTAAGTGCGATAAACATCAGAATTTCAATCACAGGAGAAATAAAAATAACACAGTTGGACAGATTTGAGTGGATGCAGAAAAACAATACTTAGCTAATCTCACTGTAATTCCTGATTTTCTAAAGAACTGTTTCCTATTTAACTTAATGCAGCAAGGCAAGATCAGATACTGCGTTAATTACTTCCACAAGGCAAGGTGATGTTCTTCCCTCTTACACTGATCTAACTGAACTGAACTGAACTGACTGTGATAACTGTTGTCATAGATTTTTTTTATATCAGCTTCCTAAGAAAACAAAACAAAACAAGCTGATCTCTGAGTTCCATCCCCATAGTGCTGGTTATAGAATGATATCACATTTGATAACATGACTCTGGTAGAGTACAAACTCTGAGCATTTCTAAGATCTGTTGTAGTATTTGAAAACTATATAATTCTTTGTTTAAATATAAACATTATATTAGTTACAATAACACTGTTTATACATTTTTAACATAAGCATCTGTACAAATCAGTGTGATAGTCAAATGACAAAAACTATTTACAAAGCTATTTACAAAAAACAAAACTCCAGCTAACTATGCTGGCATATGTTACACATGTACTGCCCTATTCTCCCTGGTACAGATGGCAATGCCTTACATCATCACATTTCTCCACCCTTTGAAGACTTAAGTTAGTTTTTCAAGTGACCCAGGATAAACATTGCTTGAGAGAAATGGGCCTGTCTGAGAACACATTAACCTATACCCTGTCTTGAGAATCTGTCTGCATTGGCATTGCTGTAATTGGGACTGGCTAACACAGGAAGTCCTCTCAAAGCCACTTTAGGAATACCTGCTCACAGGCTGGAGTACACACTACCTTATCTGGCCTGTTTTTCCTTATCAGGTTTGTGAAGGGAGCAGCTATTGTACTATAATTGGGAACACACTTTTTATAGTACCCCTCTGTCCCCATGAATGCCTTCACCTGCTTTTTAGTAACAGGGACAGGGACAGGCTACACCCAAATAGCTTCCACTTTGGCAGGTTCTGACCTAATCTTACCACTCCCCACTCTATGTCCCAGGTAGGAGACCTCTGCCATACCCACCTGGCACTTACTGGGCTTAATGGTCAACCCTGCCTTTTGCAGTCTACCCAGGACCTCCCTGACATGCTGAGGCTTCATCATGTTAACATAGTACAATTTGTGCCCCTGCCTCCTGCCTAGCAAGTTTACCATGTAATTGACATTACTGACCTTCCTTACCACTTTGATGGGTCCCACCCAAGCTGCCTGCAGCTTCTTGTGTCTGACAGGAATGAACAACATAATCTTT
Organism: Protopterus annectens; assembly: GCF_019279795.1. Classification (NCBI taxonomy): domain Eukaryota; kingdom Metazoa; phylum Chordata; order Ceratodontiformes; family Protopteridae; genus Protopterus; species Protopterus annectens. Next base: position 874,755,135 of record NC_056743.1, on the reverse strand, counting down.
TGTCTCACCACATACTCTTGGGCTTGAGCCTTCCTGTCATACCACATGTTTTTCCTCCTGTTGAGACCCTGACAGGTTCTCCTGCACCAAGCACACATGAGCTTCCTAAATCTTGCCCTGAGGTTTAGGACATATGCCACAACAGACTCCTTGTGGGATTCACATTCACCCTCCCACTCATCACAAATCAGATCTAAAGGCCATCTCACCCTATGCACATACAACAACTTAAAGGTTGAAAAACCTATGGATTCCTGGGGGAACCTCTCTGTATGCAAACAAAGGATGGGGCAGACATTTGTCACACTTTCTCTAAACTGGTCTGCAAATGTCCAAGGGATGGTCTTTAGTGTAGAATTTAACCTCTCCCCAAGACCATTAGTCTGGGGATGGTATGGAGTGGTATTTAGGTGCTTCACCCACAAAACTTCCACAGACATGCCAGCAGGTCTGACATAAAACTGGCAAATCTGTAAGTTAATATTTCTCTCAGGAAACCTGCCTTGCTGAAATTCTCTACAGACCATTTACCACCTTCTCTGTCTTGATGGAGAACAGAGCCACTGCCTCAGAGTATCTTATAGCATAATCCACTACCACTAGGATATACTTCTTCCCTGTGTAATGTGGAGTAATCAGGGGCCCCACAATATCCATAGCTACCCTCTGAAATGGCTCCTTAGTCACAGGCATAGGCATCAATGGAGCTTTGATTTGTCCCCTGCCTTGCCTACCTTTTGACACTGCTCACAGGTCCTGCAGTGCCATGTTACATTCTTTGCAATCCCAGGCCAATAGAAGTTCTGCATAATACATCTCTTGGTATGCTTTATGCCCATATCATCTGCAAAAGGAATGTCATGGACTATGGCTAGAAGTGCCAGACATAAGGCTCTGGGGACTACCAACTGCTGTATTACCTCTCCCTCTTGCCCTCCCTCAGGGGTTCACTCTCTGTACAGTAACCCTTTGTTCCAGTATACAGGCTCCCCTTTTCCTTCAGCATCAGATGTCTCCTTGGGTATCTTTCTCAAGCTTCATAAGGTAGGGACTGAAAGCTGACCCTGTCTGAACTGTACTTTTGTGACCTTTCTCAGGTTCCCTTCCACAGGAAGCCTAGTATCTTCCGACAGCAGTGCCTCAACCTGGGTACTATTACTCACCTCTGTCCTTGCAGTCACCCTGTCCATGGAAACATCAGTACATACCAGCAGCTGTGGCTCACTTTCAGGCTCACTGCTACAGGGTAGCTCCCTCTCTGAAATAGCTACATCATCAGTCCCAGCTTCTGATGTAGGGTCTGTCTGGGTCTCCCCCAGGCTACCACACCTACATGCATGTCTCCAAGCCTGACTGCATGTAACTGCATGCACACAAGGTACTGCATTATCAAAATCATTCCCTATCAAGACATCTGCAGAAATATCCTCAAACACAGTTACCTGCTTGCTTCCTTTTCCACCCTCCCAGTCAAGGTAAACCTTGGCCAAAGGTATTTGGAATGGGATCCCTCCTAAACTCTGATTGGAGTGGATTGTCCAAGCAAATATTGCTTCAACTTATCCACTGCAGGCTTCACAATAGTTATGTCAGAGGCTGTCTCTCTCTCAGTAGTGGCCGGTCTTCCATCCAAACTCTGGTGATAGTTTGGTACCCCTGTTGTCTTAAGACAGCTTACTACTGGCATACTGTTATTCCCACTTGCTGGCTCCCTCACCTTTTGTTCCCCACCTTACTTCAGTGGACATTTGTATGCGACATGGCTCCTCTGATTACATTCAAAACTTCTAATCTCTTATCCTGGCCATGTACCTGAACTAGTAGCTTCCCATATTACTGGTAAACTCTGTTGGTGTGATTTAGGCTGCCCACTATGGGTTCCCTTATATCCATGTGTAACACTGGTTATCCCCTTCTTGTATAGTGATGTCCTGTTTGCTAAGTAGATATGACTTTTCTCCCCAGCTCATCAGCAGAGTTACATCCTTGGTCTGCCAACCAGATTCTCATGTCCACAGGCAAAGTACTAAGGGCTTGTTGCCTCACCAAAAGGTCTGCCAGTCTTTCAGAAGTGGTGACCTGACACCCACTCACCCACTTATGAAAGTAAGTGCTTAACTCAGCAATATAATAACATGCATTTTCATCTGGCTTGTGTCTATGCTCACAAAACTTTTTTTCTGTAAGCTTCAGGTGTTAAGTTATAACAGTTCAATAAACATTGTTTTACTCTATCATAGTTTAAACAATCAGGATCAGACAATTTAGAAATGACATTTACAGCTTTACCATGGGGTAAGGGGGTCAGGAAATGTACCCTCGCAGTCTGTAATTTCCTTCAATCTCCAAATGTTTGGCCTCAAGTTCATGCTGATGATGCTTCTCATTTTCTTAAGCCTTCAAATCCAGACATGTTTTTAAGTCCTTTCAGAAAAAGTTAAACTGTTCTGTTTCTGAAGGCTGCACATCTCCATGACCAGCCTGATTGTCCTCCTGGCCACTGGTCCACACTGAAGCTGCAATTAAGGCTGAAATAATTTCCTCTTTAATCCAGTTAGCAGGCACCAGTTCTTTGACTTCACACACTTTGGCCAACTGTTTCTTTGTCAGCTTACCGTAATCCTTTGCTGACATCTTTGCCTGCTTTCCCTGACTAAACTAAACTAACAAAAATGAATAAAACTCTTGTGAAAATAAAACTCTGGATGTTTACCTTGTGGCTGTTGGGAGTACACACACCTCCAGTGATAACAGCCCACAGGTTACTGAAATTCAATTAGTATGCCACCACTACCCCTGATATGTGACAAGCCCTCTTTATCTGGACAGTGATCAAGGAGCCTCAGTCCTCACCACTGACTCCTGTGAAAGATAGTGAATACAATGGGGGGTGGATTTACACAGTAATTTCAAATGCAGCTCTCTGCATCAAGCACAATTTCCCCCAAGAACAGTTCCAAGTGACTGACACACCCACACCTGGGTATTTGATTTTTACACACACACACACACACACACACACACACACACACACACACACACACACACACACACACACACACACACACACACACATACTTAGAATAGCTGTCACAGATTAACTAGCTGTGCCACATTATGCCCAGACAATTAGGTAATGATGATGCCACCAGCCAGTCACTGTTGGGCTCTTACAAGGGTATCCAATTATACTGAATAAAATCAATACTAACATAAATGGTAGTGTGTGACCCAAGCAGCAAGGCTTTTTGGCGTGGCCAAGGTTCACTAGAATAAGCACAAGTACTCTCAAGATATTAAAATTAATCTTTGAAAGGCCAGACACAATGAACAGTATACAACATTTAATAATAAATAGTAAAATAGAAAACATGAGATTATTAAATAAATTTAAGTGCAATAAACATCAGAGTTTCAATCACAGGAGAAATAAAAATAACACAGCTGGACAGATTCAAGCAGATGCAGAAAAACAATATTTAGCTAATCTCACTGTAATTCCTGACTGTTTAAAGAAGAACTGTACCATATCTAATTTAATTAATACAGCAAGACAAGATTAGATGCTGAGTTGCTTACTTCCACAAGGCCAGGTGATGTTCTTCCCACTTTACACTGATCTAATTGAACTCAACTGAACTGATTGTGATAACTGTCATAGATTTTTATATCAGGTTCCAAAGAAAACAAAGCAAACTGATCTTTGAGTTCCATCCCCTCAGTGCTGGTTATAGAATGACATTTGATCACATGACTCTGGTAGAGTATATACTCTGAGCTTTTCTAGGATCTGTTGCAATATTTCAAAACTATAGAATTCCTTGTTTAAACAAACAGTTTATTAGTTGCAATAACACTGTTAATACATTTTTAACATAAGCATCTGTACAAGTCAGTGTGATAGTCAAATGACAGAAAATTATTTACAAAACTCCAGTTATCTAAGCTGGCTTATGTTGCACATGCACTGCCCTATTCTCCTTGGTACAGATGGCAATACCTCACATAGTCACAACATGTGACAGAGGGCTGTGGGAAGAAATATAATCATAACAGCAGCTAGCTATGAGCTTCACATATAGTAGTACAACCTCTGAGCTTCCTAACTGTAAAATACTACAGTTAAATAGCTATCTTGTGGTGAATCAGTACACATATAGAGTCTACTGTTGCTGAATACAGCCAATGAGCCTTGCAATTGTGAAACAGTGCAACCGATGAGCACTGCAGAAGTGAAACAGTGCAGCCGGGGAGCCCTGCGGTTGTGAAACAGTGTAGCCGGGAAGCCCTGCAGTCATAAAATTTTACAGCTGCTGAAAACTCTAATAAACAAAATGTACAGCTTGAGTCCTCCAGTAATGAAGGAGCTCATTTGATGAGCTTTGCGGTGGATCAGTATGCCTGCCCATAGTAAAGAAACTGTACAAATGTTGTAATCATGCATTGGTGGAACAGTACATACACTCAGCCCTTTGGTAGTGAAATGCCACAGCAGATAAACTTTTCTACTGAAAGACTGCTGTTAAGATTTCTGGGTCTATATTACAAGATCGAATACTTAGGTGATCGAACATCTAAACATCGAACTTGCAATATCGAAAGCAATAAACAGCAAACGGCTGATTTAACCCAGGGGAAAGATTTCCCTTGGCTGTTCGCTGGATTTTGCTATTTTGTCTACTGTAGAGCAATCTTGGAGTTGGCATATTTAGTTAGGGGGGGTGTAGGGGGCACAGCCCCCCATGCCGGGGGGGGGTGTGGGGGGAGAAGCCCCCCACTTAGTTTGTGTGTAATGTTTTTTTTTTCCGTGGCCAACCGCTGTGTTTTCCTGCACCATTCAACGTTTTTGAGTTGATATTACAAGTTTGATGTTTAGGTGTTTGATCACCTAAGCATTCGATCTTGTAATAGACGTAGATTTCTTTAGTGTTGAACACTTGTTTGTAAAGGACTCTTGAAGTTTCCATTTACCAAACTATATAGGATGAAGCAGTTTTAAGGCACATCATATTTTATTTAAGGAGAGCTTGTGTAGTGATAAACATAACCTTATATGGATGTTTGGGCATTATGATTAATTCCTTACTGTATTTTTTTAAATCTCTGATGTATTTAATGCTTCTGGAGATAGTTTTACCAGGTATGTATAGACTATGTTTTTAAAGATGACTTTCACTAAAAGTGTAATTATAGAAATCTTAATGAGTATGCAATTCACACTGTTTATTTTACACCTAGATTTGTTATTGTCTCACATTTATTCATATATTGCTGGTTTGACAGCTAGCTCCTTATTAGTGATCTGCATGTAGTTTAGCAGGATGCTTTGAACTAATGAGGTACATGTAGTCATTCATACATTTGATAAATAGCCATTTTTTAATGGATTTGTCTCATGTTTGAATGCAAATGCAAAGTGCTTCTTGGGTTATCTTATTCATAACAGCTATTAGAATAATATTGTTTGTTGTTGTAATGTTCTTTTAATGTTTTGCGCATGTAATATAATATATTACTGTGATCAGGGTTAATCAGCTATTTGGCTGGTATACAGAATTAACACACCAGTACTTATTATTAACTACCCAGTACTTATTTTTTGTAGATGTAAATCTTATTATTTTGGCATGCAATTAATGATTTGTTCTTTATATTACAGAAGGGACATGTTTTGATGCAGTGCTAGTTAACACATTGTAGTATTTCTGAAAATGTGAGCATGTGGGTACATGTAGATGAAGAAGATTACATGGTATTCAGGGAATTTGCTTTATTTGCTCCCTCTTAATCAGACCATGACTGCAATCAGTAGATTAGAAGAATAGTTATATTTTAGGGCTGTTGCTAGTCCCTTGAGCTATATTAAAGTAAAACATCAGCAAACCTGTGCAATCCAGCAAACATACCTCTCAACCGTCCAGATTTTCACTAAATGTCCAAATTTTTCCCGCATATTTTTGTGCTTTTCTGGCAAATCATGGAGGAATTAAGTCATCAAATAATGATGCACATTTGAGTTTCAGACTTCATATCATTCAGAAAATTAATGCAAACACATAACCTGTTATTCTAGCAACTTTCTAAGTTTATAAGAGCAATATTTAAAACCTGTCCCTATTTTTGGGCCTTTGTCCCCCCATTATTTTAGGCTTTGTCCAGATTTCTTGTGCTAAGAGGTTGAGAGGTATGCCAACATTTAACATATGAGAGTTAAGGGAAGTCTTTTAGCAGCTAAGAATTTACAACTCGTGAACAGGTCCTACTTAATAGTAGATACAAAGCCATAGTACAGTAATTAGTTATATGAAATAATGTGGTTTATCCACAAATAGTGTGTGATCAGTCTGCAGACCATTACAAATGTAGCCAATAACTCCTAGTCAAAAACACCCTCCAGTCTAGCCTCAATGAGAGGAATAGAAGATATCCCAAAGAATTTGAGACTGCCCATTCAGTTATCTAGGATTACCTTAAAGGTGGCAAAGGTGCTGCTCTGCTTGACAAGTAGTGGAAATTTGTTCTAGAGATATATTCAGATAAGAATCTATCATACTAAAGTGTTTTATCTGTATTTGAGGAATCTTTTGGTGTGTGTGTGTGTGTGTGTGTGTGTGTGTGTGTGTGTGTGTGTGTGTGTGTGTGAAGGAATAGGAGATAAAAGAAAACTGAATCATTCATGGCTCAACAGGCTTGACACAGAATCCCATGGAGCAATCTGTAAGAAAATTAGTACACATATGGCTGCCAGTAGCTAAAATTTTTGAGACCACAGTTTTTTTAAGATGGGAATCTCTGATTTCTCAAACTGAATGATTTTCTAATACCAGGCAATATTTTGTGTAATGTCATTTGCAAGCTTTTAAACAACCCCAGCAAATATCTGTTGTCCCAGTTAAGCTGACACTGACACTGGAATCTGTTGTTTGGTGTCCTTTTTACACCTTGTAGTTTGTGTATGCATTCCAGTCAAGGCTAATTAAGAACTCTCTGGCATTTCCTGCAGGATGGACAAGGCAACCTTTCCAAAGTAAACAGGTAAGTAGCACCTTGCACCATCTGCTCTGCATCCCCCAGAGGAAATTAGTGCAGGAACTCTATCTCCGCTGTAAAAACATAGTCTTTAGTACTCACTGCTGTGACAGATTCTTCCTACTTTCTAACTCTGAGACAGTAGACTTTCTGGATAGAGCCATGTGCAAGGATAGCAAGCAACTTGGGTGATAGTATACCTCTTCAAGGCATGTTCACTTAATGTTGCAACAAAACTGCTCTGCCAAATGATGCATCTGCCTTTGAAACCAAAGCATGAGTATATGTACAGACGGCCATGCCACTGCTATGCTGATGCTGTCTGCCCAAAAAAGGTAAAGGCTAGTAACAACTGTAACATAATAAGCCTCAGCTGCTGCTTCCAAATGTCTTCCCTACATGTTGTGAAAAAAATAATTTGCTAGCCCTTTTGATGGGCAATGTTGGCTTCCCCTTTTCTCTTTTCTGCTTTTAGTAAATGACACAAGGACTCGTAACCCTTCTTTACAGCACTTTACTCTAGAGAGACCAAGACTAAATTCCAAGTGGACACCATAGTATGTAATAGCCTTTCCTCTTTGTTACTTTTTCAAGGAAAGTTTGCCAAATGAATTGATTTAATACTAGAAGCTTATAAGATTTGTCTTTTCATCAGTAATTTTGGGAGTTAATCACCAATAGAAGTCTATCTTTGTGTAGAGTTAAGATAATGCTCCAAAGCAAAGAGTACTTGCTACACTGAAATATGCCTGGCTAATGTTATGATGAAACATGAAGCATGCCAGCTTATGTTACGGACACTAGAAAAGAGCTTTCTATAACATGTACTTTAGGTTTAGCTGGGATACAGATTTTGTATATGGAAAGTGATTCAGCATAAAAACAAGGTTCTGTGGAGAAATAAGGCCCCTAGTAGGAAGGAGGAACAGAGGTCAAATATTAAAAGTTACCTGCCACAATGGTTTCAAAAAGCAAGACTGAGCTACCAGGGCTTCACTGCGGCTATTATTAAACTTTTATGTGCATCAAAATAGCTGAGTATTTAAAGTTCTCATCAAACAAATATCCAAGATAGTCCAAAGCTTTTTAAGGAGTGTTTGTGTCTATATGTGAGTGGACAGAAGGGGACTTCAGTTAGGTTTAGGTATTGTTCAGGAGCCTGCACTAAAACCTATTTCTGCTTCATGTGGTGTGCCCTCTTGAGTAGATGGATTTTGTGATACTTGAGACAGACAGAAAAAAAAAATAAGGCTATTTCTGGAATAACAGATATCTTATCCTGCCTGGACTGCTTAAATGCTGACCTTATTCACTGTATTGTTTTTGCTTTTGTTCCTCTGAAACTGTCCTGAATGCTAGTCCTCTGCTTTTGCTAGAGACATGCGTAAAATGCCTATATGTATGTATCTACCTCATACTTCAATGCAAATGTTGTAATATGGTATTTGCAACTACCATGAAGGCTATTTCTTTGAAATGTTAGAGATTTGCTTAGACTGCATAAATATATGTAACTACCTCATATTTAAATGTGAATGCTTGATATGTTGCATTTGTTACTGCTTTTACTGCTGTTATATCTACTGAATACTAACTTGTCTCTTCTGTATATTTGTCTCCCTTCCTGCCTTAAGTACCCAGCTCAACTTTCTCCTGCTTCTATTATAACCAATACCTACCTGGTGAGATAAGACTCCTATCCAAAGTCCAGTGACCTCAACTTCCAGCTTCCATTCTCAGCACCCTCTAACAAGGAAGAAAGAAAGTATGTTATGGGCTAAGTCCACATTGTAAATCAGACCCCTGTCTACTACTTGCTTCAGGGCTCCAAAGTTCGCAGTGAGCTTGAGCAGCCAGCTTCCCCTTGCCTCTCCTCTCTATCCACCCAACACCCAACCCACCTCCCCACTTTCCTAGACTCTCTCTTACTATACATCTCTTCTACCACAGTTCTACACCAGTTTGTTCCCTTACTCACTTACCTACAACACCAGTTTCTTCTCAATAGGTGGCACTTTAATCCTATCCATCTTTCTCTGCCTCTCTCTGCTCTACCCTCTGTAATCTCAACTAATTCCTTTGCCCTTGATCTGATCCTCTTCACACTTACCTTGTACCCCTTCAGTACTTTACCCCTCTGGCTCTCCTTTTCGGTAGACTCCTGTACCATCTCAATTCCTCTCCACACAAATCCTACCTTTCTAACCTGTAGCTAACTGCTTTGCTGATAGTTTTTCCTCTCTAACTTCTATTCCTTGTTTCTACCCACTCCGTTCGCCTACCCTACCCCCAAATTCCACCCACCCCCAGTGCATCTAGATTTATACCACCTAACCACTCCTACTTCCTCTCCAACCTCAGAACTCCACCCCTTCCTCTTCCTATTTCTCCTCCCACTTTCATACATACACCACTTCATATCCCTCCCTCCTCCTACTGTACACCTCTACATTGCTTATCTATACCTCAACATGCTTGGTAAATACTCATCTTTCCCAATTCAACTACTACTCCTCCTGAACCTTACCTATATCTACTGTCTTACCCAACCTCATCCAATCACCTACTCACCTATCTCACGAACAACCTGCCCCCTCCATTCTTCACAATCCAAGTGTTTCAGCTCAATCTCCACTGAACTGTATCCCTTCAGCAATAAACTATGTCTTCATCTCAAACTACTCTCCCCTCTGAAAACCTCATCAACTACTCTACCCTCCATACCTCCCACTACTCTATCTACTTATACCTCTCAATCCAAACAACCCAAATACCTCCTCTACTTAACTCAACTTCTAAATTCAATACTTTTATCCGGTAATATACACCCTAACCCAGGCTCACCCCCCTCCTCCTCTATCAATAAATCCATCCTACTTGCAGCTCTTAATGCACAAAGTTTAGCTAACAAAATTCCAAATCTCCATGCCTGGCTACTCCATAACAAACCAGACATCCTAGCTATATCTGAAACCTGGCTAAAACCAAATATAACAAATGAAGAGATATTACCACCCAATTACTCTATCATGAGAGCTGACAGAACCCAAAAAAGGGGTGGTGGTGTGGCTCTAATCTACTCCTCCTCCCTATCTATAACACCTTACAAGAAAACCATACCAAGGTTCGCTAATTCAGAAGTAATACTAGCTCGCCTTCAGCTAAATAAACAGAAATCTATATATATAGCCTCTCTCTATATTCCCCCCGGAGACAATGTCCCAATACTCGAAGAAATTCTCTCCTGGCTATCAACTAACATCTGTAATGAAACTATAATCATGGGAGACATCAATATTAATTGGTCTTCCATTCAGTCCCCTACTCACCCCCTCAACATCAACCTATACAACTACTCCCAACTCATCAACTCCATAACCAGACCAACAAAAGACTTCACTAGTGGCAGTATTTTAGACTGGATTCTAGTATCCCACCCCCACAACTATCCCGACAGTGGAACTCTCCCTGACTCCCTCAGTGACCACCTTCCCATCTTTACAAGATGTTCTCCGTCTCCCTTGCTAGCTTCTCATACTTACTTAACTACCCGATGTCATAATATCTTTAACCCTGAGGCTTTCTCTGACACCCTTAAATCACTTAACTGGTATCCCTTAAAAACTCTACCACTTGCAAATGCAATAACTCACTTTAATACAACCTTCCTACATCTCCTAAATATTCATGCTCCATTAATAACCAAAAGAATAAAAAGGAAAGCCACCCCCTGGATTACTAAAAGTACTCTAGCCACCATGCGACTTAGAGATAAAGCCTGGACACAATTCCAGAAGAACAAATCTACATCTAACCTTAATGAATACAAAACTCTTCGCAACTCAGTTAAAAAGCTTATCTCAGCAGACCGTCGAAACTACTTTGTTCAACTTCAAGGCAACCATAACACCAACCCACAAAAATTCTGGAGAGGTATAGCTACCCTCTTAAAGCCTGGTACTACAGAAAACCCTAACCCCTCCCCAAATGTACAAGACTCGGATCTTGCTACCCAATTCAATTCCTTTTCCATTGACTCTATTTCCAAACTGACCTCTTCTTTTTCAAATAACAATCTGCCCCCTACCTCCACTTCTCCTCTCTCATCCCCCCTCCCAAATCCTTTCTCCCATTCCTCACACTCTCAACCCCCACCATTTTTCATTAAACCTATACCCACTTCTACTATAAGAAAACTCCTGCAGAAACTAAAACCATGCACCAATGCCCCTGATAACATTCCCTCATTCTTCCTCAGCATAGCTGCTGAAGCCATTGCCCTCCCTATCAGCATCCTAATCAACCACTCTATCCAGGAAGGTTTTGTTCCTGAAATCTGGAAAAAAGCCTACATCATTCCCCTGCACAAAGGTGGAAATAATACTAACATTTCCAATTTCCGTCCCATTGCCATTCTCTCTCCCATTTCTAAGATCCTAGAGAAATGTATCCACCTTCAACTCCTCCTCCATCTCTTAGACAATAACCTATTAACCCCCACCCAGCACGGATTCAGACCCCATCATAGCACTATGACTGCCCTCCTTTCCTTCCTTGAAACTGTGAATAAAGCTAGAGATTCTGGTCTCACTGTATCTACCATCCTTCTCGATCTCTCTAAGGCCTTCGACACTATCTCTCATAACCTACTTCTTACTAAACTAACTGATCTAAACCTCTCCCCCTCTTCCCTCAAATGGTTTACCAGCTATCTCTCAAACAGGCAACAAGCTGTCATATGGAAAAAGGCCACCTCCTCTTTTCTCGCCACCCCTACAGGTGTCCCACAAGGTTCAATACTGGGCCCCCTACTTTTCAACATTTTCATTAATGACTTTTACCACTCTATCCCTCTTGCAAACATTATCCAATATGCAGATGATTTCACAATCATCTGTGCTGCCCCATCTATACGAACTCTCTTAAAACTAACTCAGGATGCTTTCTCTACCACAGAACAATGGATGAAAGACAACCATCTAGCACTCAATGCTGCTAAAACTAAACTTATGATCTTTACCTCTTCTACAACTAAGACTTTCGACCGAAACTTATTCTCCATTACCAGCCACAATACAACACCTCTAGAGCTGGTAACTGAAACTAAACTACTAGGAGTTCAAATAGATGACAGGCTCAAATTCAACTCCCATCTACTACTAAACATAAAAAAAACCCACCAAAAACTTGGCATGCTCTATCGACACAATCGGTTCCTCACCTCAACTACTAAACTTACTCTTTCTACTTCTTTTCTCTTACCCTCCCTTCTCTATGGAGCCCCTCTTCTAACAAACCTACAGTCATCACTCAAAACCAAATTGTCCTCTTGTTACAATAAAATAGCCAGATTCGCTACTAGCAGCAAATCCTCAACCCATCACTGTGAATCTCTTCACAAACTAAACTGGCTTGAGCTTCCCAACTACCTCTCCTATACTCAGCTCACCTATGCTCATAAACTCATTTTCCAGCCCTCCCTCTGTCCCTCTCTCTCCACTACCTTTAAAATGCACCACACACAAAGGCTTCTCAGATCTAACAATCAAAACCTTATAGAAGTGTACAGACCCCTCCACCCCCCAGGACAATACCTCCTATCGCACTCTCTCGCACGCCTATGGAACTCACTCCCCCCCCCCCCCATTCGTACCACTACTAGCCTCCCATCTTTTAAAAAATCACTCCACTCTCATCTAACTTCCACATGGGAATGCTCCTGCTCCCATCCCTCATAACTTACACCTACTTCTACACTGTTCCCTTCCTTCTCTCAGATCCCAGGTTACTAACTCCTGTTTCCTTTTCTTATACAACTCCTTACTAGTATCCAGCAACTCCTTTCCTTTCCGGAAAAAAAAAAAAAAAAAAAAAAAATTTAATTAATTTTGATTGAAACAATTTTGATCAGTCCGTTTTACCTCTGTAGTCATCATGCATTTTATGTGTGTATATTAATTTTCGTCTTGCTTACCTCTGTAATCTTCATGTAATCTATGTAATCTATGTTTATATATTAACCTTTGTGTAATCTGTATGTGGAGCTTTTCTCCCCAGGACTCCATTGAAAACGGGTTCTTCTGGCCCAATGGACTATCCTGGTTAAACAACTGCAAATAAATAAATAAAATAAATAAAATAAAAGGATCTTGGTACTAAGTCCAGAAGCCATGCACAAAGGGGAAAGGACCACATATTCAGAATAACTGAATCTGAAGGATATAAAACTCTAAACGTCCTCCCTGGCATTTGCCATAGTGGCAATTTGGCTGCCTGAAAATGAGACTTGAACAATAATTGGGTCAGTGAGGAAGTCCAAGAATGAACTGGGCTCTGTCCTGTTGAGCTTTTAATATTTTGTAATTAACAGAAATGGAGGTGGGGGGAATGCAAATACACCTTCTGAACAGGCCTGGGAAAATGTTCTAAATTTAGCCTTACTTGTTTAGAATCAGAGTGTAGAACATCTTGCAGTTGAGTTTTCATCCTTTGGCAATTCAATCAGTTCTTGATACTTTTTAACATTTAATTTTAATTTTCATTCTGAAAGCAGAATGTTTCAGTAGTAGCTTTACTAGGGTGCCTATCACATAGTCGAACTTTTACAAGTTCGAACTTCATATTGTCGAGACCATAAGTTCGAATTTGTAAAAGTTTGAGTGTTTCAATGGAAATCTCCATAAGAGGAGGTTTCCATTTTGTTCAAAGGGGTGCGATCTCAGAGTTGGTATATTTAAGTAGCGGGGATGTGGGGAATGCAGGGGGGCTTGCCCTCCTGCTTAAAACAGTTTGTTTTTGTTTTCCATTTTTTTTTTTTTTTTATCCACAGTCGAAGTTTTGTAACTTCGAACTTGATGGTTCAAACATTACATGTTCGAAGTTATAAGACTTCGACTATTTGATATAGACCCACTTTACTAAGCTGACAATTTCATACTGGTTTTAGCTGTTAAGTTCATATTATCTTAAGTTAAGAAAGGAAAATGTAAGATGGAGAAACAAAATGTGTTTTCTCTTGTGCTACTTGTTAGAAGGTTGGGTGTAAATTGCTGACTTGTTACCTAATTACCTGTGAATTTGTGGCGGAAGGTTGTGTAGCTCATATTTCAAATTAATGAATGAATTTAGACAAGTAGTAAGTTAAATTCATTTTTGTTTTGTAGAGAGAGAGAGAGTGTATGCTGTTAAAACTAATGCGTAGTAATGCACTTTCCCCTTACACCACTTAAACTTCCAATATTATCCTGTTCATGCCTGTTAGTTTCCCAGGTCCCTATTATTTTAGCGAATGCAATAAATTGCGAATGCTGTTTAGTCGAACGTCATCCCGGGTCCCTATTATTTTAGTGAACGCAATGAATTGCGAACGCTGTTTAGTCGAATGTCATTACGCGAAATAGCAAAATGCTGAAAGCACAGAACAGCGATTTTTTCCTAGGGAAAAAAAAATCACTGGACCGTTTTCAGGACTTTGCCATTTCCTCCAATGTGGTGCGATCTCAGAGTTGGTATATTTAAGTGGGGGGTGAAGCCCCTTTGTGCTTTGATTTTTTTTTTACGAATTAACGATTTTTTTCTCTGGGGAAAAAAATCTCTGGTTCGTCATTTTGGGTTTTCGAGGATTGTGGGTCAATTATATAGCGTTCACAATTTTGTGCATTCACATATACAATATAGACCCAGTTTCCCATAGTAAGATTTACAACATTACTCTTGTTTTTTAATACAGTAATTGTTTATTTTTGGTTTTGTGTTAAAGGAGCATCAGAAGTTTGTGTCAGGTAGGATTTTACTGTCTGATTAGGAAGAAGCATAGTCTAGAATGTAGTAAATCAGTTACTGTCAGAGTATTTGTTTGAAAGTATAGTAAGGGGTAATAGGTTATAATCAATACAACCACATTAAAACCAGCTGTATGGCATACAGGGATGAAGCTCTGACTGTGCCTTTAATAAGCCAGGTTTAATTTAGAGTTGTGGACACTGGGGGACCTGGTTGGAAAGGATGGGAATACGTGATCAGTGTCAGTTACTCTGGATGGGTGAGGTTCTAGAGTCCTGTACAGGTGGTTCACCTAGGGGAAGGCTAGGCTTTGCAATTCCTGCCACATGAGACTCTAGTTATGAGCTCACCAAGTAGCATGAATGCATTCCACTGGGACATTGCACTTATGCTGGGCCTGGTGTAGCAGTTATTGCTCTGTGCATTCTAGTCGATGTGGGGGGGTGTTATGCACTTACAAAAAAAAAATCTTCTAACCTCTCCTTGCTGGGTGGCAGCCATAATCCCTGTTTCTCATATTCCTCTCCCAGTGTCCTAATATGCCAGGGTATCAGGAGGAACAAATAGGTCAAAGCAAGATAGGGACTTTATGGTTGCAGGGGGCCAGAGACCAAAAAGATACATAAAAATATCACCTATTTAGGACATAGGATATACACTGGGTAGTAGACTGAGCAATGTAGTGAGAGGGTCAAGGGCAGAAGAGGAGAGAGTTAGATGTGTTGAACTAGAGATGGGCAAATTAAAGGGCATGGTGGAGACCTGGAGGTCATATGGTCTGGAGACAGGAGTGGGAGGTGAGGTAGCTCAAGAGGATATTATAGAAAATGGAGTGGGTGGGGGCAGACCTGACAGACATTATTAATTTTAGAGGATGTCACATGCTGAGGCAATATGAGAGCATGTTGGAGTGAGGGAGAGTGGTGACGTGGAAGGAGAGAAATGGGCTGAAAGAAATAGAGAAGACCGATAGAAATTAGACCAGGGAAAGCAAGCAAGGCCAATCTGGAATATGACAGGCTATGATCAGAGCACAGATGACAGAAGGAATTAAGGCAGGAAAATGGTACTTCCTATGGGAATAGATTAAAACAGAGATTAACAGGATGTGGTAGGGAGGAAGCCAGTTAGGGACGAGCAGCAAAATGAGAAGCTACTGTGGAGATAAAACAAGATGGAACCAGGAATGAATAACAGTGGGGAGGGCTTAAAGAAAGGGTTACAGGAAGGATGGGAAAGGGGAAGACATTAGTTCTTGAGGACTGCATAGCATCCCTAAGGAAGATGTGCAGCTTTGTGGCTTTACAGATAAGATTCATAAGGCTGATGGGTCTGTAATTTCTGGGTTCCACAGTCAGTCTACATTTGTTGAGGGGCAACACTACCGCAGTGTGCCTGGATTGAAGGAAATAGCCTGTAGATAAGCTTAGGATAAACAGTTTAAGGTGGGATCAGCGATTGCATACTGGACAGGCAGCTTAGTATATCTTTTGTCTTTGAGAGTACCTTAAGGACATGATCCTTGGTGTTGGTAGGAGGAGAAGTGATTCGGAGTGACTGGAGTTGTGAGGATAATTTTAGGAGAGAAGTTGGCCTCAAATGTATTTGCTAGTATGTCAGCAATGTCTTTTGGGCTTTGTGTGTGCGACATCATTAAATAAAAGTTCTGAGAAGTGTTGTGAATTATTTCTTAATTTTCTAACATAACTAAAGAAGGACTTACAGTTACCATTTGCTAGTCTGATTTCCAGCAATGCTTTGCTGGTCTCTGATTGCTTTCCGTTTTTTCATGCAGAGGGGTTCTAACACTACATGTTAATTTGAGCAGTTTCTTCCTTCTGTTATGGAGTTTGTTTTTCACTGACTGACTACCAGGGTGGTTTATTTTGAATTTACTGCTAAACTTGATTCTGGTAGAGACTCTCAGTTCAGTGCTTTTATCTAAATGGACATAAGATTCTTGATGTAGGTGACTTCATATCTTGGGCTAATGTGGAGTTTTTCAGGGAGAATTTTAAACATTGTTATCATATAATTGTAAAAGGTTTGCATTTTTAAAGTCTCTAAAGAAGGTGGTATGTCTTACCAGGGGAGTTGATGTTTTGAGTGTATAGGTAACAGGTAGCTGGTCTGATTTAACTAATGAGGGACTGACCAGGGCAGGGAACAGGCTGGAGGTAAGTTTGTGAGAACCAGGTGAAGAATGTTCCTGCCTCTGATGGGGTTGAGAACAAGCTGATCCAATGAGTTTTTGTTAATCAATCCAAGAAGCATTAGGCAACACCCTACACTGGTTCCATAGGCATTCCACTCTATGGAGAGATAAAAGATAGTTTGGCATAATGGTTAAGCTGTTTACCTTTCAAACACAAGGTGCAGGGTTTGATTTTCACATGGGGTAATTGGCTAGGCTTAAAACAACTCGCAAGCGCAGTTAGCCTGGTACTACTCCATGAACCTATGATGGCGTCAAGGGTTAACATGACATTGTTTATTGGGATATTTTTCAAGTAATGCCAGGAAGTTTTCATGATTGTGTGGGGTAAAGGATGAGGACTGATAAGCTATAAGTTGGAAGTTTGACTTCTGTAAGGTGAGTTGGAGTTGTATAAGCTCACTGGGGGGGGGGGGGGTCTCTTGGTGTCACCTTTGAAGGGATACTGTCACTGGGAAACACTGAAACTCTGTTGTGTTGTTGGTTGTGGTTGGCTACAAACATAGGTACATTTCAACCATACCTTAGTAACAACACAAACATGGACACATTCCAGATACAGAAGTGCCACCAAATCATGCAGTTTATTGTTTAGACTCCTGACACCTTGATGTTGTCCAGTTTGGGATTTCATTTGGTTTTTTAGGTTGGGATGTTCATCAGATTAGATGAACTCTGTCTAGGCACAATGTGGGCCACAAAAGTTTTGCCAGTATGCAGAAACCTTTGAATGTCGGATGTAGACCATCCTTTGCAAAGGATGCTGATCATCTTATCCCAGGGTGATACAAACTGGATCCCCCTGAAATGATACCATCTACTTTGCCAGTTGGTTGAACCCACTTATCTTTTCCTTTTCAGTGAGTAGAGGACAGTTTTCACACTGCCTTTGGAGATCAAGTACTAGAAGGCTGGCAATAAAAGGGGAAGTAGTTAGCTGTCTTTTCATGCTACTCAGTGCTACTGTTGATAGAACATGAAAGGGAGATAAGGAATGGACAGAGGGAGTGTTAAGGGTGGGGGGTTTCAGGTTCTTATTGACTGTTTTGAACAATGGACATAGATTAGCACATGTGGTAACAGATAAGTGCAAATCAGCACAATAAGCTTTGCCCAGAGCATGATAGCCCTAATGTCTGTGAAATGAAGGAAGATGAATTGTGATGCTTGTCTATCTCTTTACTTATATTTCAATTGTTTAAATTGTTCAAGCTTGTATTATGTGTTTGGAGCTTTTCTCCCTGGGCCTCCACTGAAAATGGGCTCTTCAGCCCAGTGGACTTTCCCGGTAATCAAATGCCAATAAATAAAAATAAATACTAAATAAATGTTACTTCTGTACTAACTAAGGGAAACTTTTTGACTTGCACACACCACCTAATATTCAGCTACAACGCTGGTGACAGTGCATTCAGCACAGCTGGGAAGCAATGAGAAACACTTATAAATTTGAACCAATAGTGCTAAGCTTCCTAGAAATAGCAACAATTTAATTACTGTAGAATAAACACTACTTCCTTCAAGATAGCCCACATGCCAGGCCTGAACAAGCTGTTACAGAAATAAGTTTTAAACAGTAACTAAGTGAAATAAAACAGGTAAAACAGTACAAATGACAGAATTAGCAAATCAACTTTAAGTGCAATATAAAAATGAACATTCCCTGTAGCTGAGGAAGGCCCACCAGACACTAGTAGTCACTCTCAAAGGTGACCTTCAGGTACTGAACTGAGCAATTAAGTGATCTTTTCAGAACTGCACAGTGTGCAAGTAAATTACTGGAGCGTGGCCCCTCTGGAAAAAGTCGTACCCTGATGCCTTTGAGGTCACTTCATTGACAAAATCTAACTAAAATATGGGAAGCTTGTGAAAACCAAGAGGTGTGCATCATGTAACGCATATAGTACCCATAATCTTAACCCTTAGGCTATACTGCCATTTCTATCAGTGTTCCTTCTTCATTTCTTTTCTACACACTGTCACTACATGCAGTCTGTAGCATATGCACACTTAAATGTAGAACTATGAGCTGACAACAGGTACATGCATCACTTGTCTGCTAAGATTTCACTACAGTGATGTCTTTCCAAAAACTGGGCAGTGGACTAGAGGATATGTATATTGCTACACTGTTGCTATAGCAACATCCTTCATCATGCCAATCAGCTTTTCAGACTGCAGAGCACCCCATGCTTAAGCAATGTTCATACTTATACTTTCTGATCAGTCTGCCTTTTAAGGTAGAATAAATGTGATGATGATAATTAAAACTGCAAGCTGAAAATCAAATATTTTATTACTGGTCAGTAACCCACTTAAGCTTATGTTTCATAAATGGCACCCATGGTAAACTGTAACAATGGCATGTGTATGGCTGGTTCAATTGAATCACCTCATGGTGCGATTCAGTTCTGACTCCTGCTTGACCGGTGATTTTTTGGTAACTATTTGAAATGTCAGAATCCCATACTGAGTCCCAGAATATGGAGACTGAATGACTAAAAGAACAGCCTTACATAAATTCTGATACCATTTTTCAGAATATTACCTTTTCTCTAAGGTATGGTGATCTCAGAGTTGGAACATATAAGTTTGGAAAGTGCATGGGGGGGGGGGGAGCTTGCGCCTCTGCAAAAATGAAGATCTGAAGTAGGGAGTTCATTTGTCAGCAACCTGTGGGTCTTGGATCCGATATCGGATCCAAGCCGGCAACTTGTTTCAAGCTAATGGATCCGAGCTCCTAGCTCCTCCCCTCACCCATAATCCCCTGCTAACCCTCCATGACCTCAGATCTAGTTTGCCGCGCTTGTGGATAGTTGAATTCCTGTGAGCTCGCCTAGTAATTGTCAGTTAAGTGTGATTTTTCTGTCAACTTTCTTCTTTTTTTACAAAAATATAAAATGTGTAAGTGTTAGGATTCCTGTAGTGTAAAAATATTTTTCTTTTAATTAGTTTTTCCCTCCCTTCGCTGGTCGTTAGAGAGTGTGTGTGTGTGTGTTGTGTTTTGGGGCCTGTGTGTGTGTGTAACACTACCTTTTCTTTTAAGTATGGCTGAGGCCCCAAAAGCCATTTTTTCTAAATGTACCGAGTGTGGCCATAAGCTCTCCCTGGCTGATGGCCACACTCGGTGCGTTCAGTGCCTTGGGGTCAAACACCTAACCTCAGGCTGTACCATTTGTGCAGCGTTCAACCAAAGGGCACTGAAAGAGCAGAGGTTGAAGCTGGTCTTGGTGGGACTTTTACCCCCGGACTCAGTTCCAGCCACTGCTGCTCCCGTGGCTCCACCACAGGCTGTGGTTGCTGCCATTCCTGCCCCCCTTCCTTCGGCCGGGACTCAAACTCCCGCTAAAGCACCGGAGGACAGGGAGGCCAGGAGGGAGAAATGGAGGGAGAAACACCACAAGCGGCGGGCCAAGGCCTTCGCTTCGGCCCTGCCAGCTAAGCGGGCTTCTCCCTCCACTACTTTTAGGTCTCCTCCTCCTCGGCTCCGATCCCCTTGTTTCTCCCCAGGGCCCGACGAGGAGGAGGCCCGATCTCCATCGAGGTCATCGAGGCGGCATTCCAGGCATGCCTCGGTGACCTCTTCGAGATCGACTTTCAGTATGTCCGATGCAGACTTGGACCGAATGATGCGAAGGTTCATCCAGGCCCAGCTGCAGATGGGAGTGCTCTTGCCTCCCCCCCCCTTCGGGGGGGAGCTCGACACCTTTTTTCCATCCTATTGCTCCTTCTCCGACCCGCTATCCGGGTTCGGAGCATTTGGAGCCGAGCAGCATTGGAGCCGGGGGTGGGTCGGCGCCGACAGTACTTGTTACTTCGGATCCGACCCTGTCCTCGAGCCTGTCTGATCTGACCTCTCGGAGCCGTGGCCCGAGCTTCGGATCCGAGGGATTCAGTGTGCCTTTGGCTCCGTCCAGGTCGGAGCATGCTGGTCCTTCAGATCCGATGGTCTCGGCGCCGGTTCCAATCCCTTCATCGGATCCGAGTGGGAGCCGACTCTCGGAGCCCAGGGAGAGTGGTTCCCCCTCGGCTTTTGATGTTGTGGAGAGGGCTCTGTTGAGAGCATCCGGACCCCCAGCCCTTGTCTCGGCTCCACCCTGCACTCCCTCTCTGCTGGGCCAGGCTTCCATCACCCGGCCAAAGGGACAGCCTGCTTCAATGTCCCAGATGGTTCCATTGGAACAGGATGTTGCTGGCGAGGCCTCCTCAGACAGCCCCCCCTGAGGAAGTGCCCCACAAGCATAAGTGCAAGAGGAGGCACGTGGACTCCCCTGAGTCCTTAACTGAGGACACGGGCTTGGAGGAAGGGGAAGGCTCCCCAAGATCACCCCTGAGGATGTCTCCTTTGGAGACATCATGGAGATGCTGAGGATCAGAGGTGGGTGGTCTGCCCCCAAGTCTTCCTCTGACGAGTCCGTGTTTCTGGAGGCATTCGAAGCAGGCCCGTCTACCTCTTGGGTGTCCCCTCCAGCTGACCCCTTGGTGGACCTTATTACCACCAGGGCGTGGAAGGATCCAGACACCGTGGAGCCAATACCAAAATGCCCGGACAGAATACTAAGTCCCCCCTCAGACCGGTCACACTGGAGCAAGGGTCCCCCCGTAGATGCCATGTTGACGGCGGCAGCCACGAAGAGGGAACTAGCTCAGGAGAGCCCCTCAGTCCATCCACCGAGCAAGGAGTCCCGCTCGATGGACCACTTAGGGAAGTGAGTTTTTAGTTCAGTGACCTTCTCGGTAAGGTCTCTGAACTATATGGCACATGTCATCAGGATGCAGCGGGATCTTATCAAAGAATACGCTGCCTCCCCACCTGAGTCCATGTCGGTGGAGGACAAACAATTGTACTCCACCTGAATGGCCACTCTGAGATCAATTTCAAATACCTCTATGCGGCTATTGTCCCACACCACCGAGGGAGCCGCTAGGGCTAGTGGAGCAGGCCTAGTCATGAGACGTCAGGCCTGGCTCCGTCATTGTGACTTTGCGGAGCCTTTTAAAGCGTCTTTTGTGAATGCCCCTTTCGATGTTTCTGCCCTGTTTGGCAAAACGGTTCGTGAGACACTTGTCCAGAGCGAGAAAGATGGGAAGACGTTGTCTGCCGTTGGAGTCCGCTTCTCTGCTCCCCAGCGGTCCTTTTTGAAGAACCAAAAGGGTCAGAAGAAGATGTGGTTCTGGAAATCGCAACATTCCCAACCCGCTCCAGAAAACCAGTCCTTCCGTGGCAGAGGAGGACAGGGAGGACACTGCCCCAGGGGCAGAGGGGCTCCGAGAAACTTTGGGTCCAGAGAACCTTTCTCTGAATGGCCCATGCAGCAGCCCTGAAGGGTTGCCCGGCTGCTCCACTCTGGAGGCAGTCGGGGGGCGCTTCTCGGAGCACCTAGCAGCATGGGAGTCCATCACGACAGACCACTGGGTGCTTCGAATTATATCCAGAGGTACAAAATACCATTACTCCATGTCCCCAAATTCAAGAACCTCCCCGATGTACCACCCGATCAGAGGGAGGCCGCAGCCGCAGAAATTCAGCAGCTGCTAAAAAAAAGAGCAATCCAGCCCATCCCCAAGACCATCTCGGATTAGGGTACTACTGCAGGTTCTTTTTGGTGCCAAAAAAGACGGGGGACTTGAGACTGATTCTAGACCTTTCCCGCTTGAACCTGTCGGTAACCAAGGAAAAATTCCGAATGGTCACTCTTCAATCTATTCTCCCCCTTCTAAGGCAGAATGATTGGATGTGCTCTATAGACCTCAAGGATGCGTACTACCACATTCTAATGAACAGACGATCCAGGAGGTTCCTCTGTTTCTGGCTGGGAGCCGGTCACTACCAGTTCAGGGTCCTTCCCTTTGGCCTCACCACAACCCCCAGGGTGTTCACCAAGGTATTAGCAGTGACTGCGGCCCACCTGAGACTCCAGGGAATACAGGTCTTTCCGTACCTGGATGACTGGCTCCTGACTGCCCCAGCAAGGCATCTACTTTGCTCAGCCAGAGATTTCTTTCTCCGCCTAGCCCCACAGTTAGGCATCACCATCAATGCCAACAAATCCCTTCTGGCCCTGACACAAGCCATAGAATTCATAGGAGCCAGAATAGACACCAGAGAGCTACGAGCCTTTCTAACGTCCAAGAGACTTCGAAATTTGCAACTCCATGTGTGAGCTATCCTCCAATCAGAGACCCCACCAGCGGAATTGGTCCTGAGGGCACTGGGCTCCATGGCGGCAGCGATAACGCTCCTTCCATGCGCCCGTCTGAACATGCGGGTACTGTAATGGACCCTTCTAGTGCAATGGTCCTTTCTGTCCCTTCCTCTTCACCACCCCATTGCTATCAGCAAGGCTTGCAGGAGGGCTCTATTATGGTGGCTCCATGCTTCGGACCTCCATACGGGCCATCCCTTCTGCACCTCTCCCCCTCTCACCACGGTGACCACGGACGCCTCCCGCCTCGGGTGGGGGGCATTGTTCAGGCAGGATGGTCCAAGGCACGTGGAACGATACAGAGACCTCCCTGCATATCAACGTTCTGGAGATGAGAGCAGTGCTGTACGCGTTGCAAGCACTTCAGAATCTCCTCCCCATAGGAATGATTGCAATTCAGTCGGACAACATGTCGGTTGTCTGGTACATCAACAAACAGGAGGGAACCAGATCTTACCCTCTATGCCGCGAAGCCATGAGAGTGTGGGAATGGGCGATCTCCAGCAACCGCTTTCTGATTGCAACGCACATTCTGGGGTGGACCAACATCCTAGCGGACAAACTCAGTCGCACCCTTCTTACCCAGTACAAGTGGTCTCTCAATCCACTAGTAGCAAAGCAGATATTCGCAATATGGGGGCAACCCTGCTGCGATCTTTTTGCGTCTCCCTCAAACACCAAATGCGGCAAATTCTTCGCTCTGATTCCCCCTCCAGGGGAAACTCCAAGAGACCCTCTGGTGCATGCTTGGCCACCCGGTCTACTTTATGCCTATCCTCCTCTACCCCTGCTGCTGCAACTCTTACAGAAAGCCTCATGGTTAGGGAGCAGGATGATCCTCATTGCCCCATTCTGGCCTCAGCAAATTTGGTTCCCTTACCTGTGGTCTCACCTAGTGAATCCTCCTTGGATTCTGGACCCCAGTCCGGATCTAATCTCCCATCCGTCGGACTTACCAACCCCAAATCTGGACAATCTGAAACTGACAACTTGGTTGCTCCAGTTCCACTCCTAGTTAGGACTCCCGGTATCTCTTCACCAGTCAAAGCCATCCTTGTGGCAGCGCATATGCCCTCCACCAGGAAAGTGTACCGCAGGAAATGGAAACGTTTCTCCATCTGGGCGGAGCATCATGATCTAGATCCCTTTACAGCTCCTCTTCCGTCCATATTCGACTTCCTAACCAAACTTTTTCAGGAAGGCGCTAGTTGCTCAACCGTCAAAGTGCAATTGGCAGCCATCTCACATTACCATGTGGGACATGATACAGGGCCTTTGATGTCGGCCAAGTTGTGTAAAACCTTTCTCAAGGGCACCTTTTTGCTTAGACCCCCTATAAAAGAAGCCGTACCACCGTGGGATCTTTCACTAGTTCTTCAAGCCTTGACTGCTCCACCTTTTGAACCCGCTGTTTCAGTAGATCTCAAATTCTTGTCCTGGAAAACAGCATTCCTTGTAGCCATCACTTCTGCAAAAAGAGTTTCGGAGCTTCAAGCTCTTTCTGTGAAGCCTCCTTATTTGATCTTTCACCCGGACAGAGTGTACCTCAGGATCAATCCCTCTTTTCTTCCCAAAATAGCATCAGAAACCAATATAAATCAATCCATAAATTTAAAGGTCTTCTTCCCTAACTATCAGAATAAAGGAGAGTACAAGCTGCACTCATTAGATGTTCATAGGCAGCTACGCTTTTATACTCATAGAACAGCTGGTCATAGACAATCCGACCAGCTGTTCATTTCCTTTGCCAAATTTAATTTGGGGAAAGCAATATCAAAAGTATCTCTATCATGCTGGATTTCTCAATGTATCCTATTAGCGTACCAAGCCTCTGGGAGACCCGCACCTGAAGGAGTTTGCGCACATTCCACTCATTCCATCTCTACTTCTGCGGCCTTCAAGTCTAGAGTCCCATTGGATGATATTTGTTCAGCAGCCACTTGGGCTTCATCTCATACCTTTATTAACCACTACAAACTGGATGTGATTTCTAGAGGGAGAGCATCCTTTGGCTCTGCGGTGCTTCGCAATATCCTTCCATGATGGCCACCCAAGGTTCAGGTAGCTGGGGACTCTGTCCCACAGGTTGCTGACAAATGAACTCCCTACTTCAGATTAAGAAGTTATGTACTCACCATAACGTTCCATCTGAGTAGGTACCTTCATTTGTCTGCAACCATCCCCCACTCCTTCCCCCTGGCCTTCTTCGGATCTATCTTAGTTGGATACCCGTTTTGGGTATATATTGAGGGGGCAAACTCGATCTGAGGTCATGGAGGGTTAGCAGGGGATTATGGGTGAGGGGAGGAGCTAGGAGCTTGGATCCATTAGCTTGAAACAAGTTGCCGGCTCGGATCCGATATTGGATCCAAGACCCACAGGTTGCAGACAAATGAAGCTACCTACTCAGATGGAACGTTATGGTGAGTACATAACTTCTTATTTTAAGAAGAGTGATTTTTGAGGTTCCTTCTCCTGTGTTTTGAGTTCTTTTTTTTTTTTTGGCTTGTTGGTAGTCAGCATTTTGAGGCTGACATTTAAATAGGGAGCTGATTTTCTTCCCCTTTCGAAGAAGGCAAAAAAAGACACATTGTTTGACTTCTTTTCAAGGATATTCTGACAGTAGTATATGTCAATATTGTAGCTGATTTGGATATTGTTTTTCTGAGTTTGGACTTTTAAAAGTTCAAATTGTGATTTCCCCTTTATCAAGAATGCATGCACATTTGATAAGAGGTGTTAGGAAAATTTGTGTAGATTTGTCATATTTGTGTGTGTGTGTGTTGGGGGGTTGTAGCATTACTCTGTGAAAGCTTCTTACTGATGCGAGTACAGAGTTTTTCCTTGTAAATGAAGAATTTAGGAAATATTAAAAAAAACTTTGGTTTTTTGAGCTATAGTAATTTAAAGCCATGATTATATGAGCAGTAAAACAAAGGAGCTTGAATAGCTTTGTCTTTAAGTAGAAGCACTATGAATTTTAAGAGAAACAACTTCATTTAGAAAATCAGAATAAAACTGTGATGTGTTTTAGCCTTATAAATTTGAAACAAATATACCATATACAAATAATTACTCCAAGCATAAAGGTAATTAATTATAAGTAAGCGGAGGAAGGAAGAGGAAATATGGTTAACGTGTGATTATTGTTTAAGGAGGTGATAGAAACTAAAATACTGGCAACAGCTATACAATAAAATGTAAGAAAAAGATGAATGTTTACTGAAACAGTGTAAACAGGAACATCTGGGAAAATTTTAATGTCTAAAAGCATACTACAGCCCTAAGTTGCACAAAATTAAGGAAGTGATAAAACAGACTGTGATTTTTTCTGTTAAACATTGTAGTGTTATTCTTTGTTAACATTAATGACCTTAGTAGACTGAAGAACCCTTTAATCCACTAGACAGGTGGCTCTTTTGAGTTCTACCTTGAAAGTTTTAAGCATTCAAAGATTTAAAAGTAAACTCACATTCTCTTCTGCTATTTTATTGAATAAACATACAACCGAAGTCAGCATTCCATGCTCAGCTGAATAACTTTGTGAGACTGTTGTAACTGAAGAAGCTGGTATTTTCACTAACCTGTGGAAAACTTTCTAGGATCTGTCTGCAAAGGCACCGAGTAATAGAAGATGATATTGGCATTTGTAGTACTGTGGTCTTCCTGTCTCAGTAAAAGTCTGGGCCTGATTTGCTTTATTATATTGTAATAGTTCATTTGTGTACTGCGGACTGCAGTAGATTGTCATGCAGGCTGACTGCTGACTTCCAGGCTGACATTTTTCTCAGAAAACCATATCATACCTCTCAACCTCTCAACCTCTCAGCACAAGAAATCTGGACAAAGCAAGAAGTAATGGGGATACAAAGGCCCCAAAACAGGGATAGATTATAAATGTTGCTCCTATAAACTTAGAAATTTGCTGTAATAACAGAATTCAGCATGCATTTTCTGAAAGATAATGAAATCTGAAACTCAAATGTCTGTCATTACTTAGTATTATTTAGTGACTTCAATCCTGAATGATTTGCCAGAAAACTGCAAATTTTATGAGGAACAGACCAAAATATGAGACAAAAGTCTGGATATTCTGTGAAAATCTGGACAATTGAGTGGTATGCACTAGATCCCAGAATCATTTGTTGCTGACATTGGAGCTTTGCAGGGAAGGGCATGGGGGAGTCAGTAATACATGGGGTACAGGTTGTGTGAGTTCACATATTATGTTTTACTGCCTGTTGGATATTCCTGGGTAAGTATAGGCACAGATGACTAACAATATTTAATTCTGGAGAACAGATGAGTCTGCAAAAATCTGTGTCAGTAACGTAAACAATACAACAAGTACAGAGGCATAGAAGATAAACTCTTAAGAAATATCAGAATGACCTCTTTGTTGAGAAACCTTCTCTCATTACGACTGAAGCCTGTGTTGTTTTGCAAGCGGTTCCAAGCCTTTTGTGAAAAAAAAAATGTTTTCCAGAGTTAAATTTCACATGATCCTTCAGTGTTACAAAATGCATATGAATCTTTTCTAAAGTGAGGGTATTTTTACTTCTAGATTTAGGAATGACACAATCTGTTTATTTTAGCACTAAAATATAAAGATAATCCATCAAGCTGGATCTAAGAAAAGTCATTCAGTATGAATGCTGTGCACATTTTAAACTAAATTTTTTAGATAAACAAGCACAAGCGAGAGACTATTTACTGTGTCTCTACTATCCTTGGGAGTGGCATGAAGGTTGCTGTCACCTATGAGTTGCATTAATTTTGCAGTGTATACTTTCCCTTATAGTTTATTATTTAATTCATTAAGTATGGATACAATTACTAGAGTAGAGGACATAAAACAAGAATGTGGAACATCTGACAGCAGCTTAAAGTCAAAATAATGTATAAATGTGCACTGCCATTCTATTTACTGTTTAGTAATGATGTTTTTGTACCAAAATACACCTGTGTGATAGCACTTTGTACTCTTTCATTCTGGGGCTAATTAAGTATTTTAGGGAATGACATGAATTTTGTCATATATGACAGAGATACTTTAGTTAAAACAAGGCACAGTTGTCAAGTTAGTCATTTTTCACTTATCTTCAAGAGAATTCCTAGAAAAGGTGATATTTCTAGCGTTAGAAGAGGAATGTGCAGATAACAGTGGGAGATGTCATTTGTTCCTTGATGACAGCAGGCTATTAAGTTATTTTATTTTAGTTATCCACACTTCATAATATTGTGCAAGCTGTTGAAATATCCCATGTACTGCAGAAATTTTCCCAGAAGCATGATGGTTACACTCATGAGTGTGGAATTGAAGATGGGGATATTAAGTTACATAATGAGGGGTGGGGGTGGACAGAGATGGAAACCAAAGGAAGCAATCTTTCAGCAAAAGGGTGGGGAGAGCTTTTAACTAAAACTTTCCCTGTTTTTATGCAAAATGGGAGAAGGGCCCATTAACAAATGCTAAACTACTGATGACATGTTCAAAGACCATTGCAAAAGGGCATTCAAATACTCACTTTTTAATATATGTATGTAAACCAGAAAACAAAGCGAAAATTTTCTGTAATTAGAAACTGAAATTTGTATTTTTTATTATTTTATTTACTTATTTATTTATTTTTTGCATAATCAAGGCCCATACTGCAGAAAGATCTGCTTTGTTTTCAGGTTGGTCATTCATAGGTTCATAGGTGTGTACTAGGCTAACGGCCCTGGAGCTTATATAAGCCGAGCCCAAGAAGATTCCCTGGCATCATGACGCCCAGCGTTATTTCCCAGTGCCCCTGTCAAGCAAGGCCACTGAAGTGATCTCTGGGATGAACTTCCTATTGCCCATCCACTCATCAAGATTTCTCTTGAAGAGGGCCAGCTCTGCTTGAAGTGAATGGGAAGTTTGTTCCAGAGTATGGGAAGTCTGTGGGTTAGGAACCTGTCCCTCCAGCATGTTCTGTTTATTGTGGTAATGAGGTTTAGGTCCCTGGTGCATGTGGCACGGAGGGATTAGGATTTCTTTAGGTGTAGCATATCTAGCAGCTCTGCGTCAGACATGGCCTTGTAGATCAAGCAGAGATTGCTTCTAAGTAGGCGATAAGAGACAGACTATAGCTGGAGTTTTTTTGAGTCTGTTCGTATAGGGCATGTGTCTAAGGCCTAAGATCCTCTTAGTGAGGTATTTTTGTGGCCTTTCCAGTTGTTGTAGGTGTCTAGTGAGGTACATACCAAATGGGGCATTGTATTCTATAATAGGTCTAATGAGGGACGAGAAGAAGGGGATTATGACCTCTTTCTTCCTGGATGAGAATTCTTTTGTAATGAGATGTGCCACATAGAAGGACATTCTGACTACAGTGGCAATGTGGTTATCAAAGGAGAGGTGATGTCAAATTGTATCCCCAGGTCTCTTATCATCACACCTTTGGTGTTTAGTGGACTGCCGCCTGTGTGGTAGTTCATGGGCACCGAATTTTTCCCAAAGGGAATGACAATGCACTTTTTGGCATTGAGCTTAAGGCCATGGTTCTGACACCAGTCATTGGTGTCAGTGAGGCCTTTTTGAAGAATGTCTACATCAGTTGGAGAATCAATAATGGCTCCCAGTTTACAATCATCTGTGAACTTGGTCAGCCAGAGTCCCTTTGTGTTGGCTTGAACTTCAGAGAAGTAGATGCCAAACAAGAGAGGACCTAGGACCAGTGCCTTTGGGACACCACTTGTAACTGGTCGGTAGTCAGATTTGGAGTCCACTACTTTCACAGTGTGGGTTCTATCAGTGAGTCAGTTGGCAACCCATCTTATGCCATAGGTGTTTATGCTTAGTTTAGCAAGTCTAGCTATGATTCCTAAGTGAGGGATGGTGTCGAAGGCCTTGGCAAGATCTAGGTAGGCTGTGTGAACTACCTTGCCCTCATCCACAGCTCTGGTGACAGACTCGAAGAAGTCTATCAGGTTGAGCAGGCATGATCTACCTTTCACAAACCCAAACTGCGTGGGGTCCAGAGTTTGGAGATTCCCTATGTCCTTATTTATAAGGTCCAAGATGATGTGCTCCATAGCCTTACATATCAGACTTGTCAGGCTAATGGGACCATAGAAGCTGTATTCTTGGCTTTGGACAGTGAGGTTTTTACCTGTGTAGATGTGATAATATTTATTTTATTTTTTATTTTATTTTATTTTACATTTGTTGACCAGGCTAGTCTAGCTGGATATATGTCCATTTTCAGTAGAGGCCCGGGGAGAAAAGCTCCAGTATTTATTACAAAGTTTATAAAGAAGTAGCAAAACAAATATTATTGTAAGGTGTTTTTTTTTTTTTTTGTGTGTGAGCAAATACTACATAATACAATGTATAGACTGAAATCATACATAGTAATTACAATGAAATTTAACATAAAGAATTGATAAAAATGCATTGAGGTGTGAAGGGAAAGGTATTAGAGATATAGGGAGAGAAGAAAAGAGAAGAAAGAGAAAGAATTAAGAAAAAAAGAAAGAGGAGAGAGGGTTAGTCTGGGTTAGTACAAGAGCATAGCCAGTGTTTATTGAGATACAGTTTTAGATTCCTTTTAAACAGTGGGAGTGAAGTGAAAGATGTAATCTCAGAGGGTAGTTTATTCCATATTTTTCCAACAGCATTGGAGAACAAGCAATTTCCTGCTAAATTGTTAGTTGTAGTAGTATGGATCAGAAGTTTGTTTGAAGAGCGCAGGTGTTTCAGGTTATTGTAAGGGGTAATGAGACTGGAAAGTATTGGGGTTTTGCTAGGTTGGTATAGGGTCTTGTGCACTATTGTAAGCTGTTGGAGTTTGAGGTGGTTGGGAAGTTCAAGCCATCCTAGTTGTTTTAGGTTCAGGCAGTGATGGGTTCTGAAAGTAGATCCTGTAGCAAATCTAGCAATATTATTATAGGATGCTATTAGTTTATTGAGGTTATTTTTAGAGAGATTGGTGAATATGGGTGAGGCATAGAGTAGAGTAGAGATTAGGTGGGTTCTAGCTATTGTGGTCCTTGCTAGTGGAGTGAGAAAGGGTTTGATTCTATATAGTGATCCTATTTTTTTGTTAACTGATTTTATTGTGTTGTTGATGTGAGAATCAAAGTTGAGATTGTTGTCTATAGTTATTCCTAATAGCTTAGTGGTAAGATCAGGAGAGATAACAGTACCGTTGTTGGAAGTAAGAGTGAAGTGAAGAGGGGTGGACTTTCGGGTTGGTGAGAAGAGTAGCAGTTTAGTTTTCTTAGGGTTGAGGAGCAGGCACCATTGAGAGAACCATTGTTCTACAGTGTTAAAAGCTTTTTGGGTAATAGACTGGAGTTCAGTTTGAGAGGTGGCTGTACAGATTATAGTAGAGTCGTCTGCATATTGAATGCAGGTAGTGTTTGGGATAGCTGTTTGCAGGTCATTAATAAAAATAGAAAATAGAAGGGGGCCTAGGATAGAGTCTTGAGGAACCCCTACAGAGATAGGAAGGTGATCAGATAGTGAGTTTTTCCAGAGAACTGCCTGTTGTCGGTTTTCTAAGTAAGATGTGAACCAAGTTATGGAGGGAGGATCAAGTGAGAGAGAAGTAAGAATATGCAGAAGAAGTTGGTGATTAACCATGTCGAAAGCTTTAGATAAGTCAATAAAGACTGCAGATGCTAGACTATTTTTATTGCGGTTATAGTTGATAGAATTAGTAAAGGAGAGCAATGCAGTGGAGGTGCTGTGGGAAGGTCTAAATCCATGCTGACAAGTAGCAAGTAGGTTGTTTTGGAGAAGGTGGTTTAGTAGTTGTTTATGTATGCATTTTTCCAATATTTTTGCAAGAGGGGATAAGAGTGCTATAGGACAGTAGTTAGAGAAGTCATTGGATTTCCCACCTTTGTGGAGTGGAAGAATATGAGATATTTTCCAGATGGAAGGAACAGTTCCTTCTTTTATAGATCTGTTTAAGAGTATAGAGATGGGATAGGTGATAGCTTTGGCACCTATTTGAAGGAACTCAGCAGGGAGTCTGTCTGCAGAAGGGGTGGTAGGTTTTAGTTTGTGGAGGAGCGAGAGGATAAAGGAGGTAGGAATTGGTTCAAAATGAAAAGAAGGAGGTAGAGTAGCATAATATGTAAGCAGGTTTGCAGTATTGGGGGATAGGTGACTAGCTAGAGTTTGGATAGCATTTGTGAAGAAAGAGTTGAAGGCATTAGGTGTTTGTGAGGGATTTTCAGGGTTGGAGCCTAGTGGGTTGGGGGTGATAGATTGGCCTGGGGAAAGAAGATTGTTAATACTAGTCCAGAATTGTTTGGGTTGCTTGTTGGAGGTTTGTTGAGATAAGAGAAAATAGTCCTTTTTGTCTGTCAGAATGGCTTTTTTTGTACTGTTTCTAAGTTCTCTGAAGGTTTGGTGGTCAGTCAGATTCCTAGTACTGCGCCATTTTGCCCAGGATTTGTTTCTGAGAGTGATTTTTTGCCTAGTGTCATTGGTGAGCCAGGGGGCTGGTTTAGCTTTGGTTCTAATAGTTTGTAAAGGTGCATGATGGTCTAGAATGGATAGGAATGTGGAATTGAAGTATTCTACTGCTTCATTAAGGGGAAGATGTTGTAGTGGAGACCAACTACATTGTTTTAGTTCTGCTAGAAAGAGTTCTGAGTTAAATTGCTTTTTTGAACGTAATGTTAGGACAGTGTTACAGTGTTAGGAGGAGTTAGGTTTGTTTTATGTCTAATAATGTAGGTTAGTGAATGGTCACTTAGATCATCTGGAAGGGTACCAGATATATAGGTTTGTTGGGGGCTATTAGTAAGTATCCAATCTAAGGTAGTTTCATGGTTATTGATTTTATTAGTTCTGGAAGGGCTGTTAATGAGTTGTGAGAAGCCATATAGGCTTATATGGGAGGTGGGGTTTATACTTTTACAGGTATTCCAATCAATGTTTACGTCACCTAGGATAATTGTTTCTTGTGGGAGGTTAGAGGAGAGCCAGTTGAGGATGTTTTCAAGCATGTTAATGTTATTTCCTGGGGGAAGGTATGTACAAATAATATTTATGGCTTTATTTTTGTTGAGTTGAAGCTTTAGGCTAATAATTTCGGTACTATTGTCTAGGGGAAGGCTGGGATATATAGTACTGATTTGAAGGTTAGCTTTATAAAGAATAGCAACTCCTCCTCCCTTTTTGGCTAGGTGGTCATGTCTTATAATATTATACCTAGGTGGGGTAATTTCATTGTCTTTAATGTTTGGTTTTAGCCATGTTTCAGATAAGCAAAGTATGTCAAATCAGTGGACATCTAAGAGGACATGAACTTGAGCAATTCTGTTACAAATACTATGAATATTAACATGAGCAACAGAGAGTGAGTTGCCAGGTTTGGTAGGTAAGAGGGTAGTAGTTATATCTTGATTAGTGTTTCCTGCAGAATAGGTATGTTGAGGGCCGGGGTTAGGATGAATGTCCCCATCCAATAGAGCATGGATAAGTATTAATTGTTTAGGCTGGAGAGGCTTACAGAGGCAGACTAGTGATTTTTTTAGTTTTGAGGTTGTTAAACTTGATAGGTACAAGTCTGTGGTATTTGGGTAGTTGGTAGCTGGCTTTATAAGTTAGGTTTATGGAAGTTTAGAATAAAGGGAGTATAGGTGAAGAGGTGTGTAAGGAGGGAAAGGTTAGGGAGTAGTGGATTGGTTGTTCATATGAAGTTAGGAGATAGGTAGTGGCTAGAGGAGGTAGGAGAGAGATGCAGATCAGTAGTTGGAGTTGTGAAGGGATTAATAATGTATGCATTTTAAAGGTATTTGAGATAAGAGAGGTAATAAGGGTTAGATTTGTAGCACAAGTGAGAAGTAGTAGTATGACTATCAGAGGTAGAGGAGAAGTTAAGTTATGTTATGAGTAGGTGTGAAGTGATGACAGAGGGGTTGAGGGTGTTAATGATGAGGTGTGTTTGATTGGAGTTTGTGAAGTGAGGGTGTGTCTTCTACAGGAATAAATGTAGGAGTAGTCTGGGCGGGTGGAATGTGGGGGCAGGGTAGGGGAGCGGAGTGAGCCAAGATAGCAGAGTGTGGTGGAAGACAATCAGTGAAGAGAGA
Source organism: Protopterus annectens (assembly GCF_019279795.1). Taxonomy (NCBI): domain Eukaryota; kingdom Metazoa; phylum Chordata; order Ceratodontiformes; family Protopteridae; genus Protopterus; species Protopterus annectens. Next base: position 874,720,824 of record NC_056743.1, on the reverse strand, counting down.
GAGATCCCGAGGTAGGTCTAAACATGGGGGACTGTAGAAGAAAGCACACAATCAAGTGGGAAGGAAGTCAGGACGATTAGATGAGAAGAAGCTGAACAAGGGTACCTTATGACTAAGGGGAGTTGGAAAGTAAGTTAGTCCGAGAAGAACTGAGAGCTAGTGAAGAGGGAGAGGATACAGCAATGGGGTAGGCAGTGCAATACAGTAAGCTGTGCTAGAAGACAGTGTCTAGTGGGCTGTCGGGTGATAGCAAAGAGGGGTCCCTTGCTAGTTTATACAGGTTAGGGGGATGTGAGGGAGAACAAGAGAATATAACAGGGAGGATAGGGAAAGGTAAGAATTATATAAAAGCACAGAAGTAAATGGCTGAGGGGGTGGTTGGCTGCTGGCTGTCCTGCCTGTGAAGCTTGTCTAGCTTAGAAGAGTCTAAACAATCATATAGATGGAATTTATATCTATCTGAATCAATACATACATTCACTTGGTTTATAAAGGGAATAAAGTCTCTCAAGGAGCTGTTTAGTTATTCCCTTAGTTAGCACAGGTCTTCAGAGGCATCCGCCTGGGTAAATGCAAGTGTTTGGCGCAGGGACAGACTGGACCACAGAGCTGGTAATAGATAGAGAGAGAGAAAATGTGGTAATGCAGGCACTACAACATTAAGGAGCAGGTAAAGATGTTACACAAACACAGTTACAGCTGTAACCTCAGTTATTACAACATATTGTAACTTTATCACACTTCCATAACTGAAAATAGAGCTAGTTACAACTATATATTCAGGGCAGTACTAAGTAAATGCAGTAAACCCAGTTAGGCAAGGAGCTGTAATAACATTGAGAGAAGATAATCCCTCTGTGAACCAGCAAAATACTTATTTATAACAGCATATATGAGTAGTTTAAAATCTTTCTTGAATACACAGTATGAAAAGAGTAGTTCACAATTACAACAGTTACTAAGTATTCTTATAATACTATAAAAAAAATAATTAATTTTAAAGACACTTTGCGATACACAGTGTGATGGGGTTAATAGAGGGGAAGAAAGTCTGTTGATAGAGGTCCACAGTAAGAGAGCCGCTAGATACAGGCCAGTATACATGCTGGTTATATGGCACAGTTGATTGTTTAAATGCCCAATGTTTATAAGGTTGGGAGAGTAGTGGGAGAATACTGAGGGTCGTTAGAACTATACTGTGGAATGGCGGTATGATATCAAATTATCTACCTTACACAGGAAAAAGGCTATATCCTGCTGGGTAATGTCTGTAAAGATCAATGTTATTGGCTAAATATAGTTATAACAGATTGTAAGGTAGTTAAAAGTGGTGGATCTGCAAGTGAAACAGAGTGCTACACTCTTAGGATACAGGGGCCGTTTAATGCAGCTAGGCATTCATCACGTATCAACTGCTCACAGGCAGAGGCGATATACAGCTGGACCAAGTTAAATAAAGTGGGGAGGTGTGTTGTAATTCAGCATGGGATGGCCGTAAAAATTATGACTGCTCTGAAAGAGAAGCGGAGCGTTACGCAACCAAGTTTCAGGGGTTGTTTGTAGCAGCTAGGCGAGCTCTACAAAGCTATAAATGCTTACACATAGGGACTCTGCGGTGTATTAATGTAGAAAGTATCACTCTTTCCCAAAGTGCGCCGAAAGTATAAAACCCGCCTGTGTGTAAACAACTAGGCAAGCACTATATGCCAGTAAACGCTTGGATTTAGGGACTCACTGTCGTACTAATAAGGATAGCTACACCTTATGCCGAGTAAGTCCGGTGGGAGTGTAAGACCCAAGATGAGGGTTACTTTGGCGATTAAGCTGTGGTTCCCGCTCTACGTGGGATGAGGGTGCAATTAAGTTTATGCGACTATATAGGGACTTGGCATTCCTCAGGTATTGTGATAGCCCCTTTAGGGGGTGAAAGGGGGGTAAAGTTCACACCGAACCTGTTGGCCAATATGTTGGCAATATCAGTTGGTTCTGTATATGTATTGCCATTGTGCTGTAACTCAGAGCAGATCTGGGTATTGCCATGTAGATTCTTTACATAAGTATAGAATGCCTTGTGGTTGTCTTTAGAATCTGCAGCAATTTTGTTTTCATAGCTAGCATTAGAGGATTTGATGATGGATCTCAGTTTCTTGCTGAGGCTGACAAGGGAGTTTTTTAAGGAGTGCTTTGAGCAAATGCATTTTGAGATTTAGACTTCTAGAATTGAATAGCATAACCGTCAAATTTCATTTGCTTGTAGCTGTTATGTTGGTAATTTTGTCTTCAGTATATTGCCTAAAAAAGGCAGTATAGGGGTGGCAAGAGCCTTGGGCAGTATCTGAAATCCCTGGGGTGACAGGTGGAGGCCATCTCTGTCAAAGCATCGAGGTCTGTCGATCATGTCATTCCAGTCAGACAGATACTGGATCCCCTTAGAATGACACCAGAAATGTAGCCAATTGTTGAAGTCAATCATTTCCTTGAAGCAACTCTGTGTTTTCAGGGCTAGAAAGGAAAGTAGGATGCAATGTCTTCCTCAGGAAACTTAGCCTTCACTGAGTTACACCTTGTAGTTACCATGGCACAGGGCCTCCTTGAAAAGTGTTCCTTATCTAATACAAGCCATGTTACTCTGTCCCACTAGTGTAGAACTGTCATTGAACGAGCATGAGAATCTGATTAATTCAGTTTGGATCTGGGAGCTTAAAAATCACATTATCATAGTATATGTGAATCAGCTGAGATGCTTTAGATTAGGCATACTGGGCCTGTCTTTCTTTTTTTAATTTTGTCAGCATGAATTGTGTGTTGCAATTAATCCCATTTTCAATATGCTGTGTATCTTTTGCTGCTAGAGCTAAATGCAGCTTAAAAACTTTAATATAGTATAAAATTATGCAAACAACTGAAATTTTAAAACGGTCAATTAAAATTTTTTTTGGACCCCAACTGCCATCAACTCCTCCTCCTCCTACTGGCTCTACCTAACATGTATCTGGAACTGATGGAGAGATCTAGAATGCTGGTACAGCATTGTGCTGCTGCTGAAGAGCATGCTGTAAGCCCATCATCTTGCAGCCACCTTGTGAACAAGGAAATTGGTTACTTTTGATGCATGCTCACCTCTGCACCAAGTGGCACAAAGGTTGCAGCTCATAGCTCACTCAGCTGTTTGTGTGCTATTACAATGAATCAGGTTGTCTCCATCCTATCAAGATGGGCCAGCCGATGTCTACTGCCCAGTCCCTTCACTGCCTAATGTTGTTAGTCTGGCAATATGGGGCACAGTCAGTGCATTATCCCTCTGTGTGATAATAGAGTGAAAACAAGTCTCTGATGCTTTAATGTGACTTGTTCTGCAGAATTTCACATTTTGTTAATAGATGTACAACTTTAGCTATATGAAAAGATAAGCCTAGTTGGCTGTCCACATAGTCTTTTTGATGTGAATTGTTTTTCATTAGCCTTATCTGTCTATATTTGACAGAATTAATGTCAGCTGTCCTACGAACCTGAATAGCTTTTTGCCTGATTACATTTCTACTGGCGCAAATTATGAGTTCCAAGCATGAGCATATGCATTTTTTTTAAATGTATATCCACTCCAAGACTATTTCCATCTGGGACAGAAGCAGAACATTTCAGAAGCAATGTCTGTGCTGCTATCTCCACAGCATAACTGCCTCTTTTGTCTATGGTGCATACCTTAAATGTGTAATTAAAGATGCAGCACATATACTAAAGTTATTACATTATAAATCCTTACCCAGGTAGCTGGTAATGCAACAATATATTTTTTCTGTTTTTATATATAAATTTGTTAACTGGGTTGCTAGGCTAGTCAGTAAACCATTTCAGCTGCAATATGAAGCATTTGACAGTAACAGCAATACATTTTTTCTTAGCAAAGTGTAAAATTATACATCACTCTTACATAGCTGACTCACCTGAACCCTTTTCACTTCATTTACACATCAGAATGTATATGCTGCCCTTGTGACAGGCAAAATGTTGCTTCCTTAAAAACTAATTTGTTCGCTATGCCTTATATGGTATATACCTGACTGTGCCCTTTATTCCAGCCATTCTGTTTGGTTCACAGGTTTGCAGGTTAGTAGTAGGCAATTAGCATAGACAATATTACAAGCCTAGCTAGAATACCATATTCAGAAGTTCCCTCCAACCTCAAGGAGGGCTACCCAAGATACGTGGGTGAATTTGAGGCTGCCCATTCAATTGTCTACATTTACCTTGAAGGCCCATCACACCAACATATCTTATTTATCTGTTGATGAAGATTTTGTTCCTTTAAATAGATATTTCAGGAACTGTTTCTCCCGTGAAGGAATAAGAGGTTAAGGATCGGATCTTTCATAGCTCAAAAGGTTAGACACAGATTCCCATGGAGGAGTTTATAATGGACTGAGTACAGAGACAGGGCTGTCTGCATACCTCTCAAATATCCAGATTTTTGCCTCATATTTTGGTCTGTTTCTCATAAGATTGTGGCTTTCTGGTAAATCACTGGAAAATCATTGGGAGCTGAAGCCAGAAAATAATGACAGACATCTGAGTTTCAGACTTCATACCTTTTAGAAAATTCATGCTAATGTAAATCCATTATGCTATCAGCTTTCAAAGTTGTAAGAGCAATATTTAAAACTTGTCCCTATTTTGGGGCATTTGTCCCCCCATTATTTCTGGGTTTGTCCAGATTTCATGCTGTAAGAGATTGAGAGGTATGGCTGTCTGAATAACTGGAGAGCTTAAAACTACTGATTTTTTTTTAGTCCGGAATCTCAGAGGCCTTTTAAATTGAATGATATATTCAGATAAATACAGTGCTGTTTTTTTTCTTTAGTGCCTTTATGTCTTGATGTTTTTCCCATGTGTTACCAAGTAAAATAATGATCTGATGTGGTCAATTTTCATTTGTTCCTAAACCATTGGGTTCGGATCTGACTTGGCTGCTTTTTCTAGCTCATGAAACACTGAAAGCTCCCAAGCTCTACTCTTACCCATATTGCACTAAACTCCCTCCTTAATTCACATCTCATTTTCCGCATTTGCATACACACATATTCACTACTAACTCTCAAGTGTTACTGTTTTCTGTAAATAAAAGTAGAATTTTTCTTTCTTTTATCTTTAGAGATTATTATTTACCTCTCTGCCCTCCTACACTTATTAGTGTATAGTTTATTTACCATTATTGGTAGTTTCCTTTCTCTTTTATTACCTTTAGAGGTAATCTTTCCTTACCATTGTTGGTAATTCCATATAAAAATCCTTTTTCTATCCTTTATATTTTTTAACCAAACAGGATGGCCAATAAACCCATGGATTTTAAGAACTGTAAGGCCTATGCCCATTAAATATCATTATCTGATGCACATGACTCGACTCATGTGTATACTGTTTGGGGACGGCCATTTTTGGATTCTGCTTGTGACATTTACAAGACTTTTAATCCCTGAGTTCTTATAGACTGTAGGAATAAGCTCATTCTGAGATGATTACTGCCTTTTCTTCTACAGCTAAGACAGCATCTGGGGCTCAAACTCCAAAAAGAGTGGATAAGAAAGACTCTAAAAAGCATCCCTCAGACCAGTTGAACTCCTTGACCTCCACCAAAAATTTCTAAATTCTCTTATCCAATTCCTTTGGATCTGAAGGGAAAATCTTCAGATCTGACTATTTCAGACTAGAAACAGTCCAAAACTTACTCAAGATTCTTTTTAATGCCAAAGAAAACAGGGAACTGGAGACCAATTTTAGATCTCGGCAATCTGAGCAAGTCAGTTCAGTATACAAAGTTCCAGTTGGTCACAGTTTAGTCCATTTTGGCACAAGGATGACTGGATGTGCTCGACAGATCTTCAGGATGCATACTATCCTGTAAAAAAGAACAGGCAATGCAGAAGATATCTACGCTTCTGGCTGGGAGTCGGTCATTATCAGTTCAGAGCTCTGACTTTTGGTTTCATAGCTAATTTATGTAGTCTTACTGGATTCTAAGAATATGTTCTTTATATTTCTCTAAATTAATTGACACTTTATGATTTAAAATTTCTGCATATTTTAGGTTTAGATCAGTAAGCTTAGATCTTAAATCCTTATTTCCATTTTGTATAAGTATCTTAAGTTTATCAATTTCAGTTTGTAAATCCAAAAGTTATTTTTCCCATTTCCTTCTTTTATTTATATACCAACTATATATTTTATCATAAATATATGCTTTTAAAGTGTCCCATAAAATGATGTCACAAACTTCATTATTATTACTAAAAATAAGAATTGTTATATTTCTTTCAAAAAAATATTCTTTGAATTTTTTTAATTTTGTTATATATGCTGAAATTCTATTATGAGGAATTAATCTATTTGTTTTAAGTTTTATAATAAATGTTATAGCATTACGGTCTGACAATGGACATGATACTGTTATAACTTTTTCAATTTTATTAATCAGTTCATTAGAAATTAACACTTTATTTTAGTTTGTGTGCTGAATATGTATAAATAATGAGTATATATCAATGAATTCATAGTTATAAATTCATTAATATATATTTTAGATGTATGTATCAATGAAATTTATTAAGGTTTTAGCTGGAGTTGTATATCAAAACTTTCTCAGAGAAGTAGAATTTTCACTTTTCAATAAACAATTAAAGTCTCCAGCCAAAATCAAACTTCCTTTCATATATGATGTAATTATATCCAAATTTTTTCTTGAGTAATTAGCTACAATTCCTAGCATCCAATACACATTTGCTAAAATATATATTTTTCTGTAATTCAATAACCACAATGTTCAGCATCCCATTTTTATATGAATATGTTTTTAACAATAGGCGTTATAGCACTATTTTTCCATAGAATAGCAGTATCTCTTCATTTTGTTCTAAAATGTGAACTTGAAATAACTGTATAACCTTTAGAATCCAATCTAACAATATCATCTCGAATTAAATGTGTTTCTTGTAAAAAAAATTAGTTTTTTTGCATATTTAAACATTTAATTAGATTTCCTCTTTTAGAGCTATTATTTAAACCATTTATATTTAATGAAATGCATTTTGAGTCATGTTAAAAATTAAAACTACTAAATAAAAGTTATTATGTTCATTCTGTAATTCCTTATAAAAGCTAAACATCTATTTCTAAAAAAAGATGATAATTCTCAATAATTATAAATACTTTATTTATGCAATTCAGTATATGGACATAAAACCCAAAAGTAACGTACCCAAAACAAGTCTAACCATAAATGTTGAACCCATCATGGAACCAATTGTTCCTAGTTTGATGAGAAATCTCATTCAAACCACCCACTTTGTTTTAAATTAATAAAACTTTCTACTTCAATCTATCATTTTTGCTACTGCTATACATCACTGCCATACAACCTAAGTGAAATATATAAATAAGTGAGCATTAATAAAGGATTAATTCAAAACAATTACTAACCAAACAAACATCTATTAATAAAGAAATATCAATCTTATTGCTAATATCTTATAACGTAAAATAATTTGGTGGATATATTTCAAAACAATGTAATGACACGCAAGACCAATAGAATTGTACAGGAAGGAAATAAATTAGTTTACATTTTCAAAACCAGAATGATAATCTGTAAAGAAAATACTATAACTGACCTTCTTCTTGAATAATTATATTCCAGTGACAAAAGGTACATTGCTGTTTGAAGCTGAAAACTTGAAGACTGACAAAAATGCATGAGATTTCCTGACCTTTAATCTTTGGAGATGAGACCATGAAATATTCATTTATTTTTACATTTATCTAAAAGAACTCAAAACTCAAGCAGGAAATGAATAAGTGACTAAAGACATATAGAATTTGCATGTGGACTATAATCTTAATAAAATAAGATTGTTTATATTTATCCAAGAACAATTCTAAGTATGAATTTAAATTCCTTCCTAACATTTTGAGTAGTCCGCTGGATGGTTTTTCATTGTTCTGGGTTGGGGATGTGCATAGTCGAGGTAAGTCACCTCGACATTTTGATAGTAAACCATATATACTTCAGTTAAATGTCACATATTCATTAAGCTGCAGCAAAATATTTTATTAAATTTTAACTGAAATGGCATCAAAACTTACATTTCTGAATTTATAAAGTATGTTGATTTAAAGTGATGTTAGTGTATTATCCTGCTATTTAGCAGGAAAATATATTGTATCCTATTAGACATAAGGACGTATATAATGTTTTAGCCAATCATCTTGTTAAAACCATGGTAATTTTCTGCATCTAAGCAGTCCAATTTTGAAATGACTTCTAGTTTCAATGTCAGTGACAAGGCAAGTTGCCCCCCCCCATAAAATGTAACAGCATAGCAGAAATTAATCACTACACTCATCAATAAAAATAATGCAACTATAAGCAAGACAAGAAAAAGGTGTGCTGTGATATACTACTTCAACCAACACAAAAGTCACCCTGCATTTTAACAAGTTCTCCTATAGTTGCAGCCGCATGTCCCCAATATCTAGTTGTCATATAAAAGCTGAGCACAATAATATACGAGTCTTTCTACACATAGTTCTTGCTCCATCTCTTGATTAGTAAAATCTCCCACTTACAGGTTCTGTTATTATATTTAATTTTTTTTTCTTTTATGAATTTTTGTAAGGCAAATAACTGACAATATTTTAATGTGGTTATTTGTGCTTTGGTGACTATATGAGCTATGCCTCTGTACTATGTAAAGATGACATGCTGAGCTTGGATTTTTTATTTACTAAAGCCATTTGGTACTTTGTAGTCAGTAAGCGGCAGTCATACCTAACCAGTTCAAAATACATTTGACAACTAAACTGATCCTAATGGAACTTGACATCTAATTATATTTGAGTGTGGCAGTCTTTAAAGTTTCAGTATTTGAGTATCTCTTGTTTGTAATACTGTAAAGTTGTAACAATGTTACATAATGAGTAATTTCTCATAGCTCAGACATATCTGAAATTTGTCTTTTTTGGTTATACACCAGTTAAACTGCTTTAAATAAAAATGACAAACTATTGTGATTTTTTTTTACAAATCACTTATCTGATGTCACCAACTAAAACAACATATGCTTTCCAAATTACCACCTGATAATTTCAGCACTTTTAGCATTTCACTTCTCAGTCTGCTGTTTAAGGATGCATGTCTCTGAGAAGAGAACTCAAAGCCATTTCACCATTGTGGTTTTCTTTTTTCATGTAACTGAATTAGAAGGACTTCAACAAGATCATAGACAGTGTCACTTTCACTGTGTTTATTTGCCTCATCTGTCATTAGTAATGCTGCATGTCTTAGTACAACACAATAATGTGTCACCGTCATATAAACACTGAGCACAATAATATCTTACTGTAGTCCTCACCCTTACATTTGAAAAATGTCCAACAGTTCAGTGAAGCACACTATACCAAACAACCAACCCACAACCAGTCTGCAAAACTCCACAGCATACCAACAGAAACTTCACGTCAGGATCCAAAAATCACAAAGGCTGTCCACCAATGAAAAACAAGTCAGAACCACACTGAACAACAGTGAGATGCAACATGGTCACAGCAGGAGACAACAACACATACAAATGCAGGAACCTCAACCTGAACTCCTTCTGATCCCCCTGCCAAATCACTGCATCCCCAATCTCCCAACCAGAATACACATCAAAGCAAAAAGGGCATCCTTCTGAACCAATGACTATCTTCTGGAGCAAGGACAGGCAAGCCATGGAAACCTGGGTATGGCCCTAGGACTCCTAACTACACCACTGAACAAACTAATATCCAAACAATGCATCTTGTCTAGGGCTAAACCAAAGTAAGGGGAGACCACTCCACCATGAGAGAGAGCCTGACACCTGGACAGAGACATCATGAAATCCCCAAAAATTTCCAATTGAAGTATGACAAATAGACAGCACTGATATGCACCAAAGAACATGTATTGAAATTTCAAAATACCCATATACTAGCAAGCATTGTGGTGAGCATCTGCCCCAGCACAAAATACATCTTGGATGAATCCATCCACATGAAAACACACCCTGGTCCCACTGAAGTAAAAACAAGAAGCACATTTCCGCCACCTGCTTTGTTTCACTTCCTCTCCCCATAGCCAATGAACACTCCTAAACTGTAAGCAATCTAAGCCATAGAATGACATAATGCACCAACATATACATGCACAGGTGCCAAACCACACATGCCACAAAAAAACAAATGCAAAACAAAGAGGATGTGCCCCATTAATATACTCAATTTATCTAAAAAAACTATCTCACCTTTCCAATAATTCACCGATAGTATCAGTAAAAATGAGAGAACTGCATCACTCTACCATATCCGCATCTCCACCTTTCCTCCTGCATGTTTCGCAATTTTCTTTTTAAGCTCCAAGTTCCTCTTTCAGCCATCACATACTAAACAAAAGGAAAAAAAAAATCCACCACATTGTATGTGCATGTGTGCATATGTATATTTGTAAATTATGAATTACTTTAATAAATACACATCTGATTTTATTAAAATATTTAGAGACAAAACTTTCTCAGCAAACTCAACCTTTGACCTCTAAATGTACAGCGTCGGTTGCAGCTGCTTCTTACTGCATTCAAACAAGAAAGCTCAAGGCTTAAGCAGGAAATACGTTAGTGTTTTTAAAACAGAATTTCGAAATGCTCGAGCTCTATCTTTGAAGCAGTAAATTGAACAGAAGTCTGTAATGGCCATCCTTTTAAACAAACAAGTTAAATATAAAATACAAACCAATGGCATCTGTGTTATTCAATATTATTTCCTGTATATGTAATTCAACCTATTTAAGCATTATAAATGCCTTTTCACCATAAAGGAAAATAATTTCATTTTACTTACAAAACTATTATATATATATATATATATATATATATATATATATATATATATATATATTCTATTTTACTATGAGATTTGTCACTGCTTTTGTAATCAGCTTTATCTAAAGTTATCATGTGTAACTAAACATATGCAATATATCATTCACTCACCAGTCATACTAATTATCTCACAGAGAAATAATTAAGACTGTGTTAAATTATTAACATTAATAGATTCATAGGTTCATAGGTAGGTACTAGGCTATTGGCCCTGGGGCCTATACAAGCCCAGTCAAAAAGGTATCCTGGCTTTTGCCACCCAAGAAAATTATTTTCCTGTGCCACTGTCGAGCAGAGCCACAGAGGTGATCCCCGGGGTGAATTTCCTATTTCCCATCCAATCATCAAGATTTTTCTTGAAGAGTGCTACTGAGGAGCTTTGTTTGATATAGATAGGTAGTTTATTCCACAGTATGGGAAATCTCTGGGACAGGAATCTATCCCTCCGGCATGTTCTATTTATTGTGGTGACAAGGTTTAGGTCCCTAGAGCTTGTAGCTCGGAGAGATTGGGATTTATTTAAGTGGAGCATGTCCAACAGCTAACTTTGTATGTTAGGCAGAGGTCACCTCTGAGTAGACGATATGTGATGGAGTAAAGCTGGAGTTTTTTGAGACAGTCTGCATAGGGCATCTGTTTGAGGCTGGCAATCCTCTTTGTGAGGTATTTCTGCGGCCTTTCCAGTTGTTGTAGATGTCTTGTGAGGTACATACCAAAAGGGGCATTGTACTCTATAATGGGTCTAATGAGTGATGAGTAGAGGGGAACAATGACCTCTTTTTTTCTGGATGAGAAACCTTTTGTGATGAGGTGTGCCACATAGAAGGATTTCCTGACTACTGTGGCGATGTGATTATCAAATGAGAGACTACTGTCCACCTGTGTCCCAAGGTCTCTTATCAAACTTTTGGTGTTAAGTATACTACCACCTATGTTGTAGTTCATGGGTACAGAGTTTTTACCAAAGGAGATGACAATGCACTTTTTGGCATTGAGCTCGAGGCCATGGCTTTGACACCAGGCATCTGTCTCACTGAGGCCCTTTTGTAGGATGTCCACATCGTTAGGAGTTTTGATTATGGCTCCTAGTTTGCAGTCATCTGCGAACTTCATTAGCCAAAGATCTTCTGTGTTAGCCTGTACTTCAGAGAAGTAGACACCAAACAGGAGAGGACCCATGACTGAACCCTGTGGTACTTCACTTGTCACTGGTCTGAAGTTGGATTTGGAGTCTGCTACTTTCACAGTGTGGGTTCTTTCAGTGAGGCAGTTGGCAACCCATCTTGTGACATAGGGATTTATACCTAGTTTAGTTTACTGAGTTTATCTATAATTCCAGAGTGGGGGATGGTGTTGAAAGCCTTGGCAAGATCTAGATAGGCTGCGTGAACCACCTTACCCTTGTCTACAGCTTTGGTGACTACTTCAAAGAAGTCTATCAGGTTTAGGAGACATGATCTGCCTTTTACAAACCTGAACTGGGTGGGGTCCAGAGTTTGGAGATTACCAATGTCTTTGTTTATAAGTTCTATGATGATACGTTCCATGGCCTTGCAGATCAGGCTTGTCAGGCTAATGGGGCAGTAATTCCCAGGGTCCGTGGTGGCACCCCCTTGTGGAGTGGGATAACTGTCGCTGTGCACCATTCAGCAGGCACAAAGCCTGAGGTGAGGCTATGACTGAACATGGTACTTAGGTGGGGTGCCAGTTCGTTCTGTAGTTCATGTAGAATGCAGCCTGGGATGTTGTCTGGTCCCATGGATGCTGTGTTCTTGGCTTTGGAGAGTGTGTTTTTTTACCTGGGCAGCCATGATTACAGGAACTTTGCATTCTTCTGGTATAGAGATGAGCTCTTTAGGGGGTGAGAGGGGGTAAAGTTAGCACTTAACCTATCTGCCAGGATGTTGGCAATATCAGTTGGGTCTGTATATTTAGTAACAGGATACACCAACATTGAGAAAAAACTTTTAATGCAAAAAACAGCAAAGCTTTCGGGTCTACACCCTTCCTCAGTGCTAAATACAAATTCAAAGTCACAACAATCAAATTTAAATAGGAGCCAAAGAAGGTCACATGATCGCAGCCAGCCGATCAGATGACAAAAGCAACATATAAAATCACAAAAAAGTCATAAAATGAATAAACAATATATAAAACCAAGTACAAAAACATGTGAAAAATAAAAAGTAAAAAAAAAAAAAAAAATAAATCAAAATTTACTCTGCTGTAACTTCACTAAAATAGGCTTTAAAATGACAGCAGTGTTAAGACCAGGTGGATGATCAGCAACTAGCCTCAAAATCCACTCATATTCTTTAACATCTAAAAGGTTATTGATGTCACCACCTTTCAAGGACATATGGATCATGTCTATAACCCTAAACATAAACTTATGAGCACTACCACAAAGCAAAATGTGTTTATAAAGTGCATTGTTATTGTTCCTCCTAATCTCAGACTTGTGTTCAGTGATGCGATCTTTTAATCTTCTTGTGGTCTTCCCCACATAAATTGAAGCACATTGAAGACAAGTAGCCAGGTAAACCACATTAGTGCTAGTGCAATTAGCAAATAGTCCAGTGACAGGGTGAATATAAATGTCACTACCTTTACCTAAAATATCAACACAAGTGCAGTCCATACAACAAAATATGCCCACCCTTGTACTTAATTGGGAGGTACGTTTACAACTAAAATCTTTGTAACATAATTTATTTCTCAGGTTTCTCATATTCCTATAGGAAAAACGGGGTTTAGAACCCAGCACATTCCTAACATCAGGCGATGCCATCACAATTACCCAGTTCTTCTCAATAATATGCTTAACCGCCTGGATATTAATATTAAACGTTGTCACATACCTAACTCTAGTTGAGCTCCCCATGTCGATTTCCCTATGCACATGTGCATCAGATTCATTTATCATACTAAAAATTGGTTTAAGTGACACAATCTTGTCTCTTACAGTTTTACCCACTAATTCACAAAGTAGTGTTGAATCATAACCACTGTGCAAAAAGTCCGTCTTCATGTCCTCAAGCTGTGTTAAAAAGACACCATCATCTGTATTGAGCTGACTGGCTCTATTAAATTGTGCAGTTACTATCCATTTAAAAATATGGGGAGCATGCATGCTGTTCTTATGAAGGTATGTACCAGCATGTACTTCTTTCTTGTGTATACTCGTACATATCAATCCCTCCTTCAACTCTATACATAAATCCAAAAAAGTAATATTGGTTTCAGAATATATCATTTTAAACTTCAAAAAAGTAGTTGTACCATTCAAATAATCTAAATAGGTACATAAATCACTAAATGATCCCTTCCAAACAAGGAAGCAATCATCAACAAAATGCTGATAAAAGCAGACATTGTTGTTTAACAAATTAGCATCACTACATACATATTTGGTTTCCCACTGATGAAGAACCAAATTGGCATAAGTATTAGCCACAGATGTACCCATTGCTACACCAGTGAGTTGCAGGAAATACTGATCATCAAACAAAAAAAATTCGGTGTGAGGACCAAGTCTAATAAAGAACAAATATTCTCCATTTGTCTGGCAGGCATACTAGCCGTGCCAGTCAAAAATTCTCTAATAGCCTCAATTCCAAAATTGTTAGAAATAACTGTGAACAAAGATGAAGTGTCAAGGGTGACAAATAAATAATCACCCTGAGATAACGCAGTAACACAGAGACTATCATACCATTGCCTAAATTTCAATATAAAATCTGTCGTATCTTTTAACACATTCTCACAGTCTAACAAAAAAGGATGTAATAGCTTCTGTAAGTAGATGGAGATTGGTTCTGTCAACCAACCATTGCCAGATATGATTGGTCTCATAGGGGGATTGTGCAAGGACTTGTGTATCTTAGGCAGCCCATAAAGTTGAGGAACAACTGGGCAAGGTACAGTAAAGAAGTAAAAAAGATCAAGATCAATGTCTCCATTGACCTGAAGGTCATATATAAACATATTAACCTTACTAATACACTTCTTGATGTCTAAAAAAGAGATACACTTAAAAGCGTTCCCATCATCAAGCAGTAGATAAATAGCTTTCAGATATTCCTCACTATTCATTAGAACCACAGAGCCCCCTTTATCGGCCTGCTTTATAACAATGGAGGTATCCATCTTTAAAGATTTAAGAGCTAAGAACTCATCATAACTAAGATTATAACATTTCCTTTTTTTAAAATTAGAATATAAATTTCTAAGTTCATCTTCACAAAGGTCATGAAAAGCCATGAGAACAGGCAAACTGATAGGTATGAAAGTACTTTTCCTCTTACAGTAAATAGATTGACATGAAGTAGAATCTTTAAATAATATTTTTAAGTTAACACTTCTGACAAACTGCTTCAAATCTGTAAGAGCAGTTACAATGTCATCAGCAGCTGTAGGAATAAAACTAAGTCCTTTCTGTAACAAGGACAAGTTGAAGGTTCAGGACGAAATGTGGATAAATTAACAGTACCTTGGGCTATTGCCGGATCAATTTTCCTTGCCCCATAGGGCTCTCATTCTTCCGTTTGGTTCCACTTAAGTTCTGTCTCTGTGAGGATCGGCCCCTTGACACACTCCATTCTTTCACTAAGTTGATCCAGGGCATTGGAGTTTATGAATTCCAGAAAGCGTTGAGTGAAGGAGTTGGTACATGAGTAGTTTTCCCAGTTAATGGTGGGGTAGTTGAAATCGCCCATTATTAGGGTGCTTGGTTGAACCCTAATATTTTCCAGTACATCAAGAAAGGAGGAGTGGGAATCCTGGGGCATGGTGGGTGATCTGTAGCAAGCTGCAATTTGGATTGCAGTTTTGCTCAGAGTTAGTTGCACTTGGATAACCTCAGCTGCATTATGCTGAGCAACTAGCCTGGAGGTGTGGATATCCTTAATGAATATGGACACACCTCCGCCTTTGGTGTTCTGGTCCAGGTTACATGGCCAAAAAGTGTGGTATGAGTTATAGCC
Organism: Protopterus annectens; assembly: GCF_019279795.1. Classification (NCBI taxonomy): domain Eukaryota; kingdom Metazoa; phylum Chordata; order Ceratodontiformes; family Protopteridae; genus Protopterus; species Protopterus annectens. The sequence goes on along the minus strand of NC_056743.1, from coordinate 874,704,893 downwards.
TGGTAGTTCAGGGGTGCTCTCTGGAGCCTTGAACCAGGTCTCAGTCACTGCACAGATATCAATGTTCTCCATTTAAGGAGTGCCTCGAGTGAGTGCATTTTGATATTTAGACTTCTAGCATTGAGTAGTATCACCCTCAGTTTTTGCTTTCCTGTTACGGTGGTGAATTTGTCATTTGAACCTTGCCTAAAAAGGCACTATAGGGGAGGCAAGAACCTTAGCCAGTATCCGGAATCCCAGGGGTGACATGTGCAGGCCATCTCTGGCAAAGCATTGTGGTCTGTCGACCATGTCATCCCAGGCAGACAGATACTGGATCCCTTTAAAATGGCACCAGAAGCTTAGCCAACTGTTGAAGTCAATCATTTTGCCCTTGTACTGCGGCATCATTCTGGGTGATGGCAGAATGCTACTCAGGGCTAGGGTCATACCTGCCTGGGCTACAAAATTGTAGAATTCTTCCATGTCTCTTTTCATGTAGTCCAGGGAGGTACATCTCAGGTCGTTCACACCAACATGGACAATGACAGAGTCTTATTTGTACTTGTTGTGGACTGACCTGAGTGCGTGGGTTATGTGACGGATCCTGGCACCCAACAGGCAGCTGATAGTAACCTTCTCCTTGTTTAGCCTGGTGAGTGGACAGCAGTGTGCCTGACTATATAGTCACCTATGACTAGTGTGTTGGGTATGTTGTTTTGCCTTATTGGCTGTGGTTGAGTGGCACACTGAGACTGTGGGCTATGTGTCATTTGGGTTGTGTTGGGGGGTGGAGGTTGCTTGGATTTCTGCTTTGGAGGTCTCTGTTGCTTGAGCAGATTATTATTGAGAGCATCCACAAATGTTTTTGTGTTTCTATGTGTGGATTTTGGTGGTGCAGATTTAGTGAGACTATGTGATGAGTGTGGTGTGGTGCAAGCGTTTACCTTCTCCTCTTGACTGTCTAGTTCAGTCTTGATTGGAGAGAGCTTTTCCTCCAGTTTGGCTAGATAAGTGCATCTCTCACAGGTTGTAGTGTTGGGTGTTAGGAGGAAAGGGTTGTCTGTGTACATGAGGCAATTTTTACATTGCTCCATGATGCCCAGATTCATCAGATGAACACTGGGAGCTGACCCTTGGACATGACTGAATAAAAAACTATTATTTCTAGATAATTGAGGAAAGTGAGTACAAGAGCTGTTTTTTTCTAAGCAAGTGAGGAAAGTAAGTACCACAACTGTTTTCCTCTAGGTAATGAAGAAGGTTGAGTGCTGTAGTAATTAGTAGGTTATTTAGTGCTTACAAGTTCTGAACAAGTGCTGATCATGAATAAGCAAATTCAAGTGCTAAAACTAAGAATCTGTATCTGGACTAAAGTAGTTACAGGAAAGGGGGGAAACAAGTGCAAATGCGGGCTTTTAAATCAGAAAGTTGAGAGAGATGGAAAAACTGCCCAAATGGCAAATAACTACAATTTCTGGGCCAGAACCACTCCTTATGTGGTAGGTAGATTACCTAGTGCTTACCACTCCCACTGATAAGCTAGAAGGCTTCCCTCCAACACAGAAAGCTTGGGGGGCTCAGAAGCTTACATACAGTCCTGGATACAGCAAATCTGAATCTGGACTACACTAGTTACAGGAAAGGTGTTTATATATATATATATATATATATATATATATATATATATATATATATATATATATATACATACACAGAAAAGTAGCTAAAACAGCAGTAAAAACAATTCAAATGCAGTGCAAGCTAGCTACACTTGAGTATGTAGCAAAAATGTACCAAACAAATTACTACCTTTCTGAAGATATTTCAAATGTATGTTTGATGGCAACAAGTAAACATAACAGTAAATAACATATTTATTTGTCTCTGAGCTTTTTATTCTTCTCTTTTATGTCTAATCACTTCTTGTAGCTTGTCTTTTTAAAGATGAATGCAAATCCATTTCATCTGTAGAGTTAAGTAGATTATTCTTTTGAGCAAAAGAAACTGCATCTTCCAAGGATACAAATGTTTTTCTGTCCATCTGGTAAAAACAGCGTTAATTTTGCTGGGTAGATAAGTTGTGTTTTTATTCCAGATTTTTTAGGCTTTTTAAAAGGCAAATACAAGCTTTTATTTTTGAAACTACCAAAAAAGAACAATCATTGTCAAATCTTATAACAGTATTCCCTATTTTTGTAGGCGAAGCAGACCAAACAGTTTTTAAAATCAATTCTTTGTTTTGACTGGAGATGAATCTAACTATTATAGATCTTGTATTGGAAGGCTTCTTTTTTTGAAATTATTGTAGATAATGATCTGTGAGCCCTCTCTATGCCAAATGACAGGGCTTCAGGCATGTTTAAGATTTTTGGTAACCATGAAGTTAAAAAATTAACTATGTTGTCTCCTTCTTGCTTCTCGGGAACACCATAGATCCAGATGTTGTTTCTTCTCTCTCTTTTTCTAGATCATCCAATGTTCCCAGGAATTTATTGTTCTGTTTAAAAAATTCAATATTACTTTGTTCTCCTGTTAGTCTACCATCAATGTCATTTAGTGATTTTTTTTTTCATAGCAGATGTTTTAATTTTTTTGTTATTCAACAACTTCATTAATTAGATCAGTCTGTTTTTTTTTTACAGTCGTCTTTAATTGCATCTACTTTAGAATCAAGTTTGTCCATTTTCAAAGATAAGTCCTGTATATTTTTAAGGATAGACTGAAGTTTCTTCTTCACAAAAGTTTCTTGTGATGCTGCTTAAAATGGCTAATTTTTCTTAGTAGTTATAATTTGTATATTTTGACAGGAAAATATTTCAATAAATATATATATTTGTGGTGCTGCGGTAGCGTTGTCGACCTCACAGTTAGACGTTGCCCGCTCAATTCTCAGTTAGAGCATCTTCTGTGTGGCGACATGCGTGAATGGGCGTTCCTTCATTGAAGGTTGTGCGTTAGGCCCGGCAAGCCAGCACGTAAAAATCTACTGCTGCTGTGGCGACCCCTAACCGGGAAAAGCCGAAAGACACAAACAAGCAAACAATTTGTTCATCAAAAAGTACCAGATGTTTTTCTGTATGATATTTCACATTTTATAAGTATTATTTAATGAATTTGATAGATAAATCCTGTCAAATGTGTTTAAGAGAAGCCGAGCAAAAATTTTATGCTACTATCTGCTTGCCATCTTGGCCAAGCCCCTCATCCAATCATTTTCTGATAGCAACACACATCCCTGGGAAATCCAACTTGATAGTGGACAGGTTGAGCAGGTCCATTTTAATGCCTCATGAGTGGTCTCTCAACATGAAAGTGGTGGAAGAGATATTCTGTCAATGGGGCCAACCTTGCTGCAAGCTTTTTGATCTCCCCAAAACAACAAGTGCATCAGTTTCTTTGTCCTGATCCCCCACAGGGGAGGTTCACTGAGAGAGACTCTTCTCCATGATTGGCCTCCCGTTCTCCTCTAAGCATTTCCTCCAAGCCCTCTATTCCCCAAATGTCTCTAGAAAGCATCTTGACTGAAGAGCACAGTCATCCTCATTGCTCCTTATTTGCCATGTCAGATTTGGTTTTCCCTTCTTTTGCCTCATCTACTTTGCCCACCTTGGATTCTGGATCCAGTTCCAGACCTTCTGTCTTACTTGATGGACATGATATAACCAAAAGTTCTAGAAATAAAGTTGCCCACATGGTTTCTCCAATTCTGTTGGTAATGAGACAGACCAGGTTTACTCACTTGTTTGTCACATTCTTCTATCATCCCACAAAGCTTCCACTAGAAATCTCTACAAAAGTAAGTGAAAAGTTTGTTTTTTGGATGCAGCAGAAAGGCATTGATTTCTTCTCTCCCCCAGTTCCCAAAGTTTTTGAGTTCCTAGCTACAATTTTTAATTAAGGAGCTAGTTCTTTTACCATTAAAGTGCAACTAGCTGCCATTTCAAATTTTCACGTGGGAATTAATAATTCATCTTTGGCATCTTCCAAATTCTGTAAAGTGTTTATGAGGATCCTTTCTTCTTGGACCTCCTTTTAAATATCCTCACCCCCCAGGTTTTAAATAACCTTTTACAAACATTAACTTAACCACCATTTAAACCATCAGCTAAACATTTTTTAAAATTTTTCACATGGAAAACTCTATTTTTAGTAGTGATTACCTCTGCTAGAAGAGTATCAGAAATCCAAGCACTATTTTTTAAGCCTTCTTATTTGATATTTCATAAGGATAGGGTATCCTTACAAACCAATCCATCCTTCCTTCCTAATGTGGTATCAGAATCCAATACTGATCAATCAATCTCCCAGTCTTCTCTCCAAATTTTTTAAATAAAGGAGAGTATTTGCTGCGTCTGCTTGATGTTCATAGACAGTTACATTTTTATCAACATAGGACTAAAGTTTTCAGAAAACCAGTTGCTAAAGTGACTTTATCTAATTGGTTGACTGATTGTATCTAATTTATATATAAGAAATTGGGTTTGTTCTTGCAAAAACCTTTGAAAGCTCATTCTATCAGATCAATGGCAACTTCCTCTTTTTTTATCCAGATAATCCTTGGATGATGTCTGTGCAGCTGCAACTTGGGCCAGTCCTCACAACTTTATTGCTCATTACAACTTAGATCTGGTCTCTAGGGAAAGAGCAGCAGTCAGCTCAGTGGTGCTCAGGAATAGCCTTCCTTAAGGTCCTCTGGGATTTATAGCTGAGGACTGTGCCCCAATGGTTGAGGAATGAATTAAAATTGATATCAGATAAAGAAGTTATGTACTACCATAATGTTCCATCTGTGTTGTCCATTTTCATTCTTCAACTTCCCTTCCTGCAATCTCCTACCAGTCTGACTTCTGGAAGGATTACGTGATGCTGCAGAAACCAGTGTTTCTTTATTGTGCTACAGATACTGTTATCTTCCTTTTCTCTAGCTGATTAGCTTGAAGAAGAGCAAACAAAATCTGAAGTAAGGAGGGGGTTTAGTGCATTTTGAGTAAGAGAGGAGCTAGGAGCTTTCAATGTTTCACTAGCTAGAAAAGCGGCCAAGTCAGATCCAAGGTTTGGATCCAAACCTAATGGATGAGGAATAATAAAAAATGGACAACACAGATGGAACTTTATGGTGAGTAAATAACTTCTTTTTTCAGTACTACTTTTTCTTTGAAAATAAAAAAAAAACATTTAATTACTGCTTCTACACCTTACCTTCTAGGGTATTCTGATATGTTTAATCTACTTTCTTTTCTCCTAGAAATACATCCGTCCAGCACACTGTCCTTGATATATCTTTGGTACTTGTCCAGCATGCATGAGCAGGATGTATGTCTTTGAGCTTCATAAACAAGGTTCTAGGAGCAGCCTGGGTTACCAAAAGATTGTTCAAGGAGAAAAAAAGGATTGTTGTTGGCTGACTTGATTTCTCAATGCGTAAAGGGCTTCCAAATTCCTGTTGCACCAGCGTTTTCACTGTAAACTTGCAATGCAGTGGGAGGATACACAGAAATAAAGGGTGTAGAAAAGAAAAGGGTATAAATATCTTGCAATAGTTGTAGGCTCAGCTTGTCATATGCCTCACCTGTTGATGAGTGGGATATAGAGCTGGGATAGAAAATCCTGCATATTCACAATATGATGTTATTGCTCCTTGCTGCCCTCTCCTGGTGGGAATGAATGTGTCAAAAAAAGAACTGTTGGCAGTGTAGTTATTGTGGCTCCATACAGGAGATAGGTTAGTGTAAGGAAAAAAATACACATATACGTGAGGCAGGAGGTTATTTCTGCCATCCCACCATTTTTCTGTTCCATGGAATATTCATTAAAAGTTCCTCAATTTCTTGTCATACCTTATGAGGCAGCACTTGCATTATTTTCTGCAGACTGTCTTCTGGGCAGCCACTGCTTTGTGTGTGTCTTTTTAAAAAATGTGCCCAATATTGCGCTATTAGCTCCATCAAGGCTTAAATCCAAACTACGCTTGAAATAACCTTCATCTCCCTTACTACTAATAGTAACCACTAGCTAGCAGCTCTACACTGCTTATATGTAACTCGGATCCAAAGATACAAAAAAACCGTATCTTTGTTCCATGACAACTGCAAATGAGAAATTTCTATTAGGCGATAATGACATACAGGTAATAAGTGATGTAGCAAAGCCCTTGCTTCGACATTACCCATCTAAGATTCACCCAGCTTAGTACTCAACAAAAAAGAAAAGCATCCTGGACCAACAAATACTCTAGATTAGACTTTAATCAAGCAAATATAAACACAGTTGTTCTTTATCAAACCACTTTAGTGAACATTGTGCAACCTTCATGTTTGGAAATGCAAACCTTTGCCTCAATCAATTGATATATAAAGCCTCTCATTAGATGATATAGGTAAAGAAATCACCAAAGCAGACTGGAGATGCCTGGATAAATCTATATTATCATGCAGTATTACATATCCTTAACCCTTCTCTCTGAATCTAAAAAAAGTATGCTTCTTAAAAAAAATACAAATAGGAAACGATGTGTTGCCATTGGCAGATACAACAAGAAAAAGCATGGAAAGAATAAAATAAAGCAAGAAAGTAAGTTTAGCAAATAGAGAGTTTAACAACTGACATTTGTTTTGTACTTAAGGAAAGCAAAACAGATTTTGCAAAAACTTGTAAAAATCCATGATTTCGGAGGAAATAAACAAAATTCTTAAATTCTCAAACCACCATTATGAACTCACTTGACCTACCAACACTAGAGAATACAACAAACAGGTGAGTAGAATTATTCCAGTCCATTACAGCAAACACTCTACCCAATATTACTTTCCTACAAAACCTCTTGTTACAACCAAACCAACTCGAATTCCAAAGTGCTGCAACAGTTTTGTACGCACGCACACATGCACACACACACACACACACACACACACACACACACACACACACACACACACCTACAGAAACTGAAAGGTCGTCTTATCTTTTTCTTCCTGGACAACCTACCAACCTGATACCTAAAGAGGTTGGTGTAATTTGTTACGGCACAACTAAGCAGACTAATACTCAGAAAAGTTGAGAAGGATCTTTCCCAGACCTCTGTAAACAAGCCGACATTTATATCAGTGCTTAAGGCTGGAGAAAAAAAAAATAAAGTTGAGAAGCATGCTAGACCAATATCCATACTGATATTTTTAACATAAACCTGTTGAACTACCTAACAAAGTTTAAACTGGTAAAGCAAGTATAGCGTGGATTCAGGCCAAAGTACTGTCCACAGTCATCCATATTCAAACTTATCAACCACATAACTTCAAAAATAATGGGCTGACCTGCTGCAGTTTTTAGACTTCTCTAAGGCCTTTGAAGTAGTGAATTACCTGTTGCTGTTAACAAGACTAGAGAACCTGGGATGCTGTGCTGTGGTTTACATTGTGCCACAAGGGTCACACCACAGTGGTTCAGCGATAAAACAAGCTCATCTGCGCATTCTCATCAGACATTGGGATCTCTCAAGAATCCATACCTAGTCCCATGCTATTTAATATATTTACCAGTAGTATGTCCTAACAAACAAAAGGGAGTATGCATTGTATAATATGCAGATGTCTTAACATTACTACACTCCTGGAAAGATCTGCCAATCCTCATCCCTGACCGCAAGGCTGTTGCGATGCATTCAGCAGCTGGGTTATTCAAAGTAAGCTAATTCTGAATGAAAACAAGGCCAAGTTACTAATTCTACAGACAAAAGAATGATTCTGTCATACAGAAATACATTCTTGCAATCCAAAGAGAGTGAGAACCCATGGAGAGAGTGCAGCAGTGGGAAAATATTGGGAATTACAAATGACCACAGAGTAAACCTGTAGGAAAATATAAATATTGCTATTTAGGGCCTCCACAAAAATGTTGTGCTTTATAGAGAATAAACAATATACACCCTGACTTAGGGGAAATAATTATTGTGGTATTTCTGCTGTTCAAACTCCTTGGCTCAACAGCAGTTGAGAACCCTAAGAAGTCAATACTTTAAAAGATGTCTTTGGTATCCAGTATAATTGAGAAGTTTGCGGAAGGCTAAAGAACAAACACCCATCTTTGTCCAGTAGTCAAGTAGGTAAATTGGTTCTCACCAGAGAACAGTCTTGGCTTCTTGGAAACATTTGCCCATAAGCCACTACGTGGTCAGCCCCACCTAATCTTGGACATCTACTTGGCTCATTACTTCCAGACAAATTAATTCAGTGCATCATTACAGCTGAAAAATTAACAGATACACTTTAGATGCAACAGACATGATTATGGGGATCTGCCCACAAACAGAATGGAATATATTTCCTAATCAGCAAAGAGCCGTACTCTACTTCTCAACATTAATATCATTCATTAGTTTTTCAATTTCAAGAGCTCTCTTCATTGCATATTGAAGAAGATGGTATCACATTTCTCAGTTGTACCTCCTGTACTCTTCTAGATTATACTAGCTAAGTAATGTCTCCTTTAGCTGTTTTATTGATCATGAAATTTACTGTGTTTGTTGTAGCAATGCCTCTTAAAATTTGACCAGAGTTATTGTATATTTCTGGCCTTTCCTCTGAAAATGCATTTTGCTCTGCAAGATCCATTTAACAAAATATAAGTAAATAAGTGTATGTATTTATGTATACATGCATTTATGTTTATATACGAATGCTCGTACTGAGGTTCCAGCATGACTGTCCCAGTGTCACCTCACTGTGAGTTTTGTTACAGTTTATTGGTGCCATTTTGAACCTACAGGATTCCTGTACAAACACATGCACACACACAAGCATTTCTTCTCATGTTTCTTGTATATTGGTTTGGGCTTGCCGTGTCATACTGACAAATATGATGATCTTTCTACTTCTGTGACACTGTTTTGGCTTGGTGGCCTGACTTTGCAGCTTTTGCATTTTTACTATCTGAATGGTTTTATATTTTGTTTTGGCAGCCTTGTTTCTGCCAATATATCTGTTAATGCTCACACTGTATGATATTCTAATATAGGTGTAGCAAATACAGCACCTTTTGCAACTTTGGGCTTCCTGTCATGTGACTGTGTCAAGACTGAATCCAATAACCAAAAGCAGCAACCAGAGTGAAAGCTCTTTTGTCTGTTTTCATTGGCTGTGTAATTAAGTTTTACTATTTAAAAGAAATGTACAATGGCTGGATATTATTAGCACTGAGGAAGGGTACTGGATACCTGAAAGCTTTGCTTGTTTACTTTGTGGTTCTTTTGGAGCGCTGTTAAATTGTTTTAAACTGCCTTACGTTGGTGTCAGCGGTTTTGTCTGGACTGTGTCAAGACTGCCTTGACAATAGGCTAGCAAGATCTTAGATAGGCACAGCAGATATCCTCTGCAGTTTTCAGTTCTGTGTAACCGACATTGTGGAGAGAGGAGTACACAGATCACTGCTTTAATATATCAGGAAACATGTCACATGAAAACACGTTTTAAGTCAAGTATTCAGCCTTCAAAGAGGCCTGTCTTAAGTACATGCAGTTTATTATATTAAATCATATAGTCAGTCAGCATTAGCATTTGTATATGATAATTACGTCTCCACAATCTTTGAAGAAAGAACACAAAAAAGCATTTTAAAGAACGGGGAATAAAAAAAAGAGGAGATAGGGCATGTATGCATAAATTGGTAATAAAATGGACAGGGGGCACAGGACAAGTATGGACCTCCCTCCCAATAATTAGGCACAGATAGCTGGTGCAGTCTTTTACTCAAGTGTACATTGGGTAATTTCCATGGACATGAATGTTCATATAGTGTAACCTTAACTGATTCTGCTCTCATAAAAAGTATACATAATAGCCAATTGAGCAAAATGATTTAAAATACAGAGCCTGTTAAAATGAGAGAGGGAAAAAAAACATAAAAAGTTCAGCACTCTAGATTCAGTTATTTGTTGATACGTTAACTTTTCTGAATGCAGATTGATGCCAAATATATAAAAAAAGATATGGTGGGAAGTAAGCAAAGTACTAGAAAATTAACAAAATAGTTAATACTTCCTTGTGTAAGGAAAAAAAAAACAGTTTGAAGAATGCAACATAAAAGAATAATTAGAGCTGTAGCACACTGCTGAATTTGGAAAAGTGTGATATAATATGTGACAAGATAAAGGGACCTCTTCAAAGAAGTACATTGTTTTAATAGTGACAACACGCCTCCAGTTGTTAAGGGCTTCACACAGCCAACATCATCCAGCACAAAAACTCCATATTTCAATACCCACTAAAGGCAAAGATTATGCTAATGACACATTTATGGCACAAAACAATTCTCTTCTAGTTTGCTGTTGAAATGTAGGGCTTGTATCAAACAAATAGAATGCTGGGTGCTTTTATTTAAAGGTACAAATGTTTATCCCATGGTTGTCTTCAGTTGCAAACCAGATGGTGCTTTAGAAATGACTAGATACCTGTCATCAATCACTCCTGCAGAAACAGTAAGCTCGACAGATTTGCAGTGAAGCTGTATACATAGCTATTTATCTGGTTCAGCTGCCATGTTACACATATTATTACACATATTAAACACCTGGGCTCTTCAAAGAATGTTAACTGGAACACATCTTTTGTATCTGACTGTCAGTCTGTCTGCATCTGTCATCTATCAATCTAGCTGCATATTATCTGTCATTGACTTTCTGTCTAGGTTATTGCCTTATCCCTCAAAGAGCAGTTCACTGGCACTCAGATTTTTTGATGTCTGTATGGCTCAAGAATGCTATCTGCTATGTCAGAAAGAACTTCTTGATGGAGTTTGCTGCGCCTAAGGATTTTACTTTCTGGCATGTGATGACCTTAAAATTAGAGTAAATAAATGCAGGGTGCATGGTGATGGTGAGTGTGGCCTTTACAGAAGAAGGAAAAAAAAGTTGGTCATTTTCATGACATTTGTTGACACCGGAATGTTAATTAGATGGGTACTGGTGAACCAGTCACTAGCAAAGTTTTTGTCAAGGCTAGTCCTATATTCATATATCTCTGTTTGCCTATTAATGTGATATGTGTACATGATGCATTTGTATATTTGTGTGTGTGTGTGTGTGTGTGTGTGTGTGTGTGTATATATATATATATATATATATATATATATATATATATATATATAGTGTGTGTGTATATGTACTTTTGTACTTTTTTAAATATGTATGTTTGCATGCAAGCATATAATATAGTCTGTAGTATTTATGTTTGCACACATACAAAAAACAAACTTTTATTAAAGCCAGCAATAGTTTTATCAGATGTAACACTATAATGCCCATATACAATTAAAAGAATGCTTAACTTTAGGCATACCTTCTCAAAAATATCAAACACTGTAAAATAGGGAAATTTCAAATATGCCAAAACTGAAGTAGTAAAATCTGACATTAGGGCCACATACATATAAAATGGACTGACATTTTTCTTCCCATTCACCTCCTTAGTAAAACATGTACGTATAATTTCTTGCCCATACAGCCCCCATCTGCCTATATTAAGGGCAGATGATGCCCTTTAATAAAGGGGAGTCTTCCTTATGACAAAGACAGCACTACATCATGGGTATTGAAGTACCACATGCACCCTTACCTCATGCCAGTGTACACCTGGCTAGAAAACAGTGGAAGATGTTTGTGCATAGTATTGTTTGTGGCAATGGAATGTTTGTGTGTGATTTTATGTTTAGAGTCAGTAACGTGTGTCAGTCTGGCTGCAAGGCATTAACTGGAAAATTCCCAGTTATCTACATATTACACAAGATTCTGCTCCCAGTGCATATTTCTCAACAATATGAGACATATAACAAATGCTGATGGTAAATGTCGTGCCAAATGAAATGTCTCAGATTTATGACAAATGTGGAAATTTGCTTGCAAGTTCTGGAATTTTCTAGAAAACATCTACATCACCATAGTGACATGAAACATTTTTTTTCAATGATTGTACAAGTTTGGTTACAGGGGTATGTCTTCCCTGTAATATTTTTAGAGGTGTGCATTGCAAAGATTTTGAGCTCCTGCTGCATAAGAAATATAGATCCTCAAACACCTGCAAGCCCATTCATATAAAATGGAATTCCTTCAGGCACTCTGGCTTAATATGCACAACACACACTATGAAGTAATGGGTTGAAACTTGCAGAATAACTACAGTGTTAGTTTCCCGAAACCATTTTGCAGTTTGAGGGTGGTCATTGGGCAGCCTTCCCCAATACTGCCATAGAATATATTCAAGAAGCACAATGTCTGTGGAACTTAGGTATGCAGTATTACAATGCTAATAGGCACTGCAACTTTATGAACATATCACTGTGTAAGTTAGAAAGGATGGCTTGCAGTCATTTGCATAGATGAAACCATCTTGGCACAAATGCATTACAAATATATTCTTATGAAATTTTGAAAGATGTTGTCAGCATGACATATGTGATATAAATTGGAATCTCTGAGGCCCTGAAGGGTGTTGCATCAAGAAATTTAGGGCTATTACTCGCATCAACTCCATGTATCTCAGTAAGGCATGTCCATTGTCAATGGTAAGTCCTTTTTATCAGAAGTCTTTAATTGACAGAATTCTTCCATGTATCTTTGGTCCTGAAGGAGCACTTTAAGAATAGTCCTGAGCTGTGTATCTACTCTCCGGGAAATCCAGAAAACAGAAAATAATTCCTTGCACATCAATGCTGGCTCTTCTGGAAGTAAACATCTAATCCATTCACAGGTAGACTTGGTTGCATACCTTCCTGGCAAACTTCGCTTTCCCTCACTGTAATATCTTTGAGGATAGCCAAAGCTCTGAAGCAAGCAACATGTAAAATCACAATTTTACTTCCTTTGTCAAAAAGTGTGTGCCTGTGTACATAGAACAGATTCCTGGCTATAATATCATCCATAATGACTGTATAAAGAGGAAAGGTGGTGGTATTGCTTTAACGTTCCCAATACCTACCACATTTCCCTTACAGCAAACCAACACCAAAATTCACTTCAGTGGATCTTCTTATTGCTTTCCTCAAAATAAACCATTATAAACAAATATATATTACTGTCCTTTATATCCCTCCTGGTGACAACATAGCTATACTGGAAGATATCCTACACTGGATATTCCTAACATTTCCACAAGAAAACATATTACTAGGCGATGTGAATGTCAATTGGTTGGACATAAACTCTAACTCCCCTATATCTAGCATGAACATGTATGGTTTCATACAACTAATGAATAGCCCCACACATTATAGTAAGACATTAACTTCTGTATTAGACTGGATCCTAGTTTCAAACCCTAGCCAATACTCCATCACAGGTTCAATATCAGACTCTTTCTCATAGTGATCATCTCCCAAGCTATATGACTAGACATCTAACACATCCAGTTAAACAGCATATTTATAAAACAACATATAACCTTTCCAAGTTTAATCCAGAAATCATCATTACTACACTATCATCTACCTGGAACGTCCTAACAATCCTCCCCTTAGATGATGCTGTAATTGAATTCAATGCAGCTTTCTAAATATCCTAAACAGCCTTATACCTACTAGAAGGAAGAGGCTGAAAACAAATAATGTAGTTTGGCTATCCAAAAAAATCGAATGCTAATGCTAGATTCAGAAGAGGCATGGAAAGAATGGCAAAACTATAAAACACCTCAGTATCTTCAAATCTTAAGAATGCTTCACAGTTGTACTAAAAAGCAAATAAATTAAGACAAAAAATATACTATAATAACATTCAGAATAATACTAAATGCAACCCTAAAAATGTTGGACACCCATTAAAGAAATCTTACATCCCAGCCAAAAATTCAACCAAAACTCCTCTCCCAATAACTTACCAGTTGAAACTCCAATACGGTTCAACTCTAATTTTAGGTTTACCTTTACATAGGCGAAACTCACTCATGCGATTGCTCATATGAGCGAATCGTAACCATGAAAAGCAAAACCGCAACAGTTTCCAATGTTCAAAAATCAGCAAATCGAAAAGCAGATTCACTGATTTTCGAACATAAATGTCTAATAAGAAATGTAATGAAGTGTAATGCAGGGGGGCAAGCCCCCCTGCAGCCCCATGTGGTACGATGCACCCCCCACCCCCTACTTTAATATACTAACTCTGAGATCACACTACAGTGGGGAAAGGGACCATTTTCCGATCCCCACTATAGTGCACTCCACCCCAAAATGCTGAATCTGCATTGAGCGAATGTCACTGTGCATTCGCTCATTGCACATTCAAACCTTTTTGTGTTCAACATTTGCAAAATTTGCAAACATCCTTTTGAACATCTGCTGTTCGCCCATGTGCAAAATGCACACATGAAGGTAAACCCTTATTTTATAGATAGTATAACACCTCTAACCAAGGATTCCTCAAGAGCTAATCCCCACCCTGCCCAACAGCCACATATCACCACATCCACTTTCACCTTCAAACCTATGCCCACATCTTACATAAAACTACTCTTAAACCTAAACTATGCTCTTTTTAAGCTGATGACCTTTCAGGCGAATACCTAAAAATAGCAGCCAGTATCATTGCCTGTCCTGTCTCAACCTTTGTAAATAGGTCAGTCCAGGAATCCCACATTCCCTCTGTCTGTCTTTAAAAAGTCACACATTATCCGTCTGCACAAAGGAGGAAATTTAACAGACACTAATAACTTTAGACCTATAGCAATCTTATCTCCCCTTACCACAATACATGAAAAAATGTATTCAAAAACAATTGCTAGACTGTCTCCTACAGGAAGAACTCCTGTCCTCTACACAACATGGCTTCTGTCCTTTCTAACAGTACTAGCACTGCCCTTCTAACCTATATAGATAAAATCAATAAAGCTAAAGATAATGGCAAACTAATCTATTCCTTATTTCTAGACTTGTCTAAAGCCTTTGCCACAGTTTATCACAGCAAATTTCTACTTCGAATATCCTCACTATGTCTGTCTCACCCCACCTTTCTGTGGTTCAAGAGCTACCGGTCCAATAGGTATCTGTCAGTAAAATGGCACTCCATGCTCTATCCTTACCTCCCAGTCACCACTGGTGTACCACAAGGCTTTATCTTTGGCCCTGTCTTCTTTAACATTTTCACCAGCACTCACTATACTTGCACACAACAGGCCACCCTAAAATGCCGATGATTCCACTCAATTGCACATCTGACAACTTGGTATATGTCCAAAACATTACTCAGGAAGCTTTAACAGCCACTGAAGCTTTGTAACTCATAGCTCATGCTCAACCCAAAAAATACCAAACTACAATTTTTTCCCCAAATCTCTCTCTCATGAAAAACACAAAATTTGAAGTCCTGCCTCTTGATAATACAAACACTGAAATCACTTTCATAGCAAACTATTAGCGATGATAATAGATGATAATCTTAAATTTGACCTGCATATACAAAACTGCATAAGGAAAAATCATCAAAAACTTGGGATGCTTTACAGAACCAAATACTTTTTCACTGACAACTAAAACTATACTTGCTGCTACTTATCTCCTCTACACTCTTCTTTATGGTGCTCCCATCCTTACTAACCTCTAGGCTTACAATGATTAAAAACTCTAACAATGTTATAATAAAGTTGTTAAATTTGCAGCACATAAACAAAGCCTAAATTGGTTAGAACTGCCACATCATCTAACATATACACAGCTTCTTACTACCTATAAAATTAAACAGCATCCATCTGCCTGTCCAGCACTAAAAAACATTCTAAACATTGTGATCCAGTGACCAAAAACTCCTGTCTTTCTACAAGCCTAACAAATCTGCTAGGCATTGTCTGTACTTGCACAAGTTGCTACGACCTGGAACTCCTTACCTGTATCCATCAGGTCTATACCCTCACTCCCATCTTTCAAAACCACTATGAAAGATGTCCTAGCTAAAATCTGTCTCTGTTCTTGTTCAAAACAAGTCTAAACTATATCCCTAAATGTGACTAGTACCTTTTCATTCCTTATACCACCTTACTCTCCCTTCTTTACTTACTTCCTTACTGCTGTCTAATTCTCTTCTCTGTCTTTCTCTCTAAATATAATATAAGCCTGTTTTCCCTTACTTCATATTGCAATTCCTCTTTATATTAAACTAATTTACCTTTAATTTCTCTACAAACTGTTTAAAATTTCTCCTGATATTGAAGGATTGTCATATACCTTGTATTGATTCTTAACCAATGTTTTTATATTATATCTAATTTGTTGCAATTGTTTAAACTGCAGGTGGTTTTGTTTTATTTTTGAAAAATTATAAAATTATTGTTCTTAAAATGTTTTGTAATAATTTGGAGATTTTCTCCCCAGGCCTCTGCTGAAAATGGGCTTCTACCCAGTTGGACTTTCCCGGTAATCAAATGTCAAATAACCAAGCACATACTTACATACATACTTACATACATACATACATGCATGCATGCATGCATGCATAAATAAATAAATAGATAAGATAGTTCTCAATAAATAAATATAGTTCTCAGTATAACTCTTTCTGAGTTTGTCAGCAGCTTTGTTAGCTGGGTAGCTCAGAAGACCAGGCATGGCTGTTCATGTATTCCAGAAGAAAAGGAAAAAAACATGAACAAACTGAAGAATATCACGGTGACTGACTGACTTGCTAAGTTTCCCGGTAGCATGTATCACAGGCAGGAATGTTTTGAAATTCCTTTATGTCTTTGCCATGGAATGACTCAAGCTGTGGATACATTATTCTTTTTTCAGTATCAGCCTTTGAAAAGCTTATTTTTCTCACCCAGGTTTATTGATTTGAGGCAAAAAAATAACATGGACTGAGAGAGAGAAGAGGGTTGTTGGCTTTGCAGACATTTTCTTCTACACCCTGTGATTTATATTACACTCTTGACATCTTAATTCCACAGAGCAGGATATTATCTGGTTTATGTATAGCTTCAAAGCCTATTACATATAGGGAAGTGTATGTCTTTTTTCTGATATTAAAAGTATACACTAAGATGTCTAAGAGAAGAGAAGGCTTGTTTTCTGATGGGAAAATAAGTCCCAGATGGCATGGCTTTATGTAAAGTGCTTTTCAGAGTTTTTGTTTCATTATCAGGATAATAGTTAGTTAAATATCCAGCAATACATAGTGGCTAAATTAATAAATGCAATCAATACACAGTAACAATGGAATTAATAATAGCAAAGAGAGATATAAAAAGGAAGCTAATAATAACCATGATTATCAAAATTATTGATATATTTTTTCTTAAAATCAAATATTTTTCTACACTGTATAACAATTGGCATAATTAGGGGCCATTGAAGAACCCATAATGATGTAGGTAGTTTGAAATTGTAGTTTTACAATGTTTACTACATGTTACTAGAACACAGAGGTATACTGCATATGACAACAGCAGTACTCTGGTTTAAAGACTATTTGCAATAAATGAGCATAAGTAGCTTGTGTCCCTCCAACTTTTTCTATTTTACTTGTTTAAGTAGCTCTTTAAGTAGAAGTATCTTAGCAGCTGTGGATATCGGCTGCTAGGGGTGCTTGAGCAAATTGTTCAAGTAGAATTTTCAACTTGTAATAAGAGCAAAATGTTGCAGTTCATTATTCTTATTAGCTGACAGCTGTCACGCAAGCAGAGCAGAATTAGTTACTCTTCCATGTTGCAAATCTGACCCCTACATTCCCTGATACTTCTTAGCAGTAGAGGGTTACCATGCCTGAATATGTCATGGAACACCTTCCTATATGTGCTTCATGTTGTATTTCTTCACTATCATATATTGGCCGAGATCCCACCAACTGGTTGGAACCAGTGGGGAAAATACATTGTTTAGCCTTGCCTGGTCATCCACTATAGGAATGAATTATTGCGAAAATGATGGGGATGATTGTCTAGACTTGAAAGCTGCAGCATGTGCATAAAACTGTGTTTTAAAAAGGGTCATTATTTACCTCCCCAGGTAAAGCATTTCTTGGTAATTCGCAACCAGCTTAATCAAACTACAGCTCATGATAGTACCTTGTTCTGCTACACATAAAGCTTCACATACCAACCTAAAAAAATTAATTGAACTTTGGTCATACACAATTTAGACAAGCAATAATTAATAACCTGGAAGATTATAATACTTTCTTACAGCAGTGTTCAAGCCTGAAGGTCATTGAGGAACACTGATTCATTAAAGGTGATGTCATATGCATCATTCCACATCCAGGTATTAAGTTATTAAGAGGAAATAGTAGGTGATAGTCTAATATCAACAGGTAGTTTATGGAAAATCCTGGAAACCACAGTTGCTGGGTATTTGTTCTGCATATTCATATGGCAATATGGCATATCGAAGTCTATTATGTCTGTGTGATCTTAAGTTAAAAGATAAAGAAATGTTGAAAACAGATTGTAGGAACTCATCATTATAAATGTTATATGCAATCGTTGCATTACCCCCCATGTAATAGTAGTGGATAGAAAATAATTTCATTTCCTTACACCTATCACCATAATTTAGATTTCTCACAGACAGAATCTTTTTGGTATATTTATGCTGTACTGATTCCAAGTTATTTAAATTTGTGCTGCAGTATATTCAGAAACTATTGTTATTTTCCAAAAACTAAGCATATATGACTTATATAAAAGTAAGAGATTCTTTTGGTCTCATTGAGATATTGAATTTAAGATTAATCCCATGACTCTCGTTTTGAATATAGTTAGCATGACTAATAAAGGATAAGTTTGCAGTAATTAGAATACCCAGGTCTTTATAAACAGGTTTCAAGTAGGGTTTCCTTATCAAGTAATATGTCATGTTTGACACTAGGTAGACTGAAATACATTATTTGGCAATTGCTAGGGCTAAATCTTAATCCTGCCCTTCCTGCCCAGTTATAAAACTCACCTAGAAACTCATTAATTGTTAAAAACCCTACTGAATTGTTACTTAAAAACAATTTTGCAGCTGTATGCAGCTGGAACTCCCAGCATCGTCTATTCATAGGACACATTGAAAGAACTAGATTAAAAAATATATGGTCTGAGGACCACGCCTTGAGGAATGATTGACTTTACTGATAAGAAATCAGAATAGGATCCCAGTGCTCAGACATAATGCATTCTGGCAGGAAGCCAGTTGTTTACCCAATTGTTTAGGTAAGGGTTATATTTATATAGTCATACTACATGATTGATGGGCTTGAAAGTGAGTCAAAAACGTAATCAAAATCTATGGAAACAACACTGATAGATAATTCTTGGTCAGTAGCTAAAGTGACTTAGTCATTGAATTTGACTAAGTTTGTTAAAGTAAATTTACCTTGAGTAAACCCATGTTGATATAAATCAGTCATACCATCAAAATATAAATGTTTTGACATTAGCTGTACTATGCATTTTGTTTCATAGCATTTGCATAAAATTGAAGTAAGACCGATAGGACTATAGTTTGAAATTATCAATTTATTACCTTTTTTAAAATGATAGTGATATAATAGTTTGTTTCCATAACAATGGAACAACACATTATTTTAACATTATATTACATATTTGATAGAGAATATGTTTAATTATCTCCCTTATACTGTTAAATAACACTGCAGGAATGTGATCTGGCCCCATAAATGTTTTGGTTTCTATGTTATATAATACTTTAGATATCAAGTCCTTGGAGATAAGTGACACTGAAAGTTATGAGTGGGGAGCAATCTGGGTTGATTGTGTGAGCTATCACAGTCATCAGATACAATATCCGAAGAGTAGAGATTACATTTATCACCCGTCTCTTTAGGACTGGCAAATAATTTACTCTTAGATGATATAGGTGTAATTAAATTAAGTTTCTTTGATGTATGATTAACATGTTTAAAATCAGTTTCTTGTTCCAAATGTTGGATATTTTAACTTCCAAGATGTATGTTTTCTCTCTTAGTAATGCAGCAAATTTCTTGTTTAATCAGTTTACCCAAGTCTTTTTTTTTTATAAGATGGGTTGTTTTGTATTTTTGTAAACCCATTTCTTTTTCTCATACGATTTACATAGACTGGTGTCCTACCAAAAGGGAACCTTGCTGTGTTTCCTGTTATAGTAAGAATAAGTCTCCTCCATAAAGTTTTATAGCATGTCACCTAACACTGAATAACCACTACCCTTCTGAATTGATAAATTAGTGATCTAGGGGGCCCTAGTAATACATAAATTAGTGAAAGCTAAAGTTATTGAAATCATACATTTCAGTAACATGAAGTAGTAATCTTTTAACAGAGAAAATTTTGCGTGTTAAGGAATTATATTCTGAATTACCCAAAGGAAGGTTAATATGTACCTGTTTAGTAAGCACCAAATCCATAATATTGCTGCCCTGTGTAGGTACATGAATTAATTGAGTTAAATTATGAAGCATAACAAAGTCAAGGAAATCTTGTTTGTGGCTTAAATTTGAAAACCATGATGCCCAAATAGATCCCTGTATAATTAAAATCCTGAAGTAGAAACAGGTCATTTTGTTGTACAGAAGGATCCAGGAAATCAATGATATCTAGGTGCTCAGTACTGTCCATGGATAAGTTGCCTGCATGAAAAGATAAGCCTGATTGTTTTCAAGGCTAACGTTTCCTAGGTATCAGCCATTACAGACTCCAAATATGAATTTGTGGAACTGATGTTATGTTATTTGATCAGATGGTAGTACTAAGACTGATTATACATCATTTTATCTCACCTCCTCCTATTTTAACTGTTAATTGTTGAGTCTCATCTACCTCTAACCATGGTCTACTTAAGTCTTCCATAAATATTTCCATTTTTACTTTTTCTTGATTTCCACATGCCTCTGCTTTATACAAATTTTCATAAAATTTCCTAAGCGTTTGCAATGCCACTACAGGATCTCTGGTTATCTTTCTTGTTTTAGGCTCCCTAGGTTTAGCAACAAGCCTTTCTACTTTGTTGCCTACATTGTTGTGCTAAGGGTTTGTGCTCTGGAGTTATTATCAATACCAGCAATCTTTCTGTACTCATGTATATTATCCAGATACTCCCTTAATTTCTCTTTAGCACCCTGCAGTTGCACCTGTTCTTGTTCTTTGAGATTCCCTTATTCTGCAATACTTTAACCTTTTTTCATCCCCTCTATATAGTTCTCATTACTTCTTTTTTAACCATATCTTTTTCTTTTATTTCTACCATATTTTAAACTCTACTTTCATTTTATCCCACTCACTATCTATAACTTTTGAGGAAATTTATGTCTTCCTAATAGTTCTCAAATAATTTCCATACCCATGCCTTACATTCCTTTCTTTTTAACAAGCAGTGAGGGAAGTGCCTGTGTCTCACTTTTACTCGATTACACTGCATTTTTATCTTAGTTGTTATTGGCACATGATCTGAAATCATTATTGGATATATGTCAAAGCTTTCAATTAAATGCACAAGTTCTTGTGAAATACAATTTCTGTCTAGTCTAGCTCAGTCACTGCACCTTGGGGAATAGTATGTATATTCCCTCAGAGTTCCTACTACTGAAATCACATCTTCCATACCAAACATTTTCATAAATTTCTTCAGAAATCTACCCTTATATGTTATATTTTCCCTTTTAGGTTCCCCAGATACATCCTCAATGTTGCAAGTCAAAATCCACTCCTCACCTATAAGTAATATTTCATGCTGAAAGCTAATTATTTCTCCCAAGATTTTCTCAACCGTAATAGCAGTTTT
Source organism: Protopterus annectens (assembly GCF_019279795.1). Taxonomy (NCBI): domain Eukaryota; kingdom Metazoa; phylum Chordata; order Ceratodontiformes; family Protopteridae; genus Protopterus; species Protopterus annectens. Next base: position 874,683,188 of record NC_056743.1, on the reverse strand, counting down.
AGGTGAAATGTAAATGCATATCAAATCCTCCTACCTTTTCCAGTAGCCCCTTACTACCACAAACATGCCATTACTATCTTTTTTCCCTCTTCTATCATTATTGGAGCTTCTCTTGTAATTAGTATAAGCAATCTCCTTTTCCTTTGTCCCTGATACTCGGCTAAATATCTATCCTGAAATCCTTTCTTTATCAAATTCATATAGTCACTTCTTTCCAAATGTCTCCCATAGTATTGCTATTTGCATTCTGCTTTTCTTAATGTACTCAATACTCTTACCTTTTTGTCTATCTGTGAGGCCATTCACATTCCAAAATATGTTTTGTGTAGCCATTATGATAAGTTATTATTCCCACCTATTATATACGACAGCTTTTTTAACTGTTTATATTCAGCTTTTGTGTTACCTGCACCCACTAATATATGGTAGTTTGATCTCTTCTACAATTGTTTCTTGTCATTTCCATTTGAACCTACATCACATTTTACAAGACTTTTTATTTCAATGAAAACCCTTGAAAAACATACCTCCATAACCTTTTAACATAAAACATGCACACAAAACTATATAGATCTTCAAATAGTGAAGTTTAACCCTCCTGATAGGAACAGTTGTTCCAATAGCTGCACACACAGGCATAACCTAACCTAATATTAAGGTTATCTGTATTAAAATGATTATTACAGCCAAGCTGCTAGTAACACTAATTGGTTAAGGTCTTGGTTTAGTTTTATTACCCTCCCAGATGTGAAAAACAGCTTATATTCTTTCAGAAACATTAACCTTTAGCCTTAAAAAAGTGTTCTGGCTTTTATTACTTCCCCCTATAGTTAGCTTGTCTCTATGTCAGCACAAGTACCAGAAGCTAAGCTCTGCAAACCTCTCAACCTACACTGAACATTTATTTGCCAAAGATAAGCTTTTTATTACTTTCAGTGTTTTGTTATTAAATTAAGCCAAAGGCCTTAATCCAGATATTAACCTATGCAGAAGTAAGGGAGAACATATCAGTTTTCCATATATTATAATTTGTGTATTTTTACACCCCATCCCCACCTCAACAACTCAAGATTACAGCATATTAATTTAAACATGCTTATATCCAGCCTTTCTTCTCTCTTTACACTATAATGCCTGTATTTCTTAAAACTAAAACAGAAGAAAAAATGCACTTGTTTACTTTTGTATCTTTACCACATACTGGAATAACTGAAAATGCTTTACTATATAACATGCAATTTATATCATGACATGTCCCATACAAATACTGTTAAGTAGAAAAGTTGTTTTACTTATAGTTACTTTTCTTTATTTTCCTTCCTTCTCTTCAGTGTCCTTTAACAAGTGGAACATAGGCATTTCAGTCCCCACAAGTTTAATAAAGTTAACAAAAGTCCAATCTTTCTACTTTTTCTTGTAAAGCTAAACTTCACAAATGTGATGATATTCTATAGTTTCACATTTATTCACTAATTTCAATGTTGCTGGTTTTCTCATTGTTTATCTCCAACTCCCAACCCCAGGGTCTGGTTCAAGTCCAAGGTACACCCAATTATTCTAGTCAGCTTGTGTGCTTTTTACTATTTCTCAAGCATTTTCCTTTGGAACACTGGAAAAGGTCTTACTGGCAAAGTATCTCTATAAGCTTTATTATCAGAAGAATGAGAAGGAGAGTCCCCTTCTGTTTGATGTCTCATGTTTTGGTTGAAAAACATTTGTATTTCCTACTTTGTCTGTTCTGCATCAAAAAGTGACTTTCATCCTCCAGGGAAAAAAATATTCTGAAGACAGCTGGGTACAGCAGCTTAAATCTCACACCTGCTTCTTGACATTCCCTGATTACTGAGATAAATGTGTTTTTCTTCTGCCTGGCATACAGTGAATAATCATTTTCCACAAACACTATACTGTATCAAATTTTAACACTTTTCCCTTTCACTACAGTTTTGTCAGGATCAATTCTTTCTGCTGGTATAATTGTATCTGTACTAATACAGATCTTGGCTGCTTTCATATGGCAAGGTTTGGAGCACACATATGTTGTGCCCTTTCAACTAACAAATCCTGATGTGGAATACCAGTCCAGTTGCTTATTTGTGCTTTCATAAAATTAGTATAGTCAGTTCCTTATGGGCCGTGGTGGTGCAACGGTTAGCATTGCCACCTCACAGCAAGAGGCTCTCCCATTCGATTCTCAGCTGGAGCACCTTCTCTGTGGAGTCTGCATGTCCTCCCCGCGGTCGAGTGACATTAAAAGACATGCATGTAGGTGCGTGCGTGAATGGGTGTGCCTTCTTTGAAGGTTGGGTGTCGGACTGGCAACTCGGCACTGTAAAAATCCACTGCCAATCATTAGCGGACCTGAGTTCCACTGTGGTAATCCCTAACCAGGAAAAGTCAAAAGGCATTCCTTTAGTATAGTCAGTTCCTTCCAGTTTCTCTGGTACAGCAGAAAATTTCAAGTTTTCCTTGCGTGCTCTGTCCTCTAAGTCTACCATTTTTTTGTAACCGCTCTTTTTGAGCAGTCTCATTCTCAGCTAGCCTTTTCTTCATTTCAACCTCTGATTTTTGAAGTTTTATCAGTTTATCTGACTAGTTGTTTAAAGCTTCTTCCATTTTCCATCCTTTTGTTATTTGAGTTGATATACTCATTTAGTGTTTTTTTATTTTAATCAACTCTGAACAATTTTATCTTTTCCTTTAGATTACTGGAAGTCATGTCTAGCACCAAAGCTGGAGCTTGAGCTGCTTTTTGTTGAGCAGCTGCCGGATTCTTTCTAGTCAGCATTTTTCTCTTCACCTTTTCTAGTTGATTTTCTTTCAGGCTGTCTACGTTGCATCTTTGCTTGAATCCAGGCAGTGTACTTTCTAGCCAGTAACTGAATTTACTGAAATTTGCATAGTTTCTGGCCATTACCTCGGTTTCTTTTTTCACACTGGGAGATCTGAAATCAAGCTGTTGATCAGTGTGCAGCCATCTTGGAAGTCCCAATGGTATTAAATATTTTTGATGTGGAATATTAATGGGTTGACAAACTCTGGCAAACAGAAGAACCTTAATGCATCTGAAACATACCTCCCAACCATACTAAATTCCTCAGTATTTACCGGTTTTGTGAGCAAAATAATGGGGTGTCATGGATTTCCGATCATTTTAAATTTTTATTTACAATATTTGGTTATGGCTGACATCATCATACATTGCCAGCCTATCCCACAACATCATCAACAGGCAGGGGCATGCATAATAACATCAGCTTTGTGAGGCAGTGCCTGTCTGCCTGTCGGACTCTGAGACTGGGGCGGGAGTTTCAAACCATGGAATACATTGCTAGTAGTTGTGTATCGGTCTAACACTGCCTATGATATGGCTGCAGTCATCCTTGGATCAATTGAAGCATACATTCTAATAGAAGGAGGGGGAAATACTAGAACCCCCAAATGCACTTATTCACAAGGAAGGGGTCAAACAGACTTATAATAATTTTAACATTTTTAACTACAGTGAGATAGTACTTACTGTGGATCATTTTAAGCTACTGGCTAAGGGATTTAAATACACCCCAACACTAGAGGGGATATTCGTACATTTTTATTAGATTTTAAGCTTTTTTTTGAGAAAGATGAACCTCTCACTGGTATTTCAGGGCCAGAAACAATCATATGTGGCTACTTTGAGGCGGAAAAGCACTTTCAACCCCTCTATTCATCCTCAAGTTAAAAAATCTTGAATTGATGGTTGACAAGCATATTAGGCAGTGGCAATCTGAAAACCAACAACGTAAAAAGCACAATCTTGATAAAAATGAATGGGATGTGTTGAATGATTTGAAGATGGACCGTAATGTTTGGGTTATAAAACCCAATAAGGGGGGTGGAACTGTTATCATGAACACTTTGATTTATGAAGGAAAAATGTTACACTTATTGGGGGACACTGATAACATATAGGTGAATATCTAAAAACAAGATAAACATTGCCTACAAAAAAATTGATTTGGCATTAAATGATTTACTTCTTCAAAAGTTGATTGATTTAAATGATTTTAATTATTTGACTAACATTTGACCCAGGACACCTACAATATTTGGTATACCCAAAGTCCACAAAGACTTGAATGACCCACCCCTTAGGCTAATAGTTTCGGACGATGGTTCTAAAACTTCACCTCTTGCCAAGTTTCTTGATGTTACCCAGATACTTAAAGATTCTTGTGAATTTTTGAAGGGGTGGATCCTAATGTAAATTATGAACAAGTGACCTTTGTTACCATTGATATCAAAGATTTATTCACTGTTATCCCCCATAGTACTGGCCTTCAGTGGCTGGAAGCCTCATTGGTGGAGATATGTAAAGTCTCTACCAATGACTTACACTTGATTCTTCATTTGATGGAGTTAGTTTTGTATAACAACTTCATATTTTTGGGGGGAGACTTTTTCCACCAAATCAAGGGCGTAGTGATGGGGGCCAATTGTGCCAATATAGTCTTAGCTTGGTGGGAAAAATAATTCATTCTGGAATCTGAATTTAAGAATCACTGGTTGCAATATGTCAGATTCTTGGATGACATTTGTGTATTTTGGGTAGGGTCTGATGAAAAGTTACATGATTTTTTAGTATACATCGAATCCACTACCAACTTTTTGCACTTTACTAGCAATGTTTCCAAGAACAGTTTACATTTCCTGGATGTATCAATTGAAAAGACGGAAAAGGGGAACATCAAATCAAAGATTTTTTGAAAAAGCACTTACTTAAATTCTTTTTTACATTTTAATAGTTCCCATCCCATGTTTCAGAAAAAGAGTTTGGTATAGGGGCAATACATCCAAGCCAGCAGGATGATCTCCTCTGATTATGATTTCAAATTAGAATGTGATTTTCTGGATCGCCTTTTTAGGGAAAAGGGGTACCCTGTTGATTTTCTATATGACATTAGAATTAATGTTGTCTTTAACAGAGTTAATACATTTTGCCCAGTTTTAGGTTTGGGAATTGGTAGTGACCACAACCAAGTCATTCACAAAACAATGGATAGGGTTGAGATTAATAGGGCTTTTATCACTGAGTACAATACTGATTTTTTCTATTGTAATAATATAGTGTGAAATGAATGGAATAATTTTTTGGAGTTCACTGACTTACCTTTGGATAAAAATTTGCCTTTGAAATTTATTTTTAAGAAGGGGAGGAATTTAAAAAACCTCCTCGAGGACCATGGAAGATCAATGAATATCGGAAAACATAAAAGAACGTACTGGTGTGGGACTTATTCCCAATGCCAATATATTGCACACTGTGAATGGGTTTATGTACCTAGTAGAGACAGGAAGATTAGTGGTCACTCACATTTTAATTGCAATAGTGAAAGAGTTGTCTATCTGGCCATTTGTTCCCCCTGTGGTGCATTTTATATTGGTAAGACAGAGCGAAATATTAAAAGACGTATTTATGAGCACACTTATGAGACTAAGACAAAAAATGAGAAAAATGCCATTTTTAAACATTGGGTTGCTAACAGGCAAAATTTAGTTTCTTTATTCTTGAACAGGTGCAGGTTGACCAAAGGGGTGAGCACTGGGAAAACCTATAGGAATATAGGGAACTTTATTGGCAGGTTACTCTAGATGCAGGGAGGAACCCAGGCCTAAATGAAAATATTAACATTGCCCCACTTTTAAAGCTAAGGGCTGCTAAATTGTAATATGAATTTATTATTATTGTATTCTATTATATTACATATTTTTATACATTTTAATGTTTTTTATACTTGATATCAGGGATTCATATATGTTGTGTGTCTTTCGACTTTTCCCGGTTAGGGGTCGCCACAGCGGAACTCCGGTCCGCTAATGATTGGCAGTAGATTTTTATGTGCCGAGTTGCCGGTCCTGACATACAACCTTCAACGAAGGTATGGCCATTTACACATGTCTCTACACAGAAGACGCTCTAGCTGAGAATCGAACAGGACAACGTCTTACTGTGAGGTGACCATGCTACCGCAGCACCACCACCGCATTTTATTTATTTTTTGAATTCTTATTTATGACATATTAACTTTTAGGCCAGTAGGTGGTGGTGGTGTATTGATTTTTATACACATATGTTAGTGTAGAAGTTTACCTATATATTACTGTTTTTAAATAATATTTATTAAAATGAATTTTAAGTTGTACATAGGTAATTGTAAGTTTTTTAATATGTTTTTTGGGTATTTTTAGAACGCAATTTTTGGTGAACAAATCTTACAACCTCCAATTGTCTTTACCTAATGATTTAATTTTTTTATTATTTAATTGAAGGGTATTTTTGATTGGTACATTTTTTTCAGCTTACAAGTATAAAAGAAAAAGATTTTTTATTGAATGTATTTCTGAAGAAGTCTATGTTTTTATGGACGAAAGCATGTGGCATTGGTAGCATTAAATAAAGAGCTTTGGATAGTATTTTACTATTACTAGTCTGCGACCTCCGTTTTTTCACCTTGTTTCTTGGTTTATTGGTTTATTTTGATGAAATTTCTCCTGTTTGTTTCAATGCATTCTAATAGCCGATTTGCTTCATCTGGTCCATAGGGTGACAGCAGCAACAAAAGATCTGGATAGGACTTTTGCGGAGTACAAGCACTGCACCAACAAGGAATGCTTAGTAAGTGGTTCACTTCTTTGGCACTTTTATTTGTTGCTATGCCTGTTGCTTGGGGGATGTTGCTACTGCTGCGTACAAATGTTGCTATCTTGTACTGGCAGGATGTACTAGCAGTGCTCTGTATTTTTGGAGGAGTAAACACTACAGCTGTAGGTGAAAGAGCTGGATATAATGTAGGATATGTGTTGTTATACAGGTAGTCCTGAATACAATTTACAATGTAGTTTAATTACTTTTTAAAAGTGATATTTTTATCTTTTATAAATAACAAAAATTTTAAATGCACTTGCTTTTTAAGGTATTAGCACAACAGAAATGAGTTTAAAAAGTAGTTCACTTAAGCCTCCTTCATGAAGATAAGTGACGGTTTCAAATATCAGTGATCACTGACACTGTCACACTGAGTTGTCAGTTTTAGCCCATAACTAGTTGCTTGTTAAAGATATTTATTTATTTTTGTGTTTGACGTTGTCTTCTGAGTTCTTCGCAAGTGAAGTGTTATGGTACATTAACTTGGTTGTACTGACGTTGTGCTTTACAATAGTTCTGCATCCTTATGTGTTGTTTTCCTCACGTGTGGTGATATGTTGGTAAAACAGTTGTACTAGTGGTAGTAATTTGCTGGATGCGGGGGTTTGCGTATATACTAGAAATGAACACCTTCTTGATTGCAACTCTGTGTATGAACAAGCTGAGAAAAAGGCCACTGTCCTTTTTAGGTGGAAATTGATTTTTGATTAGAAATATTCTTGAGGTAGTTTGCTTAACAATGTAAGTTGTGAAGATGTCCCCTCCTTAAATTAGAAGCCATCTGCCCCCGCCCCTAAAGTTTCAGAATGTGTGAAGACAAATTGTGCCCTTCATCTGTGAAGCTCCATGAGGTACCCACCCATTTTAGCTCTCACAATTCCTCTGCTCTATAGTAAGAAAGTGAATTTATACACTGTTCAGTGATTTTTTAATCATAGGAATGCATGATGCTTTGCAAGCTATGAACGGTGTAACCTGAATGCATTTCATTCTATGTGGTTTACATTCTGAGTTTCACATGTATCACATCCACCTGTCACACGCTGTTTAATACATTTTGTTGAAGAAAAGTTGAGAGTTTTGTAGCACCACTAGTGCAAACATGTTTTAGATGTTAATGTAGAAGAAATAACATATGCAACAAGGTTTACTAGGAAATTATACTTCTTATCAGGAATGCACGATAATTATGACTTTCATCATGAAGCTAGAGAGCATACCTCCCAGTCTCTCAGAGCAAGAAATCTGGATAAAGCAAAAAATAATGGTGGGACAAAGGCCCAAAATAGGAGCATATTTTAAATACTGCTCCTATAAACTCAGGTAGTTGCTAGAATGACAGGTTTTGCATTATTATGTATTTTCTGAGGGATGTGAACTCTGAAATTCAAATGTCTGTCATTATTTATTATTATTTACTAACTTCAGTCTTCATATTGGTATCCACCATTTCTACTAGAGTTAGTGGGGTTTACATGATTATGCATGCAAATTTTATGTTAATCAGCATCCACATTTTTGGCCAGTTGTACCTACTTTTCCTGGACATTTGTCCAGATGTTTGATGTTTCTGAGTTGAGAGGTATGATCTGAAGCAATCCAAATGCACTTAGCATATTGGCTAAGAAGTGGCTGATGGCAGGGTTTTACTCGCAATTGCAAAATGAAAGGATGGGGGACATTATCTTGTTATATAGAGGGTTTCCTGTAGTAATTGGTGAGTTAATGGGATATAATGGGTAGATTTCTAGAGGTAAGAGGTGAATGGATGGGCAAGCAGATGATATTTGTATCCATTTATGTCCCACAAAGAGTGACCTTAATGGCACTTAGATGATGGCACAAATTATTTCATAGCAATAAGGCATATTAATAGTAGGGGGGTTGGAATGTAGTAAATGATAGGTGACCATTTGAAATGTCAGGACCTGCTAGACTGTGTCCTGAAACATGGAGGCTGAATGTCAGAAAGAATGGACTAGCCTATACTAAGTCCAAGATGCCATTTCTCAGAATACTCCCTTTTCTCTGAGGTAAGATGATCGTAGAGTTGTATATGAGTTAGGAGGTGTGGGGAGGCTTGCCCCCAACAGGGAGGTGTAGGGGGGCTTCCTCACCTGCAAAAAAAAAAAAATTAATGGAGTAGAGTGATTTTTGAGATTTGCTCTTCTCCTGTGTTTTTAGTCTTTTTTTGAAGTAAAAATATGAAAGCAGTCCACAGACTTGACAAAAAATAAATAACCACTGTCATAAAAAGTAAAAAGAAACCACGTTTAATTAGATACAGTATTTTTTTTTTTGGCTTGGCTTAGCATTTAGACTGCCAACATTTCAATACGGAGTTGAATGATACACTGGATATCTCAGGTGGTTCTATTAGGATAACTATACAAACCCAGGGAACATTTCTATAAAGGTATTTTAAACTATTTAGCTTGGTAGATGTGGGGAAGGATACTGTATGTCAGAGGATATTTACATATTATTTATTGAAATTTAAAAGTTGGACCAGGTTGGATAGATTCTATATTGCAGTAGAAAATTCACATATAGTTCAGAACTTTGTAACCCATCCAAGACCAATATCTGATAATGCATCAATGTTGCTGGGTATTGAAAAAGGTAAGTGTGGAGGGAGAGGCACTGGAGTTTCCCAACTTATATACCGAGACAAAAGTTCTTTAGGGCATGGAGTCTAGAGAGTATGATATACTAGGTAAGCTGAGGCCAAACTCAGAGGAACCTGTAGGATGTTGGAACAATTTCAAAACTGAATTCTGGCTGAAGATACAATTAAAGGAAAGGGAACTTTCGGAAATTCCTGCAATTTAATACTCGGAAAACTGGGTGAAAGTGGGGGAGCTGCAAACTCAACTAGATGACTTGGGGGAGATAGCTCTCTTTAAGCCTCTGCTAGGGAATCCGGCTATCTGAGCATATGGAAATTCCACATGCCTAGAAGATGGCAGCAGTTAAATAGCTATAGTTTAATAATAATCCAGGGTCACAAAAATGCTTGGCTAATAGAGTGAGATAACAGAAGGTAGAGAGGATAGTTGTAAGACTGAGAGATTACAGTACCAGGAAAATGGTCAGAAATCCCTGGTAGATTGTAGATGTGTTCAAAGCTTAGTGTGGTAATCTGCTAATCTTCACAATGATAAAGATTTAGTAGTAGAACAGAAGCAGAAAATGGGTGATTTTCAAGGGGGGGGGGTGTATTACCTATTTTGAGTCTGGAGAAAACCCAAAGATTAAATCAACAAATTGGTATGGACAAAATCTGGAGTATAGTTCATAGCATGGCCAATAATAAAGTGGTGATCTCAACTGGTGTGCCTGTTGATGTGTGGAAAATGGGGGGAGAGGAGGAAACTGTATGATTTTGGAAATTAAGTTTCTGTTTAATATCGTCAAGGAGGGTATTATCTTTCACTCCTGAACATCAGCCATGGAAGAAGTCTTGTTGAAGGAAGGAAAGGATCCGATGGCCCCAGCATTATATATATCCATTTCCATACTGAACCATGACTGCAAAATATTTTTCTTTGCAGCTGAAAAGAAGCAGACATAATTCCATGATTAACTGAAGGAGACCAATGTAGATTTGAAGTAGGAAGGCAATCATCTGATAGTATTAATTAAACCTTTTTGCCTTTTATATTGAGCCTCTGCCAAATAGAATAAGGACCTCCCCCTTGGGAGTCTATGACTGGTATGGATCCTGTCGCTCGTCCAGTCAGGATAAAATAGATGAACAGATGTTGGTTTGGTTCAAGCAGCTTTATTATATACAAACACATCAGGTCTGAGGCTTAGTTACTTAAACTTATAAACAGAATGACTACTGCACTCATACATATTAACACTCTGGCTGCTCTCTCAAAATGAAACTGCTGCCTGCACATGCTCTCTATTTATATGCATGTGCCCTCACATGAAAATGCTTCTTAAAGTTACAACACATGCTCTGATCTACATCCCTCCTCCTTGGGAAATAAGTCATGCACAGTAATAATGACAACAATCACCGACATGCAATTGTACAGAAATAATCCTTTGACATGCAGTTATACAGAACTAATTACAAATGAAACAGTCATGTCCAGGTTACTGTGTATTTTACACTAGGTCTGGAAATACAACCTGATCATGTGACATAAAAACTAGGACGGGGTTTAGCAACAGGGACCGTTTTTAATGAATGTTCAACTTCAGGGACATCATCACAAATGGGAATATGTACTGAGACATGTCCTTTAACAGGAACATTGTTTGGATTGCTCTGAGATCTAGAGTCTGTATCACAGGTATGATGCTGCGATATCGATTCAGACAATGGAAGAAGATGCCTGTAATTTCTTCTGTATTCTGTGCCCTCAGATTCCACTAAGTAAGATCTTGGATCGGCTCATACACCTCTCACTTGACCAATCAATCAAAACCTTTGCATCCTCACTATCTCTCTTTTTTTAATGGCTGAAGAAATCTGCTCATTTTATCATAACTGGACTTCTGAAATGAATGCTTTTTGACTATTTGGACTTAGATTGCTCTGGTGTTTTTAGCATTAGGCACCAAAAAACTGGAACTGATAGGCAAGGTTGTTCTAGTTTGCCTAGACAGAAGTCTCTGAGCAGGTGAGCCAAGTAAATTGTCATGGGGTATATTTCTGAGATTAAACAAATTCAAGAAAACATTGGTATTGTCATGCTTTGACCTCTCTAGTAATTGCTTTGTACTTGTACTGCACCTTCAGCTAGACCATTTGACTGTGGGTACTCAAGACTACTGGTAACATGGATAAAGTCCCACTCTTTTGCAAATTTCTGAAATAGCTGACTGGTAAACTGGGCACTGTTGTTAGAAATAACTTTGTGTGAACTACCATGGACTGAGAAATTATGTTTCAACTTAGTAATGATAGCACTGGACGTTAGGTTGAGTAGCAGATCAATCTCAAACCAACTCAAATAAGACTCTACCAACACTAGGTAATGTTGACTATTCCACTCGAATATGTCAGTGGCTACTGTTGACGAAGGTAGTTCAGGAATCTAGCTTAGCCGAAGGTGCTCTTTTTGCAAATGCAGTTTAGTACTATTGCATACTGAACAAGATCAAAATACTTTATCAATATCTTTTGACAGAGAAGGCCAAAATACTAGCTCTCTTGCCCTTCTTTTGGTAGCTTTGGAACCTGGGTGGCCACAATACAAAATTTGGATGCACTCATGTTGTAAGGAAGTAGGAATGATAACTTTAGGACCTTTGAAAAGTAAGGAAAATAAAGTTGCACTTCTGTTGGTAAACAAGATTGTTTTGCCGGCCATCCAATATTGATGAAGTGGTTGAGCTTTTGTAAAATTGGATCAGTCTTTGTGTGATCTCCTAGCTCATCAAGTCTTGCTCTATGTATGTATATATATATATATATATATATATATATACGGTCATGTTGTAAGATGTTTTTTATCTGTGACATTTATTAATGTAAAAAGAAAAAGAAAAATTATTGAAAAAAAAATACCACCATTAATCTGTGACATTGACATAAAAAAAAATAGTGACTAGAGGTTGATAATCAATCTCAGTCTAGATATCTCAGCCATAAATATAATCATGGAACTTTGAACATGCGAACACAATTGCCAAAAGTTCCTTCTCAATCTGAGCATAATGCATCTCAGTTTGGGTAAGAGTTCTAGACACATAGTCTACTGGTCTGCCCTCTTGAAGAATAACTGCACTAAGACTGAATTTTGAAGCATCAGAGGAAATAATTACTGGGTTGTGGATATCATAGTACCTTAACGTAGGTGGACTGGCAATTTTCTGTTTCAGGTCATCAAATGCTCTCTGGTGGTGTCCCAACCATGACCAAGTAACATTTTTGCATGTCAGATCTCTTAAGGGTGTTGATAATTCACTGAAGTCTGGTATAAACTTGCCCAATTAGTTAACCATATAAGAAAACATCATAAGGTTTGGACTTTGTCTGGAGCTGGCATCTCAAGAATAGCTGTTTGTTTGGAAGGATCTGGGCTTAAACCTGAACTGGTAAATAAACGACCTACATAAGTAACTTCTGGTAACCTGACTTTACATTTCAGAGGATTGAGCCTTAGATTCACTTCACCTGCTGTTTACAGAACTTTCCTGAGGTTTCTGTCATGCTCTGCTTCACCATTGCCTCCAACTAGTAAATGATCTGCTATTGTAGCACATGGATAGCCTGAGAAAATCTGCTCCATGCTCCATTATACGCTGAAAGACTTCACTGGAAGAATTTATTCCAAAAGGCATTCTGAGAAATTTATATTTACCAAATGGTGTGCTGAATGTAATCAGTAGTGAAGATTTGTGATCAAGCATTACTCTCAAAAATGAACTCTTTGCATTTCAGACAGAAAAAACAGTGGCATTTGGCATGAGGGTAACAACTTCCTCAACTGTACGCATAGGATGGTGGGGTCTCTTTAATGCTTTGTTTAAATCTCTTGGGTGAACACATATTCTGATTTCATCTGAGCCTTTCTTATGAGTGACTACCATAGAAGACACCCATTCAGTTGGTTCTGTAACTGGACAAATCACACCTTGCTGCGCCATTTTATCTAACTGGATTTTGACTCTCTTCTGCATAGCTATCAGAACTCTTCTCACTGGTCTGACCACTGGACTGACCTCTGGATCTAATTCCAAGGAGTACACAACTGGAAGTTTACCTAGTTTGACTTTGAAAACATCAGCATACTCTGAGAAAATAGCATCGGGGAAGATGGAACTAGAACATGTGCTTACATGATGGACTTCTTTGGTAAAAGAAAGCAGTTTCATTCTTAAACTGTCTCTGAGACCTAATAATGACTGCACAGGTCTTTTGACTGCATAAAATTGCAAATCGTAACTGTTATCAGCTGAATAGCATAAAAGCACTACTAAGCCTTTGGTCTGAATCTCTTCAACTCCATAAGCAACAAGCATCACACAATTGGCCAAATTAAGTTGTTCACCAGCTCTTGCTCTAGCAAATGTTTCTGCTGACATAACATTACACTTTGAACCACTGTCCGCTTAGAACTCTGTGGGTTTACCATTAATCAGGGCAGTACAAAACACTTTATTTCTTGCCAACAAATCTACTGCATTAACCTTTTTGAAAAATTAATTATCAAAGTGATGCTTACTGTGATGGATCCGAAGTCTTCTTAAGACACTAAGGTCTTGCTGGCTGGATTCTGCTGAAATCAAAGTCTAGTTATAATTGCATTCACACTCTGTTGCCCACAGAAACTTGCAGAATATACACTGATGCATCACCAAACTTTGTCATAAAATCAGTAACCAATAAATAACTTTTTATAACAAACTACTGCTACTTGTAGCTTTAGTTACACTGTACCACATTTTACTTCTCGTTCAGCATAAATGATAACTTTCCTGTACAAAATACCTCTCCTAACAATTCCATTTGCTATAGTCTCTTTATAGTGGTTTTACATCCTGTTTTCACTTGGTATTCTATTTTGGTCTTTGTATGAAAACATCTGTTTGCTGGTGTTGGCAGAAAAATATGTTTTCATCCTGTAGAGAAATAATGTTGGTATTGTCTTTATCCATTCAAACTTCCTTGCTTAACAGTGTCATATGATAGAAACATGTACAGATTGTTTTCCTGTTGTCCATTCTTTAAGGAAGCAGGTTAGCTTTCTTACTGACAGTGTGAAATGCATACATCCTGTTTTTTACATTTTTGCTAAGTCTGTAAGAGGTCAGCTTTCTTGCTGACCGTGTGAAATGCATACTGATTCTGTAGGAAAACATGTCCATTAAGCAAATTCCTTATTTTCCAAGCCACAGTCATTTTAGTATGGATGCTAATCACATATTGCTAAACTCTATTTCTACATTTAAGCAAGCTTTATTTTATACCTTATTTATTTTGCATATTTGTAACAGAATTACTTTCAACCTTAATACATAGTTGAGCATACTCTTACAATTCATTCTTTTTATTTTTTTTTTTACAGAAAACACATTAAGAAACAAAACGTTTAGTCTTCTTTTGATACAAGTCAAAATGCAATTTTACATAGTTAATAGAATGATATCAAGTATTACTACTAAAACTTAATGTATTTAACAACTTTTTCTTTTGCAGACAATTCTGTGAAAATATTTTATCAGTTATGAGCTGTGTCTGCTTTAGTTTTATTTTCTAACTTGATTAATTTATTTTTTGCAATTACAGAATTTAATTTATGACTTAGAACTCTTTCATTAACTCTTTGCAACTGTTGAATTAACTATTTACTTTTATTAATCATTTTATATGAAAAAGATTAGAGATAGTTCTTGTCTCTTATATATATTCGTCTATGTGCTACTGCAAATGTAATTTTAACCATAACATTGTGGTCATATATCTGAACTGCCCATTGACACCTTGGTTGACAGTGAAGTGAACATATTAGTCCATTAGCTGTATGAGTGCAATATTTTAATATAATTTTCCTCTAACTGGGTAACCATTAGTGGTACTCATAAAATGGTGGTTACAAAAAACAGTGATAAAACTGCAACTTGAAACCAGTGATAAAACTACAACTTGACAAATTACTTTTGAACTTGTTACTTTACAATGTGTCCTATACAGTATATATCTACACAGACTGTTTGTTACTCATGCATTTCAATCTAGTAGGTACCCTGGGCCCATTTTTTTGTAAAATGGTTCTCCACACATATTCATTGCTAGGCATTAATTTCATTTGTACTGAATTATTTTGTGTTTGTACATACAAAGTACATTTAGTCTAATCTTACAAATTTAGTAACATTAACATCAAGCTAATTCTTGGAAAATGTTTATGTCTCTTTAGAAGTATCTGGTGGAATTGCCACCAGAGGCAACTACATACTCAACAATTAGGAACATTTATGCTTTTTGCATACCAACATTGTCTTGCCAAAAACATATTAAAAATAGTGACCAGTCTTGCTCATTTTTTTACATATCTTTGCTCTCTCTCTTGTATAGCTTTACAGTTTAACAGGTTGTAAATACAATTTAATACTAAACAATACAACAGTAACTAGCATGATAACTATTAGCGACTTGTAAAATATCTTGCCCTATCAAGTTTAATCTGTTTACCAGTATTTCTAATGCACTAATACCTGTTTTGCCCTCCCTCCTGAAAGAGTATTGTCAAGAAGGAATTATATATTATTTCTTCCTGTAGCTTTATTTTAGACCCTTTTGCAATACTGCTCACACAGGTCAGTGTAAAACTGAGAAGGTACCCCTCCCCCTGTAGTACTGCAGTATTGTTTATTTGCTTTATGCTGTGAGAATAGAATGTATGCAAGCCCAACACTTTGGTTATACATTTGCTTTATTATGTTACTAACAAAATATGGACCTTTGTCTGATTTGATAATTTATTGGCTGTTTTCAATGACATATTTTTTTCTGTTGCCTTTGCTGTTTACTACTACTACTAGTAGTTATTTGTACTTTATATGAACTGTGTGCATACTATAGCCCATTTGCTGGCTGTACTTGATGTAACTGGGTTTTTTTACTTTTAACATTTACCTGCAAACAGATTATTAGTGAAATGTATGGACAATTCTGATGTTTTATTATAATTACCAAATTGTGTTGCATGTGAACATTTAACAATTATGTTTTAACCCACAACTCAAAAATTTCGAGAAAAGGATCGAGGGTAGGTTTAGGAAGGAGTTGGGTATGGACCGTCATGGGGCTAACCTAACACAAGAGGAGAGACAATTACTTGAACATCTTAGGGGTGACCCTACCCTTAGGGTTATGGAGCCTGATAAGGGTGGGGGGACGGTCATTATGGATAGTTTGGTTTACCAAGGTAAAATGTACGACATCCTTCATGACCATCAGAAATACACCTCTGCCTCCCTGAATGAAATCAACATTTCTTACCATAAGATTGATCTAGTTGTTCAGGATCTACTAGATCAGGAGGTTATTGATTTCCCAGTCTATACCTTCCTTTCCAACTCAGACCCCAGAATACCATCTATTTTTGGGATTCCTAAGGTGCACAAAGACCCCATTGACCCCCCTTTAAGGCCCATAGTGGCCTCCCAAGGTTCCAAGACACATCCTATATCCAAATTTTTGGATTGGAAATTGAAAGAGCTATGGGGCAGGGAAGAGTATATTTTAAAAGATTCCTGGGCCTTTTTGCGTCAAGTAACACCAGAACTATTTGTAACTAATTTGGTATTTTTGACCATTGACGTGGTGGATCTTTTTTCTGTTATTCCCCACGAATTAGGTCTTGAATGGTTAGAGGAGGCCCTTTGGGAATGCCCCAACATTACCAATAATGATGTGCATGCCATCACTGAGTTAATGGGAACAGTTTTAAAGAACAATTTTGTGTTCTTTTCTGGGGAATATTTCCATCAAATAACAGGTGTGTCAATGGGGGCAAATTGTGCACCTACCTTTGCTGATATCATTATGTACATTTGGGAAAAGAAATTTATCCTGGATAGCCCTTTTTCCAAATCTTGGAACTTTTATGTTCGATTTCTTGATGATGTTGGTATTTTTTGGACAGGTGCCGTGGGTGATATAGGGAAATTTATTCAGTACATCCATACTACCACCAATTTTTTAAGGTTTACACATCATATTTCCCAGCATAGTGTTAACTATTGGGATGTAACACTTACCATGGTTGATGGTGGGTTTAAATCTAGTATTTATCGCAAACCCACATTTTCCAACGGGTATTTACATTATCAGAGTTCCCACCCTAATTTTCAAAAAAGGGGGATACTTAAGGGACAGTACGTTCGTATTTCCAGGATGACTTCCCTAGATGTGGATTATCAGCAGGAATGTGGTACTTTACAAAAATTATTTTTAGAAAGGGGTTACCCTGTATCCTTGATTAAGACCGTTGAAGAGGAGGTTACTTTAGCTAGATCTTCCAGATTTGCTCCCATACTGGGTAGGTCTGGTGCTAATACCCTAGATAGTATTACAAATAGTAAAACCGACCAGTTTGCAAGTAGTTTTACCTTCATTACACAGTTTAGTGGAAATGCCTCTCACATAAGAAGTATTGTGGAAAGGGAATGGGACACCTTTAAAGAGTTGACCGACTTGGATACCTTCAAGGGTAAGGATGTTAAAACTGTGTTTAGGAGGGGTATAAATATTAAAAAAACTTTAGAGCAACAACATGCCCCTACCCTGCACTCTAGACCCAATGTGGGTGTCTTTAAGTGTGGTCATTGTTCCTCTTGCAAGTATATACTTCAGGCTAGCCATGTGTTTTTGGAAAGTAGAGGCAGGGACATCAAGGTTAGGGGTCATTATAACTGTAAGACTGGTGGTTTGGTTTATCTGGCTATATGCCAACAATGTCCAGCGTTTTACGTTGGCAAAACCGAAAGGTTATTTTCTAGGCGTATTTATGAGCACATTTACGACATTTCTAAGTGCAAAAATACTAGTGCCCTGTATAAACATACTACTACATGTGATAATGCTAAGTTTTTGTTTTTTGTTTTGGATGTGGTTCCTAAGGACATTAGGGGGGGTCCATGGGAGGCACGTTTGGCCCACAAAGAAACCTACTGGCAGATTTTGTTGGAGGCCAACAGACCCCCCGGCCTTAATGAATCCATCTCGATTGTTCCTTTTTTAAAAATCAAAGCACACTATATTTGAATTTATAGTGCTTAAGTTGTTTTATATATTCATCATTTGTATTATATATTTTTTAATTTATATTAGTAAATGAATATAGTTATGTATCGATGAAATTATAAGTTAATTTAAAAAACTTTTTAGTTTAGTGCTCCTGCGGATTAGGATGTACCAGATATATTTTAATGTATCGGTATCTTCATTTGTTGGAAAATGTGTTTTATTTAGTTTTTTGACTTTAAATGTTTAATTAATGATTTATCAATTTACCAATTAGTGGTTGGTTATAGTATTTAAACTTGTTGAATGTAGGATCTTGTTGTATCTGATGAAGTCTTTTAAATTGACGAAAACGTGTGTGGAGTGTATTTTTGGAATATTTTTGACACGTTAATAAATCTGTTTGGACTTTTTGCCTGATTGTGAGCCTTATTGCCTAAACTACTGGACTGGTGTGGCTGCTATCTTTAATAATAATAATGTTTTAGACAAACTCAAGCCACTTGTCTGGCAATCAGTCTTGTTTTTTTTTTTACCTTATCTGTTCAATATTTCCTGTAGCTATTTATCTAGTCTGGGAAGATCTGAGCATACACTTCAGATTCTGTAGACCATAGGAAACCCTTTTAACATTTTTTCTTTAATCATCTGTTAATACATTTGCAATCTGATAGTAAAATGCAGTTATAAAACACTTAGAATTATAAGTATTTGTGATTTGTATAACTATGCATTTATACTACATAAATAGACATTATTTTACAATTAGCTTACATATTTTAGCTTGGATTTCAGTATTTTTTTATTTTATTTAACTGCTCTGCCATTCATTTTACAAAGACTACTTGACTAATACCATCTGTGATTTTATTTCTTTTTAAAATTCAGAACTTTAACTGTTTGGTGTGGTGTTATTATACAATTATAAAAAAATTGTAAAAAAACATATATATTGACTTAACTAACACGTTTATATTTATATGATTTACATTTGCTGTCTGCCTTTTCTCTTGTGCATTTTAACAGATGTACTTTATATGAAAATAAAATACACGCATGTCAATCTTGTGACTTCAGATTTTACTGTTATGCACTAGAACTGTTTTGTTTACCTTTTGACTATGCTATAAGAATGGCAGTCATATGCACTATTTTACTATTGTACTGATAAATATCTTGCTTTAATTTAATGAAAGTAAAACATTTGGGAATGATTTGTCCACACATCAGATCCATTTTCAAAATACAAACATATTATAAAATATATCTGTTATGTACAGGTCATCTGTAGTTTCCTGCTCTTTTGCAATGTTTTCTTAAGCTCAGCTATTGTATGCAGGAAGTCAGTCTCTGTCAGTTCAGCTAATTTATTTTCTTTATCCTGCAACTGCTGTTCAGGAGTTTTTTGTAATGTTGCACAGTCTTTCTGACATTTTTCAGTAGCCTGTTCTGCTGAATCTAAAACTATTATGCAGTTTTGAAAAAAATTTGTATACCTTGTCTAAACTTCCTAAACTCATTGTGTCTGTCTTTTAGATGTTTATTACATTCTTTTGTAACAAGCTATACTAGAGTTTCTGTCAGTAATTGATTTGACTCCTGTCATAACTCTGAAATAAATCTTTTACATGTGGTGACAGGACATAACTGTTCAACATCTGAACATAATGTAAGCATATAAACTTTTCCTGGTTCTTTACCATTACATTTTTTGTCTGTACAGTCTAACCTTTGAATAATGCCATGCACTGTATTTTATGACATTGTACACAGAAAGCAGTTTCATATTAATTACACAATAAACATTTGACATACCCCACATGGTTTTCTTTGAGATACCAGTCAAATATTGTAAAACATTTGCATAATGTCTTACTATCAACTTGACCTAATAAGGTTTTGCATTTACTAATGTTCTGTGTATACCAACATTGCAATTTACTCCATATTTAATCTGGTTGTTCTGCTACATTAAGAGTAAAGCTTGGCTTACACCTGCTTGAATTCTGTCTAATTGCAACCATACTAAAAATGTGACACTGAAAAAGGTGTTACCAGTTAGCAAGAGAACAGGTGATAAGGCTGTTTTTACAGGTGGCTGGAAAATTTTCAGGGTCACTCGAGATGCTATGAAAAGTTGGTGTTCACTTTTCTTGGAGAATTTATGGCACTGCGACTTTTCTGCACTGCAGGCTCAGTCTGGATTCAGACGTCTGAGAAACTGTACTGCTACAAGCTGCATAAACTGGAGTATTTCTGTTTAGGATTTACATATATGTACAAATGTTAGTTACTGCAATTTGACTGAAATGACCCTCTGCAGGCCTTACCACTCCCTCTGTTTTTGAATGCAGGCTAGGCTCACCATTGAAAAATTAATTATCAAGGTGCTGCTTACTGTGATGGATCCGAAGTCTTCTTAAGACACTAAGGTCTTGCTGGCTGGATTCTGCTGTAATCAAAGTCTAGTTATAATTGCATTCACAGTCTGTTGCCTACAGAAACTTGCAGAATATACACTGATGCAGCACCAAACTTTGCCATAAAAGCAGGAACCAATAAATAACTGTTTATAACAAACCACACATGCTACTGTTGCAGCTTCAGTTACACTGTACCACTTTTTACTTCTCATTCAGCAAAAATGATAACTTTCCTGTGCTGGAGGGATAGATTCATCACCCAAAGACTCCCTATGCTGTGGAACATCGGTACATGTGAAATGTGAGGCATTGGCCTCGCTGGCCTTTGTTCTTGATCAATGGAGAGGATGGGAGACCAATGGAATATACCCAGGATTACCAGTGTCACTCACTGCCTCGACAGAGGCACAGCAAAAAATGGTGGGTATCCCCCATACTAAAAGGGTGGCGTGCGTAACAAACAAAGCATGGGCTAGCTTGTAAATGCCCTCGGCAGAGATAGCAGTATGAACCTATGAACCTATGAACCTATGAACAAAATACCTCTCCTAACAATTTCATTTGCTATAGTCTCTTTATAGTGGTTTTACATCCTGTTTTTCTCCTTGGTATTCTATTTTGGTCTTTGTATGAAAACATCTGTTTGCAGAAAAACATGTTTTCATCCTGTAGAGAAATAATGCTGGTATTGTCTTTATCTCTTCAAACTTCCTTGCTTAACAGTGCCATATGATAGAAACATGTACATATTGTTTTCCTGTTGTCCATTCTTTAAGGAAGCAGGTTAACTTTCTTACTGACAGTGTAAAATGCATACATCCTGTTTTTTACATTTTTGCTAAGTCTGTAAGAGGTTAACTTTCTTGCTGACAGTGTGAAATGCATACTGATTCTGTAGGAAAACATTTCCATTAAGCAAATTCCTTATTTTATACCTTGTTTATTTTGCATATCTGTAGCAGAATTACTTTCAACCGTAATACATTGTTGAGCATACTCTTACACTTTTCACCAACCACTGATATACCATCTACATAGAAAGTAAAGTTGCAGCTTTCTATATGATTAACTTGCTTTTTTGCATAACCTTTCTTAATAAATGAATGAGGCTTGCTTGATTTACAAAGCTTTTGAGAGTGGTTCCATTTTTTACACTTGTGGCATTGCTGGCCAAATGCTAAGCACTTTTCTGTTTTGGACTCATGATTGACAGCACAATTATGACAGCTAACAATAAGACTTGACTTTGGTTTTGCTGACTCACCCTTACGCTGCACTGAGCATGTCTGCTTTACTGAGCTAGTCTTAAAACTTGCTGGAAAGGTACGGGCTGTCCCTGGAAATCCCATATGGGCTGCAGCTGCCACGTGCTTGGGCCTGTTTCTGCTAGCCAAGTGCTCCATGCTGTCTATGTTCCCTCTAGAGGCTGTTGAAACCATGTTCTTATCACTTGCAAGCATATTTGTGTACCTTTCTGTAAGCTCGCGTATTTGACAATTCTCTGTGACTTTGCTCAATGTTAAATCACTTTCTCTAAGCAGGATCTTTGTCACTGCAGCACTATTAATACCACACACAAACCTCTATTTTATCAACTTGCCTTTCAAGTCAGTAATGTAAGCTGCAAAGGTTTCTCCTGGTGTTTGGTCTTTTGTATAAAATAAGTGCCTCTCCAATGTAACATTTGTCTGAGGGTTACAAATTTGTCTAAATTTACATTTCAAGTGCTCATGGTCCTACCTTGATTCAGCTTGTACAACAATATGGTGGTTTCCCCTTCTCCTGCATATATTGCTGGTGCATACACAAATGAACACTCTCTTTTAATAGCTTCTGACCCTGCTAGATTAAGCAGAATAAATGCCTTTGTACGTGCATCTTTGTCAAAAAGCTGCTTGTATGAAAATATCATATTCCTGCTCAGATACTCTCCAATTCTCTGAAATATTATAATCAAACACAAGTGGACTGGGTCTGCGAAATGGCTCTGCCATGCCAACACACAATAATAAAGATCCTTGGAATTATGTACGAACATACACACATATACATCAGAAATTTATGCCAGAAATTTGTAACTATGCTCAACAGCACAATAGGTTCTCTGAAATAACTGCACTTTGTAAAATAAGTTTCCAGAGCACAAAAACACTTTGAAATCACTGCACTTTGTGAAACCACCCTTATCAGTGTAAGAAACACTTCGAAAAACTGCACTTTGTGAATGAATTGTACACAGTACAAGAAACTCTTTGAAATAATTGTACTGTAATAAAGCACACACTGCAAACACTTTGGACACTCTGAGATACTTTGGACACTGAGATACTTTGAACAACTCTAGTTATACTCTGAATAGCTTTAGTCAATGCAAAATAGTAGCTCATATCAAAAAACATAGTTATTTGCTAAAAATGCAGTCGCTTTGCTTTTTCATGCTCACTTTGCCCTTTTATTGTACTTGTTATGCTCGTTTGACTTTTAACATGCTCGTTTTACTTTTAACATGCTTATTATGCAAATCAAAAGTAGTTCTGAATGCACTCATAATTATTTTGAATAATTTTATCAAATATCATGGTTATGAACATTTCGTTTAATCAGTAATGTGTTTTGTGCTTTTTGTTTGATTAATGATATGTCTTGTGGTTTGCATTTGATTAATAATGTGTTTTGTGCTTTGAGAATGTTTTGTATCATTTTCTTTATGAAATAAATCATTCATATGAGTTTTGTATTACCTGAAATTAGTTTCTGACCTTCCTTAATCATTTGAGCAGATTGGGACAAGACTTCTAACACCGTGTCATTCAGATATTCCACTCCTGATACCATGTCATTCAGGCATGCTACTTCTAACACCATGTCCATTTAGATATACCCCTTCTGACACCATGTCTCTTGTCTGGCCAGGATTAAACAGATGAACTGTTGTGGGTTCGGTTCAAGCAGCTTTATTATATACAAACACATCAGGACTGAGGCTTAGTTACTTAAACTTAAACTTATAAAGAGACTGATTACTGCACTCTTTCATGTTAATACTCTGGCTGTGCTCTCAAAATGGCACTGCTGCCTGTACGTGCTCTCTATTTATATGCATGTACCCTCACTTTGAAATGCTTCTTAAAGTTACAACACATAGTCTGTTCTACTGATCCCACAGAAAATGTCTTTGTTTGTTGACAGCATACTTTATTTAGCAAACCCAGAAAGTAGGAACTGTCTAGGATCTTGGGTGAATTTTAGAGATTTTCAGGGCACAATATTAATAATAAAACTAAAGCAATTGTTATTAACTGAGCTCAAACCACAAGTTGGTGCAGTAGTTTCTGTACCTGTGAGGAAATGAGATGTTTAAATATTTAGGAGTGGCTTCAGATCTGTATGATAAGGTATGCTTAATAAAGGTGATTCTGGTGCCCCTGGTATTGTATGTTTGTCAATATTACATTTATATCTCCCAAGAAGATATTTAGTCCATAACTGAGAAATAGCGTAAGCAGTTTATGTGGAAGAGCAGGAATCTGAGGATTAGATAGGGAAAACTGATGTTATTGTAGGAACAGGGTGGCCTGGGCCTCCTGTATTTGAGGAAATATTTTGAAGTGACCCAGCCATGGCTATTATATATTCTGCAAGCTCCCAAATATGCACCCAAGTGGAGGTTATTAGTGAATAGTATAGACATGAGAAGCTGAGAGCTGGTAAGACTGGGTTTTTGGGCTCATATGAAGCAGAATGGTATGCTCAAGTATGTGGGGCAATATACTGTTAATCTGGCACAAAAAGTGCTGAAGTCTAAGCAGTGAAGTATGTGGAGGAAGGAAAGATTACAAACAAATGTGAGGACTGCAACAAAGAGAAAACGGGGGGGGGGGGGTAAAAAAGCCAGTCAGAAATTGGGCAAAATGTGTAAAGAAACAGTATACTAGGAACAATTAAATAGGAGGGGCTAGCTATTGAACTGTGAGTAGGCCAAGGGTGCATTTGGGTTATAGGATAAATACTATCATGAATATTGGCCTGATCTCAGAATATAAAGTGATAATAAGATATGCTGAGTAACTGGAAGATAAGTTTAAATTTGTGAAATTCTTCATAGAACTGAGAACTGCTGATATGAGTCAGAAAGCTGTTGTGAGCATGATTTGTAAAGACCTTTTTCATTTTCAAGGGTTAGCAACAATGTGTAGAAGACTTTGGGAAAAAAAGGCTAAAGTATATCAGAGTATCAGTGGGTGGAAATGTATCAAATTCTTAGATATGTGATGAAATCCAGATATCTCTGGATCTTTGGTTGGAAGTGCACATATAAGTATTTTTACTCTATACTGAGGCTAAATAAATTTCATTTAACAGTCCTGAATATATGGTGGAATTATCATCAGTTTCAGGAAGGAATGTGGTCACATATTTTTTGTGACTGTGCAGGGCTGTCGGTCTTTAGGGAACAGATACAATGCCAAATTGCACACATTTTAGGACATAGTTTTAAACTGATCAAAGAAATGTTCTGACTAAACTGGATTTTGGAGATGGCATTGGGGATGTAACACTACTGATTGCAAAAAAAAAAAAAAAAAAAATTACAAGGAGCTGGATGTCAAAATTTATTCCAGATCTTTTTTTCCCCAAACACCTTTATTGAATTATCACTTGTGATATAGACAAATTTACATTCATATAAAAGTAATCACACTATAATTAACATAAACTTTTACTTCACATATATTGCTGCATATCATATAACCTAAGCAACATTACATAAATTATTAAATTCCTGCCTTTTTTAACAAGAAACATGTTTATTAAACCATCACTTACTACATAGACAATTGCACATTTCTACAAATGAAAACAAACTACACCGACATGATCCTAGTTGCAAACATTTTACATCATACACCATACTGTCACACTCCCAGTTGCAAATATTATACATCATTTATAATCTACCTAATCTTTTTCAGTCAAACATTACATAGCTGATTTAAATCTTCCCACCTTTTAAACCTCCTTCCTTACTTGTATGTATTGTTCCCACAATTCCTATTTTTTCATATGTAGTTTGCTCCTAACCTTTTCCAAAGACCTCAATTCTAGTTGTTTTATCTCTGTTATTATATTCCCTACTTCTAGTGTAGTTGGTTTAGAGTTTGATTTCCATTTTCTAGTAATTGCTTTTTTGGCAGCCACCATTATTAGACACAGCAAGGTGTTACCATGCCTAGGCAATTCCAATTCTGTATCATAGTTCAGAAAAATCATCTCCCTTAGACCATTCTTGCCCACTAAGCATCTCCGACAGTGCATCCTGCAAGGAATCCTTAAAGTCTGCCAATTCTCCTCACTCCCAGAAAATATGTTCCCAATTACCTTTTTCTTCCATGTCACACTTCCAACATTTGCTGTCTGCCTGAGGAAAAATTCTCTGGAGTCTACTTGGGATATAGAAATGTCTATGCAAAGATTTCCGGGCAGAAATCGTAAATCTTCTAGATTTTGTTACATATCTGGGAGACATATATATATCCTACCATTGTTTCTTTGTGAATTGCTTATCCAATCTCTGTTCCCAATCCTTTCTAAGTTCCTCGGATTGATTATTATAGTTATCATGCAATATTTCATATGCTATACTAATTATTCCTTTTTTAACGGCAGCTTCTATTCTAGATTCTACTAAAAACTCTACCAGTGCTGATCTTTCATTTAGGACCCCGCTATTTCTTTCTCTTTGCCTATACTCTGATATCAATCACTGAAAGGGAAGGCAGTCCAAATATATTCTTGATGTCTTCACATTCTATCATCTTTCCATCTCTACTTATTTGCTCCCAGTACCTTGGTTCCTTTGCCAGTTTTCTATAGTAAATTCAAGCCCCCTCTTTCCTATTGTCTGTATCCATAATTGCAGTCATCCCTATCAGCAGAATCTCCTTTCTCCAATCCCTTGTTGGCTTAGTTCTTACAATGCTTTCTTCTACTTTATGGATGTAATATTATTTATGATTATTGTTTTTGTCCTTAAAGGTCTGCATCCAAAATCCCAGTTTCTCCTTGTTTCTTGAGCCCCCCCATTTCATCATCACCCCATTTCTACTTTGAAATATAGTTTTCTGCTTGTGCTTTGTATAGGAGTCATAACTGTGTAGCTCTGAAGTGCCCCTTCAAATTAGGTAAACCTAATCTGCCCTGTTCTACTGGAAGAATCAGCTTCTCCCAATTGACTCTTGCTGTCTTTCTATCCCAGAAAAAGTCCTTCAGCTGTTTATTAATTGCTATCTACAGCTACTCCTAGATATTCCTGAGCCAATTCTTGTGTAATTTACCTCTGTTGCCTTCAATTTAGCTTCATTCATTTTGTATCCTAAAAAGATCTGAAACTGACTCAAAATGTTCCACAACACTGTAATGTCTCTTTCTGGTTTTGTCAGGTATAAAATAATATCATCTGCAAATAAAGCCAGGTTTTCTTGACTACCATACCAATTATATCTTTGAATTTCTGAGTCCCTTATTTTCTTTGCCAATGGTTCTAAATATAATGCAAATAATAAAGTGGAAAGAGACACCCCAGCCTGGTTCCTCTTCTCAAGCAGAAATTATCAGACAGGACCCCACCCACTTTAATTTTCACCTCCAGTCCCTCATATATCATCCTAATCAACCTTATAATTTTGTCAAGAAATGCAACTGTTTCCATTGCCCTGCTCATTAAGTCCCAGGTCACTCTATCAAATGCTTTCTCTGCATCAAGACCCACCAACAACAGTGGTATTTTCTTACATTCTGCTTCCCTCTGGATCATCACTGTTCTGTTAATGCTGTCAAATGTTTGCCTCCCTTCCACAAAACCACATTGATCCATATTTATTAGTTTTGGCATTACTTTTTCCATTTGTTTAGCCATTATAGGCATGAACACATTATAATCATGGTTTAGTATTGAAATGGGCCTGTATGGAGCTGGATCTGATGGATCTTTACCTTGTTTAGGTATTACAGCTATCACTACTTTTTTCCAGGACATTTGTACTTCTCTTCTTCATAAAATACTGTTAAACAAAACCTTACAGAACGTTACCAGTCTGTTTTTCCTCCTAGCTTCCAAACTTCAACAGGAATACCATTTATTCCTGGTGACTTTCCTGTAGATTGTTTATGCATCACAATTTTTATCTCATCTCCTAGCCTAACCTTTAGTAACTGAGCCTCATCTACCTCTAACCTTAGCATATTTAATTCTTCCGCAAACATTTCCATTTGTATCTTTTTTTTTTTTATTTTCATATTTCTTTGCTTTATAGAGACTCACGCAGAATTTCTGAAATGTCTCTAATACCTCTACAGGATCTCTTGTTACTTTCCTTATTTTAGGCTCCCTAAGTTTGGTGACAGCCCTTTCTAGTTTCTGTTGCCTGTGTTGTTGTGCTAAAAGATTTTGTGCTCTAGTGTTATTATCAAAAAAAAATTGCTTAACAGCAACCTTTCTAAACTTGTGGTTATTATTGAGGTAATCCCTTATTTTTCTGTCTAGCATTCTGCAGTTGATCCTCTTCTTGTTCTGTGAGATTCCCCTTATTTTGCAATACTTTAACATTTATCACTCCCTCTAAATAATTCTTGTTACTTCTTAACTATTGCTCCCTTTCTTTTATTTCCATCCTACTTTAAAACTCCACCTTAATTTTATCCTACTATCTATATTGTCAGAAGAAATTTCTATCCTCTGTAACAGCTCCTAAATAATCTCCACTACGCATTCCTTAAATTCCCCTCTTTTCAACAGATAGGTAAAAAAGTGCTGATGTCTCATTTTTATTCCATTACCCTGTGGTTTTATTTTAGCTATTATTGGCGCATGATCTGAAATAGTTATTGGGTGAGTATCAAGACCTTCAATTAAATGCACATGTTCCTGTGAAATGTAAATTCTGTGTAGCCTAGCTCAGTTTTTATATTGTGGGGAATAATATGTAAATTTACTCCAAACTCCTATTACTGAATTAACATCTTCCATGCCAAATATTTTCGTACATTTCTTCAAAAATCTACTCTCCTTTGTTATATTTTCCTTTCTGGGCCCCCTTCACTGCTGCAAATTAAATTCCAGTCCCCACCTATAATTAATATTCATTGCTGAAAACTGATTATTTCTCCCAGAATTTTCTTAAGCTCCATTATAGCAGTTTTAGATGGTATGTAAATACATGCCAGTGGAATCCTCTTCCCTTTCCAGTAGCCTCTTAATACTACAAATCTGCCATTATTATCTTTTTTTATCTTCTTCTATCACTATTGGAGCTCCTCTTGCAATTAATATATGTACTCTTCTTTTCCTTTGTCCCAAGTTTCCACTGAACAACCATCCTGAAAACCTTTCTTTATGAAATTCACATGTTCAGTTCTTTCTAAGTGTGTCTCCTGTAACATAACTATTTGTACTTTACATTTTAATCTAGTTCACTATTCTTTCTTGTTTGCATTTATCTGTGAGGCCATTTACATTCAAAGACATTACAGAAAATATTATTGTATTAATTAAAAAGTTATTATTCCCACCTTTTATGTACAATACTTTTTTGTTAAATGTCTAGTTCCAGCGTTTGTGTTACATGCATACACTGTTTGGCAGGTTGAATTTTTATACAGTTGTTTCTTGTCATATCCATTTGAGCCTACGTCACATCTTATAAAGTGTTTTGTTTTACTGAAAGCCATCAAACAAAAACAAACACCTGCAATACCCCCTAAAACCTATTAATACTAACACAAAAATGATGTACATCTTCAAATATTGAAGTTTTACCCTCCTAATAGGAACAGAAGTCCCAAACTGACAGCCACACTCATAGACTTGAGTTAAACTAAAAGAAAGGTTATCCATGCTAAGATGCTTGGTGCAGCCTGTGCTTCTACTAAGTGCTGATTGGTTTTGTCATATCTTAATAGCTGTCCCAGCTGGGAAAACCCCTGAATGCTTTCACAGAACATTAATTACCCTGAGAAAGGCCCTGAATTCTTACAGAGAACATTATCTACCTTGAGAAACCCCCTGATTGCTTTCAGAGAACCGTTTTTTTCCCTCGGCCAATCAGTGTCTACCAGATTGTTGCCACTTTTTCTTTATCGGATTGTTTCCATGGAAACATGAAGACCAGCTGCAGAACTGTTACTGAGCATACATGTATTTGCTAGAAAAAGGCCTCATAATATTTATTGTTCTTTTTCGTTTACTTGTTCTCTTTTAAAACTTGTTACTAAGAAAATCCAAGGTCTTTAATTTTTCTTTTATCATGATTTGTAACTAGGCTTTTTTATACATTGCAGTGCCTGCATTTCTTAAAACTGAACAAGAAAAAAGAAAGAAGGGAGAAGGAAAAGAAAAAAAAAGCAGCACCTGCTTACAATCCACAAAATAAGTGAAAAAAATACTTTATAGCATGTAAAAAAAAACACATGCCACAAAATTAGTACTATTTAAGGAAAAAAATCTTTACTGACAGTTAACTGTCTCCCTCCTCACCCCTCTCCAAAGTACTTTTCCAAATATTAATGACATGAAGTAGGACATATGCTTTAGAGTGCCCCAAAAGTCCAACAAATTCTGAAAAAGTCCAATATTCCCAGATTTTCTTGTTCTTTCAGATTTCACAACTATAATTATGGCATTATAATCCCCTATTAAGTTACTGGTTTTATTACTGTCCCTCTCCGAAATCCTGTCTCTGCTTCATTTCCAATGTACTCTCGATTCTTCTAGTCAACTCTTGTGCTCCCTTCCTTCTCTCCAATATTTTCCGTTGAAAATTTTGAAAAGGTTTCACAAGTACAGTCCCTCTGTGGTCTTTATTACCAGAAGAACAAGAAGCATTATCTCCTTCTGTTTCACAGCTTACTTTTTGTTGAACAAACTTTTGTAATTCCTCCTTAGCATGTAGTTAATCAAAAAATGATTTTGTCCCTTCATGGAAGAATACCTTGAAGACAGCTGGAATCTCATATATGCATCTCAACATTCCCTGAATAGTGAAATAAATTTGCTCATCTTCTGTCTGGTGTACAATGAGTAATCATTCTCCACAAACACGCTGCTGTCTCCCACTTTTAGTACTTTGTTTTTTTGCCACAGTTTTGTCAGAATCACCTCCTTCTGCTAGTAGGATTGCATCTTTCCTATTAAAGGTCTAGGTTGCTTTCTTATAGCCAGGTTTGTAGCATACTCACAATGTGCCTTTTCAACTAACAACTGCTGTGGAATAGCAGTCCAGTTGCTTATTTGTGCTTCATAAAATTAAAGCAGTCTGCTCCTTCCAGCTTCTCCAGTATAGCTAAAAATCTCAGGTTTTCCTTATGTGCTCTGTCTTCTAATTCTATTATTTTTTGAAACATCTCTTCCTGAGCAGTCTCATATTCAGCCAGCCTTTTCTTCATTTCAACCTCTGATTTTTGCAGCTTTATCATCTCATCTGAATATCTTTTTTAAGCTTCTGCCATTTTTTCCAGCCTTTTATTGTTCATGCTGATATATGCCATCAGTGTTTTGTTTATTTTAACAAGGTCTGAATGCAGTTGTCTTGTATCTTCCTGTAGGTTATTGGAAGTCATGTCAGAACGTTGCATTGCTTTTTACTGAACAGCTGCAGAACTTTCCCCAGTCAGCATTTCTTCCTCATCTTTTGTAGCTGATTTTTTCAGGTCTTTCATATTTCTTTATTCCTGGCATCCAGGCAGTGCACTTACTAGCCAGTTACTGAAATTTACCCATAAACACAAGTCTCCTGGCCTTCTCTGCTGAGTTTCTGTTTTCACACTGGGAGAGCTAGAAATAAGCAGCTACTCAGTGTACAGCCATCTTGGAAGTCCAATATATTTTAGATCTTAAACAGGTATTGGTTATTGTGAATGACGTGAGAAAATTAGAAGTGAGAATCACATGCATTTCTAGGGGAGAAAACAGAATGAAATCTAAGTGGCAGCTGTAGTATGCCATCTGTCCATTGTAATGTATATTTATATTATATTATTTCTCTGTTGCAATATATTGATAAGTTGTTTGTTAGTGCATTACTGTAACTTATGTGTTATCTGTGAAGTGAAATTAGTTTAACTTGTATGCATTACCCTGCAAAGAAGCTTGGTTTACAGTGTCTTTTGATGTGTATACTTACATACATACCTCTCAATTGTAAAGATTTTCTCAGAATGTCCAGATTTTTGCCTCATATTTTGGTCTGTTCCTTCTAAACTTGTGGTTTTCTAGCTGATCACTGAGGACTGAAGTGATTAAATAATGACACATATTTGAGTTCCAGACTTCAAACATTTCAGATAATGCATTCTAATTAAAACCCTGTTATTCTAGCAACTTTCTAAATGTATAAGTGCAATATATAAAATCTGCCCCCTTTTGGGATCTTTGTTCCCCCATTATTTTAGGCTTTGTCCAAATTTATTGTGTTAAGAGGCTGAGATGTATCGCTATATGTTAGTAAAGCAACTCTTAAAAATTAGAAAAAGGGAGTAGTGATGGCTCAACTATAAAAAAAAGTCAACTCAAAACTTGCTGATGTCAGACTTCTCAGTTCTAAAGGGTAAAAGTAAACTGCCTTGTTCCTAATTAGTAAAAACACAATTAACATTTTTTTTCAGTGATATAAACCTGAATCTGCCACTCTTATATTTTCACATAAGCATACTGATTCCAAGATTGCACAACCATAGAGAGAAAAGAAGTGCTATGCAAGGGTAAAGACAATAGCCAATAGCCAGACAAACTGAGATTTCTGCCCTCAGTAACTTTGTGGAAACAGGATCATGGTGATGATGACTGGATCAATAAGTTAGTTGTCCTCCATGTTTAGGATAACAGTAGCGACTCATACTTATGTCTGACTTTGAAAGTTTGGCATTGGTTATTGTGCCTTTGACCTGCCTATCCACTGATTCCCCAGTTGATATAAGCTGTTTTTTCATTACCTGAGTATCAAATACAAGTATGGATCTCAATTGTTGAGTGCAAAGTCAATTCGACTATGTGTGCGAGTCTTGTTTAGGTACAGAAGTTTAATTATTCTTTGCAATTACTTCATTGCTTTGCAATTTCATAATACCTGTATGATTTCCTCCTTTACTTTGTGTTACAGAATGTAGTATTTTTCAATTCTTTCTTTATCTCCCTATGCTTGTTTATGTTTACACTACCAATGTAAGTGCAATTCAATTTTAAATATATGGTGATAAGTATTATGAGTGTCTAGATGCTAATGGATATTTCTTGTATTCACTTTGTTAGTGTTCAATGTAGTTATATGGGATGTCATTGTTGGCGTTAGAGGTTGTCTGACCTTAGTTTATTATCATTGTTCCTGCTCCATATACAGTTGGCATTTTTCAATGGCAATTGGTATTTTGTTTTATTGGTTCTTCCATCATAACTATCTTTTATTTTACTGTTCATTAATTAATGTTATCTAACCAGCATGCATATCTTGGGCTCAGTCATTGGAAAGGAAATTGGCATCATGTAACATTTGTCATAAATGGTGAGATGCACTGGATCTCCATGAAGTAAATTATGCAAAACTGTCATACCACCCAATATAAAATATGAACTCAAGTTGATTTTTAATATCACTTTTCAGCTTTACTCATTAAAATATGTAATATGAGGTTATAAGACACAAAGCCTTCTCAACTCAAGGTTCACAAAAAATGTAAAATCTGTTATTTGATATGCAAATGTAAGAGCTCTTTGGTTGGGTGACGTACCATTCTTTGCACAAAAATTCGGACAAAGTCAAAAATAATTGGGGGGGGGGGCAAACAATCAAATTTTAAATTGTGCTGTTATAAACTTAGAAAGTTGCTAGAATAATGGGCTTTGCATAAGCATGCATTTTCTGAAGGATATGAAGTCAAGTCTCAAATGTTTGTTATTATTTAATAACTGCAATCCGTAATGATTTGCCAGAAAATTAGAAAACTGCAAATTACATGAAGAACAGACCAAAAATATGAGGTGAAAATATGAAGATCCTGCAACATTCTGGACAGTTAAAAAGTATGCTGGGTTGCCACTACAACAATTATGGAGCAAAAAAATAAATGGCTTTAATTTATTTGACCCATACAATTACCACAATATAAATACACCAAAGGATATGTTTACTTTCTGCTCACCCTGTCATAAAACCTCATCCAGGTTTGACTTTTTCTTAATTTCAGGAATCTTTTTAAATATGGATATTGGTTTCTTCACAGAACCTAGATTCTTTTCTGATCATTCAAGAATCACACTTACTATTGACTGGCTCATTAAAATTATCTTTAGGAATAGGTGATATAACTGAACCTTGAACCCTAACTTATTAAGAAGATATTGTTAGGGAGGTGAATGCTCTCTTGGATGATCTTTTGAAGGTGTCTTCCACTTCCTTTTGACATTCATTGGGCTTCTACTAAGGCCCAATTAAGAGGGATTTTCATCAACAAAGCAACCTACTATAAAAGAATACACATTATCAAAGAAAATGTAATTAAAAAAATCAACAAACTGGTCACTGAGTTACAATTAAATTTTACTCAACAGACTAAAAGCCAGCTAGAAAACCTACAGAAAGAATTATAATTTACTTAGTGCAAAACACTTGGCATTTCATGAAATTAAAACATTGGTCAACTATTTGGAATGGTCGCAAACTCCGTCTAAACTCCTGGTGAGACTGATAATCCAAAGAAAAACTTCTCCTGCCATCACTGAGATAATATATCAGGGAAAAATGTACTAGTCTAATCTGGATATAATCCATCTTTTTGAAAACTTATACTTTCAAACTTATGGTACTCAACCATCTCTATCATCAGAACAAGAAAAAGACCAGTTTCTAAAACAACTAAATTTGTCGATACTTAACCAAACCCAACAAGACTCCCTCTCATCTTCTATTACCCAGCAAGAAATAATAACTGTAATAAATAAATTCAAACCAAACAAAGATCCAGGACCAGATGGATTCACTGTGGAATTCTACAAGACCTCTATTTGAAAATCTCAGAAATGTTATTATATTTATTTAATTACATAAAAGATAATGGTATAACAGATCTTCACCTTAATTCCTCTAAATCCATCTTTATCCTTAAAGAAAATGCTGGCCCAAAAAATCCATGAAGTTACAGACCCATTTCCTTGATTATTCTTGACATTAAAATCTTTACCACAATAATGGTTAACAGATTAAAACCCATTATCCCAAGCATTGTATCACCTAGCCAATCAGGATTTATACAATTTAGGCAAACCTATGACAACACCCTTTTGCTAGACGCTCTGATAACAATTTCTGATCAAAGCCACAATCCTATATTTGCCCTTGCAATTGACACCTCCAAGGCCTTTTTTCTCCTCTTGATCTTGCATCACATCGGATTATCCCTAAGCTTTAGTCAAATTGTCAAGTCACTGTACACTAATGCTTATGCATCATTACAGATTAATAAGTCTACTTCTTCACAGATTGCTATTAAGAATGGTACAAGACAAGGATGCCCATTATCTCCATACCTTTTTAATCTATACATTGAACCCCTTTTCCTACTTGTTACTCAAAAAAACTTTCATAATGTACCTGTGCTGTAATAATACTAAAATTCCACTGTCAGTATTTGCTGATGACCTAAACTTATATTTTACTCCACCCAGCTCTGATCTACCAAAAATTTTAAAATCCATTGATACCATTTTGAAATTTTCCAACTATAAATTAAACCCAGAGAAATCCTCAATATTTCTAATTACTTCACCATACCAGCTTCTTATATACCATCGGGCAGCTAAAATCAAAACAAAACACTCCCTGAAGTATTTAGGAATTCCTTTTCAGCATGACCGATAATTGTTCTACCAAAACAATATCATAAAATTATGGTTAACCTTGCAACAAGATTGCCTTAGATGGAATAAACTTCAGCTACCATTCTTATCAAGGGTGGTGATTATTAAGATGAACATTTTCCCAAGACTTCTATATATTTTTAATACCTCCAACATGATGGTGCATAACAAATTCTTTAAAGGATTTTACTCTTCTCTATCCAAATTCATATGGTCCCCTAAATATATCAGAATTCCCTACCAAAAAGTGATATATCCAAAAAATAAAGGGGATTAAACTTCCCTGACTTCAAATTATACTACAACATAATTAATGGTAGCAGAATAATAGTAGTTTCTGACTATAACCCACACAAGAAGACATGGTCTCTCATTTGGATAGAGCTGTTTTATAATTATGTTAGGTCTCTTAACTTTAATCCTAAAGCTATCCCCTTCCTTAGCACTGAGAGTTTGAAAAGCACTACACAACACTCTTAAAGTTTCACACAACTAGCTTACAAAAAACTTGTTGAATCTCTGAAACTTTCCAGCACTTTCAAAATCCCACAACTGCTACACCTGAATCCAAACTTTAAAATTAATAATGTTAAACTTAAATCACTTCCCTCTTTTAAAGGAGAAGTGTGTGCTGGATATTTACCCCTTTAGGAAATGCCCCATCTCAGAGTTGAGATCTTCCCTAAATCTCCTTAAAAGTTACACCGTTATATTGAGACAACTCGGGGAAAATGTGTACCAAAATTTTAAATGTCTCTAATTTAGATATTAATGAAATTAATACTTATAAAACTCTATGGAGCTTACTCTCCTTGAGAAAGAAAATTACTTCAGATACATATAAGTTAATTATGTCACTTAGATACCAACAGGAGATCCTCTTTTCAAACTACTGGACTGACTTAGACCAAACAGTCTCAGTCTCTCAGAAAACCCAGTCTATTCAAATAATCTTAAAGTCAATCCCTTTAAAATACTTGGTTATACACAACTTATGATTCCTAATAATGCTTAGTTCTCTCCAACAGTACTAAACAAATTTAACCATACAATCTCCCCTTTTTGTCTCTACTGTGAACTCCAAAAAGCTGATCTCTTACATATTTTTTGAAGTTGTAAATGTGAGTACAAGCTATGATGTTCTTTAAGAGTTAGATTACAAAAAAATAGGTTATGGGAAATCTACCCTCTCCTGGGAATTCACTACGCTGCATATTCCTCCACCTGGTTTGTCAAAATTACAAATGTGTATCTTAGTCATGTTATTTGCTTTAAATTTTATGTTGTGTCTTTCGGCTTTTCCCAGTTAGGGGTCGCCACAGCGGAACTCCGGTCCGCTAATGATTGGTAGTTGATTTTTATGTGCCGAGTTACCAGCCCTGACGCAGAACCTTCAACGAAGGTACGCCCATTCATGCATGTCTCCATGCAGAAGATGCTCTAGCTGAGAATTGAACTGGACAGCGTCTTACTGTGAGGCGACAACGCTACCGCAGCACCACCACTGCGGGTATTTGCTTTAAATTTTATATTACCCTGAATTGGAAAGATAGATCCTTTCACTTGAAAAGGGTTTAAACAAATGGCAATAAAGTACTTAACAGCTCATAGATTTTTAATGCATAACCAAAAAATTACACTCTCATTTCCTTGAATACTGGAGTGTATTATTTGGCCACATTTTTCAATAATTTTCTGCACCTGTCACTCTCAATTTAGGGATAGATTACAAACCTTAGGTCAATAAACTCACCATTTTCTAATTTCTTTTTTCTCATTCTTCCTACCTATTATTTTCTAGGGCCCCTAATTTTATATTCATTTGATCAAAAGAGTCATTTTGTTTAAGACCAATTGTCATCTTACCTTATCAGGCAATTAGCACTTATGTATATAGTTTATTTGTTGGGCTCTTTTTGACTGTATGCATTATGTTTACCAGTCTTTGTTTCCACTTTTAATTGGTTACATTTGTCTTTTTTGGTTTTCTTATTGTTTTATTGTTAAAAACATAATAAATATTTTGGGGGAGGAAAATAGCATGCTGGGTAACCCATGGCATCAGATGGGAACTGGAGCATGTATGTGTTCTATTAAGACTTAGCAAGACTTTGACATAACAGTGCAGATGGTTGGTGTGTAAATTAGACTTGTAGCATAGTCTAGGTTGGTAGCATAGGTACAACAGTGGCATAGCAATAGGATGTTATTTTTTTACTGAATGCACAATGTTATGTGAGTGATGCAAAAGAAAATGCAAAAACGAAGAAAGGATATTTGACAAGTTTGGGGGAATGCTGAAAGGCATGACACCTTAAATGCTTTGGGGGCACAAAATAGCTTATCTGGGAAACAGTAATCTGGGGAAGGAATGCACAGCTGTAGAGCAAGGAGTAGCAGTAGAAAAAGAAAGGAACCCAGGCTAGCTGTGTTGGAGGACTTAGGATGCAGTGTGAAGATGCAACAAGAAAAGCTGACGGAGTACATGGCTGCAAAGGAAGATATATCATCAACAGGAAAGGAGGAGTTATCCCTTGCCATTAACACTCGGTAAGATTCCCTCTAGAGTTACTTGTGTTGTTGAGAAGAGCTGAGTTTTGCAATGGCATAGGCAGCAGAGAATCATAACAAGGCAACACAGTGGTGCAAATTCTTTCACAGAAGTCATATAAAAACTGAAAAAGAAGAAGTGACATGCAGTCTTAACAGCAGGGAGCAGAATGAGAGGGACAAGACAGAGGTTTGTCTTCCTAATGAAAATCAAAGGGATGCAATAAACAGGTGTGTAAAAACAAGAAGACGGTTTGAAAATATACAGTGAGCAGCTCTGGGAGGAATTGTGCAAGCATTTTATAGAAAATATGGTGAATAGCTGAAGCAGCCTTACTAAATAGGTCAGATATACTGACTGAACTGACAAATGCATGGGACATGTATAATGCCATTCTTTGGAGGACCTGGGGGATATGTGACTTAATCAGATTTTGCAACATATGAAGTAAATAATGGGCAGCCTAAGCAGGAAATGGAATCTTTTTTTATGTCCCTAGTAACATGTATGAGTAGCCCAACCTGCTTTCTTTTAATATTCTAAACTACCTAAAGTTATGTCAGCATGAGCTATCCTCAGAATTACCTTAGAGTCTTTGCTTATACTATGAAAGCATTTTATGTTCCCTAACATATCTAGTGTTGGTTGTTATGGGGTATTTTGGATAGGAATATTTGTTTCCATTACTCCTTTTACTGGCAATCTTACACATTTATGTTTTCTCAACAAGGTGTTGGTATATACCACTTATGTATATCACCCATGCTTTCTTTAGTTGTTGCTTGGTCATACCTGTAATCGGTATTTTTGTTTGCAGATAGCTGGCTTCAGAATACACAGAAAAGTACCCATGACTGAACTGCAGAATGGGCAGTGAAGAAACCAGCCGGGGGAGGGGGGTTGATTTGCTGATCCACTACCATCTTGTGAAGTCTAGGAGATGTAGCAGCAGAGAAACAGCCAAGGAAACTGTTTTTCTGACAAAAAAAGAAACTTTTATAGAGTGATAGTGTTTACTGGCAATTGCTGCTTGTCTTCCCTGGTAAATCAACACCATTTTTGACTTGATCACAGAACAGAGTACCAGTCCCATGGTCAGTCCTTCCACAAAAAGAAAAAACATTAAACAAACAGTGTTTATCACCATGACAGGCTAGCAGTTTGCCGCAGCTGTAGATGAGTGACTGTGCTGTGGCCATTTGTTGTACCTCAGACCACTCATCTTTTACCCAGGATTCCTTTGGTGTAGCACCTACAGCCATTATGGACCAGGGGTTAACCACATCCTCTGTGGCTGTTGGGGTCCCCTCAGTGGGCTAGGGAGAGCCACTCTTGTTGGGCCCGGGAGAGGGAGCAGGGAAATTGTCTCTGTTGTGTCCTTGGGGAAGCTGCTGCTGCCATTGGTAACCCAGTTTGGTCCCATTTTTCTTGTCAAAAAGAAACAGAAGTCCAAGCATGTATCTACTCTTCTACAATTTTCTTTGTATAGAAGTAGTTTACCAGGCCTGGCTCAAGGTATAACTCAGGCTATTGATCCTTCTTGTAAAGTGGTTTCTGGAAAAAAGAAAGAGAGATTCCTCTTTTCCTGAAGAGATTCAAGATTCTGAACTGGAACAGGAAGATGTAGGGGCAGATACATTTTTTCCCTCAAATTTATGATTGAGATGCAGAGGAGGGATCAGTTTCTGATTCTGCCTCTGGGGGGAGGGGGTCTCTTTCTCTCAGACTATTGCTAGAATGTGCCAGTGTTTTCAGTGGGAGAATGCTGAGGTTCCTCAGTCCCTCGGAAAATACTATGAGCTGTTTCATAAGGATTTTCCAGAACCTACACCCATTCCTCCTGCTTTTTCAGCTTTGGAGGATGTGTCACTGTCAGCAGTTTTCCTGATAGTCAGCCAGCTACCCTTAAAAAGGTAGATAGGATCTATAAAATTCCTCACTCTTAACTTTTTATACACTATCCCTAAACCTTAACCAGGAGCTAGAGCTTTAGTTGGTCCCACAGCTACTAAGCACTTAGTTAATTCCAATTCTACTCTTTTTGATAAGGATGGGAAAATTATAGATATGTATGGGAAAAGAGTGTATTTGGATTTTCAGAATTTTGAATTGTCAGGCTCATATGTTAAAATTTGTTCTGACAAATTGTGAAGGTATGAGGAATGTTTTATCTACAGTTTCTTCTTATGAGGAATGCCCTGTTTTAAATGACTTTTCTTCTATTGCATAAGTCACTACTATTTTTTTACAGTGTGTGTATGACTCTGTTGATACTTCTTCCAGGGCTAATGCCACTTGTACTGTTTTGATTAGATT
This sequence comes from Protopterus annectens, assembly GCF_019279795.1. Taxonomy (NCBI): domain Eukaryota; kingdom Metazoa; phylum Chordata; order Ceratodontiformes; family Protopteridae; genus Protopterus; species Protopterus annectens. The sequence goes on along the minus strand of NC_056743.1, from coordinate 874,642,595 downwards.
TGCATGGCTGTATTCTCAGAACCTTCCAGATGATAAAAATGAGACTTTAAATTCTTCCTTTGCTAGAGATTTAATGTTTTGCCCCAGTGCTGCAGAGTTGATTAAAAAGTGTGATGAAAGGGGCAAACCAATCCAGGGAATCTCTAAGATTTTTCAGCCCTCCTTTTCCAAATTTTCCAAGGGATTTTTCTATGTCCTCATCCAATTTTGGCAAAAAAACAGAATAAACAGTCTCAACAAGATACAGGTAGACAAATGTTTAAGAAGAAATGGCAACGGGATGTCCAAAAAAAGTCTCAAACCTCCCAAAACCAAGGACAGTTCAACAAGTCTGAATGATTATTCAAGAGACCCTGTGAACTCCTCCTACACTGGCCCATTTTTTTCCAGAAAGACTGAATCTCCATTTCTCTCTTTGGCAATAGATAATTTCAAACAAATGGGTTTTAAAAATCATTTGTCAAGCTTACAGTTGACAATGGGAGGAAATTGCTCCTTTTCAGGGGGGGTGGTCATTCCTCATCCTCCAGATCAGACTCTTTTGTTTCCACCAATTCTTCATCACATGTTGTCCCAAGGAGTGATTAAATTCTTTCCTCCTTCTCAGGTGGGTGGGGATTTTATTTAAGCATGTTCCTAATGACAAAGAAAGAAAATTTGTGGAAACAAGTTCTGGATCTTTCTTTCCTAAACCTATCTGTGGTAGCGCCAAAGTTCAAAATGATGTCACTTTGCAACTTGTTACCTCTTCTTCCTCTTTCAAGTTTCCCGGCAACACTAGACTTAAAAGATGCTTAGCATCACATCCCTATTCATACAGAATTAAGTCATTTATTAAGGTTTTGTGTGTTTGGATCACATTATCATTTCTCTGCCTTTGCCTTTTGGATTATCTGCTACATCAAGAGTGTTCACAGAGTGTTGACCTCTAGTTACAGCTCAATGTAGCCCACAGAGTATCCACATTTTTCCATATTTAGATGGCTTACTTATCTTTGCAGAATCTTTTTTAAAGTGTCAGGAATCTCTGTCATGGGTTAGAGATATCTTACACAATCTGGGATTCCAAAAGAACCTTCAGAATTCTTTATTGACTCCTCCACATAGGACTGTGTCCCTGTGAAGTCAAGTAGACATGCCAGTTCAAAGAGCTTTTGTTCCACAGAAAAAAGTAAATTTTTATCTAGATCTATTTCTAAGGTTTTTCACTCAGACTTTGGTCCCTACGAGGGAATTCCTCAGGATTTTTGGTCTCGTGACATCTATGATTTTTGTGATACCACTGGAAAGACTCCACATGAGAAAGATACAGTGGTATCTGAAATCTCTTTATTCCCAGTGTCAACACCCTTTATCATTTCAAATCCCAGTGCTGGGGTTTGTCAGAGAGAAATCTTTTGGTGAAGACAACAAATATCCTTAAATCCAGGTCACCCCTCATCCCTTCCTGCTCCAAAACAGTCAGTCACCACAGATGCTTTGGAAATTGATTGGGGAGCAGTTTCATGAAGGATAAAACTGCAAGGAGTATGGGACACCAAGGACAGGTGCAAACACAAATATCAAGGGGATGCTTGTACTGATCAAGGCACTGAATTCTCTGAACCATCATTGTGCCAGTGGTTCCAGACAATACCACAGTCATGTGGTAGATCAACAAGCAAGCAAGGTGTACCAGGTTGTACCACCTTTGCAGACTAGCCATGTTAGCTTGAGATATAGCTTTACAGCAATATCTCACTTTACAGGCATCCTACATTTCATCATAGCATAATTCTGTGGCATACAAGCTGAGCAGGACCAAGTCAGACTCTTACAAGTGGAAACTAGATCAGAGGGTCTTCTAAGATTTGATCCATCTGTGAGAGTTCCTCAAGTAGACCTTTTTGCATCTCTCTGAACAGTCAACTGGCAAGATTCTGTTCTAGGAGTCCATGCAAGAAGGCTTGGTATAAAGATGCCTTTTCTTTTCCTTGGACAGGAATGTTCCTGTATGCTTTTCCACTCTTCCCACTAATATCCAGAGTACTTCTGAAGATTCAGAAGGAATCCCCCAAATTCATTATGGTGACTCCCTTCTGGCTCAGGCATCAAGTGGCTCTCCCTGCTTTTGAAAATAACCAGGGTCAATTACCACAAGCTTCCTCACAGACCTGATTTGATTCCACAAGAAAAGGGGTGTTTGATACACCCCGACATCAGTCAAAATGCTATTTAATGCCTGGATGATAGGGTCTTAATTCCTTTTAGGCGCCTGTTTAATGAGGATATGCAGCAGGTACTATTGGAGGCAAGAAAGCCTGCTACCAGAAAATCATATATTAGCAAATGGAAAAAGTTTTCTAATTGGTGCCAACAACATAACCAGCAACCTTTCAGGGCTAGTTGTTCCCTAGTTCTACAATATTTGTATGAGTTACTATCCTCTGGTCTTTCATATTCCTCTATCAAGGTTCATTTATTGGCCATTTTAGCATGTCTGCCCATGGATCCTCCTCTTTCAGTGCAGTTTCATCTCAAAATGTACTTGAAGAGTGTTTTTTACATAAGATGCCTCCAAGAAAACCAGTGACCCCTCTTTGGGATCTTAATTCTGTGTTAAAGAAGTTAATACTTGCTCCATTTGAACCAGCTAATTGGGCTGACTTGAGGTTCTTAAAATACAAAACAGTTTTACTGATTGCTCTGACCTCTGCAAATGGGTATCTGAGTTGCAAGCCCTTATGGTAAGTCAACTCTATCTCATTTTCCATAGGGGCAGGGCTTTTTTGAGAACTAATCCTTAAGCCTAAAGTGGTATCCAAGTTTACATTAAGCCAATTGATCCATCTCTCCGTTTTCTTTCCTAAAATGAAGGAGAAGGGATACTCCATACCTTGAATGTCCACAGGTGACTTGGGTATTATCTTGACAGAAGTGAATCTTTCAGATCTTTGGAACAATTTGTGGGACAACCAGTGTCAAAACAGACTATTTCCAAATGGCTGTCTAAGGCTATTGCCTTTTGTTATCCTCACAATAAAACAACTATTCCAGGCAAGGTCAACACCCAGTCTTCTAAGGTCTTGGCATCATATATGGCATAAGTAAATCCACAAGTACTACTACCAAAGCACAAAAACAGCAACAGAAACTAAAGAAACAGTCCTCGGTTCTCAGTTCAACAGCAACTAAAGGCAAAAGCGCTTCATGTTTATTGTTTTTTATCATATATGGCATCTTTGAAAGGGTTGGATTCTGGAAGTATTCTAGAAGCTGCTACTTGGTCCTCTGTACATACCTTTACAAAGCACTTTAAGCGTGATTCCTTCTCTGGTTCAGATCAAGGATTACTAGGACCATTCTCCAGGGGCTTCTGGACTCTTCTCCTTCCACCTGTTAAATGTAGGTAACTAAGGTAATCAATCTACCCATGTAGCTAAGGTTACTGCTGCAATGATGAATATAATAAGCATAGTACAAATATATAAGTTAAACTTACCATATCAGTAGATGTCTGAATGATCAGTGCTGCAATAGCTGCACCCTCCCTCCCTCCACCCCCCCCCTTGTTTTTGGTGTGTTTTGCATGCCAGGGTGTGGACAGTTACTTTTCGCTCCTTGCCTTGTCCTTTCAGGGCTCAGCCTCCCTCTCTCTGCTGTCAGGAAAGCTTTGAAGGGCTTTGTGCCCAAAGTTGTCTTAGTCAGCTCAGCTCAAGCTGCCTGACAGTTTGGGCATGTGGAAGGTGCCCTGAAGCTTTGGAAACTGACCGTCTCTTATATCCTTGGTGGGATATAACCCACGTAGCAAAGGCTACTGCAGTAGTGATCATTTGAACATTTACTGTTGTGGTACATTTTACTTTTGCATTGCTGAGACTTACAACAGCTTATTGTTAAACAGGTAGAGCTTCAAAAGGCACTTTTAATTATTTAACCTGCACTGACTGGCTGCCTGTACAAATGAGTCATAAGTATAGAAAAGATAAGTCGAAGTAAAAAAAAATTCCAGGAATCTTTGTCCTTTGGACAGAAATATTGCTGGAGTCCTTGATAATCTTAACAGGAAAGCAACCTTTTATTAAATACTATTAAGTATGTAAATGCAATATCACCCAATTCCATCCATTTTGTTTCATTTATATGCTAATCAAATACACAAACTTAATTTGATACAACATGAAGAACATAATATAACATTTAAAACAAGCAGGACAAATAATGATGCAATATGTTTTAAATACATCCTAGTTTAAAAAGTACCATGTGCATTTTCCTCATCAGAACTTTGCCCATGGCAAGAGATGCTGGTCAGGGTACTATAATTATGACTCTGAGCTGTGCGGGGCCTGATGTTTTATTTTAAAAAACACTTAGTTTTATCAGACCTCCCCCCCTTGTTACATTGATAACTTTCCTCCCATGATAAACGATGCTGTCAGATGGGCTGCACGTTTAGATATGGAACTTGTGCCAGCATCAGCTGTAGCTGTGGCTATCTGAGTCAGAGCTCAAAGTTACACTTTTTCTCAGTCAACAAAAAACAGCAGTTACAGTTTCCCAGCATGAAGTGGTGGATACCAGACATTTTGGACAGAACATCCAGTGTATCAATTTCTAAAGAAGCTTTCTCATCTTAGAACTCCTGTATCTTCCTACGGTGCTGCCACGTGGCAAAGGCTTACATTTATTTTACACATTTGCAGCAAACAATCAGCTCTGTTTTTTCAAGTGCAAGCTATTCTGCTTCAGATGGAAATGACATTAATACTGTAACTGGAATACCACAAAAATGTACACAAATGTACTTGGAAGGGATTACTCTTTATATAAATATCACATTTAATTTGTTTGAAAAAAATGTTTTTCTTAATTAAATTGATCTTTCATCGCTGCAAGACTATTTCTGCCTGCCCTTTGACTTCAAAATACTCGTTAAGTGCTCCTGTTTTTTAAGCTAGCAGGAAAGGTGACCTTTCTTAAGAAGAGAATATGAAATGTGCACAGCTTGAATTTGCTTAGCTCTGAGCTTAAGTCAAAAACCTCTTATTGGGAAAAAAAGGCAAGATGGGGGCATGCCAAAGATTCTGCCCCTTAAAATTATTATAACGTGAAAGATGAATGCTTCCTGCAGACATGCAACATCTTCTAACCTTACAGAAGATGCAAAAACATACTCATTAGAGGATAAAATAGATGGTGAGTTTAAAACTGTAAGACTAATAATATTAATTCTTCATTACGTCATATGGTATTTTTGTTTTGACTTTTTTAGGTGTGTAAACACAGTAGCACTGCATAGGTTATTTTCTGACTTGTTTTGGATTGTTCATCTCATTCAGTAAATAATGCTACACTTAAGTGCTTGGCTTTTCTTGGTCAAATGTGACATCTTGATGTATGAACAGGAGACATGCAGGCCAGGCTGTACCTGCCTACACAGGTCCCAGCATTCATTTTCATCTAAAGCCATGTTTATGCATCACATCTAACAATACACAGCAAATAAGGTCTGGCAGCTAAACCCAAAAATTAATTAAATGAATTCCTTCTCTCTAAAATTGTCAGACTGGAGCCACAATTCCTTGACACACACCAGCAAAATGCACTCGTCTTTTAACTTGATATACTACCTTTGACACTGTACCCATTATGGAGAATCTGGGAAACTGTCATTTTGGTTAACCGGAAAGAATTGATTGAAAAGCAGGTTGTGTGCTGTGACACACAGGTATGCATGTGATAAATTATCATGTTATACATCCTTCTGTCCTGGTGGTGGAACAAGGCTTCATTGTGTGCATAATTTATTGCAGAACTACTGAGAATCAAACAGGTTAAGCCTATGATAGGCAATGTGGATAGGAGCAAAGGCTGCTTTTATGCCCTTATTTGGTAGTTATTGGCTGACTGACTCAAACACAGAATATCAAAGGTAGAAGTGGAACAGATGGTTGTACAGCTGTGTAGAGAAGCAGATATGACTTCTCCCTTGACAGTACTATTTAAATTCATAGCTAGACTTTATGATGATAGTAACATTGGAGGAACCATATGCAAAGAGCCAACCACATCAGAAGGCATGGCAGTCCAGTGGAGAGTCTGCATCTGGTCAGCAGGGCTTCTGTCTAACTGCATGAGCTGAATTCCAGCACTCCACTGGGTAACAATGATCATGCTAGGAGAGAGGAATCCATTCATAGAGCTAGTAAAGACGGAGAGTAAAAAGAATTCTTTATTTTTAGCAAAAGTGGGGAAATAACTTCCAAATGTTCAGTATCGTATGCTGGCCTTTTCATAAACATTTTATACTGCTGCAAAACTCTGAAAATGAAATGATTGTGTGTGTGTGTGTGTGTGTGTGTGTGTGTGTGTGTGTGTGTGTGTGTGTGTGTGTGTATCTATATTTATCTATCTATCTATATATATATATATATATATATATATACACACACACACACATACATACACACACACACACACACACACACACACACACACACACACACACACACACACACACACACACACACACACATGAAGTTTAACCCAGCAGGGCTTGACAGCAGTGAAATGCTTTTCCCAGACTTTAATTCTATTTCAGGGTGAAGTACTTGACAGGAATGAAATGGATTCTCATTTTTTATTCTATTTCAGGTTTCTTGTGACTTGACCAATTCTCTTCTTGTTCTGCGTTTACATAAGAACAGTGCATACTTTCCAGAAATATTAAATGGAACAGCTTCTTTTACTGCACTTAAAACAGCAGTAAGATTAACAATTGACTTGTAGCTGCTTAATGGTAGCCTTAGTGAGTGTAGAATTTTCAAGTCTCATCTGCCTACTTGTAACTGCTGTTTTGGAAAGTTGCTCTGCCTGTATCGTAGCTTTTTAAAAAGGAGATCTTCCTAGCAACTTTGCCTGACTGCATCAGGAAATATTGTCTTTGGTTTTATTTTTGTGAATAGCTATGGATGTGTAAAACACAAATCTGTTACATTTTATATTGCTGTTGTTTGGCTGATAATACAAAGTGCTGACATTCTAGTATTCCCAGAAATACATCTAAAACCCAGGTACCTCCTGGGCTTTAGGTATTTTTCCGGGAATACTAGAATGTATGCCTACAACATCTTTACTCAGAACAAGCCTGGTCCTCATAGGGTAGGCATTATGCTTCTAATGAAAAAGATCAAACCCTCAAAACTAATCTCCAGCCAATTTGCCATCTGTAATGCAAGTAACTTTAATCAAAAATCTTTTTTTTATACTTGCTGTCAACAGCACCTCGCTCTGTTTACTACTTTCTAATCTCCAGATGTGTAACACTGCTTTTATCGTAGTACTTGTGATCAGCCCACCCGTAACAGTTTCACTCATAGCAGTAACCCAGTACTACCCAATATGTTAAACTGTTGTCATTATGGCCCAGAGCAAAGCATACTTCCTGATATTACTGATATAGCTTTTCCAAAAGGAAAATTGCTTCAGGTATGTGAAATTCAAGTCCCACCAACATCTAAAATAATCCCTCAGTCTCCTCTAATAAAACATACCTCTCTGAGCACTTAATAATCTCTGGTATTTCCAGACAAAAAAATACATATCACATTTTCTGAATTATAAAGAATATAAATATTGAAAATGTATATGTGTAGTAGAGGTTTCCAGTTACTTGACAACTGCCATGTTACATAAACAAGCATGGGAGCAATTAAAACAAACTGTGCCTCTCAGATATGCAGTGCAGTTTTCACATCCATTGCCACAGTACAGGAAATGTGCAATGTTGGTTTACACAGAGCACAATCTGGCAATACAGTTAATTTACTGCATAATAAAATAAAATAAAAATAAGAAAAACAAACATTAGAACAATGCAGCAATAAACAGAATTGTGTGTAGTCTGTAGAAGCTTCACTGTTCTTTGTTAACTCATTCAAGCCTAAAACACCTTTTTTGTATTTTTCCAGTTCGCGCCCATATCTCCTTATGGCATCCAGACCTTTTTTGGGTCTGGCTTCATTAACTAAGCAACTTACCAGGTAATAATAAACAGTATTAAAAAGTGCAAGGAATTATTAACAAAATGACACTAAGGTTGTTAATCTAGAATTGACTGCAGTAGAGAAATTAATCACTGTCACTTATCATTCATATTTGTGTTCATATTTTCATAACTGAAAGCCCTGTGTGTTATTGAGGGGTATGGTGGGAGACAAAGGAAATTCATTGTTGATACCCATTTATATCACTCTATACCAGAGATATTGCTAGCTGTTAGTAATTATGAAAATGAGCAATATTGCCATATGTACTTAATATTTCAAAAAACAAGTAACTTACACACTGTTGCATGACATCAGGTGAAACCTTAAATGTTATTGAAGACAATTATTTCTGATATTTGCACTGTACGTTGCACATCTTGAGAGATACTTAATGTTATTTATATTGCTAATTTTACAGTTAAGCATACCTTTCATATTTCTGCAACTATCTAAATAAACATGCACTCAGAGAGGAATTTCTTGCTGTCACGTGAAAGCTTATTTTTGGTTAACAAAAATGTTTTAACAATATAAGTCTAGGTTGTACAATTTCCAAAATATGAGAATTTGTGAAAGTTTAGCAAAAATATAATTTGGGATTTGTTTCCATTATAATATATATTATAGTATTTATGGAAAGACTGTGAATGCACTATTATCACTGTAAAGGATACTTTTACTGATACCATTGGTGTTTGTACAGTTTTAATAGCTTTTACTGTTCATAAAATATTTACATTAATCTATATTATGATTTTTAAGTATACTTTTTTCAGAAAATGCTTAGGAATACAAGCTGTTTGTAGAATGCTGGAGATGTTACATTCCACAAACCGTAGGTGTTAATGATAACAGAAGAAACTTTTTCATGCAAAACGTGACAATCCAGTGGAAATTTAACAACCAACAAGGCAGTTCCCTTTGAATACACACCACATAATGCTGAACTAGTTACTACTTAGTAACAGAGTTTCTTGCTTATGAATTCATCAGCTGTAACACCATAAATACAAAGTTTAAAACCTAGTAACCACTTTAGTGTGCAGTAAACAATGGCACAGAAAGAAATCACCAAAACAGTCAATATTTTCAAGGTAAGAGATAATTTAAAAAAGTATATTTACTGATTGCATAAATATGACTAAACCCCAAACCAATCAAATACCTCAATATAATAATAATGAAATCATCTTATAATAAAATCATTAGGAAACATATTCCTCAGAGTGAAACAGGAGGACCATTTTCTTCTTCTAATATTAAAAACTAACAAAATAAAAATGCAAAACAATAAGGAAAAGTAAATTCACTGTGTGTGACTGTGCCATCAAGGGTTGTAGTTTCTAGGCAATTATACAATGACTGGCCATTAATATTTTAAAATGAGCACACTGATTGGCCAGCCCAACCAGCGTGCCTGTTATAAATCTGAGACTATATTAATGGAAAAAGGTCTGTTGGTATATTCTGTAAGTTTTTTTTTAAACAAAAATAAAAAATAAAAAAATTGACTCTGGACATACGAGAGAGAGACAGCATGGAGAAAATACTAGGAAAATCAGGTACATTATTTAAAACTAAAGACACATACCTGATTTTCTTTATATTTCCTCCATTCTGTCTCTTTCCTACCCCTAAACTGCCCGAAACGTTTCTTTTAATTAAAAAAAGAAAAAATGGAGCAATTGAGACCTTCTTTTCTCCGTTGCTTCCTTTCCAAAGCACTGATGTACTGGGTATACATGGAAACACAAGTCCCATATGCATGCACAGTACATAAAAAAAGCAACAGGATATATACCAACTGCAGGAGGACAGCATGGCACCATTATACAACGACATTATTTAAGAAAAGTAAGTATTTTTTTCTTAAATGATGCCATTGTATAATAGCGGTAACCGACTCCGTGGTGTGGTATATTAAGATTTACTCACGGTTGGCTTTATTTAATTACTCGGGCTTCGCCCTCATGATTAAACCATGCCAACCATGGGTAAATCTTAATATACCACACCAATGTCGTCAATTATTGCTTAAATAATGGATATTATAGGGCTGAGGAGGCTTTCTTGTAGCATCAGACCTCACAAAAGGCCTTCGTTTGAAAAGGAGAATCAGGTCAGAGTGAATGAAAAGATTTTTTGACAAACACATCCATGAAAAAATGTCACAATTTAAAAAGTGAAAATGTAAAGAACATCCAAGTCTAATTCTGACAGACGTATTTATACAGGATAGAGTCCACTTGTCAAGACGAGAAGAGATTTTTTTTTCAGCAGATATATTGCAATATTTGACTAACACAAGACAGGATTTTTGCCAGATCAGAAATTTAACAGTTCTTAGATGGCACATTTGGTATATTTAAAGCTTGGAGCATTTGTAATAGTTTTTTTTTTTTTTTTGGAAAATGTGCTACATTCCCATATGCACAAGACTGATGTTATTTATAAAATGTAGTTAAAGAACAATGACTGAAAAACAGTTCTGTCGGCTATATTTTTTACTGTAACATTCTAACAAAAAAATCAGGTGGTGATGGTGGTATGATAGGGATTAAAGGTTGTTACGAGTCCTATGATTATTACATGCTTGATGATTATGTAAGTGTGACAATAAAGGCAACCCTGAAACTAGACATTGTTTGTATTCCTAAAGATAACTACAAGAAAAACCCAGCCAAGCTGGAGTTCTCACTGTGTGATACCTTAAACCTCCTGTAATAGAGGCCCATGGGATATATGCAAATGAACCCTTAAGGACATAGTGTTTCAGCAATATGGCTTATGTATGTCCATGACTTTTTACTTTTTCTTTTTAAGTCTTTGTGGATACATTCAGACTGTTTTATTGGAAGTGTGCTGACATACTACATTTTCATGTGGTATGCCAACAGCTCGGTGGCAGACAGGAAGGCCTTTTCTGCCCAGAAAATTATTGGCTGCTCTCTGCCCTCTTTGGAGGAACTCTTCAGCTCTCACTGTCATAGCAGGGCAACCAAAGTCTTAAAAGACCCTTCTCACCCTGGACATCACCTGTTTCAGCTGCTGCCTTCTGGCAGACAGTTCAGGTCCATTCCATCTCGGACAAAGAGACATAAGAACAATTTCTATCCCAGGGCCATATGTGAACTGAACAATGCTAAACACTCACACGGAGTACAGATAATAGCCATTTGCACTATAAGGTGTATGTTTACATTCTTGTACACCTTACTTTATTCCTTTCATGTGTAATATACCCAAGTGCAATAACTTAGTTGTTTACTGCATTGCATTATATTGAATTGTATTATATTCTCTTATTTATTCATGTTCATTATATGTGAATGCACCTTAGGAGGATTGCTACAAATTTTGTTGTACCTGTGCAATGACAATAAAGTAATCTTATCTATCTATGTTATCTAATGGACAGAGGCAGCTCCTAAATGTTTTACCCCATGCATGATTCCCCTCGAATTATCTATTGTATGATCCAGTTATTCTCATTAGTGGGTAAGGTCAATCTATAACAAATAGGACAGGCTATTTGAGCACAAAATGGAAACTGGATAGGCTTAAAATGTCCTGCAAGGCAGCTAGCTTAGTCATAGCACTCAACCTCTTAGTGCAAGAAATCTGGACAAAGCCAGACAAAATGGGGGGACAAAGACTCAAAAATAGGGACATATTTTACATATTGTTTTTATAAACTTAGAAAGTTGCTAGAATGACAGGATTTGTTTTAACATACATTTTCTGAAGGATTTGAAGTCTGAAACTCAAATGTATGCTAACATTTAATGACTTCAGTCTTCAGATCATCCCAGTGATTTTCCAGAAAACCACAAATTTTATGAGGTACAGACCAATAATATGAGCTGATAATCTGGACAGTTGAGAGGTATGAGCTTACTACTTACCTATGAACCTATAAAACCTTCACAATCTAAGAACCAATGACATGAAATACTAAAAAGCATCTGTTACAGATCTTCTTTCTCTTCACTTCTCTTGGTTCTTTAAAAAGTAGAAAAGTCTAGATTCTAAATAAGTGCAGAGGTGAAGTGACAGTCATCTAAGGGGAGACTGTGAATTACTGGCCATAGGTCTGGTTTCCAGATATATAACATGCAATTAGGTGCTGGTTGAACTTTACGAGCTGGTCTGGACCTTTGGAAGCAGTGTAGTTATTGAGGGGTTGTGGTGAAGAAAGCTCTGTAGAAACTCTTAATGTGCAGGAGTTTGATTTATTGACTTATTCTTTGAATGATAAAGTGATGAGTACTGTACAACATTGATATATAATGTAGGTGTTAATGTAGTCACTCTGTACAGACTGGATTTGATCACTTCTAATGAGGCTTGACCTTGCTATCAGTCCCAGGGAAGTGTTAAGTTTTATTTAATCCAATTATATCTATGTGCCATTAAAGGATGTTAACTGCTAATCTGTTAATACTGTTTATTGTCTCAGAGTTTTCTTTGATTGAGACACTTTTTTTGCTTTTTTTCTAGTAAGAGTTGGAAAGTTGTAAGTGTTCTGGGTATTTTGTTTGCTTCAAATTTAATTTATAGTTAGTTTTAATGTATGAATGTGACTTTGAGGTGTAGCTTTTAAAGTCTGCAGTACAGCAGGACCTGTTGCTCTATTTGGCTGTGTGTTTTTTGTGTTGTACTTCATTGCTATTTGCTGTTACTGGTTTGGTCAGTTCTAGTCAGATTTTAGCTTGCTACCTATCCCAGTGAAATTAAGGAAGAGCGAGGTTTTTATTTAATCCAGTTTCAGTTTGTGTGTTTTTCCACCTGGATTTGTTATTTTGTGCATGACTCACAGCAGTAGGGCACATAGCTCCATGTAGATGCAGTTGGTTTGTTTTTAAGTGTTTATAACTGTTATCTAACATTCTCTATATTAATCTTGGTCCATCACCTAGTTTGCAGAGTTACTAAAGTTTGATAATTGTAGTGCATCTTGACTAAACTGTTCTGAGTTGCAAGTTGCCGCTGCTGTTTATAGGAACTATTTGTTGCTCCCAGCTTGGCTGCATTGCCTTAATGCTGCTGTTTGTATGTATATATATATATATATATATATATATATTTGTCTACAGGTCAGTTACTCAAGTTCTTGTAGTCTTAATAGTTCCTGGCTGCTCCCAGACAGTAAATAACAATCACCAACAGCTACTGATATTTATGTTGACCTTTGTACTGGGTCTATATTATAAGACTGAAGACGCATTCTTTCAAATGCGTCTTGGTCGAACATAAAAGACTGAAAACGCAAAATATCGAAGCAGCTGTTAAGTGGCCGCTTCAGTACTTTCCCATTTTCGGCACTGTAGTGCCGTCTCGAGTTGGTATATTTAAGGTGGGGTGCAGTTTTTTTTTTATTTATTTTTTTTGTTGTTGTTGGAACAACAATTTTTTTTCCCCTTGGAAAATATCGTTGTTCTGACACTTCGACATTGTAAGCTTTCGCTTACATAGGGTCGATTAATCACCATTCACTTTCTTAAGCGTTCGGTGCTGTAATATAGACCCTTTGTACTTAGGTTAGTTATTGACAGTAACTATACTTAGTTGCATCCAAGCATGTAGCAACAGTCTGATAAATCCAAGAAGCTGGAATTTTGTGGTATCTGAGCCTGCTGACTTTCTGCAGTGTGTACCTTGTGGCATTTTAGAAGCTGTTATATGTAGCATATGAGCCTAATGGTGCTTTAAATTGCGGGTTTTTTTCTTTTTTAAATCTGACTCTGTCTGTCTTCATTCTATTGCTGACAACTGTGCTTTGAAATATGTGCTGTGTGGCATCTGATTCATCTTGCAATCATGCTATTGGTGGCTTCTGAGTCTTCTAGTCTTCAGCATGCTGTGTGTAATTTCTCTTCTTGTTTAGTCCTCATCCTGTTGTTATTGTGCAATATTCACGTAGTGCTTTCTTGAGTTTACCTACAAGCCATCGACAATCTTTTTTTCAGCTTGCCATTTACCGAAAATTTAATTCCAAAAATGTTGAGATGAAAAATCTATAAAAATGGGTTCAAAGTCCCCACACACCCTGAAAGTATACATACTTGCTCCGTAGTTGCACCATGGTGGAAAAAAGGGGAAAAAACAAAATGTGTACTGCCGGCTCACACATTATAATACACTGTAGTGAAGTTGCAATGTAAAGTCTTCTTAATAAAAACAAATGACCAAAAAGCCAGTGATGACTTGTCAGATAACAACTCTCTTGCTACTGTATTTGTGATTCATATCTGTCATCACCCTAGAATGGGCAAGAGACCCACTAGCTACCATTGATAAATAGCCAAATAATGCAAATAAACACAAATGGGAATGTACATAGAGATCTTCTAAATTAGTGGAAGATACCAGTGATCTTCTAAATTAGTGGAAGATACCAGTGATCTTCTAAATTAGTGGAAGATACCAGTAGCTTGACAACCTACAGTGCTAAATAATTCCCTCTTCTTGAATAATAAATAATTCATAAATAGATTTCAGTCACAAGATCTTTAAAACTGAATAAAATTACTTGGAAAATAAAGGTGTTTGACAATGTTGATACAAGTTACATATGCAGAGGTAAATACATTTGCACAAAGAAGAGAACAATAATTAATTGCACAGACAGACTATTTAAAAGGCAAAGCGCCTAATATATATTAGTCTCCGCCAAGTTACCACAATATTATGCAGGTAAGTAGTACATACATGTGTGAACTATTTGGAAAGTTTGATACATGGAGGCATAATAACATCTACGATGACAACAATGGAACCGGAGTCATAAAAACGAGATTGGTGAGGTATGCTAAAAGTGAAAGGAGTATGTTATCCCTGTGACAAATTATATTTAGCCTGCAAGGCACAAACCGAATGGTGAAGATAGACAAATGTGTAATACCTCACACAGGAGTACGATGAAAAACCAAAAGTGAAATGGATATTCAAAGTGCATATATTAGTGAGAGAGAGAGAGAGAGACGGGGAAATAAGTAGAAGAGAAACTGTGAGGAGAGGATTTTATGATACAAACCAGTCAGAAAATCAGTTCATAAAAGGTAAAGGTGGCATAACTGAAGCAAGGTTAAAATACAAAGGGACTAAAGGAAAGTGAAGACGAAGCAGAGGCTGTAGTGAAGAAAGCACCCATGAACAAAGGTGGAGGGGTTCTGCAATGACCGTCACAGATAGCCATGGTGAGTGTTCTTGACTTCCAGGGAGTCACCATGGAGGAAAGGGAGTGACTGTCCAGCAACCACTCTCTTCTGTGGAAGGTAGGAGTACTAATAGTCAGGAGTCAGTATGTCCACCATGGTCATATCCTTAACTGAAGCCTGGGCTCTGCTGTTGACTAGCCTGAACACATCATTGGTGGTAGAGAAACATTAGTGGTAGTTTTGGCCCAGTATGACTTGTTGAGTTACTGCCTGCAGATCTGGTTGGGAAATCAATCTGACAAAAAAATAAATAAATAAAAATAAATACATGTAAGCATTTTGTGGGGCACACATCCTCACCCCAGACTTGTATATATTTATATTACCAACTCCAGGGAAACACAAAAACAAGGAAGGGAGAAATCTCCCAAAATAATGGAAAATGTGCCAGTGCACACGTAGAAATTGTACCAGCAGTGATTTCATATAGAAAACAAACACTGAGGAGTTTGTCTTCACTACGTTGTGCTAGCTGAATTGGTTTTGTCCTATTTGCTCTCTCAGGAGTAGAGAAGCCATGAAGGAATAATGTTTTAGAAAATTAAATAGAGAGTAACTTCTTATATTTTATGTGGTGTAATACTAGTTCAGATATATTACAACTGTTTGCACTCCACACTTTCAAAGCCCAGAGTGACGGACTGTTATTATACCACGTCTCAGGTATTTCACTACATTATATTATAATCTTGATTTTGTTTCCTCTAGTGATACTTTCTTAATGTTTCTGCAATGCACAGAATTGATATGTGTTCGCTGTATATCTTAAAGTCAGATTTACTGCAGTCATAGCAGTTTCCCTCTTGATCTGAGGTATGTTCCCAGAAGGGCAAATATCTAAAACAGCCGTATAAGGAATGTGAAATAGTTTTGTCATAGTGCAAGCTTGGAGAAAAGCACACAAATTCAGAGTAAATTAGAACTGCATGCTTGGTGGCTATATGTCTGGAAACAAATGGGTAACCATCCAATGTAAGACTGAAGACTTCTAAGTAGGTGTAGTAGCAGATATGTACTAAAGATACACAGGTTCCACCATGCCAGATTACACTCATCCGCTCCTGTAATTATCACAGTACCCATACTTAAATGTAGCCAAGAATCAAACCAAATTTCCTTCTCTTTTTCTGCTGAAGATGTAAAGTTAGTAAACATCTGCTCACTCCTCTCTCAACTCTTCTTATTGTGCTAACATCTGGTGATATTGTGCTAACATCTGGTGATTTATGGGTTTTTTAAACTCCAGGTCACTGGCACATGACAAGTATAAGCTACAAAGCATTTAATACCTTATCTCTACTGGAGCTGGCAGATTTTATCATCTTTAACATCCATTAAACAAACAGCAGACACAACCACAGTCAGGCATACCGATTACAGGACAGCACTTCAGGAATGCGATAACCCTGTCAGGACAAACTGTGAGGATTCTTCCTTCAAGTGTTCCACTTTCAGACATGAACGCAGTCTGCTGTACCACAAAAAGTGTTAATTAGCTGTGATTACAAACTTAGAATTTGTCATTACAGTTTTTTAGACACTGATAATGTTTCCATGCACACAAACTAACATCAAGACAGAGTTCGAGAATAGAGTCATTGTCATGGGAACAGCTATATTATCACTTTTCTATATACATTTTAAATTTGAATGCATGTCTGATTGCTCCAGCTGCTGCTTTTATTCTTCTGTAAATAATCCTATTTTGTTTGTTTCTGGTGCCTGTTTCAACTCCTCCCCCACCAAAACATAGTGACTAGCTTCACTGTTGAACAGAGAGGTCTGCATTCCGCTTCTTAGCTCATGACACATGCATTCAAGTGTACCAAACCAATAAAGGACATGTTTTGTGCTAACTTTTTAACTTTACCCAAATGGCTCAGACAGATGACTAACATTTTTAATATTATAGTGCTAAAAACCAGGGAAAAAATCTGTTAAAAATACGATATGTAAAGCACCATTTGATGGTTTTGACTTAAAACAGATATTTTTTATTATTTTAATTTTCTCGTAACTTTGCAGGACTTTGTGTCTAAACATTTAACTATTAATGTATTCAGACTGACTTAGAAAGTGTCGATACTTATCTAAAGGATTTTTGTCCTCTCACATCATTATGATTTTTTTTTTATCTTTCTCTTACAACTAAGCTATGATATTTGGGCATTATCTCCTTCAGAGGACAGGGCATTGTTCTACTGACGTCTTAATATTTGTTCTGAAAATATTCCAGCTTTCTGATTAACCACAGCTCATTTAATAACTTGGGCGTACATAGTTATTTGCTGCCTCTAATATTACTTCAGAGTTGAACTAAAACCAGCAATGGCAAGAGTCAAACCCAGAGCATATCAGTAGATTATAAGAGAAAGCCACCAGGGTACATTTCTTTAGTTAAGTTATGAACACTAGGAGTATATGTTTTATACTCTTACTTGGTCCAGATACTTGGCTATCCTGACCAAATTCCAATGTCTGTAAGGTTATTTTTCTACACTCGACTTTTTTTAATTTACAAAGGGGTATATATAGTCCTGTGTGACTGTGCTAAAATAACAGTTGGTCATCTATTTTATACAGAAATTAAAAACTGTAGCCTGGAATTGCTAGTTCTGTGAGTATAAAAAGAAGTTTAAAGAGGGTTTTCTGGTCCATCCCAAAAATGAGGAAAACTAAACTGGACTCTGGTCTTCAGTAAACTTCACAATTGCTCTATTTTTATATTTTATCATCGAGTGCATGAGTGATAAATGCCAAATTGTGCAATCCCCTTTCTTGTGGTTTGGTGTCATTTGTAAACTAGTTTGTAAGTGTAAGTTAAGTTCTGTTATGTTGTACAGACTCAGGTATGCCTTGTCTATCACACGTTGCAGTAATTATTGGATGGCACTGTTGGATTTGGAACTTTTGCCTTCCATAGCATCCAAAATTGAGCAATTATCCCTTATTTTGCAGATTGTACTTAATTTTGCTTTATATTTTTGGTATCTTCCACATAAAATTTATGGTTCTCTAGCAAATTGTTGAAGATTGCAGGCACTAATGAGAGACATTTGCGTTTTAGACTTTATATCATTTAGAAAATGCATGATAATGCAAATCCTATCATTCTGTCAACTTTCTTAGTATGTAAATGTAAAAATTAAAATCAGCCTCTATTTCTGAGATTTTGCTCTAGATTAATCTTTGATGTTCTCCCTGATACTTCAGCAAAGCGTTTAAGCACTATGCTTGTATGTTAGACTCATTTAATGCTACTCATGATTAAGGCTTTCATTCCCACCATGACAATGATCTGAATTCTGGTGCTAGTTGGTAGTGGATGGGAAGGTAGGAAGAGTATGGAGTATACTCTTAAATGATCCTTTTCTGTTTCTTAACAGTATTGAGAAGTACGGTTGACACAAGCTGTCAGTAGTGTTCTGTAGGGGAATGACTTCTGCCATCTCTGTGTATGGTGTTGCATAATGTTATTTGGGTGATGACAAAAAATACCTCTTCTGAAAGAAATTGGATGCAACTTCCCAAACTGCCTTGTGAACCTGGCTGTTTGTCTTAGTCCAACTCATTGAGTGTACAGTTTGCTGAAAAAGAGCCTGTTAATTAAATACACAAAAATTCCATTTACCTGCAAGTGTGACATTGGGGCAAGACTCCCACTCCCCTTTGTCCATTACAGCATGCTGTCACCCACAGTAACTAATATAATGAATTCTGAGATTACAGCATCTGGAGAAATAAGAAGTTTTATTTATTTATTTATGTATTTTTTGCCATAAAGTTTTTTCTTTCTCATCTATCAGTTGGTACTAGAGAGAAGGCATAATTTTTATGAAAAACAAATTTGTTTTTCAAGCGTTGACCTATAGTGTTTAGTTTAGTTCAACTGTTTTTGGACATATTATCTATTCAACCATCCTAACCAAGATGGGGGGGGGGGGGTAAATGGACATGTAGATAAAAGACAAAAATAATTGTCCATCCCTGTTGGTCTTGGTCTTTCTGACTTAAAGATATATCACACAGTTTTCTGAGTATTTACCTCAAACTCCATCTTTGACTTGTTTCTCACAACACATAGAGTAAAGAATTATGTTCACAACCTCAACAGTAGTTCCCTCAGTATAAACTGATGGTTGCTACTACAAAGCAAGGCATACAAATAAACTGTTTAACTCAACTGAGGTTTCTTCATTTTGATCTTTGACCTTAGAAAGAATGCATTCCACTGAGAGGAAAGTTATTTACTCCAATTTCAGCATTTCACCACACAGTTGCTCACTTCTCCTTCTGGCCTAGCACTACGAGTTGCTATGTGATCAGAGTGTTGTCATTAATGAGGGGGTTGCCTTGTCAGTGAACCAGAATCCAAAACTTTAAACTCATTCATGGACATGTGTCAGAAGATTGAAACACAGTTTGGCAAAATAAGATTAAGCAAATATATTTCTTTTTTTTTTCTTTTTTTTTAATTTCAGAATCTCTTGAGTGTCTAGTCACGCAACACACACATCTAAACAGCTAACCAAAATCTATCCCAAGATTATGAAATATCATTGTTGCTGTAAATTCCATGAGAGGCAGTGGTATTTGACCTTATGATTTGTTGAAGCAAATTTAGAAAACTGTTTCTCTAAATCCTACAGGAACTGTAGCTGTGTCACTAAGCACCGTTAGGATTTGCAGTTTTTCTTTCCCTGTTTCACTGCTGGATAATGGTTATGTGACCATGTGTAAAAGGAAACCTATAGAAAATAACTTCCCTATAGAGAGTAATGCATCCATTTATAAAACCTATAATCTATAAAATCTAGCATACGAATACATGTAAATCAGGTGAGGTATCACAGGGTCAGTCAAAAGGTATTAATTTAATAGCCAGCATAATAAACTGATTTAATGAGGATCAAGTGATTGAGAGTTAAGCTAGAGAAAAATCAGAGGTTTTATGCATGTTTAGGTTAATAAAGTAACACCCATTTCTAAGGAGGTAACCAAAGCAGCAAATCAAGACCATCATCTTGTTTGTAAAGAGATCTTGGGTGTCATCTTCCCCTTTATGATGACTTTTTAATTATATTTTCTTATATTCCACATTTGCTTGATTATGTTACAGTTTTTGTTGATTTATCTTGGTGGTGAATGATATTGTTCCCTTGATATTGACAGGATTTGCAATATTAAAATAAACATAATATTTTATTCTATATTGAATGGCAACATGTCACTTGGTTAATATGCAAAGCAATCACCACAACATCTCGACCATTCATTATATAAACAATAAACTGGTACTCAGTGTAACGCCCGTGCCCTAGCCCAGCAATCAAGGAGCCTCAATCCTCACTACTAACACTAGGGAGGTCATCTCCTAGAAGAGGAAAGAATAACTAATACACACATTAAAGTACAATTTCCCTTAAGTGCACACAGAGATCACAGTCAGTCTGGGGCTGGTTGCTCCATTGCTCTCCAGGTCCCCAATAAGACTCCCCACTGGCACAGCTATAGGGTCCAGATCTCAGCCTAGCTGGCAAGCTAACCTCCAGTCCCCTCTCTGTCCAACCAGTGCTTCGTGTCCCAGCTCAGGTAGCTGACACACACCCACACTTTGAGTTAAGTATTTATACAACTTCACAGACACTCCTGGGAAAGGCTGACACAGATTCTCCAGCTGTGCCCCTTTACCCAGACTATACGGTAGTAATTACTGCCACCACCAGCTTAATATAATTATAAGCTACCCAAAGGCCCTTGAAAGAGTGTCCAATTATTACTGTGCAATATTATTATCCAATTGGTAATGTGACTATTCAGTCTAAGGCTTATTAGAGTGGCCTATTACGACAATCTCTATAAATATGCAGTGTACTCCAGAGCCTACTTCTGTACACAACCCAGCCACAGGTAAAGGTTTTTAAAATATTTAATAATAATTAAAACAGAAGACAATACTACTACACCACTGAGATATCTAAGAGTTCAGAGATCACACCGAAATTTAAAATAATATAGTAGGACAGGTATGATGTCAAAGAAAAACACTTAATCTAACTTTCTAATCGTTATCCTATTCTTAAGACAAAATACAGTGCTATAATCCTACTTACATACATAAAGCATAAGCAGTGCTGGGTTTGATGTCCAATATCAAAATGCTTCCCAGTCTCTCACTCAAAAATAGTTTTTAAATACTCACCAACAGCTCTCTAAGGCCCTCCCAAATTACATTATTTTGACACTTAGTCTGGAGTTCCCAGGCCACAAGCTGCATTATTTAGCAAGCTAACACCTGCTCAGGAGGCTACAGCAATAAAAGGCATTTCACATATACACTCTAGCAAAAACCAGAGCAATAAAGCACCTTCCATATGTAAATTCTGGCCCTTAACTTTAACCTCAAACAATGGGCCTGAAACCTTCATCCAGACTCACTGGAGCCGACTTGTAAACATCAAAGAGATTCAAAAGATCTTTTCAGCTTCAAAAGACACATTTGAAATGCTTGGCTTGGTTTTCCTTACAGCAGATGACAATTTGCAACAATTTTGAAGTTCACATTTTACAGTGTTTTCTTTCATTTAAAAATACAAGCCTGTATTTTACATTTATTTATACAATTAATAGAATTATGTATCAAATTCTATTTGACTAGGCTGGCAGCCTTCGCCCATCTTCCTCCAATCTTCACATCTCTTCCCCACCCGGGGAACTCAAGCAAGTTTTTCCAGTGCCCCTTGAGAAACATCGCTTGAGATTGTCAGGTCTATCTGGGTGTACCTCACCCATTCCCTGTCTTGAGAGCCCATCTGCATTGGCATTGCTACTCCCACTGTGGTGCTGCACTGACATATCATATGCTTGCAACCCCAGGCTCCATCTTAGCAACTTGTCATTTTGCTGACTGGCTCTGTTTAACCATGTTAGAGGGCTGTGATCTGTCATCACAGTGAATTTTCTTCCATACAGATAAGGCTGAAATTTTTGTAGTGCCCACACTATGGCTAGACATTCCTTTTCTACCGCTGCATAGCATTCCTCCCTGGGTTGGAGCCTACGACTGAGATAAATCACTGGGTGGTCTTCTCCCTCTGAAGAAATCTGGCTAAGTACAGCCCCTACCCCATAGTTTGAAGCATCCACCTGCACAACAAATTATTTGCTATAGTCTGGACTGGCTAACACAGGGGGTCCTCCCAAAGCTTCCTTAAGCTTCTGAAATGCCTGCTCACATGCTGGGGTCCACACTACCTTATCTGGGCTGTTCTTCCTTGTCAGGTATGTGAGGGGAGCAGCTATGGTACTCTAATTGGGAACAAACTTTCTGTAGTGCCCTGCTGTCCCTAAGAATGCCATTACCTGCTTTTTGGTAACAGGTGCAGGCCATGCCTGAATGGCTTCCACTTTAGCAGGTTCTGGCCTTATCTTACCACTCCCCGCTCTATGTCCTAGGTAGGAGACCTCTGCCATACCCACCTGACATTTGCTCGGCTTAATGGTCAACCCTGCCCTCTATAGTCTGCCCAGCACCTCCCTGACATGCTGAAGGTGCTCTTTCCAGGAATGGCTGTAGATAACAATATCATCCATGTAAGCAAGGGCAAACCCTCCTGCTCCTGCTAAGATATGATCTACCAGCCTCTGGAAAGTCACTGGAGCATTCTTTATCCCAAAGGACATCTTTGTGAACTCATACAAGCCAAAAGGAGTCACAAAGGCTGACTTCTCTCTAGCACTGGGAGTCAAAGGCACCTGCCAGTAACCCTTGGTAAGATCAATGGTTGTAAGATACTTAGCCCCACCCAACTGCTCTAGGGCCTTATCTGTCCTAGGCATGGGGTAAGCATCTGCCTCTGTGTGACTATTTAATTTCCTGTAAATGACACAGAACAAGGTGCTGCCATCCTTCTTTGGCAGCAGTACTACTGGGGAGGCCCAGGGAATGTTGGACTCCAGAATCACCACTAGTTCCAACATCTCCTGTACCTCTTCCCTCAGAGTCTGTTTGACTCTCTCAGGCACCCTATAAGGGGCCTACCTGATAGGCCCTTGGGGTCCTGTATCCATCTGGTGCTGCACCAGGTGGGTGCTCCCTGGTTTCCTGGTGAACATGCCCCCAAACTCCTGCAACACTGCTCGGATTTCTCGAACCTAGGTAGGAGATAGCTGCTGGGACATTGCTACCCCTTCCACTGAGGTGTCAGCCTGAGCCTCACTGAGGAGATCAGTCACAAGATCTCTCTCAGACTCCTCCTGCAATCCACTGCAAATGCTTAGCACAAGGGCCTGCCTATCATGGTAAGGTTTCATCATGTTAACATGGTACAATTTGTGCCCCTGCCTTCTGCCTAGCAGTTCCATCATGTAGTAAACATCACTTACCTTTCTTACCACCTTGTAAGGTCTCTCGCTAGCTGCTTGCAACTTGTTGTGTCTGACAGGAATGAGAACCATCACCCGCTGCCCTACAGCATACTCTCTAGCTCGAGCATTCTTGTCATACCACACCTTTTTCTGTTGTTGGGCTTTTGCCAGGTTCTCCTGGGCCAGGTCCATGAGTTCCCTGAGCTTTGTCCTGAGGTTCAGGACATATGCCACAACAGACTCCTTGTGAGACTCACACTCACCTTCCCACTCATCTCAAATTAAATCTAGAGGTCCCCTCACCCTATGCCCATACAGCAACTCAAAGGGTGAAAAACCAGTGGATTCCTGGGTAACCTCTCTGTAAGCAAACAACAGACTGGGCAAATATTTGTCCCACTCCTTTTTAAACTGATCTACAAATGCCCGTAGCATAGACTTGATTGTAGAGTTTAACCTCTCAACAAGACCATTAGTCTAGGGATGGTAGGGGGTGGTCTTAATGTGCTTCACCCCACAGGACTTCCACAGACAAGTGTGCAGGTCTGACATAAAATTGGCACCTCTGTCAGACAGTATTTCCTTTGGGAAACCTACCCTGCTGAAAATCTCTAGCAAAGCATTTGCCACCTTCTTTGTCTCAATGGAGGACAAAGCCACTGCCTCAGGGTATCGCGTAGCATAATCTACAATCACTAGGATATACTTGTAAACATCAAAGAGATTCATAAGATCTTTTCATCTTCAAAAGACACATTTGAAATGCTTGGCTTGGTTTTCCTTACAGCAGATGGCAGTGTTGCAACAATCTTGAAGTTTTCATTTTACAGTGTTTTCTTTCATTTAAAAAACACAAGCCTGTATTTTACATTTATTTATACAATTGATAGAATTATGTATCAAATTCTATTTGACTAGGCTGGCAGCCTTCGCCCATCTTCCTCCAATCTTCGCACTTAGTATATCCAAAAAGGAAATAAATGTCCTTTTCTGATGCACTACCCATAACCCGACCACATTCAGCTCAAATTTGTCTGAATAGTGCTAATTTTCTGGGATGGCTTTCTTAAAGTTAAAATGCATAGCAGGGTTGGGGCAGGGGTAGGGTAATGGTCAGCAAACATTACTAAGGTGGAATGGGGTGGGGCATCTAACCTGTTATCTAACTCTTACTCTAACCTACACACACACTCACAAGCACACATACACCTAGTATACATCCCACTTAAATTTTTCATCAAAACAAACAACATAACATCTGTTTGACACACCAGATTTTCGCACAAACAGCCCTGCACTTCTGGCTATTGACCAAAGCAAATATATTAAGATGCACAGCAAATTATGAAGAAGTTTATACTGCAACTATATCTCAGAAATTACATTTACACAGCCAACAAACAACACTGTATGGCAGTTTTATTCACTAAAATAAAATAAACGCTGCCACATGCCTTGCATCAATGCTGCGGCTGTTGCAACATTCTCATGTCTTACAAAACTGCAGAAGGCCATTCTTATATGCTGGAGTTTAATACAATGACATAAACAAATTATTAAAACTGCATTCAGTGATGTACTTCTCACATCAACAAAATGTCAAGGATAATTGATATAAAGAAATACAATACAGATGACTGACATGATGCTGTGGCCTTAGTAATTTAGTCTCCTTTGCCAGCAGGACCCTTTGGTGCTTCAAATGTCTGCTGCAAAATTTTAATTTCCTTGTCTTTCCTTCTAGTTATAAAATTACACTGATGAAAATATGTTTTTATGCATGAGTGGATTCAAAGATATTATACAATAAAGGCTCATTATTATTCAAAAAAGCATGTTGATGGGACAGTCCAACCAGCGTGCCCATTGTAAACTGAACATATATCAAAAGGAAAAAAGTCTGGTTGCTGAAGTGCCATAGAGCGGCCAGACTTTCTGTTGGTGTATACTGAATAACATAGTAAACCTCCTCAAGTGGGGGCAGCGCAAATATATGAGAAAAATCAAGTACATTCTGCAAAACTAAAGAAAAAGAAACGTACCTGATTTTCATCATATTTTTGTGCTGTCCGTTGTAGAATTTCTGTTTTTTTTAACAGTTGAGAGAATCCCATTGCTGTTGTTTACCCTTTATCGCTTCTCTTGCACTGCACTGACGTACTGTGCAGGTGTGGGAATGTATCATACACATGTGCAGACATCAGCATATAGAAAGCAATGGGGACAAAAAGTGCCATTACACAAAGGCATTATTTAAGAAAGGTAAGCAATTGACAATGTCATTGTATGATAGCAACAGTCCACTCCTGTGTGTTGGGTACATCAGGATTTAGCCTTTGGTTAATCAGTTGTGCTTCACCCTCATGATCAAAGCACAGGAGTTGTGGGGTAAATCTGATATACCCACACACACTCGTGGATTATTGCTAAAATATCAAAAGCATAAGACCATGATTGTCCAAACTTGAGCACTGCTCTGGCCACATGACAGAAACTGCGTGTGTGTGTGTGTGTGTGTGTGTGTGTGTGTGTGTGTGTGTGTGTGTGTGTGTGTGTGTATGTATTTGTGTGTTGATAGTTCATCCCCTTATGTCATAAGCTTCAACTGCACCTATATAGAACGCTGCTTCACTGGGTTTTTCTTCAGGAAGTACCTCATTTCCAAGGCCCAAACCTGTAACACTATGTGTTAAAAGAAAAAAACAGTGACAAAATCACATATTCTGAGATAGGGCTTCAGTACATCACCTTCTAGAATGTTATAAAATGAATAGGTACATGTTTGGCTTTGGATAAGTTATAACACAGCTTTTAGGTACATTAGTGGAATAATTTTGAAATCCAGAAAGTGATATTTCTAGTAAACAAGAACAATGCAATTCATTATGACCACTGATGAGATTGGTGACTAATACGCAGTATGAGGAAAAATTATTTTTCACAGAGAGCAGTGATTACAGTGAACAGCATCAGGATGTAATGGTTAAAAGGACAGGATAATGCTCAGATTCACAGAACTAATGTAAGATAAGTCTATCTATAGAAAGCAGTATACATGCCTTCAGTTAACTACCAATGGCAGCTTACCTAGAAGGCAGACAGTGTGGCTCATTAGATAGATAAACTCATCTTTATCTGCCGTCATTCTGCTTTTTCATGCTCCTGTGCTGCTCGGCTGCTGATTAGTTTTTATAGACTATATCTTGTATGCATGAGTTTTCAGCAGAGTTGATTATCTGAAGGCAGGACAAAAGGATTAGTGCACATTGCTGCTGCAGACAGTAAATAAGGATCTGCTAAATAAATGCTTTTTGATGCATAAAAGTAACTTTGAGCAGAGAACATTTGGAGAGAAAAAAGACAACAGAAAGCTTCAATTACAGAAAGCTCCAGTGGCCATAAAACTAGTCCGGAAAATTCATTTTGGATGGAAAGAAGAAACTCGTTATAATTACATATTTTAAAATCACATTCTTAATCCAAAACTCAAGATATAGTACAAGATTTATTATTGCAAGAATATTTTACTGTGGTTCTGTTTAACAGCAAGAAGGCAGATGTTCTGACAATACAGATTTTTAAGCTGTTGCTTCTGACACTAGTAATGGTATCCTGTTTTAAGGCAGTGGGTATTTTAGCCTTAAGTACATGTAACATGTAAAATGTCATGCTTGACGTAGCAGGCAGTAGAACTCGCATAAAACATGTTGCTTTAGCTGCAGTAGTTGAATAAATTAAGCAATTATTTAAAGTATCCAGAGCTCGTCAGTATTTGGAAAATGTGTGTGTGTGTGTGTGTGTGTGTGTGTGTGTGTGTGTGTGTGTGTGTGTGTGTGTATGTGCATGTATACACGTTTTATCTCTCTCTCTCTCTCTCTATATATATATATATATATATATATATATATATATATATATATATATATATTATGGATCCTTTATTAACTCACTGAATGCTTAGAGCAAACAGCAGAATATTGAGCTGGGAAGGTTGAAAACCTGAAACATCAAAGAACGGGACTTCTACTGTGTAGGATTGCAGAACAGTGGTGATTGGGGTATTAATCATTTCTCCACTGTGGTGTTATCTCGGAGTTGATATATATTATTAGCGGGGTGTGTGTGAGACCTGCTGTTTTCGATGCTCAAGGTTTTCAAACTTGTTTACTCATCTGAGTGTTATTGTTGTTATTATTATTATTATTGTTGTATAATATTAAGGACTTTTGAAATTAACAACAGGTTAATTAAGGAGTTGTTTCAGATTTACTGCTGTTTTTCTTTGGAACTCGTAGAAACAGGTATTACAGCATACATGTACAGAATCAGTTTATGCATCACTGCAGAATTAAATTCACCACTTTGAGTTATTATTTCATGACATGTCTTGTTCCAGTTTTCTCCTTGAGGTCAGAAATTGCCCTGGCAACTTGTCTTTAGACAAGATCTTCTCAGTTTTCATGCAAAGCTGCTGTAAGTGTGTATTAGAGACATTGTGTTATGACCTAGGTGCAGCCCCTGTAAGTGTGCACTGAGGATACATTGTGTTACGACCTAGGTGCAGCCCCTGTAAGTGTGTTCTAAGGTTACATTGCATTATGACCTTGGTGCAGCCCCTTTAAGTGTGCACTAAGGATACATTGTGTTATGACCTAGGTGCAGCCCCTGTGTGTACTATGGATACATTTTGTTATGATCTAGGTGCAGCCCCTGTGAGTGTGTACTAAGGATACATTGTGTTATGACATAGGTGCAGCCCCTGTAGGTGTGTACTAAAGATACATTGTGTTATGACCTAAGTGTAGCCCCTGTAAGTGTATACTAAGGATATATTGTCTTATGACTTAGGTGCAGCCCCTGTAAGTGTGTGCTAAGAATACATTGTGTTATGACCTAGGTGCAGCCCCTGTAAGTGTATCCTAAGGATACATTGCATTATGACCTAGGTGCAGTCCCTGTAAGTGTGTCCTAAGGATGCATTGTGCTATGACATAGGCCCCTGTAAGTGTGTATGCTAAGGATACATTGCGTTATGTCCTAGGTGCAGCCCCTGTAAGTGTGTACTAAAGATAAATTGTGTTATGGCCTAGGTGTAGCCCCTGTGTGTACTAAGAATACATTGCATTATGAGGTAGATGCAGCCCCTGTAAGTGTGTACTGAGGATACGTTGTGTTATGACCTAGGTGCAGCCCCTGCAAGTGTGTACTGGGGAAACATTGTGTTATGACCTAGGTGCAGCCCCTGCAAGTGTGTACTGAGGATACATTGTGTTATGACCTAGGTGCAGCCCCTGCAAGTGTGTACTGAGGATACACTGTGTTATGATCTAGGTGCAACCCCTGTGTGTACTGAGGATGCGTTGTGTTATGACCTAGGTGCAGCCCCTGCAAGCTTGCATGGAGGATACATTGTGCTATGACCTAGGTGCAGCCCCTGCAAGTGTGCACTGAGGATACATTGTGTTATGACCTAGGTGCAGCCCCTGCAAGCATGCACTGAGGATACATTGTGTTATGACCTAGGTGCAGCCCCTGCAAGTGTGCACTGAGGATACATTTTGTTATGACCTAGGTGCAGCCCCTGCAAGTGTGCATTGGGGATACATTGCATCATGATCTTCTTGCAGCCCCAGTAAGCTTGCACTGAGGATGCATTGCATCACGACCTTGGTGCAGCCCCTGCAAGCTTGCACTGAAAATGCATTGCGTCATGACCTTGGTGCAGTCCCTGCAAATGTGCACTGAGGATGCACTGTGTCACGACCTTGGTGCAACCCCTACAAGTGTGCAGTGAGAGTACATTGTGTCACAACCTAGCTGCAGCCCCTGAAAGCATGCACTGAGGATACATTACG
This sequence comes from Protopterus annectens, assembly GCF_019279795.1. Lineage (NCBI taxonomy): Eukaryota > Metazoa > Chordata > Ceratodontiformes > Protopteridae > Protopterus > Protopterus annectens. Next base: position 874,613,123 of record NC_056743.1, on the reverse strand, counting down.
CCACAGTCTAGGTGCAGCCCCTGCAACCGTGCACTGAGGATACATTGCGTCATGACCTATGCGCAGCCCCTGTAAGTGTGTACTAAGGATAGATTGCGTTATGACCTAGGTGCAGCATTATTGAGTGGAGCTATAATGTGTCCCTAACATGCAACACACCATTGTCTCTTACTCCTGCCAAATGTTTTTGATATATGGGGGATGTGGTTCTACAACATAGTGAACCCATATGACAGTGAGATAAAAGGAGCTGATAGCATGTATTCATACTGCTGAAATAAAAATTAGGCTGCTAAGCCATAGTTCTCCGAAATCAAACAGTTGAAGGTCACTGAGGCATAACATCAAGTGGTCAAATAGTACCCTTGTGGAATATACATTATTTTTGCTTAAATTATATTTATTTTTGTGTGTGCGTGTGTGCGTGTGTGCGTGTGTGTGTGTGTGTGCGTGCGTGCGTGTGTGTGTGTGTGTGTGTGTGTGTGTGTGTGTGTGTGTGTGTGCGTGCATATATGTGTGTGTGTGTTTGTGTGTGTCAGAGAGAGAGAGTATGAGAGAGTGAGTGAGTTACAGTAGAGAGTCAATTAGCCAAACTATTTGGGACCTAGGGTAGTTTGGATAATCAAACATGTAATTAAACCAAATAATAAACTTCTAAAAATGTTTTTGATGAACATTAAACAAGAAAAGTAAAACAAATTTATTAAGTAGCAAATGGTACAGTACGTTATTGTATTACAAGCTCAAAAAATACACACAAGCGAATACGTATAATGTTTACATATTCAGACTTTATCATTTTTCTTACCCAAAAACGGTGGAAGGCTATGTTTGGATAATTGACATTTCAGATAATCAGCGTTAGAATAATCGACTGTCTACTGTAGTGACATTTCCATACAGATGGTGAGCTTGCAACCTTCAACTTAATATAATTAACTTAGAGATATAATTAACTTAGAGGTTACTGCACCTCATGGAAAAGGTGCATAACCCCAGAGCAGCACTGTCGAAGCATGTTGAGTCAACAGCACAGTCACAGCAGTATGCACACGGACTTTACTGATATCTTGACAATCTTATTTTTGGATAGGGACTATCCTAGAGATTTACTGGACAAAGCTGCCAGCGAGATTATCTCTAGAAGGGAGAATGATTTTCCTCCCATTTTGGTAAAAAGGTTTCACAAAAAGAACATATATGGATGGTGTAGGTCCGAGCAAACTTAGGTTTTGTTTGGACATGTGTTTGGACAACAACCAGATTTGTAAAATTATTAACGAGAATTGGAAAGTCATTTTAGGTAATGGTGACATGGTAAATGTATTGGGTGAGGTGCCTTGTTTTGTGTACAAGAAAAATTGTAACATCAAGGATATGTTGGAGAGGGGACATGCTTCCCGTTGTTTAGGAGTAAACAACAGAGGTATGTACAAGTGTATGGGATGTAAAGTATGTAGGTACAGCCACACTGGTTCTTATATTTTTTGCAACACTTTGATTTCAACAACACTGTTCCAGGTAGACTAGATTGTGGTAGTGAATGTATTGTCAACTTGGCTATGTTTAGTGGATGTCCAGCGTTCTACATGGCAATGTCCACTAGAAGTTTGAGGACACGTATTCTTGAACATTTGTATACTATAAGAACAAAAAATGTCAACAATGCCTTGTACAAACATTCCACTACGTGCATTAACTGGAAAAAGTTCACCTTCTCGGTTCTTGAGCCAGTGAACAAGGACATCAGGGGAGGTGATTATAGGAACAAAGTAGAACAGAAAGAAGTGGTATGGCAACTGAGACTGGCTTCTTACGTACATCCTGAGCTGAATGACACAGTCAATATAAAATATTTTTTAAAAAACAGAAAAGTTAATATTAAAAAATAAAGTTTTTATTTAGATGTATTTTTTACTGCAAACAGTAGTCTATGGGACTAAGTTATTGATGGTTCACTTCATTTGAATAATTGTTTTATTTTATTTATTTATTATTTATTTATTTATTTATTTATTTGTTTGTTTAAATTTGTTGACCGGGAGTGTCCGACTGGACGTAGGTCCATTTTCAGCGGAGGCCTGGGGAGAAAAGCTCCACAGTTAAAATAAACAGACAATATATACATTGGATTACATAGTGAATAACAATTTACATAGCAATTACTTACAACATATTTCCAGATGAAGAACATAGTACATCAGTAGACAACTAGAATCTTTATCTGTGAAGTGCATACCAGACATTAACAAATGTTACAAGAAGAAGCAGTTTGTGCTGTATAATAAGTACTGGCTTATGAGCATCTGAGCTTGCTATAATCAAGGTAGTTAGTGGAGTGGTAAGAAAGGTAGTGGTTGGATGGAGTGGATGATATTATAGTGGGAGTTGCAAGGGTATAGCCAGCATGTTTTTAGTTGTGCTTTTAGTAAAGTTTTGAAGTGGGTGCATGATGGTATGGAGGTAATTGTGGGTGGGAGTGAGTTCCATAATTTGGCTATGGCGCAAGATAATAGTGCTTCACCAGCAGAGTTATTGGCCTTAGTGATCTGCAAGTGATTTTTGCTGCTGGATCTTAGTGGTCTGGTGGTGCGATAGGGCTGGAGTAGATTCTGGAGGGATGGGACATTTAGTGGATGGTTTACTAGTTTGTGGGCGAGTGAGAGTTGATACCACTGAAGGAGGTGAGGGAGTTCAAGCCAGCCCAGTTCAGCAAGTGAGAGACAGTGGTGACTACGGTAGGATGCCCCTGTGGCGAATTTGGTGATTTTGTTGTAGCAGGTCTCTAGCTTGTTTAGATCACATTGCCTTAGGTTGGTATATATTGGAGAGGCATAAAGTAGGGTGGAGATAAGGTAGGAATTTGCTGTCGAAATCTTTGCTGCTTTGGTGAGAAATTGCTTATTTCTGCATAACGCTCCTAGTTTTTTGTGGACTTCTTTTTATAGTCATGGATATGTGAATGTCAAATTTTAGTTTGTCTATTTCCACTCCTAGCAATTTGGTGTGTTCAGTTGGGTATATAGTGGTGTTGTCTTTTGCCTTGATGTTAAAGTGAGAGTTGTTTTGAGTATGTTTGGTGGGTTGGAAGATGAGTAGTTTAGTTTTGTTTGGGTTGAGTATTAATCGGGCAACTGATAACCATGTTTCAACAGAGGAAAAGGCTTCCTGTTTGACTTTTTGCAGTTTTGGTAGGGACTGGGATGAGCAGATGATGGTCGAGTCATCTGCGTATTGTATGAGTGTGCCATGTTTGGTGGCAGAGGCTAGATTATTGGTGTAAACAGAGAAGAGTAGGGGTCCAAGGATGGATCCTTGGGGAACCCCTATGGAGACAGGTAGTTGGGGAGATATGTCATTCTGCCATACAACGGATTGTTGGCGGTCAGACAGGTAACTCTGAAACCAGTTGGTGACCGATTGTGAGAAGGATAGGTTATTGAGGACAGAGATAAGTTGTTTGTGTGGAACCATGTCAAATGCTTTAGATAGGTCTAGGAAAGTAGCAGAGGAGAAGTAGCATCTGTTTTTATGCTGAAGGACAGTGGGACAGTGTTAGTAAAGGAGAGTAAGGTAGTGGTGGTGCTATGGTTTGGTCAGAAACCATGCTGAGTACTGGAAAGGAGGTTGTTAGTAAGGAGGTAGTCTGAGACAGAGTGTATGCATCTCTCTAGTATTTTGGAGAGTGGAGAGAGAATAGCTATGGGGAGGTAATTGGTTAGTTCTGTGGAGGGTCCGCCTTTGTGGAGGGGAATTATATGTGATACTTTCCCCAGTGTGGGAACGTAACTTTCTGACAGAGATCGGTTAATCAAGATGGATACTGGGTAGGCCAGAGCATCAGCTGCGATTTGTAGGTATTCACTTGGGAGGCTGTCTGCTGCTAATTTGGTGGGTTTAAGTTTAGTTAAGAGTTTTTTTATGTTGGAGGTAGGTACAGGAGAAAAAGAGAAGGCAGTGGGGAGATTACTAGTTGAAGGTGTGGGTTGCAGGGGAGGGGGGTTGTGTTGTTTAGCTAGTGATAGTATGGTTTGGGTGAAGTGTGTGTTGAATGAGGAAGCAATATTTTCTGAGGAGTGAGGGATGTTAGGAGGGGGGGTACTGACTTTACCTGGGTGGAGGATGGAGTTTATGGAGGACAAGAACTGTTTGGGGCTGTGTTGTGAGGAGTCTAGGGCAGACTGGTAGTATTGGGATTTGTCCTGTTTTATCAGCTTTTTGACTCTATTGCGTAGTTCTAGGAATTTCTGTCTAGCTGAGGGGGTTTTGGTTTTGTGCCAGTGCTCCCAGGCTTTATCCCTGTTTTTCATTTCTGACTTAGTGGTTTTCTGTAGCCATGGGGAAGGTTGTGCTTTGGTTCTGGAGAATCTTATGGGGGCATGGTAATTAAGGATGTTCAGGAAGGTAGTATTAAAAAATTCAACTGCATCATCTAGACTGAGGTACTTTAGAGGATGCCAGTTACATTCTTTGAGGGATGAGATGAATGTGAGTGGGTTAAAGTTTAGTTTTTTACATATTTGATGGTAAGTTGTATGAGTTGAACAGCTTGTTATTCAATTAATTGTTCACTTGCTGACCATATTTCAAGTGTGTTTCTGTAGTAGAGAATTGTATTTCTGATGAAGTTGCCTTTGATGAATAGTGAATTAAATCATTTTATGATAAAAGACCTGGTTTTCTCCTGATTTTTGGTGTTTTTGTTATGCATTTTTCTTTGGTATACACTGCTGCTGTTCCTGCTGCCTTTTGTTTTTTTTAGTTGGCATTTTGCATTTGGGTATGGCTTGTTTATCAGGAGATGAAGACTTGGACATCACCCTGCATTCTACCCCAACTCACAGGGAGAATGTATTGGATGTACTAGTGACTACGGTTAGTGAGATGCAAAAATCCTTGACTGCTTTGGTTGCAAGAATTAAAGATTTGAATCCAGAAGGAAATGTCCTTGCTACTTGGACTGGAAGCCAAGTTTGTGCTAGGACTAATCAGACTGTTGTTCCTGGTTTAAACTCTGTCCCTGGTGTTTGGGGTGCTGATGGTGAAGTTAACAAACTCTTGTGTTTGAGTGTAGACCCCTATTGTGAAGAACTGTTTCAAGTTAACCAGGTTACAACTAGAAACAATGTCATGGTTATGCTTCAAAAGCTGTAATGGGGGTTAAAAAGGTACTGCTTTTTGCACATTGAAAACAAATACTTTGAGCACTGTGTGAAGGTGGGGATTGTTCCTAAAGGTCTCCATTTTTTTAAAATGCTGAACTGTGTCGCCATTGACAGTCCTTTTTTCAAAGATGTTACCATCTTCTTCAACAGTGCTGGCATGGATTTCATGAAACTGCTTATTAAAAACAATACCTGTCTATTAGAAAAACTGAGAGACAAACTCAGTTGTTTGGACAGTGACATTAAACAACTTATGGATGGTTGCTTTGAGGTTGTGGCAGAATATGAGCAGTTATTAGACCGGGTTGACAAAATGGAAAAACAGGTTACACAGCGCAAATCGAAGAAGACTCTAAGGGATTTGGCTGTGTACGAACTTGGCAAAGAGTTCTTTGATTATATTCCTAGTGGTGCTAAACCTGTTGGGAATGCAGAAACTAAACAGGGGCACGATTTAAGGGGCAACACTTCTAATAGAAGGGTTGAAAGAGAACTTCAGAATCCAGAGGTGGTGGCCCCTTTAAATTTCAATAATTCTGAAGCCAGTTTTATTGAAGGTGGTGATGTGAGTTCAACAGTGGGGAGGCGAAAAGCCAATGCTGTTACACACAATTCTGGTGATATGGGTGAGCATTCACAAACAAGAACTGGCCAGAACAATGGTTGTGACAAAAGTAACGTAGCCGACTTTAGTGCCAACAAGCCTTTTTTACAGGTGGACTACAGTTCTCGCAACAAGAGGAACAGAAGCAGGAGCAAGGGTTATCAAACCCGCAATCGGGGCAGGAGTGGACCACGGAGGTAGTTGGGCTGAATGACACAGTCGATATAAAATGTTTTTTAAAAAAACTGAAAGTTATTAAAAATAAAATTTTTATTTAGATGTATTTTTTACTGCAAACAGTAGTCGATGGGACTAAGTTTATTGATGGTTCACTTCAATTGAATAATTGTTTTATGAGTTGAACAGCTTGTTATACAATTAATTGTTGACTTGCTGACAGTATTTCAAGTGTGTTTCTGTAGTAGTGAATTGTATTTCTGATGAAGTCGCCTTTGATGAATAGTGAATTAAATAATTTTACGCTGAAAGACGTGGTTTTCTCCTGATTTTTGATGTTTTTGTTCTACATTTTTCTTTGGTATACACTGCTGCTGTTCCTGCTGCCTTTTGTTTTTTTTTTAATTTTTGTTACAATTGACATTGTTGACTTATTTGCAGTTATACTGCATAAACTGGGATTAGAATGGTTTGAAGACACTATTAGCCAAAAGGGTAACATTACTAATTATGAAATCTGGGTATATCTCAAACTTATGGAATTGGTTTTAAGATGCAAATTTCTTTATTTCAAGGGAGAGTTTTTTCAACAGATTAGTGGGGTGGCAGTGCGGGCATGTTGTGCCCCAAAGTATGCCAACATTATATTATCTGGGAGCAAAAATACATTTTTAACTCCCCTTTTGCAGATTGTTGGAAGTTATACAAGCACTTCCTTGATAATATTTTATTTTTTGGCATGACAGAGAGGAGAAACTAAAGGAATGTTTTGCTTATATTAACAATATGGTGTATTTTTTTAAATTTACATTTAATAGTCCATTTGATAGAATAGATTATTTAGATGTTACTACACACAAAGTATTGGAGAAGAAGAAATGTAAATCCAGTGTATACTGGAAAAACACTTATTTTAACTCCTACTTATATTTCACAAGTGCCTACTTGTACCAACAGAAAAAAAGTATACTTAATGGTCACTTTGTTAGAATATGTAAGATGATGTCTGATGAGTAGGATTTTTTTGAAGGAATATGATGCATTAAAGGATATGTTTTTGGAAAGGGGGTACACTCAATGTAATTGAAGAAATTAAAATGGAGGTTTTGAGGGGTAGGGATCTAGGTTTTCATCAGTCCTGGGAGGAGATGGTAGCATTAATTATAATGACAATGCTAACGTTTTTAGACCAAGAATTGGGAATGAAAATGAGGCCTGTTATAAAGGAGCTTTTGTTACTAACTTTAATGGTGATGCCCCTATTACTGAAAAGGTGATACAGGCAGAATGGGCAAAATTTGCTAGTCTATCTGACCTCATTCATGTGTTTAAAAATCCTTTTAAAGTTCTTTTTCGGAAGGGGCAGTGTATAAAGGATACATTGGAGTCCACCTGGACAGGGTGTAATGTAAAACTTAATAAGAAGACTGGAACATATAAATGTGGAGCCTGTAAATATTGTCCTTAAATATTACAAGGTGAAGGGCTGTACATCAAAAGTAGGGATAAGTAGATTTTGAGGAAGATATACATTAATTGTAATAGTATGGGAGTGATATGCATTGCTCTATGTTCAGGATGTGAGTCTTTCTATATTGGAAAGACAGAATGAATATTTAGAAAAAGGATTTCTGAACATATTTATGAGGTTAAAAATAAAAAAATAATGTCTTGTATAAGCATACTAGTAGGTGTAGCAAGGCTAAATTCCAGTTTTTTGTTTTAGAAGAAATACCAAAGGGTAATAGGAGTGCTCTGTGGGAGACTATAATAGAATACAAAGAATTATATTGGCAGTTGGTTTCCAAGCAAACAAGCCACCAGGTCTTAATGAATATATATCCATAGCTCCAGTTTTGAAGCTAAGAGCTTATGGTTGCCTTGAAAAATGGTAACCAAAATTTTGGATCGCAAGTGTTTAAGTTATTTTAGACTAGTTTATTTTAATGATTTAAATCTTTTAACATTATTTTAATATTTTAATATGGAAAATGTATACATCTGCTGATATTTATATGTATGTTCTAGCATTTTGTGTGTCATATTCTTCTATTTCTCTGTTTTAATCTATTGTTTCTTTAAATGTGGAGTTTAATTGGATAATGCAGTTTTACTTGGAGGTGGGGGTTACAGGATATTTCAAAGGAAATTGGTTTTAGTTCAGTTTGCATCTGATGAAGTTCGCAATTAGAAGGAAGAAAACATTGTGATAAAGTTAATTGCGTTTATGTGCTTTGGTTTAATAAATTTATCTCGGTTGCTGACTGCTCATTCCTCCGTGCTAGTTGGATTTTTTTTTATCTGTATCAATATTATATAATCTTCTTTCTTTCTTTTCTTGTTTTTCATTTATATTCTGTTAATACTCAATACTATTTGTCTAAGAATTGACTGCCTTCCTAACAAATTCTCACAAAACTGATGCAAACATAAATTGCCTATCTCTGCTGTCACTAAATCTTTGTTTTTTTATGCTTTTTTAATAATTTTGTCCCCTACCTCCCATGATCATTAAAACTCTATTCCTCAGTGTCTCATTCATTCCTCCCAGTTTGCCACCTCCTATAACACCAGTTGGGGAAACCTAGAGCTGGAAATTGTGACTGTCACCCAGTAGGGATTAGGAGATTCTTTTATACCTTCATTGACCACAAAGCATGGCACAATTCCTACTATACTGGATCCTGTGTGAGTGCACACTTCTGGACAGTTCACCATTATTGCTCAAGAGGAGGCACACTCCTTTGGTCCAAAGTCACTAGACATAAGCACTGCAATCTTACACCTTCTCCGAGCTAGTGCTCTTTTGGTTTTAGTACAAAAACACCATGGTCCTTGGAATGAGCGAGCCAGCTTCCACTGCTCACTTTCATTTATCCCATGCCAATGCACCAATATTCAGTTAGCTGGTCAAAGGCAGGTCATCTGAGCAGTAGTTAGGGCCAGCATTTCTGAAATATGGAGACAGTGCTTTATCATATTAATATTTACCTTAAAAATATTTTCTTCTTTCTTTCTCTCTTTCTTATATTCATTCATTGGGGGGAAACACCAGGTCCTGTTTTTTTTTTTTTGGGGGGGGATAGGTAAAAAACATGAGACAAAATCAGGAACATTCAAAATTCTGGACAATTGAGAGGAATGGTGTGATGTGAAGGCAGACATGTTGAAGTAATTATTATTGACATAGTTACTGTTACTTTTCTATAAAGATGCTGGCAGTGATCAACAAGATATTTTCATTATTGTGAGGTTTAGGATGAAGCTGAAAATGAGGCATGGGGTGGGGGACCAAAGGTCCAAAATCAGAAACAAATTTTAAATATTACTCTAATTTAATGGTGAGTGTGAAAGAGAGGTGAAGAAGAGTACAGGCAGGGTGGAATGGGTGGAGAAGAGGGACAGACGGGTACCAATAAGTGTGAAAGGGAAGGTCTACAAGAGGGTAGTGAGACCAGCTATGTTATATGGGTTGGAGACGGTAGCATTGTCAAAAAGGCAGGAGTCAGAGTTGGATGTGGCAGAGTTAAAGATGTTAAGATTTGCACTGGGTGTGACTAGGATGGACAGGAATTGGAATCAGTATATTAGAGGGTCAGCTCAGGTTGGACACTTTGGAGACAAAGCAAGAGAGGCGAGATTGCATTTGTTTGGACATGTGCTGAGGAGGGATGCTGGGTATATTGGGAAAAGGATGCTAAGGATGGAGCTGCCAGGTAAGAGGAAAAGAGGAAGGCCTAAGATGAGGTTTATGGATGTGGTGAGAGAGGACATGCAGGCGGTTGGTGTGAAAGAGCATGATGCAGAGGACAGGAAGAAATGGAAACAGATGATCCGCTGTGTCGACCCCTAACGGGAACCAGCCGAAAGAAGATGATGATGATGACTCTAATTTGCTTAAAAAATAATAGAGCAACAGTTTTTGCATTAACCGGTATTTTCTGAACAATGAGGTACGAAGCTGTAGTGTTTGACATAATTGATTAATCTGTAATTGTTAGTGGTTTACCTGAAAATCACATATTTTGTTGTTTTCTCATTATTCTGGCTTTGTAGCTGTGTACATCATCTTGGAATCCTTGTAATATTTTAATGTGTGGTAACTGTTTACTGAAGTGAAAGTGAAGTATATTGTATAGTCATCAGATGTTTGAATTGCACACAGATATGGTTATAACTACTGAGCTGGGGATGGCTGAATGAAAGTAAATGACCCTCTTGTCATTTGCTCACTTTGTACATGCCTCTCAACCAGGAATCATCAAAAATCTGGACAAAGGCCCATGAAAAATAGGTAAAAATTGGGGTGCTCATTAAAATAAAATTTGCATACTTAATCATGTAACTCCACCCACTCCAATGGGATTGTGGGATACCAATATGATTAAAGTCACTAAATAATAAATGATGGCAGAAATTTTAATTTTAAACTTTATATTCCTCAGAAAATATATTACAATTCAAAACCTATTCTAACAACTACTGTATATGCAGAATACAGGAAACAGCCCCAATACTAAATAGACACACCGTAAAAAAGGAGAACAAATAAACTGGTAGCAAAATACGGTGGTCTAACCACGTAGTGTGTTTCGTAGCAAAAAAATGTTCAAACAAGAATGCTGACAACGTCTCCAAAGCTCAAAACACAGCTGACCAAAGTTCACTTAAAAAAGAACACACTTGCAGCTTCTCCAAAGTTTAAAACGTGTTTAATCCATCAAAAAGTAGTAAGCGCTTTCGCGTAGGTTCTGAGGAAGCGTAGGTGAATATTTTGCTACCAACTACTGTATATGGTTTTAAAAGAACAATTTTTAAATTTGGGCATTTGTCCCACCATTATTTTTGGTTTTAATCAGATTTCTTCTTCTGAGAGATTGAGAGGTATGGTACTTATGTGAATTGGGGGGTCCAGCTGCCACTGCTAGCAGCCTCAGTTTTACCATTTTAGTGAGTAGTAGCTGCTGTTGAGGATGGACAAAAATGCAAAAAAAAAAATGTTTGTTAACATTATATTCCACAGGCCTTGTGTTACTGCTCCAGAGGGCCACTTCCCAAGTTCAAAAGATCAACTTTTATGACCTCACAAGAACTTCACATTATACAAAAAAAAATCTAACAAACACTAAGGTACAGATATTTAGATTGTTGTGCCTAACAAATATAACCATAGGTTATCATGCCTACAACAAAGCATGTGTGCGCAGTAAAGAGTTAGCTGCGGGGCATTATCTGTATTTGTCAGAAATATCACCACCTCACATGAAATTATTCATGACCTTAATTTAGAACTCCTGGAGATCTAAATCACCATTAAAAAAATCAGCTATTACTCTGTTAATAGCCACAGATCTCCACCAATGCCTCCCAATAATTGAGAAAAGTACCTTAACACCACTGAGTGGTTAAATATCAAATCAAACACCTTCTTGCTAGGGGGTACAATCATCCAAACATTGAGTGGCACACCTACACATCTAAAAATGGGATATGATTGGCATTTCCTAGACTTTTTAATACTAGTGGAAATTGTAAAAGCTACCCTTGCGAATGTCATATATCTTTGACTTGGCCATTACCAAACTAGCTCCCACCTGTACCTCACTTTGCATCTTCTCATCCGTAGTGAAATCTGTCCATAAGTCACTTTCTCTGTCAGGTGTAGTGATATCGCCCCATCACCAAGCCACCTTTAGAGACTTCTCCATGGCAAACCTACTTCATCTTGTACAAGACCGAGACAAAAATTCCCAATAATCCAGGAAAATGGTCACAAATGAGAGCGCTGCCACATTCACTTCCAATTTGTAGCAATATTGCAACAGCTGTGTAAAAAATTCAGCACCTGTCCACCCTAAATATAATTGTAAATTCAAGCAGAAACATTTTTGGTGGAGCTACCTTATTAATAAACTATACAACAAAACAGGGAACATAATAAGTTTAAAAACAAAAATCTCCCTCCCCTACCTTGCGACCACAGTGAAACATGCCATAAAAGAACTTAGGAGCACAACCAGAAAATGAAAAGCAGAGTTTGAGATTAAGGTTGCTCTGTATACTACAGGAAATTGCAAATATTTCTTCATTTGTGACAAGAAAGTAAGGAATAATATCCAACAATGTACTGGACTCGTGTATAATATTACACATTCTGATTTCAAGGATATAGCCAATATATAAGGAGACAAATTTAGTGATAACTTCCCATACCACTTGACAAAGTTGCCCCACTATTCATGAAGAGTATTGCAAAACTAAATATCTTCACATCTGAACATACACAGAGGTTTTGTTTATGCAAAATGTTTGTTAAAATATTAAAATCCTGACAGATACTCAAAGTACATATATATTATCATTCTAATTGTATGATCAAAGAGACAACATGGGCAGACAAAAACAATCAAGCATCAAGAAGCACAACACAGGCTTGCTATTGTACAGGGTCAGTTATAACTTCTCCATTGGCAGTACAGTGTCAGGAGTCAGGAAATATGTTAAATGCTATTTACGCACATAAAACCACTACCAGCAAATTGTCACTCAGAAATGATTTCCAAGCCAAGTCCCTTGCTAATAGAGGCTGGCAAACTGTAGCACAGTGTTATTAAGCTAACTGGCCTTCCCACAGATTGCTCTCTATATATTCAAACTGCAAGACTGCATTTATTCCACTGCATAATCAAAAGGGGATATACTCAAAACAGCTTGAATGACAACAGTCAAAAAGAAAAAGCGAGCACAGGAGAGACAGAGAAGCATAGGAAATGTATATATCTGTAATCAATGGAAGTTCTGAACAACATCCAGACATTTCAAAGTCACAAAGATATAAAGAAACCACAAAATCTAATTATAGCAGAAGCAGTTAGCAACATCCATCTGTGTACACATATCATAGAAAAAAAAAATAAAAATCTTACATGTAACAACTGTACATACCTTCTACATTTAGGAATTATTCTTCACTCAGCAATCAACTTCTCTCTCACAGCCCACCCCTTATCCATCACCCTGTTCATGTTAGCACAATTCAAATCAGGGCTGAACAGTCATGTACATAATGCCCACTCTTACATCTCTCATTTCAATGGCCACTTAAATTACTTTTTCCAGTCGATGTTTATGAAACCTTCATCTAGTTATACTGTGAAATTCCTACCCCATATATTCTAGCTTTTCATAATATGCCTACTCATCCTATCTTACGTCACATAGTCAAACACTAATGACCAACCTGTCACAATCTAAAGCTCCAAAAAGAATATGAGAAGGCAAAAAAGATGGGAGGGGAGCCACTGAGCAAGTTAGTCAATCCAGCAACTAGTCCAGAACCTTAACATAATGATTTGGAGAAGAAAGAAGCACTTGTAAGTCCTTTAAACCCAGTACACAGTCTGAATGTGGCACAGATACAAAAACATACGATCCAGCCAGCAGAAGCAGCAGCATACCTCTCAACATTTTCACTAAAGAATTTTGGGCAAAGTCAAAAGCAATGGGGGAACTCAAATTAAACATTACCGTATTTCACTTAAAAAGTTGTTAGGATGACAGGCTTTACATAAACATTTTCTGAACAATAAATATGTAATAATAATTTATGACAATACTGACTTACTGTAATCCCCAATTATTTACAATAAAATAAAAAAAATAGGAGGAAGTAGGACAAAAATATGAGGTAAAATCAGGTACTTTTAAAAAGTATGAATAGCAGAGATGAAGAAGAAGTGGAAGATCAGTTATCCAAAATAATAATGGCAAACAAATCTGAGCAGGAATAGTGAAACAGACAAGCAGAGAAAATACAATTCTGATTTTTTAAAGATGCTGGTATAGAAAACATACTTACCAGCTGTCATGTCTGTACTCTTCTGAACTGTAGCAAGCAGGTCCCCCCTTCACTTCTACAAAGTTTACACCAATTACAGTAGCTAGACTGGATTAAGGATTAAAAGAAAACCCCAAATGAAAACTAGGAAGTCGCTTTCATGTTTTGTGGCCTTCCCACCTTCCGGGGACATTTACACTTTTTAGTCAGGCAATAAACACCTTCCATACAAAACTGGGATGAAACAATAATAAAAACAAAACACTTGATGAGTTGTAAATTGCAGTGCAGTCTGAAATTATGGAGTTTTCATGCACTACACAACCATTTTTTTTTTTTAATAAAGCTAATGTGGTGTCTCCTAGGTACTAGTGCTTGCCCTGTTGCTACCCCCCCCCCCCATTCACATTATTTGTATTGTAATGCATCAGTGCTTATGCCTCCTGACATTCTTGTGTGTTGGGCTGGGGCCAGTGTGATCATTGTTGCTTTAACATTCTTCACAATCTTCAGACGTGTGCATAGAGGGTAACTATAGCTTGTATTGGAGCAGTATACTGTTCTAAGAGTAACAAGTCTGAAATATTACTGTGATCTTTATTTTTTCCACTGTCTGTACAACTGAATATCGTATGTGTGTATAGGTAGCTGTCTTTTGGTAGAGGGTAAGGAGGCATGCTGTTTGTATATGTCTGGCAGCAACAAGATTTTGTTCTTTCAGTTTTTTCCCATTATGTTGTCTGAGAGGAACACAGATGCTGGTTGTCTTTTGCAGGAAGGTGAGAAAAGACATTCTCTCTCTCTCTCTCTATATATATATATATATATATATGTATATATATATATGTATGTATCACAGCAGCAACAACAATTTGAATTAAGACTGTGGTCATTTGTGTTTTCACTTTCATTCCATTCTAACACCAGAGGTTTTTTTGAGTGGTGGTAGGGAAGCAGGTACAATTCATGTATATGATTTATATAGCCTTGCAAGCATTTGTCTTCTTGGTTTATTGTGAACTGGTGTTTTATTAGCTGTGAGTATTAAGCTGCCTTGAATATAACTTATTTATTCATTGAAATAAAAAATGTAAGACTGAATTTCTTTTCTTACTCATGATTTTTATACCAAAAGATACTGGAAAAGCTCTGAAATACACCTTAGTGCACCTAGAATTCCATGGCTTGCACAGACCCCTGCTTAATGCAGTTATTACAATGTAGCCTTCTTCAGTTAGGATCTGTTGAAAAGATGTAAGAAAAGTAAAGTAGAACAGTAAAACAACTTTCTATAGTTGCGATTTTGATTAAGCGATCATTGGATAAAAAAAGGTTGTTTAAAAATCTCTGAAATGCACCCAAGAGCATCTAGGACTCCTACAGTATTTGGAGACCACTACTAAACTTACTTCAGGAGCTTACTCCACAGTTATTTCAGTGCAGTCCTGGTCAGTAAGGGTGTTTTGAAAGGATGCATGAAAAAGCAAAGATGAAGAGTAAGACTGACTTTCTTTTCATAAAAAAAATTGTTTAGGCCCCCATTGGCTGAACAGGTTATTTAAAGAACTATGACATGCACCTCAAAGTTTCTAGAATCCCTAGGGCTTCTTGGGGCCTAATAAACACTAGATGTCTGCCTTGATGCAATTCTTTTCCCAACAGTTATCAAGAGTCCAGCAATGAAGAAACATATTTTTTTTTTTTGTTTAACACCTTTATTGAATTACCACTTGTGATATAGGCAAAATTGCAATTACACAAAACTAATCAAACTGTATGAAATTAACGTTAACAAACATTATACTTCACATACATTGTTATATATCATATAACCTAAGCAACATTACATAAATTCAATTCCTGCCCCCTTTTTTATACATGAAACATCTTTATTAAACCATCACTTACTACATAAGCAATCATGCATGTATATAAATGAAAACAAACTACACCGACACAATCCTAGTTGCAGACATTTTACATCACAAACCATACTGACACACTCCCAGCTGCAAACATGATACATTTCTTACGATCTACCCAATCATTTTTTTCAGTCATGTCCCTGTCAATGTTTTAAGATTTACATCCAGCCCTGGTTTTTAAAGGAATAAATTTTAAACAAATTTATAAATTATTATGGTAATAAGGAACTGTATTATGTAGAAATTTGACTTAATCTATTATATTTTGTTAAAAAGGGCAAGACAGAACTTATTGCCTCAAATCTCCTAAGATGTTCTGTTTGGGGGATCTTATATTAAAGCCATTCATTCCCACTTATTCTTTTCTTTTCCCTACTGTGTGATGGAATGTACACAGTTTTGATGTTCAATCAATGGAGTGAGGCCCCCTACCACAAAAATTAAGATACTTAATGCTGCTGAGGTTAACAGTACATTATTTATATCTCTAAATGTGCATGGCTAAAATCGTTGTATTAAAACAAATAACATGAGAAAGTTACCACAGTATTTATTGTCTAATGTCTCTTTATTTGCAAGAAATTCATTTGGAGGGAAGCATTCACATTTGTCCGTCTGTAGAGGTTTTCATCTTACCTTAATTAATTCAGTGAACAACTGAGCTGTGGTGGCACTCATCTTTCATTCTAATAACATAACATTTACTAACAAATTCTTAGTAAAGATGGAAGAATTCTGTAGGTAAACATACACTATAAGGCTCAGATATATGCAATTAGTTCAGTATATGTTCCTTTTCTTGGTAATGATATTGCAAGATAGCTTTTTGGTTTTCCAGTATTCATTAGCTTCACTGGTGGAAATATAATTATAGTAGGTGACTATAAAGTAAACCTAAATAATTTAAGTTCTAAAAGTAATATAAATTATGCAGTTTTTGAATATATATGTCGTAATTGAATGTTTAGATGTGTAGGGAGTATGGTACTTCTGGGATGGCATATTCAGATCTTAGCACCAAGACATTGTCAAGGTTAGACTATCTTTTCATGTCTCCTCTACTTCTTTTCTTAATTATTGTGAGCATATGAAAATTCAACACAGGCCCATTTCAGGTCATGCACTAGTTATTCTGAATTTAAATCTTCAGACCATATGCATTTTTTAAACAAGAAACATTGTTTTTAAATCATCACATATGACTTGGGTAATCATGCATTCATATAAATGAAAACAAACCATATTGACTTACATTATATATCACAAACCATACTGACATAATTTTAGTTGCAAACATTATACATCACTTGTAAACTATCCGGCCATTGTTAGTCTAACATTACATATCTCATTCAAATCCTGCGTTCTTTTAAATCTCAATCCACCTTTGCATGTACTCTGCCCACAATTTCCATTTTTTCCTATGTAATTTGCTCCTACCCCTTTTCTAAAGATCCCAGTTCTAGTTGTTTTATCTCTGTTACTATATTCACTACTTCTAGTATAGTTGATTTAGACTTTGATTTCCATTTTTCTAGTAATTGCTTTTTTTGCAGCCACCATAACTAGATTCAGCAAGGCCATACTATGTCTAGGCAAATCCGATACTTTATCATAGCTCAAAAAATGTTTTCTTAGTTACATCAATTTGCTTACCCTGTATCTCTGACAGAGTAGTTTGCGGGGAATCTTTAATGTCTGTCAACTCATTACACTCCCAGAAAATATATTTCCAATTACCTGTTTCTTCCCCATCACACCTCCAACATTTGCTCTCTACCTGAGGAAAAATTCTTTGGAGTCTACTTGGGGTATAAAATTACCTATGTAAACATTTCCAAGCAAAGATCCTAAACCTTCTATACTTTGTTGTATATTTGGGAGGCATACACATATCCCCCATTGTTTCTTTGTGAATTACTTATCCAGTCGCTCTTCCCAATCCTTTCTAACCTCTCTGATTGATTCTTACAATTAGCATGCAATATTATGTATGCTCTACTAATTATTCTTTTTTAAATATCAGCTTCTGTTCTAGATTCTGCTAAAAACTCTACCAGTGCTGGTCTGTGACTTAGGATACCCCTATTTCTTTCTCTTTGCCTATACTCTGATATCAATCCTTGATAGGGAAGGCAGTCTGTAGCCTGCAGTCCAAGTAAATTCTTGGCCTCTTCCCAGTCTATTACCTTTCCCTCTCTATTTGCTCCCAATACATTGGTTCTTTTCCCAATTTTCTCCAATAAATTCCAACTCCCTCTTGCCCATTGTCTGTATGTCTAATTGCAGTCATCCCTATTTCAGAACATATGTATTAAACCCATTAGACATATCATTATATGATTTTGTATACCTTTTCAGATATCAGAGGCTTATTGGAGTCAAAATGATACTCCAGAAGTTCTTTTATACTAAAGGCTAGACAGCATTTAAACTTTTACTTTTGGGTTCTCATCATTGAAAAATGAAAATAAATAATTAAATAAAACATTGTGTGGCAAATATAATCAATAATATATTTTTTAAGTTTATATATATATATATATATATATATATATATGTGTGTGTGTGTATGTGTGTGTGTGTGTTTGTGTGTGTGTGCATATATATATATATATATATATATATATATATATATATATATATATATAGTTGAGAAGCTGATTAATTTTGAGAAGTACAGCCATTGAAATCAGCTAGAAAATAATGTCAAAGCTGTTTTGAAGTAACATTATGAAATACTAGCATTCCTTTATTGAAGAAATTCATATCTCAGGTAAGAGCAAAAAGACAGTTTTTTAAGAGTTTTGTCACACAGCATTAAATATAGCAAAACATCTCTGTATCCTTAGTGAAGAAAATATGTTAACTAACTCTTTAGAAATAAATATCATTTTTGTACTTACTGCCACAAGTCATTTGATTTTTCTGGTGTTCCTCTAGAACAAAAAGATCTTGATTTGTGTACAAAACTTTGTTCATTCTGCATTCCTGAAAGTATTACTCTTGATATATTTAAAAAAAAATACACAACTTCCAAATAATAAGGCTGCTGGACCTAACATCCTTCAAACAGAGTTTCATAACAAATTTGGTATTGTCTGGTCCCTTACTGATGTTGCTTCAGACATTTGCAAATCCAGAAGTTGAAATTGAGTCTTATTTTACTGTTGCCAAATTGAATGATTCCAAAACCAAAGACTGAAATTGTAGATCTAGTGCTCTGTTAATTTGTGATTATAAAATCAATACAAAATTAGTAAATAATTACCTAATTAAAATATTATCTGAAATTAAAAAAAACTACTAGAAATTATTGTTTAAAAAACAGTGCCACATTTTGTTTGATGACACAGTCAGATATTTTCTTTACTGCTACTAGAAAGACTGAGTTTTCAATTATTTATCAAACTTTGTTTTATCATTGTAAATGGGATTGATTCATCAATTAAGGATCAAAAGTGGGGAATATGTTGGAGCTGCCCCTTCTCCCCTACTTTGTATCTTCTCAGTTTAAATCCAGAATTTCTAGTTTTTGAAAATGCTGAAAAAATTATGCCCACTAGTGATAAAAGACCTTATTTCAAAATATGCGGTATTTGCAGATTACTTGATATTAACAATTACCTCTGTTGAATCTTCATTTGCTAATTTTTTTTCAAATTTTACAATGCGTCCAGCCTGCCATGTGATATAAAAATCAGTCCAAATAAAACAAAAATGTTGATGCCAACTAAAAATAAACCTCTTTACTTAAAAAAAATCTAATAGTTTCAGAATTAAAAGGAAGAAATTGGTCATGTAATCCAAAAAAATGATCATTAAATGTTAAATAAGACTGACCTATAGAAAAATAAAGATTTCTAAAATGTAATATTTCTTAAACTTATCCTCTGCAGACCACGTACATTTTTGAAGTTAAAAATGTTTTATTACTGAACTATTTTTATTAAAACATGTTGCTCCCACCATTATATAGTTGGTACCCTTAAAGATAAGGGCTAGAGTAAATATTTATTCAGAAAAGATGCCCCTGCATCTCTTGGCAAGCTCTCTTGACACTAGCAAATAAGGGAGGGTATAAAATGCTGAACACAAAACTTGCTTTTTGTGTTTAGTTCAGGCAAAACATTTTGACCTGACTTTTGATCCAGAATCATAGTGAACAAAATTATTCAGTTACTTTTGTCACATTAGGCTTTTCCACTTCATAGGTTGTGTGGGCTTTTTTTATTAGAGCAAGTGAATATATATATAGACTGTCATTCTTTCCTTAGTATTTAATTTAGTTGGCTTCCTTTCCCTGTTTGATGCCAAGCAAGATAATGTGAATCTTTCATGAGTTTCTCTTCATAAATTCCTTAGTGCTGATTAACACATTCATTTGTGAGCTGTTTCTTCTCATTCAAATCTAGCACTTTTTATAATTAAGACGACTTGTGTGTTTGCTACAATACTTTTAATTTTTATTTAATTCTTCATTATGTGGATTTGAAGGTAACCAGATTGTTAACCAGACTTACAGATGTTTTTAGATTTGTATGTTATGAAGAACTATTCAAAATCTTGGTGTAAAGAATTAAGTAATAATTTAGAAAAATTGGAATTTATAAATATCAAGTGTTCCTGCAATCAGAATTTAGGCTGATTCAGAAGCAAAATAATCCAGAAAAAGATCTTTTATTTGGCCAACTGGTTCCTGAGAAAATGGGCTGATACCTGCTCAGTAGGAGTGTTGTTTTGGGTATGGTACTATTAGTACTTGGGTGCACATGTGGTCATCTTTTCCTTGAATACAGACCAAATATTCACTCTTATTAATGGTTCCCATCTTCAGTTTACTTATGATCTTTGGATTTTAGGACATTCAAATCTTCAAGATTAAACAATGAAATGTTTCATTTGTGTTACCCATATGATCCCAAAAAGCCTTGCAAACTAGAACAACATCATACCTTCAAATCATTTGTTTCATTGTCACAGAGATGGTAATTATTTAATGAATACTTAATGTCAAAACAATTATTGTTCAGGGTAAACAGCAGAAGGGATGGGGAGGAGTCTCTTTAACATTTGGAAGGGCTCTTTTTGTCTTTGCATATTACATTATTGTACTGTATCTTTTGAATTTCTGTGAAACCATGTTAAATATACTCAAATTTATGTCACTGACTTTGTGGCATAGATGAATAGAGCCCTGGCTAGGACACAGATGACAAACAGTTATTGGCCTCAACACTGGAGGAACTGATGAGGAGGAGAAAAATAAATGAGACTATGCATGTTAGTCTCTCCTGGGAGGGGAAAGATGTTGGCCATAAATGCACCTTTCCTAGAGGAGACTGAAAACCCACAGAAGCATTTACTTCAAGGCAGGTGTGGTCATCTATGGACTTACATGACCTACAGAAGTGACATTTCTTAGCTATGCCCATTGTATGCCTAAACCCAGTACTGCCTACTGGATATATATATATAGGGAGAACTATAGGACAAAGGAGAAAGCCTCTGACCACACCACAGATGATGTCATCCAACTCTTGCCCTGACAGTAACAAACAAAAGGCTATTGCTCTATTAGGAATGAATGGACCAATGATCAGTAGACCAAGTACAGGAAAGTCATGTGGGACTGAGCAAAAAAAAAAAATAGAAATAGCTTACTCAAAGCAGCCTGAAAAGGGCAGCAGCAAGCGACAATGCAACCATTTTTGTAAATATACTACTGTGTGGCTCAGGGTAGGGAATTGCTAGCACGAACTTATAGAGTCTTTCAAGTATATTCATTTTTCAAGAGCATTCCATCTTGGGTAAAAATGTCAAAAGAGGATTATGATCAAGTATTTAATTTATATCTAATTTATCAGTTCAAGGCACTGATGTCAAGAAATACACCTTGAGAGGGTGTGAACCAAAGTCCAACAGGTGAATTTTGCCATTAATGTCAAAAACACATAATGAGTTGGTTATGATTGCAGAGGCCTGATCACAATTTTTGTAGTGGTTAATAGCTTTATCTGCTCAATGTACTACTAGTTCCAGAAGAAAAGTGTAGGAATATGAAGTCAGACAGCAAGTAAAATTGAAATAGCCTTGTGAACAAACAGCTTTAAAAGCTGTTAAATATTTCACTCAGTGACATCTTTTAGTTTTTTTGGCAGTGTTCTGTGGTGGCTAGGACTGGTTGCTGTTAATGCTGTACATTAAGACTAGAGTTTAACAGTGCTAAAATTAGCTATAACATCACTTTAAGCAGCTTCATTTTGTTAGTAATGTACTTAACAAATACATATTTCCTTAAAATTGCCTTGGCACTGTGTGCACTATAGTAATGTTACAAAAAAGTACACATCCTATTACCCATTTATTTGCTGCAGAGTCCCATCTTCCTCTGATACACCCACATCTGTGTATTTTAAGAGCCACCCATATCTACATTTGTCTGTAAGTCAGGTGCTACCTATATTGCATTACATTACAGAAATAAATAGGAATTCAAAATACATGGGTTATATTCTTCATACAAACCTGAGTATAGACACAAAATGCATACCTTCCAGCTGTTATTTATTTTACATTGCTACTGGCTGAGTAGGTAAATGTTGGTTCTTGCTGTCCTTGTAGGTTGAAGCCCGAGTTGTGTAATTGTTGGGGTGTGGGACATTCAACCAAAATACTCTGTTAGAAGCACAAAATAAAAAAAATGAATTGTCTAGGTTTCCATTTAATGCTTCACACACATTATTTTCTGTGAAGAGCTTGGCCACCACACCTCTCATACTAGGGATATGCCCTGGGTACCCCCGATACATATAGTACTGCTAGTACTGAGTTGACTACAAACCTCCTGCTTCATGCAGGAAGCTGCATTTTTGCACCAATGATATGTATTGCAATTAACTGTGTGGTTACTACATATCAGCGTAGGATGAAATATCCTTTGTGATGACCTTTGCCCACCTACTAAATTTTTGTGTTTCTTTGGCTTAAATATGTTTTTATAAATTTGACCAAATTAAAAGTGAAAGTATCTCCTACTACCATTTAGCATTACTACAGGCCTAGGTTGTGTACTGCTAAGTGTCTGTAGTACTTTTGAGAGGCTATTTTTAAGTTAAAATTATATGATATTTAGAAGGATTAGTATTGTGACATAGCATAATGTATTATGTGATCAGGATCTCCTGTAGAATTCACCATGTAGCACTTTCCTAGATGTAACAAGATTAAGTTAATTATCACATGAGGTATAGTGGATGTCTCTACTGCCTTCATGGGCTGAATGGATCCACCAAAAATGCCATGCAGCAAGGCAAACGATACAATGTTACATAATGATTGTAAGTAATAAGCACAGAGTCTACATCAATCCATGTAGTATCATGAATGCAGTACATGTGCTTCCTCACCCTCCAAATAATGCAGACATAAAATGTATGTAGAGTGGCATACTGTCCTCCCCAATCTAATATAGTGCAGTGCTCTCCCTCATACCTCCAAACTATACTAATGTATAGTGCTCATTGTTTAGGTGCTCTCTCTCTCTCTCTCTCTCTCTCTGTCTCTCTCCCGCTCCTATCTCTTGTGAGATTCACTGCTTTTTATCTAATGGGTAACGCATGCCAACCCTCATGAAAGTGTAGTTTCTGTTATCTAATGTCTGTTTCCCAGCCCATTACTTCATTGTCCAGGGGCAGTCCACTCCCATCTCATTCTTTGCTATGTGCATTACATTGAATCACTCTGATCTACAGAACCTGAGCACAGCATGCAAGTGAGTCTTGGAAATATTACTAATGCAGTTAGTTTTGAATAAAATTAAATGATGCCAGGCTGATGTAACATGCATACACAGAATGCAAGCAGAGCTGCTTATGCAAGTGCTGGCATGGTGGAGACAAGATAACCAGTTAAATGTCTGCAGAGAGGAGAAGCATTTAACAGAAGTGCCTACAGGAACCAGGAATACAGTCTGCTAATGCAGGATGGTGGAGGAAACAAGGGCATTGTGTGTTGTCAGGGAGAGGGTCTGGGAAGCAGCTTAGGCTGCGGTACTAACAACAGTAATTCTGGTATACATCTAGGACCATTACGTCATGCCACTCTCTCTCAGAATTAAAGGTACATCATATACACCACAGCAGCCTGCTTCTGTGGCTTCCATTGTTCTATAGTCTGTGGGTGGTATGCAGATTGGTATAAGACTGTGGTGTTGTTTGCATGATTTAACTCTGAACTAACTTGTAGTGATTTATGTAGCACCTAAGAATCGGGAATAACCAGTGCTAGCTTCCACCCAGTGACTATAAAGCAAATAATAAAAAGTCAAACAAGTCTTCTGAGAAGTAAGGAATTATTTTGTAGAGCATTAACTCCAGATGCCATGGACTTGAATGGTGTGACTAGTTGGTTAGACTTCCTGAGCTTCAGTTTTCAAGCCTGACATTTGAAATGATGCTCACATTCATAATTAATATTGCACTGTATTATGGGGGAGTAAGGCATATGCTCTGTTTTGATGAGTGGAGTGGACCTGAGGTTCTGAGCTAGAGGGAGGGGTGCTGCAGTACTGAGGTCAGTGGGGGTAATGCACTCGTGAGGTGGAGTAGGGGTATTTTGTAGTTGAGCTAGAGGTTGGCATATTACACTGATCAGATGAGGAGGAATATTGTACTATGAGGAAGGGGCATGGGTATTGTACTAGAGAAATGGGGTGATGGGGGAGGGGCAGAGGCAGTACTGTGATGTAGACATAACTCTCAACTTCTTAGTGCAAAAAATCTGCATAAAGCCTGACATAATGGAGGGATAAAGGATAAAAAAACAGGGACAGATTTTAAATATTGTTCATATAAACTTAGAGAGTTGCTAGAATAACATGATTTGTATTAGCATGCTTTTTTCTGAAGGATATGAAGTCTGAAACACAAATATATGTAATTATTTACTGACTTCATTCCTCATATCATCCCAGTGATTTACCAGAAAACCATAAATTTTATGAGGAACTGTCCAAAAACACGAGGAAAAATCTGGGCATTCTGCAAAAATCTGGATAGCTGAGAGGTATGGATATAGAGGAGTAATGCACTGTTGATATCAGGCCAGGGGGGCATTACTGCAATGAGGTGGGGGCAGGAGAATTACTTTATGTATTTATTGCCTTTTGTGTACTGGGATGGTCAGACTAGGCACTTAGGCCCATTTTCAGTGGTGGCTCATGGGGAAAAGCACCATTAGAGGTACAAAAATTACAAGGCGTTTACTAAGAAAAATAATCTATTTCTTAACAGTAGAAATGGGGTTTTAGAATCATCCAGTCCTCATGTCAGAGGTTAATACAATTTTATTTCTATAGGAGTAATGTACAATAATAAACATGTTACATTTACCTATACAGCAATATACAAATTTCATTTACATCGGAGGGATGAAAAGAAGTATATAGTTATAAATATAGACACGATTTATTTACATTTATAGGGATAAGGTAGGAGAACTAGAGAGTTAGGGGTTAGTGATAGTCAAAAGATCTGAGAGAAAGTTAGACAGTTTGTCTACAAGAATAGAGCCAGGAGAAGTTTAGATGTTGTTTTAGGTTGTGCTTAAAGATAGATGAACAGCTGTCCAGTCTAAGTGGAACAGGCAGAGTTCCAGTGGCTGGTGACATAGGATTATACACTTTGAAGTGTAAGCTCTGAAAATAGCTTGGATAACCCAGGATTGATTAGTTGAATTTACTCTGAACCAATTAGGGTGTGTGTGTGGGGGGGGAATGAACCTTCTGAATTAGCTCATCACTCTTAGGTGGAAGGCTACAGGAACATGCCTAGAAATGTGAGCTCCATTTGAGCTCCTAGGTAGAGACCAGAGAGACAGCAACAGCATTTGCTTTGGAGGGAGGGACATCTGCAAGTTGTCACTCACAAAGGAAAGTGTCAGTCCCATAAAATTCATTTTGCATGCTCAATAGTGTAATGCATATGAAATGCTGTTCCAGAGCTAGTAGATACGTAATAATGGGTGGGGGGAGTTTTTTTTTTTTTTTATAGATTCATAGATTAGTACTAAGCTAACTGCTCTTACGAGCCATTTTAAGCTTAGCCAGTTATCCCTTGTGAGACTCAAACCCTGCACCTTGTGTTTGTAAGGCAAACACCTTAACCATTAGGCCACCCGAGTGGGGGGCCATGGGTTGAATAGTTTAGGTGAATGAGAATGATAACTTTTCTCAGGAAGTGGAGGCTGAAACAGTTATGTGGTTTAAGAAGGAATGAGGTCAACTTAAATGGATTATGGTGGACATGGATAAGGAATATCAACCTTTAAGAAAATTAAAGTGAACCTAAAAGATTAGAATGAGCAAGCTAAGCAACTCGTACAACTTTATTAAATGATGCCTGGCTATCTGCACACATACCTTCATAGGAGTGTTCCTGTAACTTCCCACCTAAGAGAGATATGCAAACTCATATGGTTCATTCTTCTTCTACCCCTACCCCAGTTGGTACAGTCTGTGCAGATACGTCTACAAACAATCATCAATCACAGCACATTTCTTAGTGGTACAGCAATAATATATGCACATATATACATGTGTGTGTGTGTGTGTGTGTGTGTGTGTGTGTGTGTGTGTGTCGTATATATATATATATATATATATATATATATATATATAAATATATATATATATATATATATATAAATATATATATATATATATATATATATATATATATATATATATATATAAATATATATATATATATATATAAAATATGTATATACACCCTCACACCCAGACACATACACACATACACACTGATATATATATATATATATATATATATATATATATATATATATATATATATATATATATATGGGTCTACTACGGTTGATTGAAAACTCACTTGATTGAAAATGAAATTACTAGCACCACTTCACTGAAAGCTCACTTGACTGAAACTCATTTCGTTGAAAGTCATAAATGGCCTTTTCCTCACTGTTGTGCGATCCTGGAGTTAGTATATAAAATAAGTAATATATTCTCTTTTGGAAACAGTTATTTATTGCACTTGTAAGTATCACTGTGTATAGTTTAAAATGTTTATAATATGTGGGGGGACTGTGCCCCCCCCCTTACTTTATATACTAACTCCAGGGTCGCACTACAGTGGAGAAAAGGCCATTTATGACTTTCTACAAAATGAGTTTCAGAGAAATTAGTTTTCAGTGAAGTGGTCCTAGTAATTTCATTTTCAGTCAAGTGAGTTTTCAATCAACTGTAGTAGACCCATATATATATATATATATATATATATATATATGCATATATATATATATATATATATATATATATATATATATATATATATATATATATATATATATATATATATATATATATATATATATATATATATATATATGGTTCCCCTTCAAACCATCGAACGTTTAAAACATCGAAGTTCAGATCATCGAGACCAGAACATCGAGTATGAAAACATCGAAGGTTTGAAGGGGAAGAAAAAGGTAAGTGTAGGTGAGAAAATTTTTGGTTTTTGCACGGCACCTTGGTTCCCTGCATACTGTGTGTGTCTATGTGCCATCTGTGTGATGGCACTAAAGATAGGGTACAGAAAATCCCCTGTATAATGCTTCTGCATATAGCGCTAAATCTGAGATTTTCCTTTACTCCACTGTAGTGCGGATTTGGAGTTGGAATAATAAAGTGGGGGGGTGACGGGTGCAGCCCCCCACATGGGGAATGCAGGGGGATGAAGCCCCCCCCCCACATACAATTGTTGAAAATTTTTTGTTTGTTTGGTTACACTTGTAACCTTCAATGGTTCAAAATTCAATGTTCTGGTCTCGATGATCAGGATTTCGATGTTTTGAAATTTCGATGGTTAGAAGTGGAACCATATATATATATATATATATATATATATATATATATATATATATGTATATATAGATAGATATATATGTATACATATATATATATATATATATAGAGAGAGAGAGAGAGAGAGAGCTATATAAATTATCTAACATTATGTCTGCATTCATGTTTGTTGATATGTAAAACAGTATCCACAATACATCAAAAATGCAAATGTTAGTGCAATACTGCATATGTACCAAGAAACAATCATGATGCATACAAAAACTAAAACAAACATTTTTTTTATGCTGCTGTACCCCCACACTAATTATATATACTAACTCTGAGATCACACAAAAAATCAGGGAAAGGGAATATTCCCAAGCCCTGAGAATTGTTTAATCTCACACACCTATCACATCAAACGTGGACAACTAAACAGATGTTGATCAAACACAGTCGACCTTAAGCATATGCACCCATACAGACATCTATCTACCTATATATATATATATATATATATATATATATATATATATATATATATATATATATATATACACACACACACACACACACACACACACACACACACACACACTCACATATATGTATATGTATATCTATAGACAGATGTCTGTGTATGTTTGTATATACATAAAGATCAACTGATCACTTCAGCATTGACAGGGGTACACTGTGGCAGCTTTCTGAACTGCAAGATCCACAAGTGGAACTGATAAGTATGTGTGGTATACCCATTACTTTGGACATATGTGTAGTATTGATCATTCTAGCTACAGAGACCCTCCATGAGTTACAGAGGGCATGTTAGGTATATTGAAGACATTTGCCTCTCCCAGTTCCTTGACCTCTTGCTATAGAATGTAGAAGAGCATATATGGTTGCAAGGACACTAGAGGGGATAACCAACAACATGCATGCAGTTCATGAGATTCTACAATAAATTGCATCCATGTTGCTGTTAAGGCCCCACCTGGTCTAGAGGGACAGCGATACAAAACAGAAGAGGATGACACTCCTTTAACTGCGAGGTTAGCTGTAATGCTGAGGGAATTATCTACAGTGTGAATGTGTCACTTGGTCAGTTCACAAGATCTACACATATGACACATGTTCAATCTTTACCAACAATTCCTTCAAGGGTAGGTACTCACACATAGAAGATAGAATGGCTCATGCATACAAGTAGCATGTAATGTATAATGTGTCTTGTTTGTTGCAGACTATGCTGGATAAGTTCTCGAGGCATGAATGATCATTCTTCCTCCCAGTCATAATCCAGAGACACTGGCAGAAATGTCATGCAACACAGCTTGCGCTGAAACAAGGAACCTCATGACAAAAGTCTTTGGATATCTGAAGTCAATATTGCACTGTTTAGACACATCCAGTGGGTGCTGCCACAGATATGTAGCAAAATATTTGTGGTGTGTGCTGTGCTACATGACATAGTCCTGTGTAAACAGGCAGTGCAGGCCAACAACACCATACCAGGATGCTGTAACTGGAGCAGCAGTTGCTGTAGTTATATTACAGCAAGGAGAGATATCAGAGAAAACAGTGGGAGAGCAGAGACTCAGCTGAGGCAGCAATCAGTGTGATACACTATAGCACTAGGAAAGTGGTGGTGTGCTGTCTAGTCCATAAGTATGGGCCATGACATCGACAACAGAGTGATGTGATGTATGAAGTAATACTCTGGCTATATAGGACATTTGCATTTTGGTGACCAGACAAATGAGTATCAGTTGCTGTTGTTTCATGGACAAGTCTATGCCCTGGAATACCCATCTGTGGCCCAACTTTATACAGGTCTTATTTTCTCCAAAAATTACAAACTGATCCTCCCTCCCTCCCTCCCCCCTGACAGGCAGCACAGGCATTGCAGGGGTGCAACAGCTGCATCATCAGCCTAGTCTTCCACCCTTTCTCTCTCATCCTCCACTTTCTCAGTTATTCCAACAAATTACATCCTTATGTTTCAGACTGGGCTTGTGCAAGAGGGTGGCACTTTATATCTCAGTAGCTTGGGCCACATAGTGCAGCAGAAATGCTAATTTAGCCAGATAGCACCAATCTCCATAAAAAACTTGTTCTCTGTACTCCCCATAGTGGCACAAGCCATACATGTCATGCATAGAAAGAGCTGTGTGACATGTATGCACATGCACCAGCCCAGGGGAGCACATGTAACACTGTGCTATGGTGCAGTGCTGTATTGCATGGCATATGATTCAGTCACATGTATTTGTTTGCATAGCTCTACCACATTGCTTGTTGAGTAGTCCTAATAAGTATCCATGGCTGCTACCCCCAGTATAAGCCACAGGGCATATCCATGCTGTGCCAGGGAGAGAAAGATTTTCTTGCTTTTTTTTCTGCACAGGGACTATAAGGAGTGACCATTGTGGATGATATGATGGCCCCCTTTAAAAGAGTGACAACTTGTACAGTCTGACACAGATGCTCTCTGATGCCACAGGCATTATCTATACAAGAAAACGGTGCAGGAATTACTATGATGATCCAAGGTGGTGCCACCTTGCCCTGTGTTACCAGTGGGAAACAAAGGTTCAGAAATGTAGGCACAGATGTACTGTAAGCATTATTTTCCATTCACTTATTTCTGACTGTGTAATATACTTTCCACCTATGTTTAAGAATATTCATTTTTCTTATAGCTACTGAGGAGCGTTCCTTAAATGTGGTTGGCTGTTCTAGAAGACAGGAGCACCTTTTCAAGGCTGCATGGCTCATATGTCTTGTACAGCTACAATGCTATTTATATCAGGTGTGTGTGTCATCATCCTGTATCCATTGTGTCTCCCATATGCGGGGTAGCTTAGGCAGAGGTAGTGGCATAGCCACATTTACTACAATATCTGCCAGCCATCATAGCTGCTGCTACTGGGTCACTAGGCCCCTTTGTGTCTGCCTCCCAGAAAGGGGCATAGGCACTTTTGCTGGAGGTAACTTAGGAGGTTCAGTGGTGCTGTCTGTTTCAGCTTTGATGTAAAAGCTCCTCTTCTGAAGGTGGACAGCAGGTGAAACTATGATGCAGGTGTGAAGGCTGGTGGCTGCTGAGGTATACTGACACCTTCATCAGCAGCATGGAACGCATTCTGGGGTGGCCTGGTGAAGCTGCTTGACCAATAGAATACTGTCATTAGGCCACTGGAGGAACAACTGTCCCATGACGTCAACCAGCCAGGGTGTGTGATTCCTAGGATTGTTTCACTCTGGACCAGTTTGTCAGCCAGGTATACAGCATCCCACCTTACCCACTTCATGATGTTGCCTTTCCCTTCTGTGTCATTGCCTAGCCCTTCACATCATCATCATTTGTCTATCCACTTTCCACCGCACCTTTTGTATGTACATCACCCCATTAGTGTTCTGTGTTTTTGTCTGCACCTAGCTACCTGTCCTTCTCATGATATCCCACAAGAAGCCATCCTTTACCTTTTCCATCTACCCTTTTCTTTTAATACTAAAAATCATATATTTTCCACAAAAAATGTAGCCTTTCCTTCTCCCACACCATCTGTTCTTTATGGCTTACCCTTGTGCTTTTTTCTCTGCTTGCTATACTCCCCATTCTTACTATCCAGTCCACCCCTTTTCCTCACAATTTATATGATGAATAAGCTGGACTCTTTGGAGTGCACAGCCATATTGCTGTACCTGTTGAGAGCTGTGTGGTGCTGCAGTACCTGAGGCTGTGTGCTGCAATGAGCCACTGGTACCACTGACTTAAGCTGAGCCACGTGTACAGATTTAGGTATGGAGGAACGGTTTTCTTATGACATCATATACATTGCTCCTGCATGCTATGGTAATGTTCCTTTTCCTCCTCCAGTATCCTGCTACAACATTGTAGTACCTGTTATCACTGCTTATCTGCTGTATTATGTAGCGTTTTGCTCAGTATGCTGCTACCGCTCTCACCTGATACATCCCTAATCAGCTTTCATTCACTTTATGCAGTGATCCCTCTCAGTTTTAGCGGTGTACAGGCATGATGCACAGCTCTATGAATCCCTGTCTGCATCTTCAAGCTGTGGATATGCCTTGGGAATTTTTAAGTTAGACGTTCCCTTGCCATTTATTTTCCCTTTTGTGACTACAAACATGTTATACTCCATCATATGCTAGTATGATGATTTTAATGGATATAGAAGAATAGAAGAAATGACTTATGAAATCAGATGGAATGAATCTTGGCTAAACAGCTGGCTCAGCCTCATGCTTATAAGAGCAGAATATGAGTAAACTAGGATCTCTGTTAAGCAGATGTTGGCGAGAGTGGAGGGTTTACTCAATACTTTTGTGTTACTTTAGAACTTTTGCAGTCATGAAGTATGGTATGTTCTGCTGCAGAAGGCAAATAGAGTTACTACTTTCATAACTTTCCACCATAAATAGAGCATGCAGCTTATTCACTGTCCCTCCAGGCAGGGAGGGTACATTTTTCAATGTACTTACGCAATAGTTTGAATATTTCAAAACTAAACTTAGGTGTTGTGCTAGAAGTTATATCATACCAATTTAACTGAAGTAAGTTTATGCATGTGTTTCACATTGAGATGCATACTGGCAGAGAGTTTTTATACTTACTTTAGAAGGCAGGCTTTCCATTAGTTATATACAAACATAAGACATGTGTACCAAATGCTGTAACTGCAGATTAAAGGCAGTTAATTTATCTGTTCAGCAAAGCTATTCATTTTAAGGGTAGGGCAAGGAATACTAATTTGTTGCTACTTTATCTCCATATTGGTGACTAGATAGCTCCACTAGAATCATAGCTGTCCATTTACAAGGGAAACACAGAAAAATGCAACCGTAAATGACATGTTATTTGTACCTGGAAAGTGTCTGTATTATTGAGGATTTGTGGTTCATGATCTCCTTATAATAGGTTTAAGTTAAGGGAAGGTGATTTGTGCCAGGTATAAGGGTAAGGAATTCTGTCCCAGATTCCTGAGCAGACTTTGGCTCACATATGGCAGACTAGTGTCATGCACTTGGTGTGCTATAAGGGCAGGGAATGCTGTCCCAGATTCCTGAGCAGACTTTGGCTCACATATGGCAGACTAGTGCCATGCACTTGGTACACATTAGTGCTCTTAATGCCATATAGTAGTGGCAGGATTTGTTATTCTTGTATACATCTGTCAAGTATCTGTCATGTCCTCGCACTATACATAGTAAAAAAAAAAGCTTGTAGGACAGTCAGATAAAAGCAGTGCAATTCCCTGCCCATTCTAACAATAACTGGAACACACAAACCCCATACCTGGCCTGACACCAACTGGTTCATAGGTAAGCACTAGGCTGGCTGCCCTTATGGATCTTATAAGCCTATCCACTTTCCTCTAAGTGAGACTCAGACCCTGTACCTCTTGTCTGTGAGGTAAATACCTTAACCATTATGTCAACCCCCAACCCCATCTTGTACACTGATGTGCCCCAGCTGAAATTACTACCACCTATCCTATTAAAGGCTAACCTACAACTCTTCCTTCAGTCCAAACTTTGTGAAAGTGATCCATGTCTCATCTGCAGTCTCATCAGTGGGACAGTGGTTTACCATTACTCTTCAGTCTACCTAACAAGGTAGTCATTGGCTTTCCACTCAAGACCTACCCATCACTTTGGTGATTACTGCCTTCATTCCAGGCTACCTCTCCTCACAGAGATTGCTGTGCCCCCCCCAAATGACAGGCCTGTAATAATTCCTTAATGAGCAGCCTACACAGCGTGCCACTGACCGCTGTGTGGACCTATTTCTCCTTAATTTCATTGCTTCATAGTTTTTCTCTTGCATTCCACATAAGACTGCTCTGCTACAGCATGTTTACTACCTGTCACTATCCGCTACACATCATAATGAGTCATAATCATTGTTTTAAGAACTGCACTGGATAGCTGGGCAGCACATCTTGCTGACCGTGGCTTTCACTGCTGTTCCATGTTGATAATCCTGTCTAGTAGCTTTTGTGCACACTTTTGTCCTAGTAGTCTGCACTGTGGGGCAGCCCTGTGGCAAATCTCCTGACTGCTGACAGCCTGGCCTCAAAGACAGTCTTGAGACCAGTTTTCAACCTTTGATGTTTCAAAACCTGGACCATAGCAGCCATCTCTATAGTGGAGTTTCACTTTTGTGTTTCACAGATTGTTCTACTTTATTTGATTTTACCATGTAGTGAAAAGTGTTAATATTTGCATGTCACATCTTGAGTAATATATTGAAATAATATTGCAGTGATTTCTGAACACAAGCAGATTATTGGTTAGCATGCCTTTCCTAGGTATATGAAAAGAAAATCAATAAACATTATATACTATTCAAGCCCTACATATCAGGCTGTTTCCTAGAAGTTGCCGTACCAAATGCACAGATAAGTCCCACAAGATTGCTAGCAGCTGATCAGAATTAGACTTGAAGTAATTAGGATGTGAAGCTGAGAGTTCTTCAACAACTCTCTCATTTCAGTAATTCACAATGGAGGCAGTCAAACTTTGGCTTGGCTCTGGTCATGCCTGTTTTATGTGCAAGCTACTCTTATTTAGAATAAAAAAAAATACAGATACTTTTTTAATAATCTAGTTTTGATTTAAACTATCAATTTGGTAATCGACTGATATATTTTCCAAGCATTTTTTGTTATTGTGCATGTGAATAAATCCTCATAATCACTGACATTATCTTGGCTGAGTCAGATTCAGGTAATTTAAAAAAAGTCACCCAAGACTTACACAGACTGTATTTAGTAAACAACTAAGTCTGAATAAAAAAATGCTAAGGGTGGGGGTGGGGAGATCTAGCCTTCTACACAACCAGTGTTCCCTTCTGAAACATCATGTGCTATGAAAGAATCACATCTGCTTCCCAAAATTAAGGGACTGTATGCTCAGTCCTTGCCCATATAAAGCTATCGCCACA
Source organism: Protopterus annectens (assembly GCF_019279795.1). Classification (NCBI taxonomy): domain Eukaryota; kingdom Metazoa; phylum Chordata; order Ceratodontiformes; family Protopteridae; genus Protopterus; species Protopterus annectens. Next base: position 874,578,552 of record NC_056743.1, on the reverse strand, counting down.
GTGATTAGGGAAAATCCAAACCTGAGGTCCCTGCAGACTTCCTGACATTTTGGGCATTCCATAAAAAAAACACATTCTGTGTAAGAGCTAATCAACATTTGAAGAATTCTGTCATACCCCATGGACTTAATGTAAACACTGCCTACAGATGGAGTGGATGTGAATAAAAATGAAATGGTAAAAAAAATACATGTTATTTAAATTCCTTCTGGATTGCTTCAGTCTTTTTTCAATATCCCTGCCAGGGCAGAATGTTTACAATTGCTCTCACCTCCCCATATGGTCTCAGTAATATGTGACAGGTTGTGTTAAAAGAAAATACATTTGACTGCTGCTGTAGAAATTAAATACGGTATAATGCTCCTTACTCTTACCGGATATGCCCTCATACTAGTCTGTCTGTCTGTGCTCCACAAGGAGAATGCTTTGTGCTCACCAGATATGGTCTGAATCAAAGCTACTCAAAGAGTGCATTCATTGTCTCTCTTCCCAGTGCAGATAATGTGCTACCTGCCAAGCTGGTAGCATTAATGCAGTAGTACTTGCCAGCATCAGTAAGCACAGTGCAACCTGTACTGTATTTATCTTTATAACTTTTTATATATATTCTTAGTCTACCTAACGTATTCATTCCTCACTTGAAACAGCATGAAATAACATGTGAGTAATAATTTTTCATGAACAGTAATTCTATTTCTGTACCCGTTTTCACAAAAGACCACAGAAAGGCGAGGCCTTCTACATACTGGAATGCTACAACTCACAAAATTGGACCACTAATAATGGACTTCCTAATAAATGATGCAATATGGAGGGTACACTACACTGTATTTATAGTGAGCATGTATTTACTTATGTCAAGAAGTAAAACTCAGCTTTCACGCTTACAAAAGTTTTATTTTCATATACGCACTTGCTCTTTTGCACTTTCTTACAATATAGAAAATCCTATGTACACTTCAAAATATTTGCCTTTCTTGTGCTAGTTTTGTTGAATTTGTTAATCTTACTTTCATGTTAATGTTGTCTGCTGTTTTATTTATTTATTTATTTTTAACTGGGTCACTATCATCTACTTATTTCCCATTTTTACATGGTGTTGAGGTGTCTCATTAGCATTAGTCAGTTTGACCAAATCACAAAAAAGCCAGTGTTTACACTGCCCTGAGTATTTTGTAATTGAGGAAGTTAGCTTAAAGTGATCCCTTTCAGGTGGCCCTGGTCACGTAAAGGTGGCTAGTAGAAAAGAAATGCATTCACCTTTCAAAGGGAAGATACCGTACACTTCAGACCTTTCAACTGTCCATTTTTTTTGAGGAAAGTACCTATTTTCAGGCCTGATTTATGCCTGCATCCTGAACCTGTTTTTGGAGGTATGCCCCTATTTTCAGGCCTGATGTACTCTTTCACATAATTTTCTGAATCCCCCTCATCACACGTGATTTTTGAAGTTGTCTAGTACACAGAAAACCAAAATACATGACCAGCCTACTAGTGACACCAATAATTTAAAGAAAATCTTTCATCTCCCTAAATCTCATGCCGTGAAGTTGACATAGATTATATTAAATGACCTTGCGTGGTAGCATTTTGCAATACAGTTCATTAAAGTCTATAGATTTTCGACTGTTTGATAATGTGCTTATATTTTCCATGACTTTGTTACTCTTTTTTGAATGTCTTAGTAGTATCCCTCATTCCTTTTGAAAGGAGGAAGAGTTATTTGTTATGTGGTATTCAAACATAATTAGATGTCCAGATTTTTGGCTGGATTGTACTTATTTTCAATGTCTGCAGGTTGATAGGTATCCAGCACACAAATATAGTAATGTCATTCTTTAGGTAAGGAGGTCAAGTAGGTGGAGTTCTATACTGATCAGACTGAGAGCGCATTAGCAATGCATGCTGCATGCACTCTACAGTTTCTAATCAGACAACACAGTGCATTAGTATAAAGAACATCATGCAGTTAATCGACACAAATGTGTAAGCTGGGCTTCCATAAACTGTTCTGCTTACAGGCCCGTACATGAAGCACCTACATCTAGGCTTCCTCTTTTTTGTACTTTGCACTACCTTTCTGAATGCATTCATATCGATAAAGTCTTTCACCTCAGCAGGTGGTTTATTCCTCACTTAAAGAGGTGCATAGGAGAATGCTGACTGGTCTGTCTGCTGTTCACTAAGGCCGTTCTACGGGTAAGGCATAATCTATGTAAATAAGTTCTCTTCACAGTCAATAAGTTTACCTTCGTGGTGGAGGTAAGTATTTGTGTAAAGAGTCTTACAACTGAGAAGCATCATAATAAGAAGCCAATCCCTCTCATCTAATTTATGATGTGGGGATCTTCAAAGCTGCAGAGAGAGAGAGTACACATTTAAAAATGCTGTTTAGAGTGGTGATCCTTATTTCAGATAAAGACAAAAATGGCTGTTTAGTAACCTCTCTGAGAAAGCCACACCCTTCTAGTCTCTGAGAAAAAGATATTATCAAGTTTGTAGAAGGATACCTACTGCAAGGCTGTGCTTAGAGGTAATGCTACTGGTGTTTTCTGTGGATGAGGGTGAATTCAATGGCCCACCAAAGAAATTGAAAGGCTGTACCTTTTCTGCTATCTGCCCTGAAAGCACCCCCTCAAGTTTGCACCATGTTACATCAGAATGTTGGAAGAATTCTAGTGAAAACTGCCTCAACAGAAAAAATAAATAAATATATATATATATATATATATATATATATATATATATATATATATATATATATATATATATATATATATATATATATATATATATATATATATATATATATATATATATATAGCCACGGTGGTGCAGTAGTTAGCATTGCTGCCTCACAGCAAGAGGTTCTCTGGTTCGATCCTTGGCTGGGGTGTCTTCTGTGCGGAGTCTGCATGTCCTCCTTGTGGTCCTGTGGGTTTCCTCCGGGTGCTTCGGTTTCCTCCCACATCCCAAAGACATGCTGCAGGTGGATTACACACTCTAAATTGGCCCTAGGTGTGAGTGTGTGCATGTGTGTGCCTTCTGTGGAAGGTTGGGTGTCGGGCTGGAAACTCGACACTGTAAAACTCCACAGCCAATCATGAGCGGACAAGGTGATCCGCTGTGGTGACCCCTAACCGGGAAAAAGCCGAAAGAAGAAGAAGAAGAAAGAAGAAGATATATATATATATATATATATATATATATATATATATATATATATATATATATAGTAGATAGCATAGAGAAGGATAGGAACAGAGATGAGAGGAGCCTGAGTAATCTGACCTGCTGAGTGGAGGAGCGTGGGGACATAATATGGATTATCAAAGTTAATGTCAGGGAGATGGGAAGGGGATCACCCTGTGCAGTAACTACAGAAGAGGAAACCATCAAATACTTCCTGGATTTGCAAATGTCCTTCACAAAGAGGGTACGGACCAATGGAGTAGAATACCAGCATGTATGGAGGAGAGGGAATCCATGACGGCATTCAAGGGGATGTGGTGCACCTGAAGAAATGGGAGGCAGTAGGAAAGGGGATGGTGTGAAGCAGAATATTACATGCACTTTAAGTGAAAGCTAGATGTGTCACCCCCTTCTGTTGTCCCCATCTATTTTCATCTGAATGAATATGCTGAAAATCATCGCATTACTCTCCTCTCTGTTTGCACATAGCTTGTTATCAAAGTGCCACTTATAGACTTTACTTTTCTCCTCCCCAAAACCCTGGCCATCTCCACAGGAGCAGACTTCACAATAGTGATGAGTAAGTCATTGGTATAGTGTGTGCCATTAATACATTCATGGACTGTGTAAAAGTGCCATCTAGGACAACAATGACATACCTGATGAAGGAATAAATCAGTTTTCTGCCTCTGCAGCCTTCTGAGTTATACAACCAACAGTCTGTGGTCCACCACATCCAATGTCTTAAGAATTTACCATGAATAACATCTGTCAAACACCTAGTATCTGTGTACTTGAATGTGAAATCTGTAATCATACATGCAACGAGTGTACCCATGAAGGATGTGAAGCAATGAAAAACACAGATTTGAAGGTATTATTTAGATGTATACAGCATCAGCTGCTCTGTTACCACTTTCTTCAGTAGCTGGAATAGGTAAGGTAGCAGACAGAGTGATCTGTAGATTTATCACCATCCTTATTCTGACCAGAAAGAATGAACATTTTACCTGTAGTTGTAGGGCTGCAATTCTGCATTTCTTTAAATCCATATTATATTTATAGTACTATCCATAGATCCTGGCTATATTTTTTGGGGGTGGGTAGTAATCAAATTAATTAGTGTGTAGTTTATTACAAAAATGAAGTATTAGTCTGTGACATTCATGTTGTCTTCTTTACTCAAAAATTCTGGACAAATCCAAAAATAATTGGGGGTGGGGGTGGTCACAAAGCAAGGCCCAGTTTTTAAGTATTACTCTAATTCACTTAAAAATCTAACTGAACAACATGTTTTTCATGAATATGTACTTTATGAGCAAGAAAAAGTGTGAACTTCTAATGATTGGCAATCCTGTGTGATTTACCAGAAAAATCAAAAATTTTACAAAGAGCATAGAGAAATTATGCAGCAAAATTAGGGACAGTTTAGAGGTATCTGATGACAGCAAACTGAAAAGCTGTAAAAAAAAAACAATACTCACATACCTCTCAACTGTATAGATTTTTGCAGAATGCACAGATTTTGTCTCATATTATTGGCCCATTTCTCATAAAATTGTGGTTTTCTGGCAAATCATTGGCAGATTGAGGGTTAAAGTCAGAAAATAATGATAGGCATTTGAGTTTCAGACTTCATACCATTTAGGAAATTCATGTTAATGCAAAACTGTTATTCTATCAATTTTCTAAGATTGTAAGAGCACTATTTAAAAAGTATCCCTATTTTTGGGCTTGTCCCCCCATTATTGATGGCTTTGTCCAGATTTCTTCCTCAGACGGCTGCATCTTTTATGCTATTACAGTGCTGTGACTATTGTGCCTTCCCACCTTGCATTTTTTAATTTGTTTACATTTTGGTTACTGGGGTAGAGCATTAAGTTGCATCCCTTTGTCTACACGGAAATAAATACAGGTAGGAATGTACACATGGTACTATGAAAATGAAGCAAAAAGGTACATTTAGCTGTAGAAAGCAGCAACTAAATTGATGAATTCAGAATTTGTATAGTGCAGTTATGAACTTTGGTTCATTATTAATGATACATTCTTCTAAATATAGCAAGATTAGAAGAGTACACTGATTTAGTACGAGTTTATGACTTGGGCAGAATCAAAGAATGGCTAATGTATGCACAGCAGACCTTACTTTTGTTTAATGTGTTTAGAGTACTTCCTCCTCTTTGGACTTGTTTTTCTTTTCAGCTTTTCCTGGTTTTATGTGATGATTTTTGAGGGTCCTTGATATGATTTTGAGTGCTGAGAGTTAAAGGTGTAGAGTGAGAAACCAGATGTGACATTTTGGAACGGTACCTACTATGTAAGGACTCCATATACTAGAAATAGAAGTAAGTGCTATGTAAGCTATCATGACAGGGGTTAGCTACAGATATTGTAAATGCAACTAAATTATAATAATTTTAACTTATAGCAAACATTGTTCATGTTGTTCTTCATTAAAACCACATCACACTTGACTCTCAGCTAATGCCTTCTAAGTGCATTTACTCGTATAAAATTGAAATTATATCATGTGACTACACCATATTAAGATAAAGGCATAATGTCTCACCCTCACTAAACAACATCTTTTTCTGTCTGACCAACTTCAAAAGAAAGCCTGTCTCATGTGCTCTGCCCAGAGCTTTCAAAGCAGTTTTGGCTCCTTTCTCTAGGCCTGGACCCTGGTCAGACATTCAATAAACCTAGTGCATTTAAATCACTCATGTTTTCAGTTCTGCTCCAAATGGATCCCTTAACAATTTCTTTATCCAGTATTTTACAATTTAACACCTTTTTCAGTCAGGTGTCTCACTAGGTCTTGAACTGGTGGCCTGAAGTAAGGCCTTAAGCTCTTCTGTCATTGAACTGATTGTGTAAATTCTTAATCCTTGTAATCCTTGTGGGAGTGTCTGCATTTGCCATAACAGGTTCATCCTGTTGAATAACTGACAAGATAGTTTCCAAACTCACTAACAAGGCTGAGAGATTGTTTATATGGAATCCTATACTTTTCATTTAAAACTTTATCTGTCTTTTGGTTCTACGATCCTTTCCTGCAGCTATTCTCACTTGCCTTTTCTAATGTCTTCATATCTCTCTATATTATGATAAGCTGCTACCCCTGCAGCATAAGCCATCTCTGTCATTATGGTCACATTTTATCCAAAATGCTGTGCTAAGAATAATTCCATTTTCCATCCATGTTTTGATGTTGTAAACTGCTTTAAGTAAATATCATAGCATATTATTGCATCTGTATATATATATATATATATATATATATATATATATATATATATATATATATATATATATATGATTAGCATATCCTTCTATCCATAAATATGTTTTGTTCATTTTTACTGTACCTACATAAATGTGATTGTTTTCATCAAAGCTGTGCCTGCAAATGGTCCACAGAGATCTGTGCACTATCCTGGTAAACAAATATAAATAAATACATAAAATTTGAATCAACACTCAACTTCAGACATCCTGGGTGAGGTTACCAAGTTGGATACTGAAGACTCCCTCATGAGCGGTTACATCTAAGCCACATATTGAGCTCTTATGTCCTTCTTTTTCTGCCCTGCCCTACCTTTTACAAGATCTGTTTCAAAATGACAGCTGATAAAAAGGACCCCATATTAGGTTTTAAGTTTCTTTGAGGCAATAACCTCCTAAAATTCACAGGTAGTCTAGTCAATGTCATAAGCATCATGCCACCGGCCTGTAGTTTTACAATTTCTATTATTATTTGCTCTAGAGCTCAGGACCACTCTGGTAACCATCCATAAGAACAATACTTCTTTAAACAATAAGACATTGACTAGCAAGTTTTGGTGGCGGGCGAGGGGGGGGGGGGATGCATTAAGGAGGGTTAGCAGCCCGAAGAACCCAAGAGCTTTCTCAGTTATTTCAATGCCTATCCTTGGATGATTCCATTGGAACTATTTTAATTAGAATGTCTGTTTGCTGTAGTAGCACTCTCTGCTATAGATATCCAGGGTACTATTATCCTGAATGAGTTTACTGAGGACCTACAGTGGTCTGTAAAGCAAGTAACTATTTCTTCAGCTTCCTTTACTATATTTGAAGCAGTATGCCACACATTTCCGCACCTGCTGCAACTTGCCCTTCCCTCCTGAACACAAGCCTGGTAATTCAACATTCTTTTTTTTCCCATTAAGGGTAGGAGTCAAAATAAAAAGGGTCAAAATAACCTGTTTGCACATTTCCATAATATGGGATGCTTATTCTGCACCTAACTAAGAGCTTTTCCTTGTAGTATCTCATGGTTTGTCCTGCAAGACCCTTAACTTCCTTTGTTGATCTTTTACGACAGCCTTGCCCCTTAATTCTATATATATCTATATATAGTCAGTGTCTTGTATCCCTTTCAGTCATAAAGTAAACTAAGGTAGTGCCATCTTCAAGCAGTTTCATAGCATGTATGCACAGTGCCATCATTTATTCATTCACAGTCAGCCAGAAGAGCCTGCACATTCAAGTAGGAGTTTCACAAGAAAATGATGTGCAAAGGTGTTAGCTTGCACCTTCTACTTCACCAAATACATACAAGGGCGTTGTCGCAGAATACATCACTCAGTGCAAACAGCAGTGTGATGCCAGAATACATCATTCAGTGCAAACAGAGGTATAATCACAGAATACTTCATTCAGTTCAAACAGGGGTGTGGCCACAGAATACATCACACAGTGCATTTGACACCTTGATTCTGTATAGCCTGTTGGTAAGGATCCAGCCTATGCATGTGTAGTCTATCCAGACTGAAGTGCCATTTCTTTGAACAAGCCCACATTTCTGAAGCAGATTTGTGCATGAGAACACATCTCTGGCTAACAAGAGTTTTACATTTCAGATATCTGAGTTGATATTTCTGTCTTCTTCTATTACATGAAAGATCTTAAGATCTTAAGTACTTGGGTATCTGCCTGTACATATGACCTTAGCATTATCTCAGAGTTATAGGTCTGAATGCTTTATTAACAAGGATTTAAACTAGCCAATCAGAGACATACTACAAGTTGAGAGAGAAATCTGTTCCCTCCTAATAATCAAAACCAAACACTTACAATTTGCCCAAATGCAGTGAAGATAGAAAGATAATTATTTTGCTTAAGAAACATGTTCAAAATGCAATCATCCAAAGGATGGATGGTAGGACTACAAGAAAAACATGTAAATATGGTCAGTGCTTAATCCTTTGTGAAATGATAGTTTAGACAAGGTCCTATTGGATGAATAAAGAAGTATTCGCAGAACTATGACATGGAGTGAACCATGAGTGGGGATGCTAGTAAACTGGGAACTACAGTCTGCAGGAGAGATAGCAAGGCTAAGAATGAAGGAAGAACAGTTTATCAGATGAAGAAATTAGCATAACAGAAATATTGTGTATACAGTGAGGGTGAGAAGTATTAGATTTGAATGAAAACAGGAAAGTATACTTTAGTCTGTATAAGAGTTGCTTCTAGAGTTCTCTCCTTCATGATAAGAAGAAAAGGACAAGACACTGATGGAACAACTACTAAGCATGGCAGCAGAAGGTGAGCTCCTGCTTAATGAGAACCTGGGTATACCTGAAGTAATCTGGCACACCTGTACAGCAGAAGGTGAGCTCCTGCTTAATGAGAACCTGGGTGTAGCCAAAGTAAGCTGGCACACCTGTACTACAGTGAGCATGGCAGCAGAAGGTGAGCTCCTGCTTAATGACAACCTGGGTGTACCTGAAGTAAGCTGGCACACCTGTACTACAGTGAGCATGGCATCAGAAGGTGAGCTCTTGTTTGAATACCTGGGTGTACCTGAAGTAAGCTGGCACACCTGTACTACAGCGAGTATGGCAGCAGAAGGTGAGCTCCTGCTTAATGAGAACCTGGGTGTACCTGAAGTAAGCTGGCACACCTGTACTACAGTGAGCATGGCAGCAGAAGGTGAGCTCCTGCTTAATGAGAACCTGGGTGTACCTGAAGTAAGCTGGCACACCAGTACTACAGTGAGCATGGCAGCAGAAGGTGAGCTCTTGTTTGAGTACCTGGGTGTACCTGAAGTAAGCTGGCACACCTGTACTACAGTGAGCATGGCAGCAGAAGGTGAGCTCTTGTTTGAGTACCTGGGTGTACCTGAAGTAAGCTGGCACACCTGTACTACAGCGAGCATGGCAGCAGAAGGTGAGCTCCTGCTTAATGAGAACCTGGGTGTACCTGAAGTAAGCTGGCACACCTGTACTACAGTGAGCATGGCAGCAGAAGGTGAGCTCCTGCTTAATGAGAACCTGGGTGTACCTGAAGTAAGCTGGCACACCTGTACTATGGTGAGCATGGCAGCAGAAGGTAAGCTCCTGCTTAATGAGAGCCTGGGCGTACCTGAAGTGAGCTGGCAGACCTGTACTACAGTGAGCATGGCAGCAGATGGCGAGCTCTTGTTTGAGTACCTGGGTGTACCTGAAGTAAGCTGGCACACCTGTACTACAGTGAGCATGGCAGCAGAAGGTGAGCTGTTGTTTGAGTACCTGGGTGTACCTGAAGTAAGCTGGCACACCTGTACTACAGTCACACTGTGTAGCAGGTTCTACTTGATGCCCTGATTGGAACAGATGTCAGGTAGTTCATGTCAGAATGCATCTGGTGTGGAAGATGCTGCGACCCGGTGCTATCACATTTGGACTAAGGAGGAAGATGTTTCACATAGTCACTTGGAAAGAACTGAACACTAAATAGTGTGACTTACAGTTCATTCATATATAGAAAGTGAGGCCAAAGTAAAGGTGATGTACCGCAGCAAAATAAAATAGTTCCTCAGGAAATCAGTAGGGGAGAGTTTGCAAGGAGTGGTGGAAGAACATTGATGGAAAACAATTCTTATAAATCAGGCAATGTATGTTTGAAGAAAATCAATAAAACAATGTGCTAGAAAAAATTGCTTCTCAAAATCATTATCAGAAGATGTTAAGGAAAACATCAGTCTCAGTGTAGTGAGCTTTTTCATAAGCATTTAAAGACCTACCTTTTAAATAAGCTTTCCCGGAACAATTATTTCTTCAGCAGAATCTTAACAGAATATCTTTTTTCAACAACTTTATTAATTCAACAGTTTAGACAGTTTTAATAACATAATCTTAATAGAAAAATTGTAACTAACAAAATAACTTGATGCATGCTAGACAATGTTTCACAAAGCTATACATATATATTCATTATCTAACAAATGATTGGCAGCAGGCATATTTAAATGTTCTTGTTGATTTACATATTACCTAAAGAATTTCCCTTGTACAGGTACACCCTATCTACTTATCTATTGATGATCCATTTTACCCTAGCTGAAAGAGACCACTTGATTATATTTTCCCTTATAGGTTCTTAGGTGGTAACTGGACTATTGACCTAAAAGTCTTTATAAGCCTAGGTATGAGTACCCAATATAATACTATAGAAACTCAGTACAAAGGATCTTCCCTAAACTCGAGATCTTAGTTAGTAATGACTGCCCATATCTAGGAGGGTCATAGGTGAAATCCCCAGCAGGAATTTATGGTTTCCCATCGAGTCATCCAGGCTACCCTTAAACAGGGGCATAGAGGAGCTTTGTTTGATGTGAATTGGTATCCTATTCCAAAGGAGTGGCAACTTCTGAGAAAAGCATCTATCTCTCCAGCAGGTCCTCTTTGTCGCAGGCTAAGTTAAGGTCCTCCATTTTAACTTCACAAACATAAAATTCATCCATAAGCTTTTTGATATCACTGGACTCAGGAAGGGGGACCTCTCTGCTTCCAATCCCCACAATCCATGTCAAGTATTCAGTAAGCATTTATGAAGTCTATCTAATTCAATGGGATGGTACTAGCTGATTAAAAGCAAAGAAGGGAATAGAGTGACTGAACCTGGCCACATTATATTATTCCTCTAATGTATTTTTGACTTGTGTTAGTGCTGAGCAATCCTAAAAATGTGTATCAAGTCCCACAGAATTCCATCTTCACATTTCTAACAAATTAGGGATATCACTGGAAATGAAGGCAAAAGTCTACGAATATACAAATATTTAAAGGACATTGCCAGCAAAAATAAATAAATAAAATTAATTAATTAAATCTTGATTTCGTAGCAAATTAGCAGATAAACAATGTCAGCCCAGACTTTCCAGCAGAATCTCAATAGAGCATTTTCATTTTTAGTTATGCTTGTGTTTATTATTTTAGCTTGTGTATTTAGATGCTGTATAGTTTGTTGAGCAGTTTATATATAGAGAAAAACAAGAAGGAAGAGGGAGACTTTTATAACATTTGACTGGTTGAACAATTGAAGGAAGGAAGTCAGGAATAAGAAGGAAATGTAAAGGAATGTGGGGTGAGGGAGGGTAGTATCAGAGAAAGCAAAAGTGGGCAGGAATGACAATCAAGGTGTCAAAGGCCCAGACTGAAAAAGTATTGCACAATATGTTCTGGAAGGATGACAAAGCCTTCTATAGAGCAAAGAAGTACTAAAGGAGCTCTACCTGCAGTTAAAAATGAGAAAAGTCAACCCACTGCACGTTTGGCAGGATGTCTCACTGTCCTGCCAGTGACCAGGGAATGATTAGTAACTTGGGTAGTAAAGATCCAGCTGGGCAGAGAGAAGAACTGAGAAGCTAACAGCAGTTCTTCTTCCTTAAGGGAAGGGTATAAGCTTTTGCTGCATCTATGGCACCCTTTGTGAAAGACTTGTGTGCATATTCCAGTGGCTGTGAATGCTGCTAAGACTTACCCACAGAGGGTGTGGAGAGACATCAAGTTACAATTGTGAGACCATTATGTGATGTTCTCAAGGTGTCACTGGGCTGTTAACCTCATGGGGTAGGACTATTTGCCCCAGCTGCTGTTCCTACATAAAGAAAAAATCCTCTTCACGGTTGCTATATTTTAATCTCCTATATGGGCTCTGGGACAGTCCACTGGGGAAGGGGCTACGTGTCAGCAGTGGAGGTGAGCAAAAAAAAAAAAAAAGATAGAGGAGAGAGGGAGGTACATAGCACAGCAGGAAGAAGGTAAAGCTAATGTTCAGATATTTCTGTTTTTCTGAAAACAGAGTGGAAACCAGGCAAAAATATTTGTGACTGGAGATGTTGATACAATTTCATGTATGCAAAAAAATTGTACTCATTAATTTTTTTAAAAACTGAATAAAAACAGTGAAGTCCAGTGCTGTTTTCCCCAGAAGTTTGAACAATCCATCTATTACTATCTGTTGCCAGTCTTCTTAACAGTCATGGAGAGAAAGGGTAGAACTTGACAGTCAGAGAAATGTGAGTATAACTGCCCTTCACACACAAGAGGGAACAAAACAGAAGTGTTAAAGTAATGACCAGTTACAGTAACTCTGGTAGTTGGAAAATTTATGAGCTGGTTTGTAAGAGGGAGAAAAATTATTGGGTTTGTTGCTGGGCAAGGAAGTACAAGATCCAGGACAGACTGTTTTTTTCAGTTTATTTCAGTTCAATATGTTTAGTAAGCCAAATCATACACTTGGTATAAACATTAAATCAACAGATAAAATAAAATCAAATGCAAGTATAGATGCATACAGTTTTCAAACACATTTGTTAAATAGATACAATTAATGCCTTTCAGTAAATAAAACTACTAAAATTTATTTACATTAAGTAATTTCCAATGCGAGATTACAACACTATCCATCATATCTCACTTCCTCTCTCACAGTACCTTAGAAACTACCTATTACAAGTAATGCATCAGTAGCTTGAATTGTTTATTACAGGAGACAATACTCCCTGTACCCCTTTACCCTTACACCCCACAAATATATATACCAACTCAGAGGTTGTACAACACTGGAAAAGGGAAAAGCTCTCCAATACAGTGCATAGTTGTCTTGAGGAATTACTAGCTTCACTGTAACACAAGCAAGTGATTTGTGAGCCATTGAGGAGACATGTGGAAGCTAAGTTGTAGGGATTTCGATTAATAAGGAGCTTGATAAGAAAAGAAGCTCTGACCAGGTGTTTAATGTGACACCTGGGAATCACATGCCTGTTAAATAAAGAGATGGAAGCGGTTGATATAGAGTCAGCTGCTACTTGATGTAGAAAAGGCCCATGTAATTTAGAGCCTGGGATGTTATTACTGATGCCAGCTATTATTGAAGGGCCCAAGCCATGTAGGGCCTGGTGTGTTCTTTCCTACAAGCACTACATAATGGAGGAAAGGCCCATCTCATGCAGGGTACTGCATATTCTTAATGTCAGCTACTTAATGTAGGAAGGGCCTACATCATATAGGGCCTTGGATGGTATTAAAAATGCCTGTAGGACCCAAAATATTCTTAATAGTGCCAATTATATAATGTAGGAAGGGGGCAAATTATATAGGACCTGGCATGTTCTTGCTGATGCTACATAATGTGGGAAAGGCCCATCTCATGCAGAGGATAGCATGTTCTTACAAATGCCGGCAACTTTATGTTGGAAAGGTCTACAGCATGCTGAGATTGGTATGGAATTAAAAATGTCTGCAGGACCTATAATGGTCTTACCAATGCATGTTACTCATTGTAGAAAAGGCCAGTGTCATGCAAGGCCTGGTACATTATTCCCAGTGTATGTAGGGCCTGGTATGTTCTTATGAATACATTATCGTCTGCTCTAAGAGCTATGGGCAGGCAATATGGGCTTTACATCATGGATGACTTATGGGCATGATGAGTTATACTTGTTAAGTGTTCCTTTGCAGAATTTTGTGAGTAGCTAAGGTCATCGATATCTAACACATGTAAAAGAGGACTGTTGTATTCCATCTGTAAGAAGATACAAACATGCACAGCTTCTGAAAGGCCTTCAGACAGTACAAGGTGCTTTCTTTACAAGCTGTTGCATAGATGAAATAGGACGATTTGACAAAAGTCATTAATTGGTCCTGAAGTGACAGCTGACCATTGAGTGTAATAACCAGATTGCACACTGAAGACAAATATTCCAGTCTTTTCCCCCAAAGATACTAATGAGCCTTCAAGGGCCTTGTAATGTAAAGCATAGTACCTGTCTCCATCATTGGTGGATTCAGTACAAGTCAGCTCCTTCCAAATAAGGATAGTTGTCAGACATTCTTCAAGAGTTTACAAGGCCAGCAATTGCTACTTAGAAAAGAAGTATAACAATGATTTTTCCCAATGGTAAACAACAGGGTCCCATGGATGGGACTTCCCAGAAATCCCACACCACAGTTGATAGCTTGCAGGAAAAGTAACCATAGAAACTTTCCTCTGTGTGTAACCTGCAAGTTAAGAAGTAAATGAATTGAAGGCCATAGAGAATGAAGCACAATTGGGGTGCAGATTCTTCCTCAAGAGGGTCTATATTACCATGTCGACGGGCTGTTCATCGAACCCCCGTATGTTGACACATGTACACCAGAATACCTAAATATCAAACGGACACAAAAATGATTTTTTTTTTCAGGGGAAAAAAATCGCTGTGCTGTTGTCGGGAATTTGCCATTTCCTCCACTGTAGTGCGATGTCGGTGTTGGTATATTTAAGTGGGGGGGGGGGGCGAAGCCCCCACTTCATTGTGTCTGTTGGTTTGTTGGCCCAGTGATTTTTTTCCCTGAGAAAAAAATCTCTTTTGTGGCCATTCGACATTTAGGTATTTCGGTGTACATGTGTCGATGTAAATGTACTCGATGAACAGTCCTGCTGACATGGTAATATGGACCCCCCTCAAGACACCATGACCTACAGCATAGAGAATGAGGAGGTCTATGACTGAACAAGTCGTCTCTGGTAACTAGGATATCATTGACTGTGTCTAAAGGAGCTTTTCTGTTCATATGTCACCTTTAACGTCTAGACTGATAATCACTAAAAAATACCATAAGTGATTACATGTGATTCAGGTTAGGCAGCTCCATTACAATTAAGACACCTGGGACTTATTGACCCAGGTGCTGGAGAAGCAGGCTAGAAAGTGTGGGAATTAGCTCACCCATCATTAGGAGAGGAAGACACCCCAAACTGCTTCATGCCTGACACCTAGCAAGGACAGGATGTGACAGCGAAATAGCAAATAAGGCCAAAGATGAACATTCACCAAGCAGTATGCACACTGAGAGAGCAATCCTTACATCCCCACAGCCTCCTTACTTAAATATACTAACATTCCTAAACATATTAACATCATGAACACAAATACAGAGGAAGGGTAAACACCAAAGAAGTGAAAAACTGTACGTCTCATCTGATTCTTTAAAATCATATTACAATAACACTCACACAAACACTGAAGTGCTGAATTATTACTATTATTATTATTGCGAGATTTTTAATTTCTTTCTTTTTTAATATTGCCAGGTCCAACACTCCTTTCTTCATTGTTTTATTGTCAATTTCTCATTGATTCTAAATTGGATGGGGTGTACATAAATTGTCACAGTTTGATTACAATACTGTCTCATTATGACGTGCCACAACACATTGGTAATCTTCTGCACTGCATCACAGAATAAAATAATTAAAAATGAGACTTGTGTTATTTCTGGCCATATGTGACCACAACTAGCTTGAAACATCAAACCAAGTGAATGTTCCAAAACATTTCATAACTGAAAGAAATTCTCTTGTTGGGGTCATTGATTCTTCAGCAAACCAAATGTTAAAATCACCATAAATTAACAAATCTGTATGTTCTAATTCTGTGTTAATGAGAAAATCAGTGTAACTCTGTAAAAATATCCTTAAATCGTCATGTGGACTATTTTTTGTGTGAAATCTGCAGAGTACAGTTTCTTGCTACTCCCATGATGCATTCCGCTAACTTTGTAGAAGCACTAGAGATAAATAAGTGTAGATGTGTATCCTGAGAAAGGATTCTACCCCCCCACCAAGTTTTAACCCATTGAGAACATTAACATAGTATGATGCTGGTGTGGCTACCAATAAATGGGGTCCACAGCTGAAATCCAGCTAAGTCTCTATTGTGTGTGCAAGGTTAACATCTTACAACAAGCTGAAGACAATAGCAGACTTATATTATTCACATGTACAGTGTACCATACTGGACCTTTGGGTGCAAGTCTCTTCAACAGGCTTGTAATAAATGGCTGCCTTCATGGCTAATTTTCACAAATAAGGAAATGTCTGACCTTTGTGATATTTCATCCTACAGTAATTTTTCGTGATCCTAACAGGAATTAATATTCTTTCTAACAAGCTCACTAGTAGAGCACAGTGGCTGCCCCCAACCCAATGCCTTACTAGGATATCTTGCTCAGACACAGTCATGTGTCATCTTGGTTAAAAACTTAACAACTAGTCAGAGTGTAACAGTAAACTGAGTACATTCTGATAAAGGAGAATTGGAATTGGGGAATTGATGGGTTCGTTTCTGGTTCCAATCTATTCTGGCATGTTTTTAGGTGAGACTACAGATGGGCTTCAAGGGAAAGTATATCACTTTACAGGTGATACAATGATCTACAACAGAGCTGATACAGAATGCAGGATGCAGAGGAAGAAAAGAACCACATTCAAATCAGCAAATTGTTCAAATGTGTTTCAACTTGGATTTACATCCATACTTTCAAATCAGTACAGTTAAACTCATGACTCAATGAAACAAACATAATATGGCACAAAAAGTTAAACCCTCCAAAAAGCCTTTCTGATTTTTTTTCTAGAGGAGCAAAACCCCCTTCTCATCCCTCAAAGAGTGAAGTGTGCATTCCTCATGCCCTCATGTTTCTTTCTCTACACTGTCTAAGATCACCCTCGTGTAACTCTAAACAAATATAACTGACTCGGATGTCATATAGCTATGGGTTAAGTAGAAATTGCTGTAGTTTCAAACCTGGTTGTAGAAAAGGATTACTGGATCAGCTTTCTATGAAGAGCAAATCACTTACACAAAAGAAATTTGATGACACCCTTGGGTAGCAAAAACCTGAGAGGAGACTATGTGGCTACGTGAGTGTGTGTGTGTGTGTGTGTGTGTGTGTGTGTGTGTGTGTGTGTGTGTGTGTGTGTGTGTGTGTGTGTGTGTGTGTTGAGAGGTAATTGAGTTGTTGACAACAATTAAAACAGAATTTGTCCAGCCTATAGCAGATGATTTCAAGAAAGTAGTTAGTGAGAGAACGAGCTATGAAAAACAGAGGGGAACCAGGAATACATAGGGAAAAGTAAATGTGGAACTACACAGTTCATTACTCACCGACATTGCTCTCAACAGAATCTGGGAAAAACAGGAATAATCAGGGACAATCATGGACACTTTTAAAATAAAGGTACTATTAACTTGAGACATTGACAGAATAAGCTTGTTTGTTTGCTTGTTATTTCCCTGAAACGCTAATTCCACCTAAAACGCGGCTTTTCAGTGCTTCTGTGGATCCCTAGTGATATCTGCATTGCTTACTGTATTTATTTTCTTGTTTCACTTGAAAGAAAGTTACTGTTTGTCATTTTTGCATTTAAGTTACCTGTAACACATTGCATTTAAGTTACCTGGCACTTGCTCACTAAAGCAATTATATAAGTCAGCACTAAAAAATTAAAAGCACTACACCCTCACAAACTCCCCTTGAGTACCTTGTTGCCCACTGCCCTTTTTTTTCAATTATAAAGGAATGCCCAATACTATTCTAGCATGTCCAAAGGTCAGTTGTCAATCTCTTCTCCGGTCCAGCTGGTGAATCTGGGAATCTTGAGGCAATGTTACAACTGCCTCATGTACACAGATAACCCTCTCCACCTCCCAACAAATTCCAACACATGTGAGAGATGCAACCATATAGCCAAACTGGAGGCTAAGCTCTCTCAGCTCAGTAGTCAGGAGGAGAAGGAAACCACACTCACTACAATTCCAGTCTCACATAGACCTACCACGACAGCAAACCAAACATATAAACACACTCGGAGGCTCTAAATAAACATCTGCCTAAGCATCAGAGATCTCCAAAGCAGACACCCAAGCAACCGCTACCCCAAAACAAAACACATGCAACACATAGCTCACAAAGCCAGTGTGCCGAACAGTCACAGCCCTTAAGGCTAAACAACACACCTGATACACTTGTAATAGGTGACTCTATCATCAGGCACACTGACGTCCCACTCACCAGGCTGAACAAGGAGAAGGGCACGGTGAGCTGCCTGTCGGGCGCTAGAACCCACCACATAACACAAACACTCAGGTCACTCCAAGGCAAGTACAAATATGACTCAGTCATTGTCCATGCTGGTGTGAATGACCTGAGACGTACCTCCTTGGACTACATGAAAAGAGACATAGAGGAGCTCTCTGAGCATGTAGCCCAGGCCGGTATGACCCTGACCTTGAGTAGTATCTTACCCTCACCAAGAATGATGCCACAATATGAAGACAAGATGATCAATTTCAACAATTGGCTTAAGTATTGGTGTCATTCAAAGGGGATTCAATGCCTGTCAGCCTGGGATGACATGCTCAACAAGCCACAATGCTTCGCTAGGGACGGCTTGCACCTGTCACCCCTGGGCTTTCGGATATTGGCAAAGGCTCTTGCTACCCCCATAGTGCCTTTTTTAAGCAAGGCTCAAAAGACAAACCCACCTCCATAGGTATCACAAGGGATAAGAAACTAAGAGTAATGCTACTCAACGCCAGAAGTCTAAATCTCAAGATGCAAGCACTCGAAACTCTCCTTAGCATGGAGAACATCGATATCTGTGCAGTAACAGAAACCTGGTTCAAGGCTCCAGAGAGCACCCCAGCACTACCAGGTTATACCTCATACAATGCTTTTCGGCCCCAAAACGTGGACCGAACCACAAAAGGAGGGGGAGTATCAATATTCGTCAAAGATACCCACACCTCCTGGTTGGTGGCACAGCACGAAGCATCAGAGACTATCCATGTGCAACTAACAGTGGGTAAAACTGCCTTCCAGTTTATAGCTTGCTACAGACCATCCTCCCAAATCCAGGAACCCCACTCGGCCTTCCTGAGAACACTGGAAAATATGAAGGTCTCTCCAAACACCATTATATTGGGTGACTTCAGCTACCCAAACATAGACTGGGAGCATTACTCTAGCTCCAACACCCTACCCCAAACGTTCCTAGAATTTATAAACTCAAATGCTATGAAACAACTTGTTACCACTCCCACAAGAGGGGAAAACATACTGAACCTGATCATCATCAACATGGAGACTCTATGCTCCAGACCAGAAGTGTATCCCTCACTGGTAAGATCAGACCATAAACTAATCTCACTGGATAGTCACATCCCGACCCCACCCCCTGCCCAGAAAACCACAGTGAGAAACTTCTCTAAAGCAAATTTCACACTCCTTAAAACCGAGGCGGAATCCTTCAAAGCCCCCGGGCCTGTGAAAAATACGGCCCAGACCACAGAATCCTTTATAAATGCATTCTATGAACACCTTCAGGAATGCAAGGATCATGCAATCCCAAATAAAACCAAGACCCAATCCTCCAAAGGCAGACGTCCTGTCTGGTGGACCCCAGCCATAAACAAACTATACAATAGAAGGAGGAAGCTACTACATGATAGAGCAAAATCCCAAAAAGGGAAGGCATCTCTGATCAGTATTAGCAAAAAAACTACAGGCACTCATAAAATCATCTAAGGCCAGCTTTGAGAGAAACATTGCACAGGACACTAAGGATAATCACAAGGCTTTCTTTAGTTATGTTAGGAACCTGGGTGGGAATTCCCAGATATGCTCAGAATTAGTCCAAAATGACAAAAAATACATCGAACCCACAGACATTGCCAACATCCTAGCTGACAGGTACAGCACAAACTTCTCGCTCCACACCAAAAGGGCAAATATCTATCCCAGCAGAGTGCTGCCCCCCTGACATCTCAGATGCTCAGGTAAGAGCCACCTCTCCAAAGCATAAAACACAGCATCAATGGGACCAGATGGTGTCCCGGGCTGTGTCCTACATGAACTCCAAGAAGAGCTAAACCCAAACATAAAACTACTGTTCAATCTCAGCCTTACTACAGGATATGTACCCAAAGAGTGGCGTACAGCAACAGTGGTCCCTCTCCACAAAGGTGGTGCCTCAACGGATCCTGGAAACTATCGCCCCATAAGCCTGACTAGCTTGGTCTGCAAAGCTATGCAAAGTGTCATCATGGACCTCATAAATAAAGATATTGGGGACCTACAGACACTGAATCCTACCCAGTTTGGCTCTGTTAAGGGCAGATCCCACCTCTTAAACCTGGTCGATTTCTTTGAAACAGTCACCAAGGTCATTGACGAGGGGAAGGTGGTCCACACAGCCTACCTGGACCTCGCAAAAGCCTTCGATACAATACCCCACTCGGGCATTATAGATAAGCTCACCAGCTTAAATATAAACCCCTATGTCACTAGATGGGTTGCAAACTGGCTCAAGGACAGAACCCACATGGTTAGAATTACTGGAGCCATATCAGACTCCAAACCAGTTACAAGTGGTGTCCCACAAGGCTCAGTCCTAGGACCTCTCTTGTTCGGTATATATTTCTCGGAGGTACAGGCCAACATGGAAGGACTGTGGCTGACCAAGTTTGCAGATGACTGCAAACTGGGCGCCATAATTGACTCTCCATCCAACACAAGCATCCTCCAAAAGGGCCTCATAGAAACAGAAAACTGGTGCCAGAGCCATGGTCTCAAGCTAAACGCCAAAAAGTGTATAGTAATCCCTTTTGGCAAAAACAAAGTGCCCACAAATTACCACATAGGTAGTAATCCATTAAGTACAGAAGAAGTAATTAGGGACCTGGGGACCCAAGCTGATAGCAATCTCTCATTTGACAACCACGTGGCCAAAGTGGTTAGAAAAACATTTTATATAGCCCACCTAATCATGAAGAGATTCACATCTAGATCAGGGGAGGTCATCGTGCCTCTTTACTCATCCCTCATCAGGCCCATAATTGAGTACAATGCCCCTTTTGGGATGTACCTTACCAGACACCTGCAGCAACTGGAAAGACCCCAAAAGTACCTCACCAAGAGGATCAAAGGGCTCAAACAGATGCCATATGCTGCCCGGTTAAAGAATCTCCAGCTCTAATCAGTGGCATACCACCTGCTCAGAGGTGATCTGTGCCTGATGTATAAAGCCATGCCCAACCTGGAATTAATGGACATGCTGCACCTCAGAAAATCCAAATCCCATCGAGCTATGCGCTCGAGAGACTTGAACCTCAGCACTGAAATAAATAGGACATGCTGGAGGGACAGATTCATAACCTAGAGGCTCCCTTCACTATGGAATAAAATCCCAGTCCAGGTTAGGCAGAGTCCCTCATTGACTCTCTTCAAGAGGAATCTTGATGAGTGGATGGGAGATCTTAGGTTTAACCCGGGTATCACTTCTGTGTCACTGTTAGACAGAGGCACAGTATACTAACCTCGAAAAAGGGCATAGCAAAATTAATTTAAAATGGGTGGCGAAAGCCAAACAAACACACTCTGGCTAGGCTTATAAATGCCCTAGGGCAGATAGCCTGGTATGAACCTATGAACCTATAAGAGAATGTACATTAATATACATTTTCTGAAGTAAAAGAAGTTTGTAAGTCTATTATCATTACTTATTAAGTGAAATTTACCATCTTTTCCCAATAAATCACCAGTTGTAAGAGGGATAGATCTAAAATTTGAGTCAAAATCAGGGACATCCCTAAAAATCAAGAACAGCTGAGAAGAGTTTTTGATGAGCTGGAGTAAGTCCAGAAACATCACCATTGCAAAATGAGAGCTCAGTCTTCCTCTATAGTAACAGATAATGAAGGCACACATGGGGCCCGATTCCCCAAAAGACCACATAATGAAGGCACACATGGGGCCCAGTTTCAAAAGACCACATACACTGAAAGCAAATCTTTTGGAATCTGGCTCCCAGTATGTCAGTTTATAGATAAACCTTAAAATGAAATAAGTCAGTTACACTGAGAGCAAGTCCTTCTGAATTGGGGCAGACGTAGACTGAGAACAATTCTTTTGGAATCTGTCCCATGAAGTAATATGTACAGCTCTAGGGAGTCCAGTGGAAGAATGGGTGCAGTAGAGAAAGGGAAATAAATGGCACAGAGTTTGCACCACATCACTATGTAAAAGAGATCAAAGGAACTTTCCCACAAACATCAGTCACATCTCAGCAGGGTCCTTGTCAGTAATTATAAATGGTCCGCCAGAAAACAGCTATAGATTAACTGCAAAAATCACTGCCTTGCTGTAAACACTGCTTCAGTTTCTCAACAAAAGTCCCTTGAAAATATTTCTCATCCCACCTACCCCAGACCATAAACAAGGTGGCCTCTTTCAAGAACCTAGGCCTCTGTTGAGATCCCTCTCTTTGTCTCACATAGAGTGTGCACATTGTGAAAGATCATGCTAAGCTGAATATATAGCTACTATAGCAAAAGACCAGCAATGTTGTGGGAAGAAGGTAACAGTGTATGTGTTTAGTGTACTAAACAGAAGTCTCTGGCACTTCCACCATTTGCATTAAGCTTAAGTAGATACTGCCTAACCATGGCCATTGAAGGCTGTGTGTTATGCCATAACTGTTGCACTGTTCCCAGCTATCTTTAATTTCCATACACTGGTCTACAACCTATTTCATGTACTGTTTAATTGTATATTTTACATTTTGGATTAATTCAGTAAAAGAGATTGTGTTCCAAGTGTTAGCATATTTTATGCATTGCACTGAATGTTCCCTTATGTTATTTTATCCTGGAGTTGACAAGATCGTCAAGTAAAGTTAGGTGGAAAAAAAAAGCTTGATGAATATAAAGGGTATTGTGGATACTGTTTCATTTATTATGTATCTGCTACTGTAACTCTAAGCTATATTTGTATAAAATATACGTACATATACACACACACAGATACACTTAATTTGTATGTGTATACATACACATGTATCTATGTGTGTATGTGTGTATGTATGTATATATATATATATATATATATATATATATATATATATATATATATATATATATATATATATATATATATATATATATACATGGGTTCACTATAGAATCTCGAAATACTGAAATCCCGAATTTCAGTATTTCGAAATTCTATAGCTGAAAGCTTTAAATCGCGAAATTCAAAATCCCGAAGTTCGGAGATTTTGAAATAGCACTTCTGGTGTTGTGGTGTGGGAATTGATAGGTGTAAGTTCAGGTAAGTATGTATGTGTAAGTGTGTTGGTTAGGGGCTTTAGTGTATGTTAGTGTATGTTGTGGCTGTGATGTGTGTGTGCAAGGGGCTATGAAATGTGTGGGTGTGAGTTACCTTTGTTCATAGGTTCATAGGTTTATACTAGGCTATCTGCCCTAAGGCATTTATAAGCCTAAATTATTGTGGCTTACCACCTTATATGAAAAATACTGTGCCCATTAGTTTGTTGTGCCTCTGTCCAGCAGTGACCCAGAGATGATTCAGGGTAAACCTACGATCTCCCATCCACAGGTCTAGATTTCTCTTGAACAGAGTCAGCGAGGTGCTCTGCCTCACATGGACCGGAATTTTATTCCACAGCATAGGGAGTCTCTGAGTGAGTGATCTCTATCCAGCACGCCCTATTTATATCCGTGCTTAAGGTTTAAGTCGCTAGTGGTTTTGGTGGATTTGGATTTTTGAGGTGGAGCATGTCCATTAATTCGGGTTGGACATGGCCTTATATGTCAGTCACATGTCACCTCTGAGTAGACGGTATGTGACTGAATAGAGCTGGAGTTTCTTCAATCTGGCATCAGATGACAGATTTGGAGTCCCTATCCTTTTGGTGAGGAACTTTGGGGTCTCTCCAATTGCTGCAGATCTGGATGTGAGATCAGGTGGGCAATGTAGAAGGTCTTTCTAACCACTTTAGCAATGTGAGTGTCAAAATAAACGCCACTGTCAACATGGGTCCACAGGTCCCTGATTACATCTTCTGTGCGTAGTGGATTGCCACCTATATGGTAGCTTGGGGTTACCTTGTTTTCCCGGGTATGACTATACATTTTTGGCTAACTTCAGGCCATGGCTCTGGCACCAGCTATCTGTTTCCGTGAGTCCCTTCTGAAGGATATCAGTGTCCGATGCACTTTCTTTGGCCCAGTTTGCAGTCATCTGCAAACTTTGAAAGTCCTCCCATGTTGGCCTGTACTTCTGAAGATGCCAAACAATAGGGGGCCAAGGACCGAGCCCTGTGGGACACCACTTGTGACCAGCTTGTCTGACACAGCGCCAGCAACTCTAACCCTGTGGGTTCTGTATCTTGTGACATATGGGTTTATTTAAGCTGGTAAGTTTTCTACAATACCAGTGGGGTATTGTGTCCTTTGCAAGGTCAAGGTAGGCTGTATGGACTGCCTTTCCTCAATGGCCTTGGTGACTATTTCAAGAAGTCGACCAAGTTCAAAAGGCATGATCTTCCCTTGACAAAGCCAAACTGGGTCGGGTCCAATGTCTGCAAGTCCCCATATCTTTGTTTATGAGCTCCATTATGATCCTCTCCATAGCTTTGCAGACTTGTTAAGACTTATGGTTAAGCTACCAATGTCCGTAGAGTGGGACCACAGTTGCCCTCCTTGGGCACGTATCCTGTGGTAAGGCTGAGATTAAACAGCTGCCTTATGTGCGGGTTTAATTCCTCATTTAGCTTCATTAGCACACAGCCGGGCCGTCCCATTGATGCTGTGTTTTTAGCTTTAGAGAGCAGCTTTCACCTGCATTTGAGATGTCCGGGAGGCTACTCGGCTGGGATAGTTATCTCTCCTTTAGGGGGGAGAGGGGGTGAGTTTGCACTGAACCTGTCTGCCAGTATGTTGGCAATGTCTGTGGGTTCAGTGATTTTTGTATCATTTTGGACTAATTCTGAGCATATCTGTGAGTTTCCACCCAGGGTTCCTAACATAGCTGAAAAGGCCTTATGATTGTCCTTTGAATCCATGGCAATTTTCTCTCAAAATTGGCCTTAGTTGATTTTATGAGTGCTCGTATTTTTTAATAATGATCAGGGGTGACTTCTTTTATGGATTTTGTTCTATCATGTAATAGCTTTCTCCTCTTATTGTAAAGTTTGTTAATGGCTGGGGTCCACCAGACTGGACGTTTGCCCTTTGTGGAAAGAGTCTTGGTTTTATTTGGGATTGCCTGATCCATGCAGTCCTGGAGGTGTTCATAGAAGGCATTTGTAAGGGCTTCCAGCTTGGGTTGTGGTTTCCCTCTGACTCAGGCCTTGAAGGATACAACACCAGTCTTGAGTAGTGTGAAGTTTGCTTTAGAGAAGTTCTTCACTATGGTCTTTTTGTTTGGGGTGGGGCGGGATGTGGATTTCCAGTGAGATTAGTTTATGATCAGATCTCACCAATGAGGGATATACTTCGGTGTGATTTTGTCCCCATGTTTGTGACAATGAGATCTAGTATATTTTTCTCCTCGGGAACAGTGACTAGCTGTTCCATGGCATTTGAATTTATGAACTCCAGGAACCGTTGGGCTAGAAAGTTAGGGCTTGAGTAATGTTCCCAGTCTATATTCGGTAGTTGAAGTCACCCAATATGATGGTGTTTGGAGATACATTTATACCCTCCAGTGTCTTCAGGAAGGCTGTGTGGGGTTCCTGAGTTTGAGAGGGTGGCCTGTAGCATGCTACAATTTGTAGAGCAGTTTTGCCTATTGTTAGTTGCACCTGGATGGTTTCGAGAAGCTTCATGCGTTGCCACCAACCTGGAGGTGTGAGTATCCTTTATGAATATGGATACACCCTCCTTTTGTGGAGTGGTTTTTTTGGGGGGAACGCATGATATGAGGTAAAACCTAATAGTGCCGGGGTGCTCTCAGGAGCCTTGAACCAGGTTTCAGTTACAGCACAGACATCGATGTTCTCCATACTGAGAAGGGCCTCGAGTGCGTGCATTTTGAGATTTAGACTTCTGGCATTGAGCAGCATTACCCTCAATTTCTTCCCATTTTTGTGTGTGTAATTGTGCGATCTCAGAGTTAGTATATATAAGTAGGGGGGTGGGGGTGCAGTGGGGATTGCCCCCCTGCTTGTCTCTAGTGTAGGATTGTATGCTTGATTGTGGGGGGATGTGTGTATGTGTATGTGTGTGGTGTATTTGTAGTGTAGGTTCACGATTTTAAATTTCGCGGTTCTGGGGTTTCGGTATTTAAAGCTTTCGGCTATAGAATTTCAAAATACTGAAATTCGGGATTTCAGTATTTTGAGATTCTATAGTGAACCCATGTATATATATATATATATATATATATATATATATATATATATATATATATATATAAAATACAAACACACACACACACACACATATGTAAGGTTACAGGTCAAAATAGTGAACGTTCATATAAATTAGTGCTTTTTGAACTTGTAGGAAAAAGAGTGAATGCTCATATGAGCGAATGTTCTTCTCTCTAGAGGTTTTGCTGGTAACATTTTGTATGAGCTCACAGTGCAGTGGGGTCAAGGAATTTGCCCTTACCCTTCTGTTGGATGATCTCTGAGTTGGTATATATAATTAACAGGGGGTGTGGGGGTGCAGGGGGACTTAGATTCTAACTTAAATGATTGTTCTTTCTGTGTTCAGTCTCAGGAGCGCTCAAGGCTTGATGAGCCATGTGTGTGTGTGTGTGTGTGTGTGTGTGTGTGTGTGTGTATATGTGTGTGCGTGTGTGTGTGTCTGTGTGTGTGTCTGTGTCTGTGTGTGTATGTGTGTATATATATATATATATATATATATATATATATATATACATATACATATATATATATATCCTGGATCCTGGATTCGCTCCCGTGCATTTATCACATCGGGCAATGAGTGCCCTTCAGCACTTGTTTCTGTAGCAGGTACAGGTTTTACAGGGTCGGGTTGCTAGCCCGAGGCCCAACTCTTCTCAGAGGGTGCACCATACACTCACATGCACACACTCACACCTAGGGCCAATTTAGAGTGTCCTGTCCATCTACTGCATGTTTCTGGAATGTGGGAGGAAACCGGAGCACCCGGAGGAAACCCACACAAACGCAGGGATGACATGCAGACTCCACACAGAAGGCACCCCAGCAAAGAATTGAACCAGAGAATGTTTTGCTGTGAGGCGACAGCACTAACTGCTACACCACTGTGCCATCTCTCTCTCTCTTTGTCTATATATATATATATATATATATATATATATATATATATATATATATAAATAAATAAAGCTACATCTATATGTATATATGGATATATGTATATGTATGCTTTTAATTGTTGCAATAATTTTTGGCCAATACTGTAAAAATGGTTCATAATGGAAATATTTAAAAGATGATACACTTGGGAACATGTATTGACAAGTGGAAAATAGAGAACTGATGACTTTGGGCTAATGTTATGAAGTAGGTTTTCCTAGAAATTGTTATTGAATATGAATGAAATATCTTCCCTTAGGAGAATGTGGAATCAAAAGCTGTGATAGAATTAATGAAAGTGTCGGAGTCACATAAAGTAACATTAGTGGACATAGAAAGAAGTAGGATATTGGTCAACAAGGACCTGCAAATTCTTCCCTCTTCAGGACACTGGACAGACCAGATGGACAAACTAGACCTTGTACACCAAAATTTTCTATATGTTATATGTTTCCTTTTCTCATATATGGACCTGTGCTCATAGTGCAAGAATTGCAATGTGTTACATTATTCCTTGTGCTACTGTTAACAGTTATCCATAGCACATGTGTGCATTGCAGTGGAAAACGAAGACAGAGGAATATTGTTTTTCCCCAGAGCAGCGCTTTAACCGCTTCCTCTGAGGATGCACAGAGATTATTAGGTGGTATTTGCCTCCATAAATAAAGTCATAAGTAGTATACCATTGTGATGCTCTGCATTCACATGACCTCACCAACTGCACGCACCTGCTCTGCAAGTGATTCCGGGAAAACTCTTATTGTTGGATGACAGGATGATTCATAGGTTCCTCTGTTTTTTGCCTCACTGTGCTTAGGTTCATAGGTTCATAGGTTCATACTAGGCTATCTGCCCAAGGGCATTTGTAAGCCTAGCCAGAGTTTTGTGGCTTTCACCACCCCTTTAGTTTGGAGGATACTATGCCCATTATTTTGCTGTGCCTCTGTCAAGCAGTGACACTGAGATAATCCCTGGGGTATATCTGCGATCTCCCATCCATTGGTCAAGATTTCTCCTGAACAAAGCCAGCGAGGTGCTCTGCCTCACATGTACCGGGATTTTATTCCACAGCATAGGAGTCTCTGGGTGATGAATCTGTCCTTCCAGCACGTCCTATTCATAACTGTGTCAAGGTTTAAGTTTCCAACCCTTGTAGTTCTGAGGGATCTAGATTTTTTGAGGTGAAGCATGTTCATCAATTCTGGGTTGGACATGGCCTTGTATGTCAGGCACAGGTCACCTCTGAGCAGACGGTAAGCGACTGAGTAGAGCTGAAGTTCCTTCAGTCGGGCAGCATAGGACATATTTTTGAGACCCTTTAACCTTTTGGTGAGGAACTTTTTGGGCCTTTCCAGTTGCTGCAGGTGTTGTGTCAGATACATTCCAAATGGGGCATTGTACGCGATCATTGGCCTGATGAGTGATGAGTACAGGGGGATGATGACTTCCCTTGATCTAGATGTGAATCCCTTCATGATCAGGTGGGCAATGTAGAAGGTCTTTCTAACTACTTTGGCAACGTGAGTATCAAATGAAAGGTTACTGTCAACCTGGGTACCCAGATCCCTGATAACCTCTTCTGTGCTTAGTGGGTTGCCGCCTATATGGTAGCTAGGGGTAACCTTGTTTTTCCCGAAGGGTATGACTATGCATTTTTGGCGTTTAACTTTAGGCCATGGTTCTGGCACCAGTTTTCCGTTTCTATAAGACCCTTCTGAAGGATATCTGTGTCAGATGTGTTCTCAACTATGGCGCCCAGTTTGCAGTCATCTGCAAATTTTGTCAGCCATAATCCTCCTGTGTTTGCTTGTACTTCTGAAAAGTAGATGCCGAACAGGAGAGGGCCCAGGACTGAGCCCTGTGGGACACCACTTGTGACAGGCTTTGAGTCTGACATGGCGCCAGCAACTCTGACCCTGTGGGTTCTGTCACTTAGCCAATTTGCAACCCATCTTGTGACATATGGGTTTACATTTAAGCTGATGAGTTTTTCAATGATACCTGAGGGTGGTATTGTGTCGAAAGCCTTTGCCAGGTCGAGGTAGGCTGTGTGGACTGCCTTTCCCTCATCAATGGCCTTGGTGACTGTTTCGAAAAAGTCCACCAGGTTTAGAAGGCATGATCTGCCCTTGACAAAGCCAAACTGGGTCAGATCCAAAGTCTGCAAGGCTCCTATGTCTTTATTTATGAGTTCCATTATGATCCTCTCCATAGCTTTGCAGATCAAGCTTGTCAAGCTGATTGGACGGTAATTTCCCGGGTCGGTGGAGGCACCTCCTTTGTGAAGTGGGACCACAGTTGCCGTACGCCACTCCTTAGGCACGTATCCTGAGGTGAGGCTAAGATTAAACAGCTGCCCTAACTGCGGGTTTAATTCCTCATTGAGTTCGTGGAGCACACATCCGGGGACACCATCTGGTCCCATGGATGCTGTGTTTTTTGCCTTGGAGAGAGCAGTTCTCACCTGAGCATTTGAGATGTTTGGGGGGCTATAATTCTCTGGTATAGATATCTCACCTTTTGGGGGGGAGGGGAGAAGTTTGCACTGAACCTGTCAGCCAGTATGTTGGCAATGTCTGTAGGTTCAGTAATTTTTACATCATTTTGAACTAATTCTGAGCATATCTGGGAGTTTCCTCCCAGGTTTCTAACATAGCTAAAGAAGTCCTTATGATTGTCCTTTGAGTCCTTAGCGACTTTTCTCTCAAAATTTGCCTTGGATGATTTTATGAGAGATCTTAATTTTTTACTTATAATGATCAGGGGTGTTTTCCCTTTTAAGGATTTTGCTCTATCTTGTAGTAGCTTCCTCCTTTTGTTGTAGAGCTTGTTTATGGCTGAGGTCCACCAAACTGGACGCTTACCTT
The DNA here is from genome assembly GCF_019279795.1 of Protopterus annectens. Classification (NCBI taxonomy): domain Eukaryota; kingdom Metazoa; phylum Chordata; order Ceratodontiformes; family Protopteridae; genus Protopterus; species Protopterus annectens. Next base: position 874,548,259 of record NC_056743.1, on the reverse strand, counting down.
TGGTACAAAGGGTCTTTGTTTTGTTTGGGATTGCCTGGTCCATGCAGTCCTGTAGGTGCTGGTAGAAGGCATTTGTAAGTGATTCAGCGGCTTTAGTAATGGTTTCCGCAGTCTCGGGGGCCATAAAAGAGACCACACTAGCCTTTAGAAGTGTGAAGTCGGCTTTTGAGAAGTTCTTCACTGTGGTTTTTTTTTATCTCAGGTGGGGGCGGGATGTGGACTTCCAGTGAGATTAGTTTATGGTCTGATCTCACCAGTGAAGGGTATACTTCCGGTGTTGAACATTGTGACCCCATGTTCGTGATGATGAGATCTAGTATGTTATCTCCTCTTGTGGGAATGGTGACTAGTTGTTCCATGGCATTTGAGTTTATGAACTCTAGGAACCTTTGGGCTAGAGTGTTGGGGCTTGAGTAGTGATCCCAGTCTATATTCGGGTAGTTGAAATCACCTAGTATGATAGTGTTTGGAGATTTATCCCCTCCAGTGTTTTCAGGAAAGCTATGTGAGGTTCCTGAGATTGAGAGGGTGGCCTGTAACATGCTACAAATTGCAGAGCAGTCTTGCCTATGGTTAATTGCACCTGGATGGTCTCCGATGCATCGTGCGTTGCCACCAACCTTGAGGTATGGGTGTTCTTGATGAATATAGACACCCCCCCTCCTTTCTTGGTGTTGTCCGGATTTTGGGGCCGGAATGCATGATATGAGGTAAAGCCTGATAGTGCCAGGGTGCTCATGGGAGCCTTGAACCAGGTTTCAGTCACAGCACAGACATCGATGTTCTCCATACTGAGAAGGGCCTCGAGTGCGTGCATCTTGAGGTTGAGACTTCTGGCATTGAGCAGCATTACCCTTAGTTTTTTTCCTTTTTTGAGTTCTAGGGTGGTAGGTTTAGAATTTGAGCCTTGCCTAAAAAAGGCACTATGGGGGTGGCAAGAGCCTTTGCCAATATCCGGAAGCCCAGGGGTGACAGGTGCAAGCCGTGCCGCTTGGACAGCAAATGGACTTAGTAGCTGTTGAAAATGGCGATCCCTACTGACTGTATCAAGGGTGCAAGATATTGAATTTCAGTGGTTATTAAAATGAACAGGATTTACTTCTGAATAAAGACTTCGGACAAGAAATGCAAAAACAGAATTAAGTTTTCAGTTGTCTGTGCTTTTAATTAATTCTGTGCTGCCTCTCTTATCTTTCCTGAGCACATGCTGATGCAAGCTAATGATTGCAGTTCTTTTTTAATTAATATTGTTTTTATTAATTTATGTATCTGTGTTGACTAGGTAGGCCTACTGAGCTTATTGCCCCTTTACAGGGTGACTCAAGGTGCTTACCACCAGTAAACCCGATTAATAGTACATATAGCGGGGCATAGTGACAGTGATCCAACTGAAGAACAGATGATTACATTCGTTTCATACTTCTGTGCTACTCATATTTCTGTCTTTGTGCAGATTCCTGTACTATATAATGTGCTTCAGGTACTATATGAAAATGTAAATGCAAGACAAAACTTTAAGGCAGCTCTTGTGTGTATAGTATTGATTGAAATATTAACGCCAATAATAGCAGAACCAGATTCCCAGACTCGAGACAGAGGATGCCAACCAAATAGTAAAATATCAAAGATTTATTCACGATAAAAAACTAAATAAAGCCAACACACTGAGCTCTAGTAAACAGGGTTGAGCGCTTTCATCTGATACATCTCAGATTTCATCAGAATCAATTAGCTCCTTAATTACTTTGCATTTAAACCATTTTTGGCACCAAAAAAATTCATAAATTTATATTCATTAAATAACTTATACATTTTTGATCATACAATTCAATTGTGTAATTATCTAAGTCAGTTCATTACAAAACATTTCTTACTACATATGCCAAGAATTACAAATAATTAAAAAGTATTAAAAAATATTATGAAAATATTCACTTCATATTTAGTCTAGATATAATACAATAATCTAACATCAATTTTCTAAAATAACTAAAGGTACTATACTAATGCATACTGTTACACCTAGTCCCTGTTTAAAGCAAGATACTAAAAAATGTCAAGTATTAGACCTAATACTAATGGCTATAAGGCTACAAACCAAGTTAAATACTAAAAGGGATGTCATATCAACAAGTGGAAATTAATTAATTACAATTAGTAATGCGAGTGAGATCCCTAATGGCCAGAGAGAGGCTATAACATCGAGCAATCAACAAAACTTGGACATTAGAGAGACTAACGCAAATGTGTCTCTAGATGCTGATTTCACGTTTGATTTCAGCCTTTTTCATAACAATGAAGAAAACGTGAGAATGGGAGCGCGTCCTAAACAGCAGCACGAACAAATACGGATCTATTCTGTTGTTACTAGTAAAGCAATTACTAAGAAAAAAGGTACTGTAACTAAAGAGCAAATATCAAGTCCAAATATTGCTTTTTCTAAAACAAGAGACTGTCGCGAACATGATTTTAATGTGTCTAATGTATTAAATGATTTTTTAGCTGACGAATATGATTTTGTGGGGAAGTCTGCGATTAAGCAAAAACACATTGGGAGAGAATCTAATGTTACAAGTGATGATGTTAAAATTAGAATTTATTCATTGGGTAAAAAATTAGTACAACTTAGGAGTGTAAGAATTGATAATGCTTATTTGGAGAAATGTTTATTGTTGCATGTGGTCCCTAAGGGACTTAGGTTTTTTAAATTACCACTAGGTATAGTGTACAACCTAAAAATTGAGCAAGAATTTAACAACATGTTTGATGAGTTTGGTTACACTTATATGAAACAACTTATAAAGTGTAATGAAGAGAAAAGAAATGTCCTGTTACAGGAGGTGGAGGGGTTAAATGAATCAATAATACATGATGTGAGCTTTGCAAATTGGTATGATTTATATTCTAATCAGTTTATTAATGCCAAAATCAAAGTGAATAATGTATACAATAGGAAAATGCATAAAATAGAACGTGATTTGGAATTGTATAAAAATGGAAGAGCGTACATATGGCCCCATTATGAACAAGAGGGTGAGGGTGTTTTTGAGGTAGTGCATATGAAAGGAAGAAGGAGAAATTATACGGCTAACGAAGATGAACATTTTCAAGGGGGGAGATACTACCCAGCTCCCAAGAAACAACAAAGGAGATATTAAATGGGAGAAATGCTAGCATTTACGCGACACCCCCTAGGAGCAACCTTCCTACACACCCTCTTACACCTACACTTGTTAATGGATTTGTATCTAGAAGTGAACAAGTGGGGGATAACATACTTGGTCAGCCCACATCTGTTGAGTCCTTTGAGACCTATCCTAGGACACATTGTTTTGGGGGTTTCAACGTATATAATTATACTGACCTCCAAGTTACAGATGAAATTACATCATTGTTTAGTAAAGGAATGAAATTCATCCCTACAGTACATTTTAGTCTGTTTGATGTCATTAAAGAAATTAAACTTTTTTGTCGAAGACTTAATTTAGCTATATAATTCAGCGAAAATAAAAATAATACTAATACTAGGTCTAAGTTGGTTAAGCAAAGTACATACATTCCTGTTATGAATGCTCAAGTAGCATTATATGAGAAAATGGTATGTAAAGATATTTATACATTGTATAGAGATATAAAGTGTAACACTACTGGTTTTACTACCTTTAATGACAATTTAAACAAAGGAGAAAGTAAATGTTTGGAAGAACTAATTCTAAATGATGAGATTAGAATAATGAAGCCCGATAAGGGCGGAGGTATAGTGATCTTTGACAGCCAACTATACCTAAGGGAAATACACAACATCTTATATGAATCAGGTAATTATGAACAGGTCTCCCTAAACCAAATAAATATTGGGTATAGACGTATAGATTTAGCACTCGAAGAATACTTATTAGATAACAGAATTACTAATGAGTTATACGACTATTTAAGAACTGAATACCCAGTTATGGCACACATTATAGGGATACGTAAGATTCATAAAAACTTGGAAAACCCCCGTTTAGACCTATAATATCAGGATCTAAATCCAAAACTTTTAAAATAGGGGTTACTATTGTTCATTGGATGAAACAAATATATACTAAAGTGGCCCATTTAGTAAAAGACTCATGGGATTTTTTGAGCAAGCTAACCATGGAAGTATGGGATGAGAACCTAACTTTCCTTACAGTAGATGTACAGGATCTATTTTCATGCATACCAGCGACTATAGGATTGGAATATGTTTACAATAGCCTGACAAAATATTCTGGATTTAGTTGGGACAAAATTAACTTGATTATTGATATGATGGGCCTTGTTCTTGATCATAACTATATTTATCATTCAGGTGAACACTTCAGACAAACTCGAGGTGTAGCAATGGGGGCTTCTTGTGCCCCCATTTTCGCCAACATCGTTATGCTGGAGTGGGAGAACAAGTATATATTTCCCAGTGAATTCTTTCAATATATTAGGTTATATACAAGGTTTTTGGACGATGTGTTTATTATTTGGAAAGGTCCTATAGATAAGATACCACAATTTATAGAATATCTCAATAAAACAACTGATTTTTTGAGATTTACTTTTCAATTTGATAAAACAGGTATAGCCTATTTGGATACATGGATCAGCAACACAGGGACGGGTTTTGCCTCAAGGATTTATAGAAAGCCTAAGTTTTCAAACGATTATATACATTATAGTAGTTGTCACCCCCTTCACATTTTTAAAAATGTTGTGAAGGGTCAGAGCATACGTGTAGCACGAATGTCATCTACAAGGGAGAATATGACATGTGAGTTGGATGTAGTGTTTAAATTATTTCAGGATCGCGGGTACCCTAAAGCCATGCTCGACAATATAATATCATATGTTAAGGCCCAATGGGGGCATAAATATGTTCCGTTATTGGGGAAAAGCATTGTGATTACCCCTAAAACCAACATTGAACGAGATAAGAAAGTATGTGTAATAAGGTTTCATCCTTATACGAATGTAGTTATTGAAATATTGAAGAAACATTGGGAGTTGATTTCCAGTTCTGGTTCTATAGGTCATATAGTAGGAACAAATCTTAATACTGTATTCAAAACAGGAAGTAATTTGAAAAGAATGCTAGAATATGGAAAAAAGGGCTTTCAAAAGAGGAGAATGAAGGGTACTACCTGATGTGGAACATGTAATCAATGTAAACACATTAATATTAACTTAAAAATTAAGATTGATAATATCACTAGAACTATAGTATTTTGTAGAAATGGGAATTGTAATACTCAACGAATTGTATACATCGCCACCTGTACCAAATGCTCTGCCTATTATATAGGCAAAACTGAAAGGAAATTTAAGACTCGTATCTATGAGCATCTGTACAGGATTAAGAAAGGAGACCCTAAGAACGCATTAAGTAAGCATATCATAGATAAGGGAAGGGACCATACTTTCACCTTTGCGATTATTGATCAGGTAGAGGTGGAAGATAGAGGTGGAAATTGGAAAACCTATTTGGCATGGGTTGAAAGTAAGTGGCAAATATGTTTGGATGTGACCACACCCCCTGGTATTAATGACAACATTAGTTTAAAACCTTTCTTAGCCTTGAATTAATTTCCACTTGTTGATATGACATCCCTTTTAGTATTTAACTTGGTTCATAGCCTTATAGCCATTAGTATTAGGTCTAATACTTGACATTTTTTAGTATCTTGCTTTAAACAGGAACTAGGTGTAACAGTATGCATTAGTATAGTACCTTTAGTTATTTTAGAAAATTGATGTTAGATTATTGTATTATATCTAGACTAAATATGAAACCCAGCCACTGGGGATGCACAAGCCAGTGCATTTCTTTGTGCCGGTCCCAAGCCCGGATAAATGGGGAGGGTTGCGTCAGGAAGGGCATCCGGCATAAAACTTCTGCCAAAAATTACTGATGCGGAGAACTTTTCATAATTGCATACCGGTTCGGTCGAGGCCCGGGTTAACAACGACCGCCACCAGTACTGTTAGCCAACAGGGTGCTGGCGGAAATTGGGCTACTGTTGGCCGAAGGAGAAGAGGAGGGAGAAGGCGTGCCCAAAGGCAGGAAGATAGGAGGAAGGTTAGGAGTGTAGCAGTGAGGGTAGGAACTTTGAATGTTGGCAGTATGACTGGTATAGGAAGAGAGCTAGCTGATATGATGGAGAGAAGGAAGGTTGATATATTGTGTGTGCAAGAGACCAGATGGAAGGGAAGTAAGGCCAGGTGTTTAGGAAACGGGTTCAAATTGTTTTATCATGGTGTGGATGGCAGGAGAAATGGGGTAGGGGTTATACTAAAGGAACAATATGCCAAGAGTGTTTTAGACGTGAAGAGAGTGTCTGACAGTGATGTTTATGAAGCTCGAAATTGATGGTGTAATGATGAATGTTGTTAGTGCATATGCTCCTCAAGTTGGGTGTGCGATGGAAGAGAAAGAGAAATTTTGGAGTGAGTTGGATGAAGTTGTGGTGAGTGTACCCAAGGGTGAGAGACTAGTGATTGGAGCGGACTTTAATGGGCATGTTGGTGAAGTGAACAGAGGGATGAGGAAGTGATGGGTAGGTATGGTGTTAAGGAGAGGAATGCAGAAGGTCAGATGATTGTGGATTTTGCGAAAAGGATGGACATGGCTGTGGTGAATCTGTATTTTAAGAAGAGGGTGGAGCATAGGGTGACGTACAAGAGTGGAGGAAGATGCTCACAAGTTGATTATATACTATGTAGGAGGGCCAGTCTTAAGGAGATTGGAGACTGTAAAGTGGTGGCAGGTGAAAGTGTAGTTAAGCAGCATAGATTAGTGGTATGTAGAATGACGTTGGTGATCAAGAAGAGGAGGAGGAATGTGAAAGCTGTGCCAAGGATTAAATGGTGGAAGTTAAAAAGGGTGATTGTGAAGTGGAGTTTAGGGAAGAGTTAAGACAGGCACTGGGAGGCAGTGGAGAGTTACCGAATAGCTGGGTAACTACAGCAGAACTAGTAAGGGTGACTGCTAGAAAGGTGCTTGGTGTGACATCTGGACAGAGGAAGGAGGACAAGGAGACCTGGTGGTGGAATGAGGAAGTACAGGAGAGTATACAGAGGAAGAGGCTGGCGAAGAAGAAGTGGGATTGTCAAAGAGATGAAGAAAGTAGACATGAGTATAAGGAGATGAGGCGCATGGCAAAGAGAGAGGTGGCAAAAGCTAAGGATAGGGCATATGGAGAGTTGTACGAGAGATTGGACACTAAAGAGGAGAAAAGGACCTGTACCGATTAGCTAGACAGAGGGACAGAGCTGGGAAAGATGTGCAGCATGTAAGGGTGATAAAGGATAGTGAGGGAAAGGTACTCACAAGAGAGGAGAGTGTGTTGAGTAGATGGAAAGAGTATTTTGAGAGGCTGATGAATGAAGAGAATGAGAGAGAGAGAAGGTTGGATGATGTGGGGATAGTGAATCAGGAAGTGAAACAGATTAGCAAGGAGGAAGTAAGGGCAGCTATGAAGAGGATGAAGAATGGAAAGGCTGTTGGCCCAGATGACATACCAATGGAAGCATGGAGGTGCTTAGGAGAAATGGCAGTGGAATTTCTAACTAGATTGTTTAATGAAATTTTGGAAAGTCAGAGGATGCCTGAGGAGTGGAGAAAAAGTGTTTTGGTACCTATCTTTAAGAATAAGGGTGATGTGCAGAGCTGCAGTAACTACAGAGGGATAAAACTGATTAGTCACAGCTTGAAGTTATGGGAAAGAGTAGTGGAAGCAAAGTTAAGAAGGGAGGTGATGATTAGTGATCAGCAGTATGGTTTCATGCCAGGAAAGAGCACTACAGATGCAATGTTTGCTCTGAGAGTGTTGATGGAGAAATACAGAGAAGGTCAGAAGGAGTTGCATTGCGTCTTTGTAGACTTGGAGAAAGCATATGACAGGGTGCCTAGAGAAGAGTTGTGGTATTGTATGAGGAAGTCGGGAGTGGCAGAGAAGTGCGTAAGAGTGGTACAGGATATGTCGAGGGTAGTGTGACAGTGGTGAGGACTGCAGTGGGAGTGACAGATCCGTTTAAGGTGGAGGTGGGATTACATCAAGGATCAGCTCTGAGTCCTTTCTTATTTGCAGTGGTGATGGACAGGTTGACAGATGAGATCAGACAGGAGGCCCCGTGGACTATGATGTTTGCAGATGACATTGTGATCTGTAGTGAGAGTAGGAATCAGGTTGAGGAGACTCTGGAGAGGTGGAGATATGCTCTAGAGAGCAGAGGAATGAGGGTCAGCAGGGCTAAGACAGAATATATGTGTGTAAATGAGAGGGAGGGTAGAGGAATGGTGAGGATGCAGGGAGTAGAGTTGGTAAAGGTGGACGAGTTTAAGTACTTGGGATCAACAGTTCAGAGTAATGGTGAATGTGGAAGAGAGGTGAAGAAGAGAGTACAGGCAGGGTGGAATGGGTGGAGAAGAGTGTCAGGAGTGATTTGTGACAGACGGGTATCCGTAAGAGTGAAAGGAAGGTCTACAAGAGTGTAGTGAGACCAGCTATGTTATATGGGTTGGAGACAGTGGCATTGACAAAAGGCAGGAGTCAGAGCTGGATGTGGCAGAGTTAAAGATGTTAAGATTTGCAATCGGTGTGACTAGGATGGATAGGATTAGGAATCGGTATATTAGAGGGTCAGCTCATGTTGGACAGTTTGGAGACAAAGCAAGAGAGACGAGATTGCGTTGGTTTGGACATGTGCTGAGGAGGGATGATGGGTATATTGGGAAAAAGATGCTAAGGATGGAGCTGCCAGGTAAGAGGAATAGAGGAAGGCCTAAGATAAGGTTTATGGACGTGGTGAGAGAGGACATGCAGGCAGTTGGTGTGACAGAGCAAGATGCAGAGGATAGGAAGAAATGGAAAGAGATGATCCGCTGTGGCGACCCCTAACGGGAAAAGCCGAAAGAGAATGATGATCTAGACTAAATATGAAGTGAATATTTTCATAATATTTTTTAATACTTTTTAATTATTTGTAATTCTTGGCATATGTAGTAAGAAAAGTTTTGTAATGAACTGACTTAGATAATTACACAATTGAATTGTATGATCAAAAATATATGTTATTTAATGAATATAAATTTATGAATTTTTTTGGCGCCAAAAATGATTTAAATGCAAGGTAATTAAGGAGCTAATTGGTTCTGATGAAATCTGGGATGTATCAGATGAAAGCGCTCAACCCTGTTTACTAGAGCTCCGTGTGTTGGCTTTATTTAGTTTTTTATCGTGAATAAATCTTTGATATTTTACTATTTGGTTGGCATCCTCTGTCTCGAGTCTGGGGATCTGGTTCTGCTATTATTGGTGTTACTAGTCGAGTGCACTTGTTGTTCTATTTATCGGTTGATTGAAATATTAGCCTGCAGGTTTCTAAAACAAATTTACAGAGCCAGAGAGTGAGATTATGTTGACATTCACTACCTTTTTAAATATAAGATGTGTATGCAAAACACACACATAGACAGCAGCACCTAATTAATGCACTGTATTTCCTCTTGTTTTAGCTCTGTAGCCTGAAAAGCACTTAGGCAATACTGTAAGTTTTTATATTTAGTTACAGTGAAAATGCACAGGTATTTGCATGTACAAATTCTGAAGTACTTTGTTAATCAAACTTTTTGTCAGTATCCAGTTCTCCTAGTACTGATTTAGCCATGGTAGGAAATTTTCTTGGATTCTCTTTCACCCATTACCCCTTTGGGCTGTAATTTAATATCATATCAGGAGCCCTCCATTTCAGGCTCAGTGGCACTTCCTCTAAAGTTTTCTGTTGTTGTATGCTAATGCGAATCCACCATTTTAGGGTTATGCTATTGGTTGTCAGCCACTCTTGGGATACCACCATTGTCATACAGCACTTTTTGGGGTGCATATTTGATTTGCCATCCTTCTTGTGATGCAATACTGGTTGCTATCATCCATCACTTTTTTGAGATACAAATTAGTTTTGCTATCCTCCTTGAGGTCAAGTGTTGGTCATCATGTCACCCTTTATTTTTGAAGTACAAATGTGTTTACTTGTCATACTTTGGGCACAGTGCCTGTCATCAGCTCTCTTTTAAAAATAGACCTGTTTTGTAGTAGTTTTAAGACTTTACAGTAGTTAGGAAATTTAAGCATGGTATATATATTTAATGGTATCTGTGACATCAGCCATGTACATCAGAGGCCATTTTCTTTACAAAGTGTAACTTGGCTACCATTTCTTGGTTCCATAGTCATGTGATGGCAGATGTTGCCCAACAGTATAGATTCCATCTGGCTTCTCATTTAGGTGCCTGCATTCCTTGTTCTGTACCGTCCTCAGATATTAGCCTTCAAAGTGCATTTGTGGTAACAAATGTTTACGTGGGTGCTGCATTCCATTAGTGGTTGTAATAAAATGCATTCAGATACGCAGAAAAAGAACAATTTTATACTACACTGATTTATTATCAGGGCTTATGATTTTAGCAGCATCTGTGAAACTTTGAGTCTTTATGATAACCTATTTATGGCTAAAAAGTGAGCAGCACACAAAATGCTTAGTGTCGTTCTGTTTTTTGAAGGATTTGAATTCTTTGGGATAAACTGCAGTCCATTATCCCTACACATCTTTTATGTGATGTCATGTTTTGTGAGCATTTTCTTTACCAGTGAAATAGTTTTTCAGAAGAAGTTGAGCCCATGCAAGTGACCTATTGTCACCGGGAATGTGCATCTCCCAGCATTAGAAACTGTATGACTGGTCCTACAAAATGTATGTGAAAGTGCTGCTGTGGTAGAGATGTTTCTGCCAGGGGGCAAGGGCAGTTTTGTCAGTGTATTTTAGACAATCTGGCATCCAGCTCCCTGCTAAGTCCTCAGTTTGCTTGTTAGTACCTATCTACCATAGTAGACTTTGTGAAAGGGTCTTCATTTTTACAATTCCGCAGTGTTATTCATGTGCAATATTTGACAGACTGATGTATAATGTGAATGAAATTAACACTTTGGATCCTCGTGGTAAAGTTTCTTGACATACAGATTGCCAGTTCTTTCTAGCTGCAAGTACATGATATAAACGTACATTTTTGCCTGTGTTTTGTAAAAACAATCTGATAATGCTGTGGGCAGTGCAGGAATAACACTTTTCTCCCCTCTGATAAAAACATTTATTAGTGGTGCCTTTTCATCTTCTGTAGTGTAATATACATCTGCTGAATCACTGATAATGGGTTTTTCACTGGATTCTTATTAAAAACATCACTGCTTATCAGCAATTTTCCTATTTTGTACCTTTGAATTTAACACTGTATGAATGTGCTCCTACAAAGGTCATCTGTAACACATCCTTTATTGTATTAAAATATGGGCACTAAAATCTGTTGATCTATTACCAACATTAATATTTCCCAAGACATTTGAGGCTTGGCTCTGCAGTGCAGAGGGATGAAGCCCTTACATTTGCCCAGGCAACTGAGGTTCACTTAGTGGCTCTGGCACTAGAGGAGCCAAGCAAGCATGGGGGGGTGGTGAAGGAATGTGGCCTGCTTACCTCTCCTGGAAGTTGGGAGGGTGTTGCATGCACTTTGGGGCACACTGCCTGTTGTGATCTCCCTGGTGGAGACCACACTGGCTGCTGCTCAAACTCTAAGAGAAAGTGCAATGCCACTTGTAGGGAATGCCCTTACAGAAGTAAGGGGACAACCATTGCACACCCTTTCTGGAACCTAGCTGAGCGTGTGTATGGACTGGCTGTGGATGGACTAAGGTAGTGAATTTGTCAGATATATGGAATGAAGACACACCACACATCTGCCAAGTCATAGTTTTACATGAATGTTTCTAATCATCAGTTTATATCTTACTTTATCTTCTCTCATTCCAGTATATTCTGTGCTTTTTAGCTGTTTCCTAACTATTCATGAACTGGCTCTGATGTGCTTTGTGCATATTTTATATAGTTTTATCCATGTAGTTCTTTGGAAAAAGTTGTTACAAAAATATTTTGTCCTTTATAATACTTGTCTTGAAATGGCAATAAATTTGTTATTTGGTATTTAGTACCACTGACAGATTGTTGTTGCAGTGTACAGCAGTGTGCGTTGACTGTATTTAGTACCACTGATAGATTGTTGTAGTGTACAACAGTGTGTTCACTGTACTTAGTACCACTGACAGATTGTTGTAGTGTAAAGCAGTGTGCTCACTTTACTTAGTACCACTGACAGATTGTTGTTGTAGTGTACAACAGTCTGTTCACTGTACTTAGTAATACTGACAGATTGTTGTTGTGTACAAAAGTGTCTTCACTGTACTTAGTACCACTGATAGATTGTTGTTGTAGTGTACAACAGTGTCTTTACTGTACTCAGTACCACTGATAGATTGTTGTAGTGTGCAACAGTGTGCTCCCTACTTAGTACCAGTGACAGATTGTTGTTGTAGTGTACAACAGTGTGGTCACTGTACTCAGTGATCGATTGTTGTAGTGTACAACAGTGTGTTAATTGTACTTAGTAACAGTGATAGATTGTTGTAGTGTACAACAGTTTGTTCACTGTACTTAGTACCACTGATAGATTGTTGTAGTATACAACATTGTGTTTACTGTACTTAGTACCACTGATAGATTGTTGTTGTAGTGTACAACAGTATGTTCACTGTACTTAGCACCACTGATAGATTGTTGTTGTAGTGTAGAACGGTGTGGTTACTGTACTTAGTACCCCTGATAGATTTCTGTTGTAGTGTACAGCAGTGTGTTGACTGTACTTAGCACCACTGATAAATTGTTGTAGTGTACAACAGTGTGTTCACTGTACTTAGTACCACTGATAAATTGTTGTAGTGTACAACAGTGTGTTCACTGTACTTAGTACCACTGACAGATTGTTGTAGTGTACTACACTGTGTTCACTGTACTTAGTACCATTGATAGATTGTTGTTGTAATGTGCAACAGTGTGTTCACTGTACTTGGTACCACTGACAGATTATTGTTTTAGTGTACCAGTCCCAACTATGACTTCATTCACAACAAAATGTAAGGCTTTGGTGCCTTTAGTGCTGCTTCCTCTTTGTCATGTGAGATGTGTAATTCACTTTGATATCAATCATGTGCCTAAAACAGTAATTAACCCTTTGATGAACTCGTGCTTTCCTCTCTTATTGCATCTTATTCTCCTTTAGCATATGCAATATTCTCTTTAAGTTATTTAGTTAATATTCAGCATTATTACCTGTCACTGTAATGTTGTCAAGGCAACATATTTACTGAAAATTACACATAGCACTTGGTCTGTTGCCTTTTCCAAATGGTTGGTGCAGGCATTAGTCCAAAACTTGGTTAATTATACTAAAATGAGCATTTGTGAACATGAAAAGTAAAAAAAAACACTGAGAAAAATTTCTATCTCCATCTGCAGGTGAGCTTGTGCTAAATCAGTTTCTGGAAAATATGTCCCCTTTTCAGGGGTTATTTCCTTGTGAATTTAAACTGCCCAGTACTTAGCATTGAGTTAATAGTAACTTTCAAGTCTCCATGCTTACAAGCATGTATCATATCACCTCTCCTTAACAAAAGAAGTGCAGCCACAATCTACTCATACTGTTCTAACTTCAATATTCCATCATGTTTTCCAACTTTTGTAGTCCCTGCATCACCTGGAGCCAGAAAGCAAAAATGCAGTGTGAGGCTTATGAAATTTTATAATAGCATTTTATTCCACGCTCTTATACCCTCCAGTGTTCCTATTTTATCATCAAAAACCTGTTTGGCATCTGCTTTCAGCAGTAACGTTTTCCTTACCTGTAGAACTATTGTCAGTGTTGTACTGATGCAGGTAACATCTCAATGGAGCATCAGTTCATTTCAAGTTCTCAATCAGTGCTGACTCGCCTATTTACAACACTCGCATGTCTGTTGTGTGCTGCACCATTATTTATCACCGATACATTCATTGTGTGTACCTCTTTACCAACACTACTCACTTTTTTAGTTCTACCTTCCCTTTCGGTTCATAGCAAAAATTACAAGCAATATTGTCCCTGTATTAACTTTTTTCTCATCCTTTAAAGGAGAACTCCACTCCAAAGTCAAGTCTTTCTTTCCAAAAAGTGTTTTTCCTTCCCTGTAATCCAAGACTAAACACTTCACATACAGAAAAAACATAATTTAATAACTATTTGCCTTTCTTTCCTGCATCTGCCTCATCTGTTAAATCACAACAGCTACTAAGAGTGGTGCAGTAATTATGTTAGGCTGCTTACCCCCAGAGCCATTAAAAAGACAATGACATTTAAATGTGCTTTATCAGTTACAGATTGCCAGCATCACTCCTCAGGTAAATGGTGTAGCCTTGAGTCTAAACAAAATCAGGGTTTTCAAGCTTAGTTTTCAGATGCAAATGCCTTTCCCTGTAATAAAGCTCTGCCACAAAGAAAGAAAGCAAATATGTTAATCTAACTTCTTACTTTGTGTCAGTATATGATTTTGCGTTTTTTTCTACACCATAATTCCTGCAACAGTGCATGCTTCTTCTGGAGTTGGGTAAAGTAGATTAATATCAAAGACTTTAATTCTAGCTACAAAATTTAAAACCGTTAATGCAAAACAAACCATCTCATCCCAAGTAAAGCATCTCATTAGTATAAATAACTCACTTTTGACATCCATCCTGACGTACCTCTCAACCTCTTAGTGCAAGAAATGTGGACAAAGCCCAATGTAATAGGGACAAGCAGCACAAAAATAGAGACACTTTAAATATTGCTCTTATAAACTTAGAAATATTGCTCTGATAAACTTGGAAATATTGCCAGAATAACAGTATCTGTGTTGGCATACAACAGACATATTAGAGACAAGCAGCACAAAACTAGAGACACTAAATATTGCTCTTATAAACATAGAAATATTGCTAGAATAACAGGATCTGTGTTGGTATAAAACAGACATACCAGGAACAAGCAGCACAAAAATAGAGACACTAAACTTTGCTCTTATAAACTTAGAAAGTTGCTAGCATACAGGTTCCCAAGGATAGAAATTCTTTCAGAGGTAACATTGCAGCTACATTTATAAAGCCCTTACCTCTGCCTATAATCCACAGACTCATTCTCCATACAGCACAAAATTTAATCCAAAATGATGATCTGATCAGTCCCAGTTATCCAGCAGGCAGCAACACAAACCTCTGCCTTCTAGTGACCATCTGACTGATCTTGATCCACCACAGCAAGGCCCCTGAAGTTCCTTCAACTTGCTGACTCCTCTCCTGGCTTCCAAGTCCCAGTCCCGACATCTTCAATCCACAGCAGAATGTGATTGACCTGTATTGGGGAGCTCTCATTGGCTCCTGCCCTGAAATGCATTACTTGATTTGCTTGTACACCGCATTCTTGATTGGCTGTAAATGCAGTGTACAAGCCAATAAAAAACTGTAGAGCACAGCCAGTGCTGTGTAATGTGAAAGGGCAGCACAGCTATGCAGTGGTTTGTATACCGCGATGCCGATTGGCAATAACTGCAGTACACAAACCAATCAGAATGCTTGTAGCGGTGCCACAGCTGTTCAATGCGGAACAGCAGAACAATGGCTTCACTCATCATTAAATGCGGAGCATTCTGCAAAATCCGGAGCACTTGGATGCTCAGATCACAGGGGTCAGATTTCTCACACTTGAACACTGAACTACAGTTGTTACTTTGAAAAGAACAATGAACTCAAATTCATCTTCAAGCCTGTCATTCAAACATTCCTTAAAATGCTGCAACAGAGATGGCCACTAATGAAAATCAAAGGAAGCAAAGTAATTAAAAATGTGGATTGATACTGACTGTGAAAAATAAGCAGCCACAGCAATGTTGTCAACTGATGAGAGAGAAAACTACAGTAAATGATGCCTCATCTTAAGGATTTCTTTCTATCCCACTAACATGATATAAGGAAGGTGAGACTATAAAACAAAATAATGCTAGACACGGCAGCCTCCTTTAGATCATTTTAGGGTATAACAAATTAGAAAATAACAGTAACTATTTACTTTGATACAGAGGCATTAGCAATGCAGAAAAATTCAAGATTTGCTGAAAAACATTTATATTTTTTTAAGTTTTGGATGTGGTTCTACTTTAACTGGCTTAGTCCCTCTAGTGGCACCTTTTCAGGGGAGGCCCAAGATGGCATGCATACTACTAGGGGACATTTGGCCAGAGCAACAAGGAATTTCCCCTAGTCTTTGGAGCTGCTAGATGGAGCCAGAGAGCTCCTACAGCAGCAAGGAAGAGGCCAAAAAGAAACAGCAGCATAGAGGATGAGAGAACATCTATGGAGAATTTTGAGAAAAAAAAATGTGTTCAGTATAGAGTATTAGAACCCAGATAAAGGTTCCTGTGTGGTGGATGATGCAAATGAGCAACATTTAACTGTCTCAATGGAGAATGAAGAAAGCAAGTCCATTGGAGTAGCGCACATAACATGACTGGCATCAGGTGGGCTTGCAGATGATGATCTACTGAAAATAATCAAGCAGGATGATCCAAGTAACAGTTCTGCTAACCCACGGAATGAGATGACTCATAACTTTTGTCAGAAGTGCTGAAGATGTTAATTTGAAGAAGTAAACGGGTGAACTAGGTTAAGAAGAAACTGTAGAAGAAGAAGAAATATGGAGTCTAAAAAGGAGGAGAGAGTATGTATACAGGAAGACAGGTCAGGAGAAAAGATCGGCACTAAGATTTTTTTTAAGTTCTAGCCAGAAAAACATCTGATTCTGAGATCAATGATTATTTGAAACATAAACCCAGGAAAAACTTATTCAATAGGAGAAATTGTAAAAAAACAAGAAAATGAAAATGTAAAAATATTTATCGTAAACTTAAAAAGAAGGAAAAGCAATAATTTTAGAGTACTTTCAGTAAATGGGAACAGTATTATTAACACTGTAAGAAGATTAGGGATCTTAGAATGGTGGGAAAGACGTAAAAGAAAGGGAAAGATATATAAAAAATACAGGAAGTGATAAAATGTGGTAAATTATCTGTCTGCAACAAAAGTCAATGAACTTATTGAAGGGGGCACTTGGATCTAAAAATTGATTATGCTGCGATATCGGAAGGTTTGTGAGTAGTGGATGGTGATCCCATTTTTTTTCAGAACATTTAGAAATATGGATAGAAGTGATAGAACAAGGGAATATATTGAAATAGGAAAGAGAATAAAAAGAATAAATGAAAAATTATGGGCAGGAATTGGAGAGTGAAGAGTACTTCAGTTATGGAAGGCTCATATAATCATGAAGGATGTCTATAAAACTGGACTGACTGGTGCACTGAATTTAAAAGAAGTGTAAAAAAGTGTTTTTTCCCCAGTGGCAGAATGATGCAAGAAAGGAAGAGAAAGTGAGGTGTGGAAAAAAATGTGAGAAATTTATTAGAGAATTTAGAGACTAATACAAGAGAGTATTATGATATGGAAAAAATATACAAAATCAAGAAAAAAATTAAGGCATTACTGTTTAGGCAGAGATACTATTTTTGAGGGAGAAGGTAGGAGGTATCTGCATATTAGGTAAAATAGTTATGGAGAATTTTATTTTAAAGATAGAAATTAAATTTTATATGGAAGAAAAATAAGAAGAATGAAATAAAAATTTGGAGACCTGTCAGGTTAAACAACACAGATTACATAATGTTTATGACAATAACACAGAGGAAAATGGAATGAAGTATGAGTGATATTATGGAAAAAATATATGTGGTGGAAAACGGAAGAGACAGAATTGTTACTGGTTGTGAGAGAAATTGTGTATGATATACATAAAAGGGATGATGTGGCAGGTGATATTAGCAAGGCATTTGATACAGTAGGACATGATACTTTGTGGGATGTTATGGAGAAGTATGGAATAGGTAAAATAATTAGGAGAGTGTCTATGTCAGCAAATCAGAATAACAGAGTAAGAGTTTTAGTGAATGGGTGGCTGAGTAAAGAGATATACATGGATGGAATATTTGCATTGCTGGTGAATGCGACAGTGAGTGAAGTAGCTTATAAAATGAAAGATGCTAGATATCTGATGCCAAAGGAGGTGGAAATATGATACTGGTAGACATATGCAGGCAATATAGCTGTAGTTGCTAAGAAGAACACAGGGATGAGGGAAGTGTTGGTTTATTTGAATGAATACTTAATGAAAATCACAATAACCCTAGATTAAAGATAAATGTAAGGGTTCACATGTTATGGTGAAAATTGGGGGGTGTATTTTTTATTGAATTAAGTGTCTTTGCTAGGCATAACATTTCAGAAAAATTATGTAGTTATGATATAATTGGAAAGGTTGATAAAAGAAATGAAATATGTCTTCTGTGGAGGACATATAGATTAGCATTCAGGAAAAAGGTGCATCTAGTGAATTCAATATTAATGAGAAAATTACATATAGTCAAATATTTACATGATTCCAGGAGAATATGAAAAGGTAATTGTTCAATTAATGTTTTTTTATTTTACCTACAAAGAGGTGTGTGGTATACAAGTGAAGATGAAGAGGGGATTTAGATTACCACATACAGCTGTTTATTCTGCTTCTTTAAACTTTTACAGAGTATTAAAGTGGGTAAAGAAAAGTATTAAAATTTAATAATGAGAACGTTTAAATACAAGTTCAAAAAAATCTGGAAGATAATAAAAATAAGAAAAAAGGAAAAAGAATATGTGAATGAAGTAAAAAATTATCAAAAAGACACTAACGTAAAATAAAAAATGATAATATAGAGAAAGATAGAAGGATATGGTATAATAATGTGCTGAAAGAATATTATTATGTATATCCAAGGGAAAATTTACCAAAAGTGATTAAAACCATTAAAGTAAGGAAAAATTGTGTACCAAGATTGTAGAGTGCCAGGATTTCCTACCAGTAAAGGGGAATATGCCATATAAAACAAAAGTTGAAAGAGTATGCTTATTTTGTGGGAAAGAAGAGACAGCAAACTATATATTTTTTACATTTAAGAGTGGTGAAACTTTGGAAAAAGTTGTATGAAGAAAATATTTTGAAAATTATTAATGACGTAGATGTGAATATGATTATGTGGATATAAGAAAAAGAAGAAAATATGTGAGAAGGGTAGATAAGAATTTATTTTATGTCATATGGGTTATTTGTAATGTAAGACTGAATGAAATTTTAATGGGAAATGGATTATGGTTGTGGAAGGAGGAGTGGGTATAAATTATGGAAGAATAACAATAAAGATGTTATAAAATGATGAATAGTACACAGAAATGTGTATATATGTACTTGTAAACATGTAAATTTAATTCTCACACAGAATTTTTCTGCAGAAAAAAACTGCAACTGTCCCAAAACAATCCTTTACAGAGTCAATATTTTAATTAGTTCTTTGTCTCCCATACCCCTCAACTTATAGATAGAAAATTCATGGTCACACTAACATTGGGTAACATAGCAGAATGTTTATATACTCTTATAGGGCAACACCACTACTACATCAGGACCCATTCTGAATCACAACCTAAATGCACATATGCATACACACTCATGCTTACAGCCACCTCAGGGTAACATTGCTTACATACTGGGGCCTGTTCTGATACACAACATAAATGTTCACCTACATGCATACTCATACTTGCGCCCACATGGTGGTAACATTGTTACCACACCAGGGATCATTCTGATATACAACATAAGTTTTACATGCATACATACACACACACACTCATACGTACACCAACAACAGGGTGACACAACATAAATATTCATATACACACACATACCTCTCAGTTGTCCCTGATTTTGCATCATATTTTTGGCCTGTCCCTCATAAAATGTTATATTTGCCAGTAAATGACAAATAAACTCAGTCAGTAATTCCAAGTCTTAGTTTCAGACTTCTTATTGTTCAGGAAATTCATGTTGATAAAAAAACTTGTTCTATTAACTTTTTTAAGTGAATTAGAGTGATATTTAAAAACTGTCACTGATCTGAGGCCTTTGTCTCCACATTATTTTTGTCTTCATCCGCAATTCTGGAGCAATGAAATTTAGAGCTATGACCATACTTTACACTTTTACATACATACTGTACATAACATAGCCCTGTACATGGGGACTAATTGCACACTCAGTAACTTTCATACTTGATTTCCCTGACTTACAGTCAGTTTAAACATATCACACAATACTCAATAACCTGCCCACTCAGCAATATGCATATGTCACCCACATAAATTAGTGGTGCACAATCTGCCAGAAACTAAAGATAGCTATGCTTTCAGAATGGGCAAGTACATTCACAAAAGGGAGTACAAATATAAGAGTGGGAGGGTGTGTGTGTATGTGTGTGTGTGTGTGTATATATATATATATATATATATATATATATATATATATATATATATATACACACACACACATATATATATATATATATATATATATATATATATATATATGTATATACTTTTGCATGTACAATATATAAATACATATATATTTTATATTCATAGATGTGTGTGTGATTGTATATATATATATATATATATATATATATATATATATATACACACACACACACATATATATATATATATGCACTTTTGCATGTACAATATATAAATGCATATATATTTTATATTCATAGATGTGTGTGTGTATGTATATATATGTATATATATATATATATATATATATATATAGAGAGAGAGAGAGAGAGAGGCATATCTACATACAGATCAGTAGATATTGTGAAACAAGCCTAATTAGACAACAGTGCAGAGTGCAACTTGAATAGCTTTGATTATCTTACTCTGAAGGTCCTAGAAACACACGCAAAATAATTATTATATACTTCTAAGAGCAATGAAGTTATGTAGTTAGGAAACTGCATACCATGTAATTCTTCAAATACATGAACATGCTTGAGAAAGTCAACCATTCTTTAGGTCCAAACAAACAACAGATTTCCTGTAACATATTTCCTCCATCACCTTCCTCAGCTGCCACAAAATTTCCTCAGCATCAATGAGTTTGTGAAGACATGCTATATATATATATTAAAAATTGCAATTGCAGCCTAATCTGAACTGTTGTAACTAGCATCTTACAATCTGTATATGTAAGAGGCAAAAACATCCAAATATCAAAATACTGTAATCCTTTTTTTCTTAAGACACTTGAAATAACAAATTTATTTACAAGAAAGGAGCCAGTCATTTAACAACCATTCTACAAATGCAGAACAGAACACCTAAAATGATAATCAGATAAATGTTTATAAAAGGTATAACTAATCTCATCCGAGCCTGTAGTTCCCTTAAGAGAAAACATGAAACCATACTAGTTTCAACAAGTGTGACAAAAGGACCATCGCTCCTAACATCTAGATGAGGCAATGTCTAATTTTCTGTACTAAACTTTCTAGTGATATAAGAAGAGACTGAAGAAATAGGATTTACCTCCAAACTTCTTGCTCTGCTTCATTAAGCAAATAGTTGTCATGTTGATATTCATGTTTATGACTTTCCTATCCATCCATTTATCCATCCAAAACCCCTTTTTCCCATTTTTGCTCATGGGGTCATGGTGTTACTTCAACAGTGGCGATCATCTATGGCTAAGGTTCATACCACCAGGTAGCTAGCCCTACTGTGGTGTATAACTTTCCTATAGTAAGGGCTTTTTTGTGACGGGACGTGCCGGTACAGTATACCGGCACGTAGACCGCAACAATTGGTCGTGGCATTGACTACATATTTAAAGGAGATTAATTTTCTTTTAATTAAAAAAAAATACTTTTATTTTAAGGGTGTTCTTTAAGACTGTCCTTTGTGTCTGGTTGCACAGACACAACAATCTGTTTTCATCTTCTGCATCTGTGTGAATGATTATTTATGTCACTGTCTTCCGCACACTCGGAATTTGAATTCCCAAAGATGTTTGGACAGCGGACCATGAATGGACAAGTGAGAGGTAGGTGTGTGTGTGTGTGTGTGTGTGTGTGTGTGTGTGTGTGTGTGTGTGTGTGTAACAGGGAGGTAGGTGTAGTTGTACATGTATGTAAGATGGAAGTAAGGGTGTGTGTGTAAGAGGGATGTGGAGGGTGTAAGAGAGAGGTAGGGGTGTATGTGTGTGTGTCATACCTCTTAACTGTACAGATTTTCACAGAATGTCCAGATTTTTGCCTTATGTTTTTGATCTGTTTCTCATAAAAATTGTCTTTTTTTTGACAAATCACTGGAATAATCTAAGGATTAAAGTTACTGAATGACTACATGCATTTGAGTTTCAGACTTCATATCCTTCAGAAAAATGCATTCTAGCACAAATCCTGTTATTCTAGCAACTTTCTAAATTTATACTGTGACATAAAATTTTAAAGTAGTGTTAGTAGCACAACAAGTAGCATATATGCATTTTGATGCAGAAGGTTGTGGGTTTTACTCCCACAGCATGTAGATGGATTGCTGATACTGTGTTGTATTTTAAGGGAGTGGGGTGCTGCAGTCCAGAGTATGTCCTCCTTTGGATGAGACACCTAGTAACTATGAACCTGTTTTCAGTTTGCCATCCATGCAATATTACCAGCTTATCAATTTTTTAATGTAACATAATAGGCAATTTATTCTGCAAGGGCAGCAGGCCCCATATTTGTATTTGAAACACTGAAATGTGTTTGCTAGCAGCAACCTTTTCATTATTTACAGATCTCTTTAATGTGGAATTATTCAGATGACTTTTACTTCTGCAGAGATTGTGCATATTGACTGATATTGATGGATTGCAATGACAGAAGTCTGAGTGGCCTTTTATGGTTGAAATGTTCTGAATTGGGCAGTTTTGTCATTATTGGTTCATGTGTTCTGTTTCATTGCTTACTGGCAAAATGTTCAAAACTATAAGTTTAAAACATGCCCTAACAAGTGGTGCTGTATTATACAAGGGATATAATTTAATTATTATATATTATAATTTAATACAGTCAGGAAGGTGAATCAAAGAACTTTTACATGGTCCTACAAATGTGTGCAAAAGGCCTATGATTTGAAAACAACCCAAAGTTAAACTTAATCCACCACTGGCCAGATGTGTTTTCTTTGAATGTGGGTTTCAGTAAATGTGAGTTTCAAAGGCAGAGTAGTTTTAATGCTAAGTCTGTTTTCATTGCGAGACTGTATTGCTTTGTTTAGCAAATGTCTATCAGTGTTTGTGCTATAAAATTTGATATAAAAGTTTTAAATTAAATCCAAATAGCTGTAATCATTGTAGAAGTAAAGCTGAAAACAGTATGCACACTAAGAGTTTTGAACAGTGTTTATGGCAACAGGGGAGAAATAGCCAAGTAATGGCACACTGGAATGACTGTGTGGGGGGGGGGGGGCTCTGGGTTTGCACCCCCTGCAAAAAATCCTGTGGGTGCCCATGTACATATTTTATGTGTGTATGTATATACATATATATATATATATATATATATATATATATATATATGTATATATCATCATCTTTCGGCTGTTCCCATTAGCGGTCGCCACAGCGGATCATCTGTTTCCATTTCTTCCTGTCCTCTGCATCATGCTCTTTCACACCTACTGCCTGCATGTCCTCTCTCACCACATCCATAAACCTTATCTTAGACATTCCTCTTTTCCTCTTACCTGGCAGCTCCATCCTTAGCATCCTTTTCCCAGTATACCCAACATCCCTCCTCAGCACATGTCCAAACCAATGCAATCTTGCCTCTCTTGCCTTGTCTCCAAACTGTCCAACCTGAGCTGACCCTCTAATATACTAATTCCTAATCCTGTCCATCCTAGTCACACCCAGTGCAAATCATAACATCTTTAACTCTGCCACATCCAGCTCTGACTCCTGCCTCTTTGTCAATGCCATTGTCTCCAACCCATATAACATAGCTGGTCTCACTACCCTCTTGTAGACCTTCCCTTTCACTCCTACTGGTACCCGTTTGTCACAAATCACTCCTGACACTCTTCTCCAACCATTCCACCCTGCCTGTACTCTCTTCATCACCTCTCTTCCACACTCACCATTACTCTGAACTGTTGATCCCAAGTGCTTAAACTCATCCACCTTTACCAACTCTATTCCCTGCATCCTCACGATTCCTTTACCCTCCCTCTCATTTACACACATGTATTCTGTTTTAGCCCTGCTGACCTTCATTCCTCTCCTCTCTAAAGCATATCTCCACCTCTCCAGGGTCTCCTGAACCTGGTCCCTGCTCCCACTACATATCACAATGTCATCTGCAAGCATCATAGTCCACGGGGCCTCCTGTCTGATCTCATCTGTGAACCTGTCCATCACCACTGCAAATAACAAAGGGCTCAGAGATGATCCTTGATGTAATCCCACCTCCACCTTAAACGTATCTGTCACTCCCACCGCAGTCCTCACCAATGTCAAACTACCCTCGTACATATCCTGTACCACTCCTACATACTTCTCTGCCACTCCCGACTTCCTCATACAATACCACAACTCCTCTCTAGGCACTCCGTCATATGCTTTCTCTAAGTCCACAAAGACACAATGCAACTCTTTCTGTCCTTCTCTGTATTTCTCCATCAACAGTCTCAGAGCAAACATCGCATCTGTAGTGCTCTTTCCTGGCATGAAACCATACTTCTGATCACTAATCATCACCTCCCTTCTTAACCTAGCTTCCAGTACTCTTTCCCATAACTTCAAGCTGTGACTGATCAGTTTTATCCCTCTGTAGTTACTGCAGCTCTGCGCATCACCCTTATTCTTAAAGATAGGTACCAAAACACTTTTTCTCCACTCCTCAGGCATCCTCTGACTTTCCAAAATTTCATTAAAAAATCTGGTTAAAAATTCCACTGCCATTTCTCCTAAGCACCTCCATGCTTCCAATGGTATGTCATCTGGGCCAACAGCCTTTCTATTCTTCATCCTCTTCATAGCTATCCTTACTTCCTCCTTGCTAATCTGTTTCACTTCCTGATTCACTATCCCCACATCATCTAACCTTCTCTCTCTCTCATTTTCTTCATTCATCAGCCCTTCAAAGTACTCTTTCATCTACTCAACACACTCTCCTCACTTGTGAGTATGTTTCCCTCACTGTCCTTTATCATCCTTACCTGCTGCACATCTTTCCCAGCTCTGTCCCTCTGTCTAGCCAGTTGGTACAGGTCCTTTTCTCCCTCTTTAGTGTCCAATCTCTCATACAACTCTCCATATGCCTTATCCTTAGCCTTCACCACCTCTCTCTTTGCCATGCGCCTCATCTCCTTATACTCATGTCTACTTTCTTCATCTCTTTGACAATCCCACTTCTTCTTCTCCAGCCTCTTCCTCTGTATACTCTCCTGTACTTCCTCATTCCACCACCAGGTCTCCTTGTCCTCCTTCCTCTGTCCAGATCTCACACCAAGCACCTTTCTTGCAGTCTCCCTTACTAGCTCTGCTGTAGTTATCCAGCTATTCAGTAACTCTTCACTGCCTCCCAGTGCCTATATATATATATATATATATATATATATATATATATATATATATATATATATATATATATCAATCTATATAAAATCCATGGACTACTTAACACGTCCTCCTGGTTCCTGATTTTTTTAAACTGTGATTTAATGACTGCAAATGAATATTGTTACAGTGATTTGTCATTTCCTAGTAAGTAGCCATTTTCAAAGTAATGGGAGATTATTATCCATTATCATTCTTAATAATTTGCTTTGAGAAGTGACTTCAGCTGTATTATTAAGAGAGAAGATTTTATTAATTTTTTTCATGAAAAAAATAAGGGGGGGGGTCATACCTCTTAATTGTCCAGATTTTTGCCTCATATTCTTGGTCCGTTCCTCATAAAATTTGTTTTCTGGCAAATCACTGGAATGATCTGAGGATTGAAGTCACCATATAATGATATACGCTTGCGTTTCAGACTTCATATCTCTCAGAAAATGTATGTCAACTCAAACCCTGTTACTCTAGCAACTCTCTAAGTTTATAAGACTAATATTTAAAATTTGTCCCTAGTTTTGGGCCTTTGTCTGCCCATTTTGTCAGGCTTTGTCCGTATTTCTTGCACTAAGAGGTTGAGAGGTATGGGGGGTTGACCCAAACACAACATATGCGTACCAACACCTTTTTGTTTACAAAAAAAAACACTGCTTATAGTAGTGTACAAATTTATTCTACAGATCCCATGCAGAAACTTGCTGCAGAGAATATTCTCTAAAACATTTTTGATACAACCAAGCAATTCTCTTTCCCCAAAGAATGAGACTACAGTATATTGTTCTTACTAACAACAGTAACATACGTCTCTAGTAAAGTTTTCTTCCATCCTAAACTTACTGCTGTTAAACATGCCAGAGTATAGTAAAAAGCCCTCTTAGACTTTAATGTAATCCTTCAGATTAGGCATAAAGGGATGCATATCTGAATTTATCAACATATTCATCATCACCCCCTTTTTCCTATTTTTCTACATGGGGTCGAGGTGTTGTGTCAACTGTTGCCATCTATCTCGTTTCAGTGCCACTTTCCTACCTTCTTCAACAGTCATGTCTGACTGTTGCAGGTCTTCTCTCACACATCCCATCTATCTCTTTGCTAGATGCCCTCATTTCATCTTACCTTCTTCCTGTCTGTCCCAAATCATCTTTACCAAATTGTCTTTTGCTTTTCTGCACATACACTTGAACCACTGTAATCTGTCTTCTTTGACCTTCTCTGCAACTGGAGCTACTTTGGCTTCTGCTCTGATGTCCTCCTTTCTTTGTTTGTCCCACAATCTGCATTCTACCACCCATCCGAGGCACTTTATCTTCATCACTTCTAGCTTTTTCAACTGTTCTGCCTTTACTGCCCAGGTTTCTGTACTATACAGTAGTACTGGTCACACCACTGTTTTGTACACCTTACTTTTCAGCTTCTTTGACATCCTTCTGTCATACACTACCCTCAATACTCTGTGCCAGTTGGCTGCAGCCCCTCTGATTCAAGTTTTGATCTCCTCATTCAGACTTCCTTTCTCCTCACCCAGCTCTCCCAGATACGTGAAGTAGTTAACGTATTCCACTATTTTCCCTTGCGTCTCATTTCTCTGCATTTTCTGATTTCTCCCATTTGCTACCATTACAGCTGTCATATCTATACTCTGTTTCATCCCATGTGCTTTCAGTTTTACATTTCATTCCCCTATCCTTTGCAGAAGTTCTTGCTTATTGTCGGCCTGTGATGCCACATCATCTGTATACAGCAACTTTGTTGATCTGTTCCCTCCACCCTCTTTGCTGATGTAGTCCATCACCAGTATGAACAGCAGTTGGCTCTGAGCTGAAACCTAATCACACCCACTTCCACTGAGAACCCTTTTCCGACACTGAACACTGTTTTTTGAGTCATTTGGTCCTTGTACATGGCCTGCACTAATTCTACCAAAGTTTCCGGGACTTCGAACCACTGTAGTACTGCCCAAATCCATTCTTCGTGTTTCACTGTTGCAGTCATCACACTTGGGTTGATTCCCAAAGCTGAGGAAGGGTGGAGGCAGTCAAGAAGAGTTAGGGCTGGCTAGTAGGCCCTGCAAGACCAATGCAGCAAATTCTGCCCTGGATTTGGAAAAGATAGGTAAGTGGTAATGCTTGGTGAAGGTGTGTACAGAACTCCAGGTTGCAGCTTCCAGAATGTTCCTGGCAGGGACTTCCCTGAGAAATTCTGTAATGGTAGAAGTAGCCCTAGTGGAATGTGTTCTGTCCCCCCGAGGGGTTGGTTTCCCATGGTGCTTGTAGCAGAAGTGGATGCAGTGTGCTATCCATTTGGAAATGGCTTGTTTAGAAATGGCCTTGCCCTCTGCCCCTGTTGCAAAGCTGACTAGCAGCTGGTCAGATTTTCTGAAAGGCTTAGTCATATCAAGGTAGAACCTGAGCTGTCTGTGCACGTCCAAAGAGTGCAGGATCCTTTCCCCTTTATTCTGAGGGTTAGGGAAGAAGGTTGGCAAATGGATGGATTGGTTTAGGGCCA
Source organism: Protopterus annectens (assembly GCF_019279795.1). Taxonomy (NCBI): domain Eukaryota; kingdom Metazoa; phylum Chordata; order Ceratodontiformes; family Protopteridae; genus Protopterus; species Protopterus annectens. Next base: position 874,520,205 of record NC_056743.1, on the reverse strand, counting down.
CACTGGACACCACTTTAGGCATAAAGGACATGTTAGTCCTGAGGGAAACACTGTCAGCATGGAAGATAATAAAGGGTTCCGCAGCCATCAATGCCTGTAGCTCAGACACTCTTCTAGCTGAAGTGATGGCTAGAAGCAAGGCTGTTTTCCAAGAGAGGAATTTTAACTCTGCTGAAGCAGCAGGTTCAAAAGGGGGAAGCGTGAGCTTTTCCAGTACAAAGTTAAGGTCCTAAGCAGGGGTGGGTGCTCTCCTTAGGGCCTTAAGTTGTTAGCCTCTCTCATGAACTGTTTGATGAGAGGGTGAGAAAATACAGGTGGCTCAGTATTGTAATGAGCCAAAATGGCAGAGGCATGAATCTTAATGGAGGAGAAGTATAGGCCTCTGTGGAGTAGCTCTGCTAGGTAATCCAGGATTAGAGGTAAGGAGGGCACAGCTGTGTCCTTTCCTTTAGACTGAATCCAAGAACAATATCTTTTCCACTTTTCCGCATAGGATTTCCTAGTACTAGGTCTTCTGGCTTCAAGAATGATGTCCAGCACCTGTTTGCTTAGGGTTGCTGGTGGAGTATTCAAGGAATAAGCTAGGCTGTAAGATTTAGGGTTTGTAATTGTGGATGCAGAATCTGTCCCTCCTGCTGTGACAGCAGGGTAGGGATCTGGTGTAGGTGCCAGAGTGTTACCATTGTCAGGCTGCGCAGGAGTGGGTACCAGTGCTGGCATGGCCAGTCTGGGCAATCAGAATTGTCCTTGGCCTGTTTTCTTTTACCTTGTAGTACTCTTGAGAGAAGGGGCAGAGGGGGAAAGGCACAGATTGAGAGGTTTTCCCATTGAAAGGATAGGACATCCACTTTCTAGGCCCTGCTGTGAGGTTCCTGGTGCAAAATTTGCTTAACTGGTGGTTGTGGGGGGAGGCAAAGAGATCCACCTCTGGGGTCCCCCACCTCTGGCTCAGGAGGTTGAAGATACTGAGCTCCAAATTCCTCTCGTGTGGGTCTAGGAGATTTCTGCTTAAGTCGTCTGCCAGTGAATTTTGTTTGCCTGGCAGGAATTGAGCTTGTAGATGGACTTGGTTGTCCAAAGCTGTGCTCCACAGAGTCATGGCTAACTTCCAGAGTGGGTAAGAATGAGTTCCCCCCTGCTTGTGTATCTACCACATAACTGTGGTGTCTGTTTTTATCAGCAGTTGTCCTGGAAGGATTAGGTATCTGAAAGCTGTCAGAGCATTCTGTACAGCTAGCATCTCCTTTTGGTTGATGTGCAGGAGAATTTGGCTTGGGCTCCAGTGGCCCTGAATGCATTTGCCAGCCATGTAGGCCCCCCATGCATAGTCTAATGCATCTGTGGTCAGGGTTTGGGTGGTGTGGGGTAGAGTAAAATGCAGTCCCTTGTTTTGATTGCATGCTTCTGCCCAGCAAAGGAACTCTGCCCTCAGACAAGGTATGATAGGAATGACTGTTTCCAGGTCTTGAGAATGTTGGCACCAATGACTTTTTAAGTACCACTGAAGTTTCCTCATACGCAGTCTTGCATATGGAATTAGCAGAATACATGAGGCCATGAACCCTAGGGCTTGCAGTATTTTTCTTGCAGTTAGCTGGGTTCTGGTGGCCATTTGCTTGAAGTAGTCTGTCAGACTTGTTTTTCTGATGTGAGAAATTCCATCTGGGAAGTTGTGTCCAAGCTTGCTCCCAGGAATACAATCTTTTGACTGGGCACCAGTTGTAATTTCTTTTGGTTGATGGTGTACCCCAAAGAAGTGAGAAGGCTTTTTACAAATGCCAGGTGCTGAAGCAGCAATTCCTGGCTGTCTGCCTGAATCAGGCAGTCATCCAAGTATGGGTAAATTTGGATATTTCTCTGCCTGCAGTATGCAATGGCTGGTGCCAGGCATTTTGTGAATACCCTGGGCACAGTAGATAAGCCAAAGGGAAGTGCAGAGAACTGATAATGCATAGATCTTGCCCTAAAACGTAAATATTTCCTGCATGATTCCCTGATGGGGATGTGCAGATAAGCTTCTTTTAAGTTTAGGGTGACTAACCAGGCATCCTTGGCTAGCATAGGGAGAAGCTGTTGCAGGGTAAGCATCTTGAATTTTGGGACCACCAGGAAGGTGTTGAGAATTGAAAGATCCAGGATTGGGTGCCAAGAGCCCTCTTTCCTAGGTACCAGGAATAGTCTGCAGTAGAAACCCTGACCCCTTTGTTCTACTGGAACTGGCTGAATAGCTCTGATGTTGAGCAGGGAAAGAATTTGGTTTTGAGCCTCTGCCTGCTGGTTTGGAGGAAGGTCTGGAAACCCACTTGGTGTTGGCAGTGAGTGGAAATAAAATTGGTGCCCCTGGGATATAATGTTGAGGATCCATTGGTCCTGAATGATGGACATCCAGTTTTTTGCATGAAGGACAAGTTTTTCTCCTTGGGGCACAAGCAATTGGGCAGGGCTGGGCGGTAGAGTTGAGAAGTCATTGTGAACTTTTTCCATAGGGAGGTGGCTTACCACTCCCTATTTTAGGATGGGAGCACTCCATTGCTTAGATCTATGCATACCCTGACACTGTAGTCTGGGTGGCCTGTTTCCCCTGGGTCTTGTTTGGGAAGGCCTGAAGGTGGCTGGAAAGGACCAGTGTTTTGAAGGGCAATGCCTACTGAATCGAGGTGGTTGCACTTGTAAGAATTCTTTAACAGTTTGCATAGATTTAGCTTTTTCTTCCATCTTTTTAAAAACTTCTTCTGCTTTGGTGCCAAATAAAATGTCCTTATTTAAAGGAGCATCTAGTATTTTGGATTTGACATGATCTGGCAAGGTCTACTTCTTCAGCCAAGCATGTCTTTTCAGTACAGAGCCAGTGACTGCAGCCCTGCAGGATGCTTCTAGGGCATCAAAACCACACTGCAAAGTATGCTTACTAACTTGGTTTGCAGAATGCATAAGCTCTTGCAAATCTTTATTTTCTGCACAATCTGGAAATATTACAATTTTTTGTTTAATGAGATCCATAATATGTTGCTGGTACTTCAGCATGTGAAACTGGCAATTCAATGCCATGATAGCAAGAGTTGCAGAGGTATATACCTTCTTACCTCATCTGTCTAAAGCTCTGGAATCCCTGTCCGAAGGGGTAGGATTTTTGGCTGTAGTAGACTTAATACCTTTAGGTCCCTGGGAAATGATCTCTGGATCAGCAGTAGGATTCTGGAAAAGAAACTTGTGGGAATCAGGTACTCGGTAGTACCTGTCAGGTTTCCTAGGGGCCAGAGGTAAGGTGTCTGGAGTAAGACTGGATTCCAAGAAAACATCATCCACAACATCTAGGACAGGGGAATAGCTAAAGGCCTGTGTTGAGGTAGCTCTAAAAATTCTGAGTCTCTTTTTGGACTCAGGATAGTCTTGGCATTCCCAATGGAAATGCTCTCTTAAAGTATGCAAGGTTTCACCAAAAGAGAAATCCTGTGAAGGAGAGGCAGAGGGAATATATTCCTCTGCATCTGAATCCTCATAGGCTAATAAGGACATGTCTTGATAATCAGAAAGATCAGAGTCATTGGACTCCTGGTCTGTAGAATCTGAAGGCAACTGAATTCTTTGTTTCTTAGCAGGAGAAGGCTGGCTTCCCCTAATTAGTGTTATAAGGTCTTCAGCCATTCTAATCATTTGTTTTTGTGGCATGGGGGCCTGAGCATGCACTTTGGTCATCGGTTTTCTAGGTGTAGTGCGTACTCTGGGCCTAAGAAACTCAGTAGTTTTGACTAAAAAAGAAGTCATCGGTTGAATTCAAACATTGGTAGGTCAGAAAACACCCTCAAAAGCCGGTGCCTGCACATCGGCTCTGGACCCATCCAAGGTAGAGACATCTGCTGGTTCCATAGTCGAAGAAGCATCTTGCGGCATACCGGACTCCAAATGGGTCTCAGCAGAGGCCTTTGAATCCATAGAAGTGGGCATTAGGGGCTGCAAAGGCACATCACTGAGTACTGGTGGACTGGCTACTAGCTTAACGGAAGCGTCCTCCGCAGTTTTGGACCTATGCAGTCTGTCTCTGTCTTTATCTTTACATTTTCTTTGGAACATCAGTAGTCAGATGGCTTACCGAAGCCATTTAGGAATATGGAGATCGACAGCGAAATAATTTAGCAACAAAAATAACCCGATGATGAATGGTTCAGGTGTTAAGGCACAAAACCGACAGCAAGGGATGTCGTGGTCTGGGCCTAAACAGGTGGCGCAGTAAGAATGAAAATCTCTGTGAGATATTTGCTTTCCACAGGTAAGACAATTGTTAACTTTTTCTGACATTGGTTAGAGCAAGAAAAAAGGTTCCCCAACGGGGTATGTAGCTTTAGAAGACTTCAGGATTATCAACTCGAAAAATGAAAATTTCAGGTAGCAGCCAACCAGCAACTTGCTAACTGCTTCTGCTTTGGGCTCCTCCTCAGCAAGAAAGACTGATGTAATGGCGTTGGCTGCCTGTTTTTATACCCCTGATGACCTGTCATCATGGAAGAAGCGACAGCATCCGATGCAGAAATACTAAGACTCTGGTGTTTGGGACGACTGATGGCTACCTGCAGGCAGATAACCCAAGTGTGATGACTGCAGCAGTGAAAAAACAAAGAACATCTACTTATATCTGCACCCCAAACAGGCACCATCCTGGTTAACAACAGGAAAAATGATACTCTTCCTTAAGAATGAACCTGCAAGCTATTGTAAAAACTATAGACCAATAACTTGCCTTCCAACAATGTATAAAGTGTATACTGGAATTGATGCCAATAGGGTTTATAGTCATTTAGAGGAAAAACTCAGTCACGGCAATAGAAGACAAGACCATTAGTCTAGGGGTGGTAGAGGGTTGTATTTAGGTGCTTCACCCCACAGCACTCCCACAGACAAGCCAGCAGGTCTGACATGAAATTGGTACCTCTGGCAGTCAGTACTTCTCTTGGGAAACCTACCCTGCTGAAAATCTCTAGCAAACCATTTGCCACCTTCTCTGCCTCGATGGAGGACAGAGCCACTGCCTCAGGGTATCTAGTAACATAATCTACAACCAATAGGGTATACTTCTTCCCTGTGGAGCGTAGGGTACCCAGAGGCCCCACAATATTCATAGCTACCCTCTGAAATGGCTTCTGAATTACAGGTAAAGGCATCAAAAGAGCTTTCACCTTGTCTCATGCCTTGCCTACTTTTTGGCACTGCTTACAGGTGCTGCAGTACCCTGTTACATCCCTGGCAATCCCAAGCCATTAAAAGCTATGCATATTATGTCTCTTGGTATGTTTTATGCTCAGATAATCTACAAAAAGAATGTCATGGGCTATGGCCAGAATTGCCAGATGGTAGGCTCTGGGCACTACCAACTGCTGTATTCTCTCAACCTCTAGCCCTCCCTCTGGGGTCTACTCTCTATACAGTAACCTTTTTTCCCAGTATACAGATTACCTTTTTTCCCTGAGAATCAGGTGCCTCCCTAGCTACTCCCTCAAGACTTGTAATGTAGGGTCTGAGAGCTGAGCCTCTCTCAACTCTCTTTGTAACTCTTCCAAGCTCCCCCTCCACAGGAAGTTCTGGTATCCTCTGACAGCAGTGCCTCATTGTCAGCCTGGGTACTACCACTCACCTCTGCCCTTGCAGCCACTCTGTCCAAGGGTACATCAGTACCCAGCAGCAGCTGTGGCTCACTTTCAGTCTCACTGCTATAGGGTAGCTCCCTCCCTGAAGTAGCCACATCACCAATCCTGGCTTCAGGTGTGTGGTCTGTCTGGGTCTCCACCAGGCTACCAGACCCACATACCTGTCTCCAAGCCTGACTGTGTGTCACCGCATGCACACAAGGTTCTGCATCATCAAAATTATTCCCTATCAAGACATCTGCAGGGATATCCTCAAACACACCTACTTGTTTGCTTCCTTTTCCACCCTCCCAATCAAGGTGAACCCTGGCCAAAGGTATTTGGAATGGGATCCCTCCTAAAGCTCTGACTGAAGTGGACTGCCCAAGCAAGTACTACTCTTCGTTAACCACTGCAGGCTTCACAATGGTTATGTCAGAGGGTGTGTCTCTCTTGGTAGTGGCCTGTTTTCCATTTACCAAGGTAGGATATAAACTCTGCTGGTAGTTTGGTACCCCTGTTGTCTACAGACACCTTACCACTGGCATTCTGTTATTCTCACTTGCTGGCTCCCCCACTTTTTGTTCCCTACCTTGCCTCCATGGACATCTATATGCTACATGGCTCCACTGGTTACATTTAAAACATTTAACCCTTGATCCTGGCTGTGTACCTAGACTAGTGGCTTCCTCTGTTACTGGCAGACTTTGTTGGCAGAGTTTAGGCTACCCACCATAGGTTCCCTTATATCCATGTGCAGCACTAGATATCCCTTTCCTGTGCAGTGATACTTGCTAGGTATAGATCTCCCTTTTTCCCCAACTCATCTGCAGAGCTGCATTCCCTGTCTGCCAACCAGATTCTCATGTTCAAAGACAAAGTGATAAGGGCTTGTTCCCTCACCAAAAAGTCTGCCAGCCCTTGAAAAGTGGTGAACTGACACCCATTCACACACCTGTGAAAATAAGTGCTTAGTTCAGCAATATAATCACATACACTTTCATCTGCCTTGCGTCTATGCTCACAAAACTTTTTTTCTGTAAACTTCAGGTGTTAACTTAAAACATTGTAATAAAGAGTGCTTCACTTTTTCATAATCTAAACAACCAGTATCAGGTAATTTAGAAACAACAGAGCTTTGCTATGGAGTAAGGAGGTGAAGAACTGTACCCAGAGCCCTCAGTCAACATTATACTGTTTGCATACTCTTTCAAATATGTGAATAAAACTATCAAAATTATCACCTTCTTGGTACTGAGGAAGAGGTTTGCTGACCTTTATTGCTTCTGGGGTTCAGTTATTCCCTTCCCGATTACCTCCATGACCCTGGTGAAGAGTCAGCATTTCCTTTTCATGTTGCCTGTGCCTCTCATTTTCTTCATCTTGCAGATGTCTCAGTCTCTCTTTTTCTTCAACCTCCAAATGACACATTAACTCTTCTTATTCTAATTCCAACCATTTGGCTTCCTGTTCAAGTCCCCTTAACTCCAGATGAGTTTTAAAGTTCTCCTGAGGAAAAGTTGAACTGCCCTGTTTCTGAGGACTGCAAATACTCATCACCAAACTGGTTATCCTCCTGGTTGCTGGCCTATGCTGTAGCTGTGGGTAAGGCTGCAATCATTTCTGCCTTTAGTCAGGTTGGCATGCCCCAGTCCTTTGGCTTGGCACATCTCAGCCAACTGGTTCCTTGTCAGCTTGCCATAACCCTCTGCTGACATCCTTACCTGCTCTCCCTGACTAACTGAGCTAATAAAAAGTAAATAAATAAAACTATTATGATATTAAACTATGAATGTCTACTGTGTGGCTGTTTGAAAGTACAAACACCTTCTTTAGTGACCACTGTTTACAGGCTATAGAAATTCAATATCCATACCACTGCTCAACAATACGTTCATAGGTAAGTACTAGGCTTATCTGCCCATGGGCATTTATAAGCCTAGCCACAGAGTGATGGCTTTCGCCTCCTCATTAGATTAGTAACCTGGGCCTCTGTCAACAGGGCTCCTGAAGTGATCCCAGGGTAGAACTTATGATTACCCATCCACTCATCAAGATTTCTCTTGAAGAGGGTCAGAGAGGAGCTCTGTCGAATATGGATTGGGATTCTATTCCAGAGTGAGGGGAGTCGCTGGGACAGGAATCAATCCCTCCAGCATGTCCTGTTTATTGTTGTACATAGGTTCAAGTCACTAGAACGAGTGGTTCTGAGGGATCTCGTTTTTTTGAGGTGAAACATGTCCATTAGTTCAGGGTCTGACATGGCCCTATAGGTCAGACACAGGTCACCTCTGAGCAAGACGGCAAGTGACTGAGAAGAGCTGGAGCTTTTTCAGTCATGCTTCATAGGGTAATTGTTTAAGGCCCTTAATCCTCTTAGTGAGGTACTTCTGTGGTCTTTCTAGTTGTTGCATGTGTCTAGTGAGGTACATCCCAAATGGGGCATTGTACTCTATTATGGGCCTAATGAGTGAGGAGTAAAGGGGCACAATCACCTCCTTGGATCTGGATGAGAAACCCTTTGTGATCAGGTGTGCCACATAGAAGGATTTCCTGACCGTTTTGGCTATGTGGTTATCAAAGGAGAGCATGCTGTCTACTTGGGTACCCAGGTCCCTAATTACTTCTTCTGTACTTAGTGGATTCCCATCTAAGTGGTAGTTTGTAGGTACTTTGTTTTTCCCAAATGGGATTACTATGCATTTTTTGTCATTTAGCTTGAGGCCGTGACTTTGACACCAGGTGTTTGTCTCTGTGAGACCTTTTTGCAGGATGTCTGTGTCAGCTGGAGAGTCAATTATTGCACCCAATTTACAGTTATCTGCGAACTTGGTTAGCCACAGTCCTTCCACTTTTGCCTGTACTTCGGAGAAATATATACCAAACAGGAGGGGTCCCAGGACTGAGCCCTGTGGGACTCCGCTTGTGACTGGTTTAGAGTCAGACAATGGTGCCTGTCACTCCTACCGTGTGGGTTCTGTCTGAGAGCCAATTGGCAACCCATCTCGTGACATGGGGGTTGATATTAAGCTGGTGAGTTTGTCTATGATTCCTGAGAGTGGGATGGTGTCGAACACCTTAGCGAGGTCCAGATATGCTGTGTGGACCACCTTCCTTTCATCTATGGCCTTGGTGACTGTTTCGAAGAAGTCAACCAAGTTCAGGAGGCAAGCTCTGCCTTTAACAAAGCCAAACTGGGTGGGGTCCAGTGTATGGAGGTTCCCAGTGTCCCTGTTAATGAACTCCATGATAATGCTTTCCATGGCTTTGCAGACCAAGCTAGTCAAGCTTATAGGGTGATAGTTCCCAGGGTCAGTTGTGGCACCACCTTTGTGGAGTGGTACGACTGTTGCTGTACGCCATTCTTTGGGTACATAGCCTGTAGAGAGGCTGAGTTTGAATAGTGATTTGAGATGGGGGGGGGGGTTAGTTCATTTTGAAGCTCATGTAAGACACAACCTGGGATAGCATTTGGTCCCACTGATGCTGTGTTTTTGGCCTTTGCAAGGGCTGTCTTTACTTGTGTGTCTGAGATATCTGGAGCGCCACATTCTTCTGGGATGGGATGTGAGCATGTGATAATCCCACCACTGCCAACCAATTAATGTGATGCCTACCAGTGCTACCAATATGTGTCATTCCCATGCTGCGCCAGTAATCAAGGAGCTTGAATCCTCACCACTGACACTGGAGAGGGATGTGCACTTGGAATACAAATGGATACACTCAGTATTTTCAGATGCAGATCTCTCTGCATCAAGTACAATTTCCCTTACGATCACACATGGAACACACTCAGCCCAGGCTCTGGATGTCTGTATATCTGTCTCCCTCCCGATCCCCAATAACACTCCACACTGGTACAGCTATAGGTTTAGTTCCTCTGCCGAGTGTCCAAGCCAAGTCCTCCAGCACCCTCTCTGTAAACCCAGTGCTTCTTGTCCCTGCCCCAAGTAGCTGACACACACACTCTTTAAGATTTAATTTTCACACACACACACACACACACACACACACACACACACACACACACACACACACACACACACACACACACACACACACACACACACACACACACACACACACACCTGGGAAAGGCTGCCACAGATTACCCACTCTACCAACTTTGACCAGACTATAAGATAGTTATCACTGCCACCACTCAGTTACTATAAGGCTCTTAAAAGGATATCCAATTATACTGTGCAATACTAATACTAATACAAATGGCAATAGTTCACCAAGACAAGCCTTCTGGACTGGCCCACACAGTGTCACCAAATAAATATAAGTACTGTCAAAGGGTTAGATACTTTTTGCATGGACCAGCAACAATAAAAGTTTTAAATATAGTTAATAATAAATAATAAACATACATGAAAATACTGAATATATATTAACAGTAAATCACAAAGTTCAGATCACAGGAAATATTGAAAAGAACATTGATGGACACACTCAGACAAATAAAGAAGAACAATATCTATACTCACTATATTCCTGACTGAATCTGATATAATTTTACTGTTCCCTAGTTAAGTTACTTACTACTGCAAGGCAAGATGCTGTGAGCGAGGGTCTTTTTAGTCAGAATTCCCAAACAGAATACTCAATATTCTGAGATTTCTCTTTGTAATATCTAAAAAGTTAATTTCCAAGAGGGCTGGCAGAATGACCTCATCTGGTCACCTGACTCTAGGTTCTCACAGTATTCCCCTTTGAAGCTGAGACAGGAAGTTAGCACAGATGGCCACAATACACATCCAAATGTTTATGGTTGTGCCTGGGGCCACCCCTCTTTTCACTGAGATAATGGACAAAGGCTCTTTCCCAGACCCAGTGACTCGGGTCCTATTTAACACTGTGGGGTACCTTTTAATGGCTTAACAGTTCATTTACATTTCCCTTATTTTTCTTAAAGTTAACCTTTGCTGTGCCAGTATCCTGTATTTAAAACATATACATTTAATTCAGCTACAAAAATACATGTACATTTCTCTTCACTTCGGCGGAGTGTGTACAGGGTGGATACATTTCAACACAAGCAAAGCTCAAATACATTTTCAGCACAAGCATCTGTACAAAATCAGTTTGATATACAAGCAACATACAGTTTTTTCCATCTCTTTCAACTTCTGGTTTAAAAGCCCTCATTTGCACTTGTTTCCCACTTTTCCTGTAACTAGTCTAGTCCAGATACAGATTTGCTGCATCCAGGACTGTTTGTAAGCTTCTGAGCCCCCCCAAGCCTTTCTGTGTCAGAGGGTAGCCTTCTAGCTTTTCAGTTGGAGTGGTAAGAACTAGGTAGCCTATGTACCACAAGAGGAGTGGTTTCTGTCCCAGAAATTGTAGTTTATTTTTCCGTTTGGGCAGTTTTCAATCTCTTTCAACTTTCTGGTTTAAAAGCCCTTGTTTGCGATTGTTTCCCACCTTTCCTGTAATTAGTCTAGTCTAGATACAGATTTGCTGTATCCAAAACTGTTTGTAGCTTCTGAGTGGTGCCAAAGTCTACTCTTCAGTTTTTCCCTTAGACCTGCTAGTTTTGTCCTCTCCTGCACTTTTACTAGCTTATCAGTCTAGCACTTTACCAGACTTCTTGTAGCAATTATTGTAGCACACAAAAGTGCTACCAGCACTAAAGGTTCTAAAAGGAAACAGTTCCAGTACTTAGTATTAATACCCACCCATCCAGGCATGTCTAAAGTTCAGTTTCCTGTGCTTTCTCCTATTAACTTGGTGAACTTGGGCATGCTGAGGCAATGTAGCAACTGCCTCATGTACACCGACAACCCTCTCCTCTTTCCTCCCAAACTCAGACTTGTGAGAGATGCACTTATATATCCAAATTGGAAGCCACGCACTCTCCAGCCAAGACCGGAATAGCTGGTCAAGAGGAGAAGGTCAACACTTGCATCACACCACATGGTACACATAGCTCTCCAGAACACACACCAGTACTGCCTTCACATAAAAACACAAACCACACACCCACCTTTGCGGAGGCTCTCAACACAAATCTACCCAAACAGCAGAGACCTCCAAGGCAGAAACGCACTCTACCACCAGAACACAACACTAATCATGAGACATACAACTCTCCTAAACAGTGTGCCACTCAACCAAAGCCCCTAAGACAGAACAGCATGCCCAACACACTAGTCATAGGTGACTCGATAGTGAGGCACACTGATGTCCCACTCACTAGGTTGAATAAGAAGAAAGTAACAGTCAGCTGCCTGTCAGGTGCCAGGATCTGCCACATAACTCACGCACTCACGTCCCTCAACAACAGGTACAAATATGACTCTGTCATTGTACATGTAGGTGTGAATGACCTGAGATGTACCTCCCTAGACTACATGAAAAGAGACATGGAGGACCTCTCGGATTATGTAGCCCAGGCAGGTATGACCCTAGCCCTGAGCAGCATCCTACCATCACACAGAATGATACCACAGTACAAGCAGAAAATGATCGATTTCAACAATTAAGTTTCTGGTGTCATTCTAAGGGGATCCAGTATCTGCCTGGGATGACATGATTAACAGACCTCAATGCTTTGCCAGAGATGGTCTGCATCTGTCACCCCTGGGCTTCCGGATACTGGCCATGGCTCTTGTCACCCCTATAGTGCCTTTTTTTAGGCGGTGTTCCAAAGACCAAATTACCACTGTAACAGCTACAAACAAATGCGATCTGAGGGTCATGCTGCTCAATGCTAGAAGTCTAAATCTGAAAATGCACTCACTCAAAGCACTCCTTAAAATGGAGAATATCAAGATTTGTGCTGTAACAGAGACTTGGTTCAAGGCAGCAGAACGCACCCCTGCACTACCAGGGTATAACTCATTCCACACCTTTCGGCCCCAGAACTTGGACCGAAGCTCCAAAGGCGGTGGTGTTTCCATATTCATAAAGGATGCTCACACCTCCAGACTGGTAGCCCAACATAATGCATCAGAGATACTTCAGGTGCAGCTAACATTGGGTAAGACAGTGATTCAGGTCATGGCATGCTATAGGTCCCCAACAATGTCTAAAGACTCACACTCCACTTTCCTAAGCACATTGGAAAATGTTAGGGTCCAACCTAACACTCTCATACTGGGTGACTTCAACTACCCCTCCATTAACTGGGAAAACTACTCATGTACCAATACACTTGCCAAACATTTCCTGGAATTCATTAATTCAAATGTCCTGGACCAGCTTTTACCCCCACTAGAGGTAGCAACATCCTTGACCTGGCCAGTACTAATAAGGGCGACCATTGCTCTACACCAATAGTTAATTCCTCCCTGGTTAGATCCGACAACAGACTAATCACCCTGATAATCCACATCCCTCCCATCTCCCTTGCAAAGGTAACCACCATGAAAAACTTCTCCAAAGCTAATTTTGGGCTCCTAAAACAGAGGTGGCTAACTTCATGCAAATGGAGAATAGTTGCATGACCACTGAATCATATACCAGTGCACTGTACAAACACATACACAAATGCATGGATCTCACCATACCCAATAGAACCAAGACACTCTCCTCCAAAAAAAGGAAGCCAATCTGGTGGTCCCCTGCCATAAACAAACTCTACAACAGAAGGAGGTTCATACAGCCTACCTTGATCTGGTCAAGGCATTTGATTCCGTTCCGCATTTAGGAATCATAGAAAAACTCACTAAGCTAGGCATCAACCCCTATATCACTAGGTGAAAGTAGCAGACTCCAAGTCAGACTGCCGACCAGTCACGAGTGGAGTCCCACAAGGTTCAGTCCTGGGTCCTCTCCTGTTTGGTATCTACCTCTCTGAAGTTCAGGCCAACACAAAGAGTCTCTGGCTGACAAAGTTTGCAGATTATTGCAAGTTGGGAGCTATTATTGACTCCCCAAGTGATGTTGATATCCTACAGAAAGGCCTCACTGAGACCAACGACTGGTGTCAGAACCATGGCCTTAAGCTCAATGCCAAACAATGTGTCATCATCTCCTTTGGGAAAAACCTAGTTCCCATGAATTACCACATTGATGGTAGTCCACTGAACACAGAAGGTGTTATAAGTGATCTGGGAACACAGGTTGACAGCAGCCTCTCTTTTGACCACCACATTGCCACTGTGGTCAGAAAGTCCTTCTATGTGGCACATCTCATTACTAAGGGTTTTGCATTCAAGAAGAAACAGGTCATTGTCTCCCTCTACTCTTCCCTCATTAGGACAATCATCAAGTACAATGCCCCATGTGCCATGTACCTCACTAGACACCTGCAACAACTGGAGAGGCTGCAAAAGTACCTCACAAAGAGGATCCTAGGCCTTAAACACTTATCCTATATGGACAGACTCAAAAAACCCCAACTATTCTCTCTCTCATATTGTCTACTTAGAGGTGATCTCTGCTTGACATACAAAACCATGTCTGATCCAGCTCTGTTAGAAATGCTACATCTAAAGAAATCCCAATCCCTCCATGCCACACACTCCAGAGACCTCATCCTCATTACCACAATCAACAGAACATGCTGGAGGGGCAGGTTCATAACCCAGAGACTGCCCTTGCTATGGAATAGACTTCCCATAGATGTCATACAACATACCTCACTGATCCTCTTCAAGAGAAACCTTGATGAGTGGATGGGAAATATCAAATTCACCCTGAGGATCACTCCAGTGGCTCTACTTGACAGAGGCACTGGAAAGTAAGGTCGGGTGGCACAATGTCAGGGTAATCCTATGGGCTAGGTTTGTAAAGGCTCCAGGGCCATTACCTATACAGTTCTAATAAATTTGTAACACAAATGTCTTGTATAAATCAGTTTGATAGTCAAAGGACATACATTCTTTACAAAACTCCAGCTGGCTATGCTGGCATGTGCCCATATCATCACACACACACACACACACACACACACACACACACACACACACACACACACACACACACACACACACATATATATATATATATATAAATGAATGTGCTTTAAAATAATTTTCCAAAATACTTGAACCTTGTATACATACATAAATATAAACAAGAACACATATAAATATGAACATACATGCGTATGTATATAGTTAAATAATTAAATATTTATATCTATAAAATCACAATATATGAAAATTCCCAGGCTCAAAAAACACAGGACAGGGGAAGGGTCAGAGATAGAGCTGGCATAAGGACATAGTCATGTAAAAAAAAAATCTATATCTATATATATAAATGTGTACACTCAGACACACACACTCACACATACATACATAAAACAACATATACACATAATACATCATATATGTACATATAAAAGGTGAATGTATAGCTACAAAGTAATATGTATAGGTAGCGGTATTAAATTCATGTGTCTCAGCTAGTGCTTACCACACAATTATTATTTTAAAGCGCGGTCACCAATCTCTATTAATAAAGTGAAGGGCTTCTACAGATTTCTCTATGCTAACATGTTCTAAAGTGGTAGCTCATACTATTATTGATCAGACACATCATAGCAGGAACAATTTAACTTGGCATTAAATTAATCTTAAGACCGCACATATACATAAGAGTTGCAATGGCAGGGCACTGTTATGGTCCTTGTGACTCCTATTCCTGCTGTGCATCTCATACCCCCTCCAAAGTCCCTCCAGCTCAGGCTGTTCCCCTGTATGGTTTGGACATGGAACATCTAGCTGCCCATCCTATACATCTACCTTCACAAGGTGATGTGATATGTTCATACATGCTGGTATCTGTGTTGTTAAGTGTCTGCAGCACCCCATATGTCATGGAACGTGATATAATCCTCCTCCTTTCACGTGGTTAAGGTGGCAGGTGCTACATGCCCCTGTGTTTTTTTCCGTTTGTATGGTGTGTGATCTAGTTATTTTGTGTGTACTGTACACATGGTTGCTCATTTTGATTATGCCCAGCTGCCTGCTTAGATATGTTAGTCTGGCCATTGTGGCTGCCTACATGCATAGCTTTCTACCTGATAAAGACTTTTCTGCTGATGCCACAGGAGCAATGTTGCTGATAATGCTGCTACAGGTTTATGATGTTTGAACTGCCATTGTCTTCTATGACTGCCCCTTAATTTTTCTCCATTCATATTATCATATTATTTATTCTGCACTGCTTGCTACCTCTGCTCTATGATCATAGTATACATCTTGTCATATATGGTTAGTATTTATACGTTACCTGTTTCACAGCTGTACTGCTGTTACCTTTAAAGTGTTGCTGGGTTGTCTGTCTGGGAAATACATACTTTATTAAATGGTGGCTGTGGTTCTTTTTCGCTTCTTGCATAGAATTTTGCATCTTTGTGGCATCATGGCCATACGGTATGTATATAACATTCAGTTCCCTTCTGCAGTTGGATGCATTTGCCATTAATATATGCATGCATCCACATTATGTATCACTGACAGAGCATATGATTTTTTTCTGGAAGTGTGCAGTGATATTTTTTAGGAGTAGTTTGTATATTTTCTTGAAGCTTTTCATGTAGCATAGATTGCCTATAGTAGTCTATATTTTATTTTTTGATACTGTAGTTGGCCTGGATTATGTGGGCTGGGGACTACTACATCAGACCAAAACACAGGCTCTAAACACAACTTCTTATACATACTAGAATGAAATACACTAATGCTAGTACAGAAATGCAACAAATACACAAGTTAGTGTATGTTGCACAAAAGAGCACTTGATATATTTGAAAACACTTTCGCAGGGAGGAGGCCACCCTACTTTGTCTTTTGGGGGTGACCCCCTTGCTTACATTTTGTGATATAACTCCATATTGGAAAAAGTACGAAAAAAAATTGCCATTTCTCAGGACAATATCATGTTAGAGCCTACATAAAGCACATCATTTGTGCTCTCCACATACATTGTTGCAATAGGAAATGAGTGAAAACAAAATAGATAAATAGAACCCTGAGTAAAAAATGATTGGAAAGCCAAAAATGACCATTTGATTCACCTGCAGCTGAAAGGATCTGAGCAGCTGCTGTTGTGTTACTTTTTTATCAGCTTTTGTCAGACGTTTCAATTCCTCCACATAATGTTGCAGTTTTGCATTCAGGATTTGGCCTACAGTACTGAGACGGATTTTACTCTCCTTCATTCTGTTGTTGTCTTCTCCATCAGCTTTCATCCATGTTTCATCATACTGCTTTTCACTGAATTTCTAACATAAAATAGATGTCTCCTAGGAAAAATCCTTGCATCATCATTGAAAATCTACAAAACAACAAAAATCACTCAGCTCTACATATGGAGATAAAAATGAAGCTCACACTCACTTGTGATTTGGATAGTAAAAGAATTTTAGTTTTAAGTACTGAAGCTACTTCTTCATGGTATACAGAGTGAAGTGATCATTATCTTAAAATCCGTGTGTGTGTGTGTGTGTGTGTGTGTGTGTGTGTGTGTGTGTGTGTGTGTGTGTGTGGAGAGAGAGAGAAAGCATATACACCACTGTAGTGGGAAAAACTGTCCCCCAGAAATGCAGCTATCTTGGGGGCAGATCCCTTGGTATGAGGGATGCATGGGGAATCTGTAACCACAGAATTTTTTTTTTTTTTTGCATTGTGAAATCAGTCTTCTGTCCTGAAGACTAACTTCTTCAGGTTAGTTTCATTGAAGCAAGGGCCAGTGACCCCTGCTTCTGCAAAATAACCTACTACCATCAATATTTGTATACATTTCTTACAATAAGACGTAGCCCGCATACGTAAATTTGTATGAGTAGACAGTAGGGCAGACCTGAACAATGCTGCTTACAAGACTGAAACTCCTTGCTGGTACCCCATCTAACATATAGCCACAATATTAAAATTACAAGTGATAACGCAATGCTTGGGACTTTAAAATATGAGATATTTAGACTGTGTTATATGGTAATTAGTAAGGCTTGGAGATATTACTATTTAAAAGAAAGGCAGTATCAATGGCACATCTCTAGGGGCCAAGTAGAATTTTCTTTCAGTGGCAAAACTTATAAGCCTTGTGTGAAAAGACTATTTTGAAATGATTTAGAATGGATATAAACTAGGGGATTTCAAAGCAGTTAAACAGTTAATACCCATACCTTATTAAAAATATCATATTTTAGTATTTTTGCATTTATACCTTTAGAATAACCAAAATATATGTTTAAGAAAAAAAATAAAATGTGATTATTCCATGCAGAATGACTTCTACACTAAATCATTCAATGAAGTGACTAAAACCACATCTTAGAACTTGGAAGTTATTATTTTATAAATGCAGAATATATGTAGCACTTATTTGTTTACATAGCACATTTTGGTGCAATGTACCAAAGCTTGCTGTAGGCTTTATGACACATATATAACACTGTTATATAAAAGAGGCCAGCATTAAGGTTCAGACGAAGGCAATTTGTAAGTGCTGTGATACCAGAGTTCTTACAGTTACTATGCAGAATCTCAGTTCTATAAGTGTTTGTTGGAAACCCGATACTTGCTTGTTACACTGCAATAAATACACTGGCATTATCTCTGTAACTGGTACCATTTCCGAGCTTACCTGTATCCCTCATTCAGTTCAGAAGAGTACAAAATGTTCTAAACAGTCCACTTCCTGTGACTTTTGTTTTATTTTAATACAATCTATTTTTCACATCTTTTGCCTTTAGTCCTTTTCAAAAACAACAGCTTGCCCATGGTGCTTCCTCATAGTTCCAAATTATGCAATTCCTGTATACCATGGCTTGTTATTCCTCCCCAGCCAGGGCTGCTGATTACCCCAAGTAATGAGAAACTGTAGTTAAACTGAACAGAAAGAGGAGGAACTCGAGCATTTGACAGGGCATTAATAAAATATGTCACTGCAGAGTTAATCTCCATATTCATCTGAAGGTGAGACATACATTTTTTTGCATCTGCCAGGCTAAGGCCATCCATATGTATTTGTACCTTGCATCATATCTGTCGCATAAAACAACAAAGCTCTGATTATGACTGTTAGGGATGACTTAGGTTTTACTAGTGACCTAGGCACTGAAGAAACCAATTCTTGGGTGGTGAAAGGAACATCAGTGTTATGCCTGCTCCTTGCCTCTCAAGAAGGGGGTAGGAAGTGGAGAGTGTGGTGAGGAGATATACCATCGCCTGTTCTTGGCAGAGACCAGGAGACAGGAGAACAGCATTTGCCAGAAAAAGCATGTCGTAGAGCTCAGATTTATGTGCATCACTAAGGAGGCAGGGATCTCCTCTCACAATACTCTCAATGCACTTCTGTTTGTAGTTACATACCAAGCCAGCCCACCAGGGGGAATAGTGTAATGATAAGAATCCGGTTTCCCCTTCAACTTACCAGCTGACTACAGTATAATAGTCCACATTTCACTCGTCTCTCTGACTTGAGAACAGTGTATGTCTTGATAGCCATAAGACTTTCTTTAGTGGAAGATGAGGAACACTAAGGGAGGAGTTACATCTGGGGTGACTCCCAAAAGCCATGGCACCAGTGGGAACACATCAATGGATAAACATTGAGAGGCAGATGCCAGCAATTATTGACCCTACCTGATGGTCTAACAAAGAATGAAAACAGTTAGTCTAACCACAGCTCACCCACAAATGTATCCTCTTACAGTAGCAAAGCAAAAATTCCCCTTTCTGAAGGATAAAAGCATTATCGACCTCTTCCCCTTTAAGCACTACTCCATCTTAGATATAAGTATCAAAATGAATCTCCCAAAAAAGTACACAATTATAATAAGACAAATATGGGAGTTATCTCATAACTTTTTAGACCATCCCTTGATAACAGATAAAGACATTTCCTCCTGCAAAGTACTATGGAACCTACTCCTCCTCAAAAAGAAAATGATCTCAAACACCTACAAAATCATTATGTCCTTTAAAACACAAAAGGAGCCCATTTATTCTAACTACTGGCTGAATCAGGATCCCTCTATCACCCACAATGAGATATTGAATGCCATCAAGTCTGTCTCCAATCTCATACCCCTAAAAAAAGCTCATGCTAATGAACAATGCATATCTTACCCCAAACATAATCAACAAAATTTACCCTAACTCTTCTCCTCAGTGCCAATTCTGCCAAAATCAAACAGACGATCTCTTACATATATTCTGGAGCTGTAAATGTTCATATAAATTATGGTGTGCCCTAAGAGTCCAGCTGGAAAAAATAGGCTACGAAAAATCAACTTTGTCCTGGAAATTTACCCTTTTACATATTTCTCCTCCTGGACTATAAAAGGTTCAACTCAGAATATTAATTTCCATATTCATGTTAATGAAGTATTACATCACACTTAATTGGAAAAACAGGCACCTATTATCTTGGGATGGGTTTAAGCTCCTAGCAATTAAACACCTTAAGGCTCATAGGTATCTATTTCACAACCTAAATCAGAAACCTTATCTCAAAGAATATTGGAGGATGTTTTTTGAACATATTCTGAAATGATTGTAACCTTACCATGGCACACTTTTGTAATTTTGGGCATTGTATAAGTGTACATAGTTTGACATGTATATAGTTCATGTAGATTTGTTGGTTATCAGTTGCTTTTTGATACTTTTATAAACAAATAAAAAGAATTTAAAAAATTGTCCCTAGACAGGGGTCCAGGGAAGTAAATAGTGTGGGAAGAAATAGCCAGGGAATTGTTATGGCTAGGTTTGTATAGGCCCTAGGGCTGATAGCCTAGTACCAACCTATGAACCTAAAAACTACTGAATACAAGGTCCAAAAAAGAACAGCAGACAGTAGAACCAGGAGCCAATAAATAGTAAAGTGGACTTTAAAACAAGTAGGTGCAAATTTCTGTGCTTTGGGTTATTCCCCCTACAACAACTCTAACATAAGTTACAACTACAGCCTTTTTATAAGGCTACCAAATGCAATTACTGAATGCAACCAGCTTCTCATCAGACATGAGTTAAAATTCTTGTTAGAACTTACTTCAAACATTTAAAGTCACAGCACCATTGTTTCAGATTATATATCAAAATGCAAAGCAAAAATTGCTGTATAAATTGAAAACCCCGTAATTTCAACTGAATTACTATTTCTAGACTTCACAAGCTTAGCACTTCCTGAGCATACTTAGAAAAAAATGCAGTTCCAACATTTTTGAAACCACATCTGTATCTTTTTAGGTGAACCTGTTCTCTATCCCATAAACTACAATGCATTAAGCCTTGCTAAAAGGCTAGTTTGCACTATCTGGTCCAGTCGGGCCCTGCTTCCCAGGGGAACCCCACACTAGGCTATCACAGGGTCATTATAACATGCATCCTACAAGAATTGCCCAAGCAGATGTGTTGCTAGCTATTCTTGCACCCAGTGCCACCCTCAGATCTGGCAGCAGTTATAGTTAATGCCAGTACTGCACAAAATGGTTACCACACTGAAGACATGGACAGCTGCAGTACTTCAGTTATGCCTGCAAATGCAACAGCAACATTCAAGGCCAATAATGCATTGAAGACAAATTGTGATGTGCTGATCATGCCCCTAATACTTTGTGCCCAGGGTAGATGCTCCCTTTGTCCTACCCTAGCAATGCCTTTGGCCTGAGAGACATTACAGCAAAGGGCAAGGCATTTTCCTAATTTAAATCTTGCTTCTGCAGTGGTTATGAGTCTTGTTAGAGGAGTGGGCTATATTTCCAGTCATGCCCTGCACTAGTGGCTGCTAGACAAGTACAATTATAAAAAAGTAAAGTAAAATCAGAACACTAAGAAATGTATGCATGCGGCTTCCAAATGTACCACAGCACCACCACAGCTTAGAACATTTTACACTAGAAAACCAAGTCCTCCAGAAATAAGACAACAGAAACACAGTTCCCATGGGAAAATATGAACAAAATAATAACCAAACAAAGAAAATACAAACTGATAAACCCAAAAGGTGCCAGAGGCAAGAGGTTCACACCACAAAAAATGGGTTTATTGCACAAACCCACAGATAAGCTCTTTTTTCACAACTACTTAGAGACTTTATCAGATAACTACAGAAAATGTGGCTACTATTTAAAAGATTGCAACAAATCATGTGATTGAGTCCACCAAAAATTTTAAACAAACATTGCCATTTTATACAAAATGGCTTAAAACAAAATATCCAAACCTTAAAACATCACCTTCATAAACATTAAATAAATACAAACATCTAAATAAGTCTAAAACACATCATCTAAAATATGTTTTAAGTCATAACAAACAGGGGTTGGAAATTTTACCATTAATGCCTGGTGCACATCCTGCATTTAATCTTAGTTGCCAGGTAAGCTCTTTTTTCTCCAATAATATACCCCAGGGACCACCCCTGCCACTTTCAATATGCTGAGTACAGCAGAAATAAGAACAAAACTCCAAATTTAATTCCAAGAATGTGCACTTATAACATACTGATGAGCGCTTTCACCATTACAGCTTCTTCAGATCCTTGTATAAAAGTCACAGTAGACCTCCCCTTATATAAGCAGCTCAATTAATCAATTAAAACAATTTAAACAATTAAAAGCAATGCTGGAGAATTTAAAGAACTCTCCCATATATAAACATGTTAATGTAAAGTAAGACAAAAATATATAAAACTTGCATAGTGACCTAAAAACATGTAGATAAACATTCTGATAAGTTAATATTGATAAAATACATAATCAAGAACATATAAAATAAGTGATAGTTCATTTTATGTGCCTGCGTTGTCTCAGCTTAGGTTTTATAGAAGCTCTATCATGCCCCCTATCAGCTTTCAAACGAATGATCCAGTCAGTCTCCTTAGATTCAGTAAAATTCATAGTATTACCGCCCCTCTTATTCACAACAATTATCTCTATGACCCGGAACAAGAAAGTATGATCATTGTCATTGGTGGTTATATGCTTTGCTAAGGCATTGTGTAAAGTGCCCTTTCTCATGTGGTAAATATGCTCTCTCATTCTATCCCTTAACGGCCGGTTAGTTTTACCAACATAGAAACTCGGGCATGCCTGACAAGTAGCTAAATACACCACATTAGGTGTCATACAATCTGCATCTGCCTTGATGGAGAAAATGGTGTGTAAATCTGGGTGTATAAACACCTCACTGCTATCAATAAAGGAACAGAAGTTGCAGTGACCACAGGGTTTAGTGTGACCAGTGTTCTTCATAATCCTATCATGTCTGGGGTGACAAAGCAATCGCTTTAGGTTGCTCTTATTCCAAAATAGGAAACTTGGTGTCTCCCCCACAATGCGTTTCAAGTCATCATCAACCAGGAGAATATCCCAATGTTTGCTAATAACTTGCTTTAACTGATATTGATCAGAAGTATACAGAGTAGAAAATTTAATAGATCTATTTAACATATGATCTCCAACGGTTTGATCTTGGACCCTAGGTCCAAAGTATGGTGCACCTGAAGTGGTGCGTGACATGTATGCTTCCTCCATGTATGGTATAATCTCATTATCCTTGTATCCCCGGGTCAGTAATCTATTTCTCAGATTGTCTAATTCTGAGATAAATCCCTGTTCAGTGGGGTTCAATCTCGAGGCTCTAATGGCCTGTCCTTTCATTATATTCTTAAAAACAAATTGTGGGTGCATACTAGACCTTAATAACAAGGAATTGCAGTAACATGCCTTGCGATAGACCCCCGTATTTATCATATCATCTGTTAATCTCTCAATATATAGGTCTAAAAATTAATTCTATGTGTGGAATAGTTCATGGTAAAAGTAAGGAATGTAGTTAAATCATTCATAATGGATAGCATTGATTCCAGCTGTTCTGATGTTCCATTCCAAAGAACAAAAAGGTCATCAACAAACCTTCTGTAGAACACCACATGTTCACAGAAAAGTACATTCTTAAATAAAACATGTTCCTCCCAATATGCAAGGAACATGTTGGCGTAGCTATTTGCACATGGAGTGCCCATAGCTATGCCATCACGCTGTTTATAGATCTGGTCTTGGAACATGAATAAGTTGTTCTCCAAGACCAGTTCTAAAAAATGAACTATGAGGTCTATCAATACTGCAGTGTAAGTACTGTGTGCTTTCAGATAATTTAACACATAATCAAGTCCTATCAAAAATTGCTTGGAATCCTTCAAGACTGTAACATTGTCATTCAATACACATCTCAGATGTTTCTCCACAAAAACTGAAAGGTGTTCAGTTACCCAACCACGGCCAGAAACTATGGGTCTCATGGGTGGGTTCTTCATATTTTTGTGTACCTTGGGGAGACCTTGTATAATCGGTATAGTGGGTGTATAAATCATAAGGTATCCATATAGCTCCTTATTTATTAAATTGCTTCTAAGAATATCATAAAGCGTGTCATGAATATATCTGACAACAGAGTGAACCTGTTCCATGGAAGTAGGTTCATAGAACCTGTCCTGTAACATGGAGGACATAGCCTCCGTATAAAATGACATATCCAATACTACAACTTTCCCACCTTTATCAGCTGGTCTAATTATAATGGTAGGATCATTCTGCAATTTCCTCAGACACTGACGTTCCCGAAAGCTCAAGTTATCCGCCTCTTCTGTTTTTGGGGTCCCAGTTGAGTATTATAGTAACTATACAATTCCTCCTCTGTTAACTTAAGGAATGCTTCAACTAATGGGTGGTGAGTTGGTACAAAATCACTTAAATTCTTAAAAGCAAACTTCCTGCTCTGTGCTGATTCTTTCTCAGAATCATTATAAATGAATCTAAGCATTACATTCCTACAAAAAAGTTTTAAGTCCACCATTGTATCAGTCAATTTGCTCTGGCTTTTAGGAATAAAATTCAAACCTTTGTTTAATAAACTGGTATCATCATCTGTTAGAGTAATGTGGGATAAATTATAAATTAACGCTTGTTGTTCCACATTCTCTTTAAAGTCTGATGGGGCATAAAATCCCCTGATAATTTCCTCTTCTGTCTGCCCCTGCTCATGGAGCGAGGTCTGCGAGGACCTTTCTCCATGCGCACTGGCAGAGGAAAAGTCAAATCCAAACTTGAGAGCTTGCTGGAATCAGTCAAAGTAGTTGTTTTCTTAGGTTTAACAACAGGCTCTGATCCTTCTTTTGTAGAAACAGGTCTATTCTTAACCACATGTACTTCAGGATATAAGTTGTTTCTAGTACATGTACTGGGATGTACAATATGAATAACATCCACAGAGTCCTTGCAATTGTCTGTGGTAGTCCCAGCGACAGGTGGTATTTCTTCCAAAATACATGCATCATTACTGATGGTGACCCCCCCCCAGTACAAACTTGGGCAGAGTCCATCTCCACAGGAGTAATGCTGTTATGTCCATTCAATTCAACTCCCACATTCATGTAGTTTGTTACACTATTACTTGTAACATCGTTGATAAAATTAAAGTGTGTAGATTCCTTTACTTTCCTAGGAGGCATGGGGGTAGAAGGATCCCTATGCATCTGAGACGTTGTAGAGGAATCCTGCCCTGTTCTGGGCCATAAGAATACATTGCCCAATTTAAAATCATTAATATCCCTGGTGGCTTTGTGTTTTTTCTGCTGTAAAAGTTTTCTTTCATACACTAGCACATAATCTAGCAAGTTCTCAAACAATGGTGCAACCACCTTATCCGAAAAGTTACCAAACAGCTCCTGCTGTTTGCGCTTGATATTATCTGTTAACCTAACCTCCTCAGGGAGGAAAACATCGATTAGTAGTTGCAAATACTTGCGACTCACCTCAATGTTCAGGCGTTGCCATTTCGCGAGTAAATCTGGATGTTACTTGCCTTGATTTGGCATATTAAGAACCCTTAAACCTCGCAGAATAATATGTTGTTCTTGGCAGAACTGGAAGTGTATCCGCTGTGTTTGTAAGCATTTGAGCCTCATGAAATCCTTCTCCATGCTATCCAAAACTGCATGTAGTTTTTCCGAATTCAAGGTCGGTGTCATGACATCATCGGAGGTCGGCGTAGACTCAAAAAACAGAGATGCACTGACAGTTTCTTTTAAATACTGTTGGAAGTGCACCTGCAACGCTCCAGTCCCACGGTCTTCACTTCTCAGGACATAATCCAGTTCAAGATTTGCCATTACCCAAGAAAAGAGACTTACTCTTGCTGGCAAGCAGAAAAAATGTACTGAATAAAAAATAAAGTAAAGTAAAATCCACTGCTCAGCAAGCAAACGCTGTAGTTCCGTGAGGTAGATATAATGTAAGTCACAAAGGAAGCAGAGTACAGCAGAAGTAAGAACAAAACTCCAAATTTAATTCCAAGAATGTGCACTTATAACATACGGATGAGAGCTTTCACCATTACAACTTCTTCAGATCCTTGTATAAAAGTCACAGTAGACCTCCCCTCATATAAGCACCTCAATTAATCAATTAAAACAATTTAAAGAATTAAAAGCAATGCTGGAGAATTTAAAGAACTCTCCCATATATAAACATGTTAGACAAAAATATATAAAACTTGCATAGTGACCTAAAAACATGTAGATAAACATTCTGATAAGTTAATATTGATAAAATACATAATCAAGAACATATACAAATAAGTGATAGTTCATTTTATGTGCCTGCGTTATCTCAGCTTAGGTTTTATAGAAGCTCTATCATTCAACCCATGCCCCCTATCAGCTTTCAAACGAATGATCCAGTCAGTCTCCTTAGATTCAGTAAGATTCATAGTATTACCACCCCTCTTATTCACAACAATTATCTCTAGGACCCGGAACAAGAAAGTATGATCATTGTCATTGGTGGTTATATGTTTTGCTAAGGCATTGTGTAAAGTGCCCTTTCTCATGTGGTAAATATGCTTTCTCATTCTATCCCTTAACGGCCGGTTAGTTTTACTAACATAGAAACTTGGGCATGCCTGACAAGTAGCTAAATACACCACATTAGGTGTCATACAATCTGCATCTGCCTTGATGGAGAAAATGGTGTGTAAATCCGGGTGTATAAACACCTCACTGCTATCAATAAATGAACAGAAGTTGCAGTGACCACAGGGTTTAGTGTGACCAGTGTTCTTCATAATCCTATCATGTCTGGGGTGACAAAGCAATCGCTTTAGGTTGCTCTTATTCCGAAATAGGAAACTTGGTGTCTCCCCCACAATGCATTTCAAGTCATCATCAACCAGGAGAATATCCCAATGTTTGCTAATAATTTCCTTTAACTGATATTGATCAGAAGTATACAGAGTAGAAAATTTAATAGATCTATTTAACATATGATCTCCAATGGTTTGATCTTGGACCCTGGGTCCAAAGTATGGTGCACCTGAAGTGGTGCATGACATGTATGCTTCCTCCATGTATGGTATAATTTCATTATCCTTGTATCCCCGGGTCAGTAATCTATTTCTCAGATTGTCTAATTCTGAGATAAATCCCTGTTCAGTGGGGTTCAATCTCGAGGCTCTAATGGCCTGTCCTTTCATTATATTCTTAAAAACAAATTGTGGGTGCATACTAGACCTTAATAACAAGGAATTGCAGTAACATGCCTTGCGATAGACCCCCATATTTATCATATCATCTGTTAATCTCTCAATATATATGTCTAAAAAATCAGTTCTATGTGTGGAATAGTTCATGGTAAAAGTAAGGAATGTAGTTAAATCATTCATAATGGATAGCATTGATTCCAGCTGTTCTGATGTTCCATTCCAAAGAACAAAAAGGTCATCAACAAACCTTCTGTAGAACACCACATGTTCACAGAAAAGTGCATTCTTAAATAAAACATGTTCCTCCCATTATGCAAGGAACATGTTGGCGTAGTTATTTGCACATGGAGTGCACATAGCTACGCCATCACGCTGTTTATAGATCTGGTCTTGGAACATGAATAAGTTGAAATCATCATCAAACAGGAGAATATCTCAATGTTTGCTAATAATTTCCTTTAACTGATATTGATCAGAAGTATACAGAGTAGAAAATTGGGTTGGGTAACTGAACACCTTTCAGTTTTTGTGGAGAAACATCTGAGATGTGTATTGAATGACAATGTTACAGTCTTGAAGGATTCCAAGCAATTTTTGATTGATCTGTATGAATGTATTGGACACCATGATAGAATCTCTACTTGTACTTTTGTGACTTTTGACATTCAATCCCTATTTACTGTAATACCTAATGATATAGGACTTGATTATGTGTTAAATTATCTGAAAGCACACAGTACTTACACTGCAGTATTGATAGACCTCATAGTTCATTTCTTAGAACTGGTCTTGGAGAACAACTTATTCATGTTCCAAGACCAGATCTATAAACAGCGTGATGGCGTAGCTATGGGCACTCCATGTGCAAATAGCTACGCCAACATGTTCCTTGCATATTGGGAGGAACATGTTTTATTTAAGAATGCACTTTTCTGTGAACATGTGGTGTTTTATAGAAGGTTTGTTGATGACCTTTTTGTTCTTTGGAATGGAACATCAGAACAGCTGGAATCACTGCTATTCATTATGAAAGATTTAACTACATTCCTTACTTTTACCATGAACTATTCCACACATAGAATTGATTTTTTAGACCTATATATTGAGAGATTAACAGATGATATGATAAATACGGGGGTCTATCGCAAGGCATGTTACTTCAATTCCTTGTTATTAAGGTCTAGTATGCACCCACAATTTGTTTTTAAGAATATAATGAAAGGACAGGCCATTAGAGCCTCGAGATTGAACCCCACTGAACAGGGATTTATCTCAGAATTAGACAATCTGAGAAATAGATTACTGACCTGGGGATACAAGGATAATGAGATTATACCATACATGGAGGAAGCATACATGTCACACACCACTTCAGGTGCACCATACTTTGGACCCAGGGTCCAAGATCAAACCATTGGAGATCATATGTTAAATAGATCTATTAAATTTTCTACTCTGTATACTTCTGATCAATATCAGTTAAAGGAAATTATTAGCAAACATTGGGATATTCTCCTGGTTGATGATGACTTGAAACGCATTGTGGGGAGACACCAAGTTTCCTATTGAATAAGAGCAACCTAAAGCGATTGCTTTGTCACCCCAGACATGATAGGATTATAAAGAACACTGGTCACACTAAACCCTGTGGTCACTGCAACTTCTGTTCATTTATTGATAGCAGTGAGGTGTTTATACACCCGGATTTACACACCATTTTCTCCATCAAGGCAGATGCAGATTGTATGACACCTAATGTGGTGTATTTAGCTACTTGTCAGGCATGCCCGAGTTTCTATGTTGGTAAAACTAACCGGCTGTTAAGGGATAGAATGAGAGAGCATATTTACCACATGAGAAAGGGCACTTTACACAATGCCTTAGCAAAACATATAACCACCAATGACAATAATCATACTTTCTTGTTCCGGGTCATAGAGATAATTGTTGTGAATAAGAGGGGTGGTAATACTATGAATCTTACTGAATCTAAGGAGACTGACTGGATCATTCGTTTGAAAGCTGATAGGGGGCATGGGTTGAATGATAGAGCTTCTATAAAACCTAACCTGAGACAACGCAGGCACATAAAATTAACTATCACTTATTTGTATATGTTCTTGATTATGTATTTTATCAATATTAACTTATCAGAATGTTTATCTACATGTTTTTAGGCCACTATGCAAGTTTTATATATTTTTGTCTTACTTTTCATTAACATGTTTATATATGGGAGAGTTCTTTAAATTCTCCAGCATTGCTTTTAATTGTTTAAATTGTTTTAATTGATTAATTGAGCTGCTTATATAAGGAGAGGACTACTATGACTTTTATACAAGGATCTGAAGAAGCAGTAATGGTGAAAGCGCTCATCCGTATGTTATAAGTGCACATTCTTGGAATTAAATTTGGAGTTTTGTTCTTACTTCTGCTGTACTCCGCTTCCTTTGTGACTTACATTATATCTACCTCACGGAACTACAGCGTTTGCTTGCTGAGCAGTGCATTTTACTTTACTTTCAATATGCTGTTTAACTATAATAATTTTAAAAACACAATCAGGGTAGGGTAAATATTAATATGTTTAGTCACTGCATTATTTTTATTATGGTTTTTTTTTATATCATTCAAATGTTCATAAACTCTGTCTTTTGAAAAACTTTTTCCGACATAAAAGCACGGACAGCTCTGACATAACGCAGTATAAACTACCCCTTTTCTTAGGGAGTTGAATTTACCTGGGATGTATACCCTTTTCCCATTAGTAATAAAGTTTTTGCCAACAGCAATATGTTTGCAGATTTTACAGTTATGACATTTAAACATGCCATATGTTTGTATAGGGCAGGCATTTTAATATTTTGCTCTAAAAATATTTGAATGAGGTACCTTTCTAAAAACTATACTCGGTCCTTCTCCCAATTTTTTGTTACCCCCAGCATATTCATTCAATGTAGCCTAGTTCTTGTTAAGTATAGCTCTTATAGCACTACTGTCATTAGAAAAAGAAGCAATCAAACTGGTGGCATGCATTGACTCCACAGATGGAACCGTTCCATACTGGAATCATGGGCCACATTCTCACCCTGGTTACCTTCAGAAAGAATGAGGACAAAATGCAAAGTTCTTCTGTTCTGTATGACTTCTTGTAGTACATTATCAACAAAGCCCCTTGGGTAGCATCTTCTCAGGAACATATCCGTAATGTTGTTATATTTGGCCAAAAAGTCTTCAAACAAGGTAACCATTCTTGCCGTTCATACAAATTGCCCCTTCACCACTGCTTTCTTTTGGTGAAGAGGATGCGTGCTGGAGTAGTGAAGAAAATTGTGTGAATATGTAACCTTTTTATAAATGCCAGAGGTATACAAACATTTTTCGTAGTCTTTAACTAACAAAATGTCAAGATAATGAATCACAGCCTGGTTTTTCTTCCAGACTATTCATCAAGGTACCTTGTATATAAATGCCAGTAATCCTTATATTTACCATTAAGTACAAAGCATTTTTCCTATTGTAATATAACATTTGCATATAATGAACCACTGGCCGAACCCATGGCTATGCCTTTTTTCTGCAAAAAATATTGCTGATCGAAAAAAAATAAAATTATTATACAAAACAGTTAACAAAAGCTCTACATAAAGATTCATCCTATCCTGGGGCACATCTGTTTCAGTGTGTAAGAACTCAGCAAACCATTCAAGACCAATATTGTGGGGAATCCATGTATACAAGTCTTTTACATCTATAGTCACAAAAACAGCAGTCCCACGAGTCCCTACTTAAATGAGAAAAAATTTTTAAACATCTTTTAAGTGAAAATCAAGAAATTTTGCCAAATTAGATATCACAGAGGACTTCCCATCAACAATAAGCCATACTGGGGGGGGGGGGGTCAGTGAGATAATTATGTATTTCTGGCAATCCAAAAATAGTAGGGACCATGGGATTTTCAAGATGTAAAAATTTGTATTCATCTGCCGAAAGTTGTCCTTGCATAAGCATATCATGCAACACTGTTTCAATGCTAACAAATGCAAGATTCATTTCCCTTCTTGAAACCTGTTCGTATGTGTCCTCAAACAGTAAAGCATACATTTTCTCCATATACTGTATGTCATCCATAAGGACCACCCCACCCCTGCTTGTCTGGTTTCATAACATGTACATTGTTCGCTTTCAAGTGGTTTAACAGGTCAAGATCAGCATCAGAAATATTGGAACCACTTGCATGCTCAAGTCCAAAAGGTCGATTACACAAGGATCTCATATCCACGTCACACATTCTTTCAAATAATAAAAGGGCAGGGTGCAAAGGTGGGTTACAAATCCTTGATAATCTCAACACAATTTCCTAATGTAAACCCTAAGATCCATTAGTGTATCAACCAAGGTGGCCCTCTTAGTTATAACAAAAGTGAAACCTTTTGAGAGAATGTCAGCATGTTTTTGATTAAAATATTTAACTTTAGTTCCTATTTTGTTAGTCACCTGACTGGTTCAAAATGATGTCACAGGATGTTGGTTCAGCAAGAGTGTCATTGTCCAGAGACTTTGTCTCCACCCCTTCCTCCATGAGCCATTGCTCTGACATTCTCCGGATGGTTGGTACGTCTGCAGGGCTCGATTGTACCACTGTTTCCTCGGACCTTGTTGCAATGTTTTGCAATTTACATATGAAGTAAGGCCAGATTGTATTCATTATCTTGACATTTTGTTACTTAAAGACTCCGAAAAATGTATGTATACCTCTGGTATTTATAGAAGGGTTAGATATTCAAACAATTTTCTTCACTACTTCAGCACGCATCCTCTTCACCCAAAGACACCAGCGGTGAAGGGACAATTTGTACATGTGGCAAGAATGGTTACCTTGTTTGAATAATTTTTGGCTGAATGTAACAATATTAAGGATATGTTCTTGAGAAGAGGTTACCCAGGGGGCTTTACTGATAATGTACTACAAGAAGTCATACAGAAAAGAAGAACTTTGCATTTTTTCCTCATTCTTTCTGAAGGTAACCAGGGTGAGAATGTGGTCTGTGATTCCAGTATGGAATGGTTACACCTGTGAAGTCAATGCATGCCACCAGTTTTATTACTTCTTTTTCTAATGACAGTACTGCTATAAGAGCTATACTTAACAAGAACTAGGCTGTATTAAATGAATATGCTGGAGGTAACAAAAAGTTGAGAGAATGACCAAGTATAGTTTTTAGAAAAGGTACCTCATTAAAATATTTTTAGAGCAAAATATTAAAATGCCTGCCACTATACAAAGAGCATGTTTAAATGTCATAACTGTAAAATATGCAAACATATTGCTGTTGATGAAAGCTTTATTATTAATGGGAGAAGGGCATACATCCCAGGTAAAATCAACTGCCTAACAAAAGGAGTAGTTTATATTGCTTTATGCCAGAGCTGTCCATCCAGAAAACAGAAAGGTTTTCAAAAGACAAAGTTTATGAACATTTAACTGATATAAAATAAAAACAAAATGAAAAAAAATGCTGTGGCTAAACATATTATTTACCCTGATCATGTTTTTAAATTTATCATAGTTGAACAGCATATTGAAAGTGGCAGGGGTGGTCCCTGGGGTATATTATTAGAGAATAAAGAGCTTACCTGGCAACTAAGATTAAATGCAGGGTGTGCACTAGGCATTAATGGTACAATTTCCATCTCCTGTTTGTTAAGACTTAAAGCATATTTTAGATGATGTGTTTTAGATATTTTTAGATGTTTGTATTTATTTAGTATTTATGAGGGTGATGTTTTTAAGGTTTGGATATTGTGTTTTAATTAATTTTGTATAAAATTGTCATGTTTCTTTAAAATTTTTGGTGGACTCAGTCACATGATTTGTTGCAAGCTTTTAAATAGTAACCTCATTTTCTGTAGTTATCTGATGAAGTCTCTAAGTATTTGTGACAAAAGCGCTTATCCGTGGGTTTGTGCAATAAACCGATTTTTGTGGTGAGAACTTCTTGCTCCTGGCACCTTTTGGATTTATCAGTTTGTAAAATATGACCAAAACACAAATGGGTATTACTAGATCTGCACTGAAATCATTAAACTAAATGTAATAAATGTTTGAGTACTCATTTACTATGAATGCATCTTTCTTCTAATATGAAATATCACGCCACTTGTATGGCTCAGAGTGCTAGCTGCATAGGCTGTCATTAGTCAGTTGCTGTTGCCGAGTGCTCAACAAGGTTTTCAACCCAAACTGAAGTTGGATAAACCATCTGTTTTTGTATCATTTCAATTATTGTGACATCAGATAATAAGACTGGGTTTAATTTTTAAGACTGACAGTGGCATTGAGTTTTCTTTTGTTTCTGTTGCTGACGTGGAATGTATAGTTGGTTGATAATGAGTGTCATTATAATAAGTAACTGTAGAATAGTCAACCTCAGTATGACAACAAACACTAATCACAAAAATAGCGATGTGAGGTAACTTATGATCACCAACACTTGTGCTATAATGTTACCAGTTCAATGGTATGGTTCAGAAACGCTTGCTTCTGTTGCACTTAGGAACAAAATAATCTTAGAAAAGTAAAATGTGAGCTGTTTGTGTGTAAATGAGGATAGAAAAAATGTTTCCACTTGGCTAAAAGAGGAAAAACAGTAATGGCAGCAGTATGGTATACCACCGTTTCAGAACTCCATATAAAATGGAGGGGAAGGACAGTAGGAAACATAGTGATAGATGATGATTGGACTGCACTGGGGAGGAGTTATTCAGGGAAGTGTACTACAGAAAGCTGAACAAATGAGTGAGTTTTGTGTGTCCTTCCTACATCCATGTGGGTTGCCATAAAGCATTCTGATTTTTTCCCTTGTGCCAAAAATTGCTGCTAAGTGGCTACTCTAAATTACCCTCCACATAATCTTTACTGTTGTGCTTGTAATGTGGATTGAGTCAGGAAATGATCTGGGAATGTTAATCCATTTTTTCAGTTTAGCAAGTAATTAATTCAATGAAAATAAACTTTCAGGAATAATTCTATATAGGGTGGTGAATTGGGCAATGCTGTTTCTAGGGCAGGCCAATGATGATTATTAAGCATTCTTTGGAAGTTCAGTCCTTTTGGAAATGCATTGTTTGTAACATGTATGAGAATTAACTTGGAAGGGACTCTAACAATTTCGAGCAGGAGAAGTAGGAGGTGACTGGAACCCCATGAGGGAAGAAAGAGTAGTATGAAATGAATGACTGGAAGCACATGAAGGAAGAAAAGGGTAACATGAGTGTGATGCAGTTTAGAAAATATTCATGCTTTTTTGCCCCCCCCATAGCCATCAAAGCCATCCCCACTGACTCATCTAGCCTGCAGTTCCTGCCATCTGAGTACATTGGGTATAGGGAGCAAGAGCTGAGGACTGTGATAAGTCAGATTTTACCAAGTTTCGTTTTTCAAATGAGCCTACCTCATATTAGCATGGTCTACTGACTGAGCGTTGTCTGCAAAAGCTCCCAAAGGTGGTGGATATGCAGAGTACTTGACTTACCAAGGTAAGTTGATAGTTTGCTTCTGTTTCAACAGGTTTTTGACAGAATATAACCTAATGAATAAAGATGTTTTCTATTGTTTTAAATATACAGTAATAGCATATATTCGTGATACCGAGCTTGAAATAATCTAAAGTCCAGAAGGCCTGCAAGTGGAAGGGGTTTACTGGTGGTGATGTTGGGGTGATTTAGGGGAAAGATCAGGTCAGGGGGCCTCACCAGAATAGTCTACCTTAGGCCCAACAATTGCTAAGGCTGGCCCTTATAGGCCTGTCACCTATTTCTTTTGCTAAAGCCCTTTGAGTCTGGAGAATGTTCCAATATATGCAAACAGCTCACTCAAAAAATGTTTTAGTACCTTTTGCCTCCAATGGGATTAGCACTAATACAGACTATTATCTACATCCTCCCTCCCTCTGAGAAAAAGGAAGCTGCTGAGAATGTTCTTCTGCTACTCCCAGAGCCCTCTGGTGACTCAGCTCTGTTTTCAAATCTGATGTACGTGAATCAAAGTTCTCCAGTGTTATTATTAAAGGTCTAGCCCAGATTAAATCTCTTTAATTCCATTGCCTTATCATTCTTTTTGAAGTTGTAGCAAAGACTTCTAGGCCTAGAATTAAAGAAAATGCAGTCAGCAAGCCAGTAATAAATGAATGACCTGCACTGTCAGTTTTGGGGTTAGATGTTTTAGATTTTAGGAAGCGTGAAGGAAGACTAGCACTACAACAAGCAATGGGCTGTTTAGAGACAACAGATGTACCTATTACAAAAGTCAGTATGCTATCCTGGTAGAAGGGAAGGAGGCTATTGTTAAAAGGGACACATCCTCGGTAACCATTTGAAATGTCAGGACCCACTAGAGTTAGCCCCAAAACATGGAGATTGGCCAAAAAATGGACTTGCTATACCAAATATGAGATGGCCATTTCCCAAGTTTTGGGGTTAGATGTTTTAAACATAACCAAATTGGGTATGTTGAACAAAGATTTCTGGAAGCATCAAGCAACAACAGACTTACATATACCAAGTCCAAGATGGCCATCTCCAAGAATATTCCCTTTTTTACAAAGCATGGTGACTTTGGAGTTAGTATATGTAAGTGTGGAGGGTGTGGGAGGGATGGTACCCCTGCAAAAAATAAGTTTAAAGGACAAGATCAATGTTCAAGATTTGCTCTTCTCTTGGAATTTTTGGCCTTCTTTTCTTTTTTTGGCATGTCGGGATTCGGTATTTCAAGTGCAGACATTTCAAGAGGGAGCCCACAGATCAGACATAACTATAATTAAACCTGCAATGGTCAGACAAGAGCTCTATTTGCCTGGGCAGTCCTCTCTAGATAGGGCTTTAAGTGGGAAACATTTTCATGTACCTCTAACTAGAGTCTATTTGAACGGGGAAAGGAGGCAAGGTGGCAAACAGTTGGCTGTGTTTGAGAAAATTCCTGCTGATGCCTAACGGGGAACAATTTTGACAGTGCAGTACCATATGTGCATACTGTTACATGCAGCCAGGCATAGAACCAAACCACTGGGGAAGGCAATAGTAGGGAGACCCAGCCACAGCCCACACCTCCATCTGGTGCTGGTGATATGGCTACTTCATGCAGGAAGTCAGTCAGTATCTGTGACCCAGGAGCTGAGTCACAGCTTGGGAAAGGTACTGGAATTCTCTTAGATGGTTATACTTCTAGAAGAAAGATAAATGATAGCTCTCAGACAGAAACTGAAGCATCACTGGCAGATAGTACTAAAATTCCTTTAGATGGGGAGCTGGGGAGGGACAATAAGGAGTAACTGAGACATGCTCAGCTCTCAGACCCTACTTTACAGGACTTGAGGGAAGTAACCAAGAAGGCTTAAGACTTTTGTGGGCAGAGGGAGTCCATATACTGGGAAAAAGAATTGTTGTTCAGGAAATGGATTCCTGAAGAAAGATTGCAGAGAGAAGAAGTACAGCAGTTGGTAGTACCCAGGGCCTACTGACCGGCACTTCTTGCCAGAGCTCATGATAATCCTTTTCCAAGCCGCATGAACATAAATCATATGAAAACGCAGCTTATGCAGAATTTTGATTGGCCTGAGATTGCAAAGGATGTAACGAGGTACTGCAGGACATGTGAGCATTGCCAGGCATTTGGCAAGGCTGGAGACAAAGCCATGGCTACTTTGATGCCTTTGCTTGCTGTTGAAGAACCATTCCAGAGAATAACTTCTGATATTGTGGAATCTCTGAGTACTTCAAATTCCACAGGTGAGAAATATATCCTGGAAGTGGTGGATTATGCCACTAGTTATCGAGAGGAGATATCTCTGTTTTCCATTGATGCAGGAAAGGTAGCAATTATTTTTCTAGACATTTTTGGCATGTTGGAGTTTCCTACATAAATCCTGACAGATGATAGTGTCATCTTTGTCAGACTTGTTGGCATGTTTGTAGAACTGCTGAGGGGTAAAACACTTAAGCATTATCCCCCACCATTCACAGACAAATGGTCTGGCAGAGATTTTCAACTCTACACTGAAGACCATGTTCAGGTCATTTGTAGGGTTGCCACCTTTTCAAATGGCCAAAGTGGGACTTTTTTGGGAAACACATCAGATTTTGCAGGCTGACACACACCCACAGTCAGTACAAAGGATAGAACTTTATTTTTTTGCCTAAATAAAAGCTTATTCTTGTAGCAGTTTAGTTGCTTATTCTGTTTCTTGTAACATTTAGGTATTTTAGATACATAAATAACTATTTTATGCAACTATTACATAAAATATGGGACATAATTATGTCCTACAATCTCAGGACATTTGCCATTTTTAATATTTTTTGTCAGGACACAACTGTCCAAAGAGGGACTGTCCCTCACAAAGTGGGACAGGTGGTAACCCTAGTCATTTGCAGACCAGTTCTAGTCCGAAGTCCTTTTTCAGATTTTCACTTAAAGAGCTTGGGGGGGGGGCATGTTTTACAATATAGGGGAGTGGATAGACTAATCAGCTTCCTACAGTCAGGAATCCATTTTTGTTTTGCTCTTCACTTGAAGAGCTAAGGGGTTGTGGCACTTGGGATACTGGAACTCGGTGCTTGATGAGCCCAGCTATGGTTCTGGTGTTAAAAAATGTAGTTGCTGACTTTCCTGTGGAGTTATCCTATCTGACACCCGGTGACACCCGGTTGTGTTAGGGTACAGACTTTTTGTAGTAAGTTAGTCAAGGAACTTAGCCATGTGGAGTTTTTTTCTGTATGCATCCTATCTATGTTTACTGCACATTCTTTTAATTTTTCTTGTATGCCGACGTGTATATTGTACCCTGCAATTTCATTATTTTCTTTATTATTGAAGTAAAATTAATTTATTTTGCCTTTGACTTATTGCAGCTGGTATTTATTTATTGTAAGTGTATTTATGCATTGCTTATTTGAGAAGTGGATAACCATTTATACTGAGAGATAGCAAACTGTGGGGCACACATCTTCAAGATTGCTTCACCTGACCAGGGACGGCCTTTGGTCAACTGGTGCCCTAGGCAAAAGGGCTGCACAGCCCCCCCCCCCCCCACACACACACATACACACCACCCAGTGCCCCATCTACCCACACCATCCGGATTATTTTTTTCTTCATTTTTCCTCACAGTTTGTCTTACTCTTCTGTTTTTCCTGTATTCATTCAGCACATTTTAAAGAAACTATTTATTACAAAAAATAAACAAAAACTGGAAAAGAGCCCCTGTTAGAGTGCATCCTAGGAGGCTGCCTAGTTGGCCTATGCCTAAGGCCAGCTATGCAGCCAACTATCAATGAAAGAGGTGTTAATTAGTGAAATAACAGCAGACAGCTAAATTAAACTCTCTGACTTTCCTCAGGGTAGTGGCAGTATTACCAGGCCCTGGAGAAAGCAGAGAGAAATGAAGAATTCTACCAGCCTTTCCTGGAAATTGTGTACATGTGCAAAAATAATTCTTTGTGTGAAAGGCAGTTACCACTGACAGAGGGGCACTGGGAGACATTGGTTCACAGACAGCAGTGTGGCTCTGTAAGTGAACAGTGTATAGTCTAAGTTGGGTGTACAGGTTGGACACTCATACTGAGAAGAACAGTGCACATTCCTTGTGTTCTCTTGTTGCTAGGTTGTAGTTTGTGGATTAATCAGTGTAACAGACGTGCGGGTACACCATTCATGTTTTTACTTCACCATTTGTATTGACATTTGCTGGAGTCATAACAGAGACTCCTTCACAAAACTGTTTGCATATTTTCTACTTATGTCCCTTTTTAATAGCTTAATTCCTATGGTCTGGCCATTATTTAAGCTAGGTGGTTTGTTATGTTTCTTCCCCTCCCACTGCATCTGCTAGTTCATGCAAATTTACATTGGGTCATTCTGATTGCTGTTAGCAGATTTCAAGCCAGCTTACTTTGCTTATTTGATCTCTGGATATTATACTTTATTTGTATTAAAGTACAGCTTCTGTGTGTTTTCTTCTATTATATAGACAGCGCTGAAAGTCTGCACTTATAAAATAATCATCTCTGCATTAACAACAAATGCTAGACTAATTCATGTCTACATTTTATGCTTTAGTTTTTTGTTACTATTATGTTTGTTTTGCAGCCATATTCTGGGTTAGAATTACAGCCTCAGCAAACAGCTGGCTACCTTCACTCTGTATTCTCTGCCTTCTCTTTCCTGTGCATCTGCTGGTTAATTATGCTTTTCTTCAGGTTATTTTAATTGCTATTAATATATTTCAATGCGTCTCATTTTGTTGCCCTGGTCTCTGAATATTTTGCTTCTTGGTATAAAATTATATTTTTTTCATTGCCTTTTCTCTCTTTACATGTAGGATACTATGATGAAAATCTACATTCATAAATAAGTTCTTTCTCTGGAACACCGATACATTTCAAACCAGAGTTGGCTATCCTGTTATATATTTTTTCTTATCCCCTCCATCAGATGTCTGCTGGTTCATACAGTTTTTTTTTAACATAAGGTTTATTAAATATGCAGTTAGGGATTCATTTTAAATCAAGACAAAATCATCTATAACGATATAGTTCTATCCTCCTCCCCATACCTCCAGGATAACAAAAAAAAATCTTGTACATGTGTGTACGTGTATGTATGAGTGTGTATATATATATATATATATATATATATATATATATATATATATATATATATATATATATATATATATATATATATGTGTGTGTGTGTGTGTATATATATATATATATATATATATATATATATATATATATGTATGTGTGTGTATATATATATATATATATATATATATATATATATATATATATCTTCAGTTATTAGAAACTGTTTGAAAAGAGCTATATTATGTGAATAACATCCACCATTTATCTAGTGGGAAAATGACTTCCCGGTCAATTACTCAATTCCATTTTTAATGATCATGTTAGCTGCTGCTGCAATCATAGAAATTTATGGTGATAAATTAGAAAACAAGTACAACTCCCAAATAGCATATGTTTGTTGCACTGCATATTAATATCTCAGTATTAAGGTAACCAGATAAAGCTTTTTTTACCACCATAATGTAATCCTGGGGCAAGGCCAGCCACCATATATGATAGCAATCCCCAACCTCTCCTCAATTGTGCCAACATAATCTAGATATAATACATTTCAATTTATTAGGAAGTGCAATACACCCTAAAAGATATGTTTTGCTAGATAAACTCCTTTCTGGTCATTTAGGAATCAGGTAAACTACCCCACAAAGCTTGAATTCTGATAAACTTAATTCTAATTCTGTTTTATTTTGCTATTTATTACAACTTCTTTCTGGATATATAGTTTTAATAATTGGTAAACACTAACATTGTTGCAAGATTTTTTTTCTAATTGAAGAGTACATTATGATGTTACCTGGCTTTTCAAAATAGCCCAGCAAAGTGTTTTTTTTAATAGATGCAAGTTAACTTGAAAATCAAGTATGTTTTCTATTAGTTGGTATACATATTTGTATTATTTTGTATCCAACATATTAATATGTGGAAGTCTTTGTGACCAAAGTAAGTTATTAATTTGTACTGGTAACCAAACTGGTATTGAAAGCTCTCACCATGTAAAAGATGCAGCCTGCAGCAAATGTTTTGTCTTCACATTTTCTTTTCATATATTGAGACAAAAATGAATGATGTTTGAATATTCTAAACAGTATATTCACGTTAGATGTACATGTTTTGCACAGGTGTGATGTTCTGTGCTGGCATTGTCCACTCTATATTCTTAAAGGCATTATATACCATATCCATCTCAATAGAAGTCTTCGGTTAACTAGATCCCGTACTCATATCTCATTTTAGTGTCACCATTCTCATACTTTTTTTTTTATTTTGACTGAATTTCATATTTTAATTTTGTTTATGGGATGAGAACAGGCATCTTGTTTCAGCTTGGGGTTTTCTATGGAAAGCCATTTGGTGTGAATAGTTTTAGAATTGTATTCATAGCTATAGCTTACTTAGATAATTCATATTATGCATAATTTTGCATTCTGTTATGGCTGTATTCTTTCTGTTTTGAACCACTTTGGGACACTGGAGGGAAACAGAATGAGATTAGATCTGGTATGGATTCAGAGCCTGTTCAACATTGCTGTAACTGGGTTGAACCTTTTTCTTTGTGCTCCATCTGAATGGGCTTATGCCACGCAGTTTTATTCATGCAAGTGTTTTCTTTGCGTAGGAAGTAAATGTTTTATTTTAACCTTCCTGTTGAAACTTGGTTTAACAAAGTTTCTGTAGTTTTGCATCCTTGGACCATGTTTAACTTTTTATCCATCAAAAGTGTATTTTGTTGTTATTCTAGTATTGACCAGCCTTAGTGAACTTCTGTATAATGACTCAATGAACTAATCTGCAAGAGATTTCCTTGACAAGATGTATTCCCTATGCACCAGTTATTTAAATGCATGCAAGCTGTTTTGCAAGCTCAATAAACATTTCACTCACTGTTAACCATTGTGGAGAAATTTGCATCAGATTGTAATGCAACTATCCTAGCACGGACCATGATTTTTATGTTATATCCAGTTATGGTACTTGAATAACTTGTTACTTACTTTGTTTTAAATACTCTGAATTTTTTTTTTTTCATTCTCAGTTAATAAGCTTGTGTGTGTGTGTGTGTGTGTGTGTGTGTGTGTGTGTGTGTGTGTGTGTGTGTGTTTGTGTTTGTGTGAGTGTGTTAATGTTCGTTTTGGCTATCCAATGAGGCTTGATTTATTTGGTCTTTTTTTTGCTATACATTGAAAGTCTGGTTTTCATTAGTTTATACTTTCAATTAAGGATTTTTAGTGTAATTTAGGTCTCTTCATTGTGTACAATCCGTACAACAATTATTCCTTACCAAAGTTGTAGGATGGATTGTACAAGTATTTCTTAGCACAGGAGGCAATATCAGTGAAATTGTCCTGACCAAGAATATTCTAAGTAAGGCAAACAGTGGACTCCACGAAACATGACCAGAAACATTGTGGTCCACTACAGCAGTTTAAGGTCCATTTCAGGGCTCAATAGAAAGAAAATAGATTGGAGAGAAAAAAAAGCAGTTCTGGATTACAAGACAACTCGTGGTGAGCTGGTTTTCTCACTGTGTTGGAGTCCACCGGTACCTCCTTATTTCTAGCTATACAATAAATAGACTTCATCAAATAAGAAAAAATAAACTAAAAACAGAAGATGTTTCCATAACGTCCATTTCTGTGTTGCAGGCATTCTCTACTCTGCTATTTACCCATGTTTCACAGCTGTTTGCCGATCGGTTCTGACTACATTTTACTTGTCTTTACCATTGTTTGATTATCTTGTGACTACAGTAAATTCTTATCCAAACAAAAAATGCAAACACTAGTTCTGAACAGGCAGAACAAGTTATTTCAAAATGGTATGTACAGTACTGGATTTTCCAGTGTGTCTGTCTTGTTTCACACCTGATTTGATGTTTTTTTTTTAATTTTATTTGATCATATGAATTAATTCTGAGGCAATATGCAAAAAGGGCAGTGAATACTTAAATACAGTGATTTTCTCAGACTTGTTGCTGCTCTCTTCTTTCCTTATTGACCATAGCTGACTCCAGCCTGGGGTGGGTGGAGTGCCATCTTAAAAGCATTGGTGCTGACAGTAATACAACAGCAATACCAAGCCTCTTTCAGTCATACTACAGAACAAGTCAGACAGTCATGTCCATGTGAGGGGAAGGATAAGCCATGAGATGCTAGTGCATAATACCCTTCCTGCTGTTCTCCAGCCCAGTACGATGACTCACTGATTATGGTTTCTGCATCACAGATCCTGGTCCTGGATTCACGTCTAACCTTGGCTACTATAAGTGTGGTGTTTTCATGCTCTTCCTATGTCAAACTTGACAGTTAAACTAGCTTCTATAGGCTTACTTTTTACATACTGTAATCTGTACTATATGTATGTGGCTCTATTGTTGAAAAATTAATCACGTGAGATTGGTCACCAAAGCGAAAATCTGACTTTAGAAAGCAAATATAAATAAGTAAATACAAGAAAACTTTTTTTGCAAGGAGGGCAAGCTCCCTTGTACTTTCCAATCTGTAAATATAAGGGTCTATATTACGTTATCAAACATTTACATGTTTGAACGTCATATGGTTGACACCATATGATCGAGCATGTAAATGTTCAAATGTTTCAATGGAGATCTCCGTATAAGGC
Organism: Protopterus annectens; assembly: GCF_019279795.1. Classification (NCBI taxonomy): domain Eukaryota; kingdom Metazoa; phylum Chordata; order Ceratodontiformes; family Protopteridae; genus Protopterus; species Protopterus annectens. The sequence continues at coordinate 874,476,866 of NC_056743.1, read as the reverse complement.
GGAAATGGAAGTTTTCCACTGTCTGCACTGTAGTGCGATCTCAGATATGGTATATTTAAAAAGCGGGGGGTGTGGGGGTGCAGGGGGGCTTGCCCCCTGCTTAGCCTTTTAGGTAGGTATTTTTCTGTTTTTTTTTTGATTTTCGAACTTTTAAGAGTTCGAACATATGGTGTTCGAATTTTTAAAAGTTTGATAATCTAATATAGACCCAAATATAATACATTTCAGATGACACTATCCTGGAGGTAAGGAGAAACGTCTTCACCCCACAATTATACAGTTTCACTTACATCAATAAGAATTGTGCAACAAAATGTATTAGTTGATAAACAAGTCTAACAACAGTATGATGATGACGATGTATCACATATATCTATATATCTATCTATACAATCACACACACACATACGGAAGCAGTTCTGAATGTTTATTTTCTTGATATAGTGGTGTTTTTTAATGTTTGCTTTCTAAAATTAGGTAAGTGAGTCAGTGTTGGGGATAAGAGTATGTGTGCAAGTGTTTGTGTGTTAGGGTTAGAGTAAGGGCTGTGTTTTTGTGTGGAAAGTGTATCAGTGTATCTTGTGTAGTTATATTATTAAGGAAAGAGTTTTTTCGGAAGATAAGGTGCAGGGTTCGGATTAGGGGCAGAGATAGGATTAGGGTTAGCACTAAGTAAGGTGATGAAGGGTATTCAGACATTCTGTCTGAGGGTAGTGTTAGATTTGTGGTGGATTTCTTTCCTTCTTTCTTTTGTAACTTAAATTGATTACAACAGGATACTGGAAAATTTTCTTTGTGATTAGTTTAATTTTTTTTTTTTTTGTCGGGATTATGCCATTTGGTATTTTGTGCATCAGGATTGAATATACTCACAGATATATGCACACACACAGAGTGTGTATGTGTGAGAGCGAGAATATATATATGTGTGTGTGTGTGTGTGTATATATATATATATATATTTATAATATATATATATATTTATAAAATGTAATATAATCTATGTCTGTGAATTGTGGAATAAAATAAAGAAGCAGACTTCAAGTCTCACGCAGAGCCTCGTATGTATATGTGCGATTACATTTATGCATATATATATATATTTGACCATATTTCATTTAATTATATATATCTAGTACTGGTTAACATCTGTTTAGTCAGCACAGTTTGGTCAACTAAGCAGATGGTCAACAGGTGTGCAAGATCTCTCAGTTCTCAGGTAGGGAGAATATGGCTTTTTCCCAATATTATACAATCTTTTATAAGTATATATAATTAGCAGAAGGTGTAAGGGATGCAGCCCCCAACAAAAAAGGATATTTTTTGTTGTTTTTTTTTTTATTTTTAATTTTAAATTTGAATGTGCTGAGGTTAGTGCATGGGGCATACATACTAATGTGTTGACAGTTGCATTGTCAATGTTTTGCATTTGTTAGCAATGTCACGAAAGGAGATGCTGCCAGCCTAGCTATCTGGAATTTTGTAAATAATTATATGTCATCTGTGAATATCAACATGATTCATATGCTTGTGTTACAAATGTATTAGAAGCGCATACCATATAAGATGGCCATGTAATAAAAGGATGTTATCTTTCAATTTCAGTGCATTAACAGACACAATATCTAGAACTAGAAGTGTTCTGTATTCTTTAGAAAGTGTTTGTTTTATGACTTCCAGGATCTGCCTTAGATCTAAAGTTAGCCTTTGTCTATGCATTTTTACAGGTAGATGCTACATGCCACCAGCTGCATCAGTGGGGGGTTTCACATGGGATAGAGTCAGATGACAAGAAATGGTGTCATTCTGCAAGATATCCCAGCAGTAATGTTTGAGATATTAATTTAAGAACTCTCTGAGAGAAAGATAGTATTCTGTATTTTATCTTTGACCTGACAACACCAAGATATACTCACCACATATGCCTTGCTTGCTCTGAAATAAGTTATTAGGGTACAGTAATTGTCTTAGATATAGTCAGGAATATAGCAAAGCTTAGCTTAGATGTTGCAGACTGTTCTGCAATGTTGTTTTAAATGTTTCCTTTGATTTTGAACTCTGATGTAACTGTAAGTATATAATGAGTACTTTCTTGTTCTTTTATTATTTATTATTAAATATATTTAAAACATTCATTCTGGCTCATCTGTGTAGAGATATCTTTATGTTCTGAGAGTGCTTGCATATTTCACTGTGTAGGCCACTCCAAAAACCGTAGATCTTGGTCAAACTACCATTTGTATTGATGGTAGCATTACACAGTAAGATTGGACACCCTTTGTTAAGGGCCTTAAAGATGCTGATAAGGAGTGACTGGTGGCAGTGAAAACTACCTTATAGTCTGGGCAGAAGTGGCCATAGCTAGTAAACCTGTGCCAGCCTTTCCCAGGGGTGTGTGTGTGTGTGTGTGTGTGTGTGTGTGTGTGTGTGTGTGTGTGTGTGTGTGTAAATCAAACCTTAAAGGGTGTGTGTGTCAGTTACTTGGGAAGGGACACGAAGCACTGGTTGGACAGAGAGGTTGATGGAGGTCTTAGCTTGGTCACTCAGCTGAGAACTCAGCTCTATAGCTGTGCCAGTGGGGGTCTTATTGGGAATCTGAGATTGGAGAAAGAGGGAGAAACCAGCCCTGGACTGACTGTGGTCTCTGTGTGCTCTTAATCGAAATTGCACTTAGTGTAGAGAGCTGCATCTGGTAATACTGTGTGTGTACCTGTCATCCTCCCAGTGTACGTCCCCCACTGGTGCCAGTGGTGAGGACTGAGGATCCTTGATTACTGAGACAAAGGTGGGGTGCCACAAGTAATGTCAACATTTGGGTCTGTTAGTCAGTTTAAGAACACCCATATACATACGTGTGTGTGTATGTGTGTGTGTGTGTGTGTGTGTGTAATATATATATATTTTATATATATATATATATATCACAAACATGGGGACAAAATGCTCCATATATCCCTCATTGATGAGATCAGACCATAAATTGCACCTCCAGGAATGTATGGATCAAGCAATCCCTAAGCTACTACATGACAGAGCAAAAGGAAGGCATCTCTGATCAATACGCTATGTTAGAAACCTGGGTGGAAACTCCCAGATATGCTCAGAATTAGTCCAAAATGATAAAAAATCACTGAACCCACAGACATTGCCAACAAAGAATGGGTCCCACTCACCACAAAATCTGGGGTTTCTCGGACCCTGGAAATTACGCCCCATAAGGAGCCTTGTCTGCAAAGCTGAGGATCATATAAAAACTCACTCATAATAAAGACATTGGGGACCTATAGACACTGGATCTACCCAATTTGGCTTTGTCATGGGCAGATCCTGCCTCTTGAATTTGCGCACTTTTGAAACAGTCACTAAGGCCATTGATGAGGTAAGGCAGTTCACACAGCCTACCTTGACCCAAAAGCGGCGTTTTACACAAATACCCACTCGGGCATCATAGAAAAGCTCACCAGCTTAGATGTAACCCCATATGTCACAAGATGGGTTGCAAACTGGCTCAAGGAGACAGAACACACAGGGTTAGAGTTGCTGGTGCCATGTCAGACTCCTGCCGCCACGAGCAGTGTCCCACAGGGCTCAGTCCTGGGCCCCTCTTGTTCGGCATTTATTTTTCTGAAGTGCAGGCAAACATAGGGGGATTGTGGCTGACAAAATTTGCAGATGACTGCAAACTCGGCACCATAATTGACACTCCATCAGACACAGACATCCTCCAGAGAGGTCTCATAGAAATGAACTGGTGCCAGAGCATGGACCTTAAGCTAAATGCCCAAAAATGTATAGTCATACCCTTTACATAGGTGGTAATCCATTAAACACGGAAGAGTTTATCAGGACCTGGGGACCCAAGTTGACAGTAACCTCTCTTTTGACACTCACATTGCCAAAGTGGTTAGGAAGACCTTCTACATTGCCCAGCTGATCATGAAGGATTCACATCCAGATCAGGAGAGGTCATTGTACCCTGTACTCTTCACTTATCAGACCAATGATTGACTAGTATGAACCTATGAACCTATATATATATATATATATATATATATATATATATATATATATACATATACACACACACACACACACACACGCACATATATATAAATATATATATACATATACATACACACACACACACACACACACACACACACACACACACACACACACACACACACACACACACACACACACACATTCTAAACTGCAAGAAAACCCAGCCAAGCTAGAATTTTCAATGTTTAATTCTTTATACCTCCTGTAATAGAGTCCCATGGGATATATGCATATGACCCTTAAGGACATGAAGTGTTTCAGCTATATGGCTTCTGAATGTCCATGACTTTTTAACTTTTTAAATCTTTATGGTTACATTCAGGTCAGTAAAGCCAAACCCCACTAGCTGTGGACATGCATCTTTCGGCCTTGTTATTGACCTCATCAGCACAGCATAAGTAGATAGTTTGGTTATGCATGAGAAACACAAGGTTTTTAACCCAGCTGATGCCCATAATCATCAAGGGGCCTGCAAATTATCCCAATTAACTTATAAGGTATCCCACAGTGAAAACTCTAGCTTCGCTGGGTTTCTCTTGCAGTTTTTATTGAATGGTTTGTCTGTGTGATGTTTTTATCCTTTGGTTTATATGTATATATATATATATATATATATATATATATATATATATATATATATATATTTATGTATCAACAGATGAAGCAACATAAGCTATATAATGTCTTGTCTCAGTTTAACATAATCCAGAAGTATTCTGAACCAGTCTCCTTTCTGTATTCCTATTGGAGGATGTTTAAACTTCTTCAGAATATATGTGTGTGCGTGTGCGTGTGTGTGTGTGTGTGTGTGTGTGTGTGTGTGTGTGTGTGTGTGTGTGTGTGTGTGCGAGTGAGTGTGTGTTTAAAATACCCACTGTTCTCTTTAATGAAAATAATAAAACCAGGAATTAAGCATTGAAGTCCAACTGTTTGTTACTTGGAACACAGAGTCTTCATCCGATGAAAGACAAACACAGCACCATATAAAATATATATTTCATGTGATCAAGTCACATGGTTCAACATTTAAAGATTCTCGTCTTTTCAAATAAGATTTGAAATTCACATCTGCATCTAAATTATGACCATTGCTTGCATTTGACATTATTTGTTACTGTATTCCAAGTATTCTAGTGTATTTAAACAATCTTTGTTCTTTCTTTTTTTTTAATTATTTTCTACACATAAGAAAAAAAAACTTATTTGCAAAATATACAATAGGAAAAAAATCATTGTGCACTAAAAAGTTTTTGTTGTCTTCACCTTAGCTGCAGCATACTCCCCCATAACCACTATTCCAGGCACTTCCACCCCCATTGAGATGTCAACTTATTTGAATAAAATGCCCAAACTGTTCTTTTATACAAACAGAATAAATGTTCATTAACAGCAATGCCTGTGGAAAGCTTTAGTAGCTAATGCAAAAATCTAGCTTCTGTCTTAAAAAAATGCTCATATTTACTTTACAACATTTTAACATCTCAGAGTGCCACACTGTACTCTCTCTCTCTCTCTCTCTCTCTCTCTCTATATATATATATATATATATATATATATATATATGTGAGTGCGTATAATATATGCACGCACACACACACTGAATATATATACCCTTGCCACTATAGTCTGAGTCTGTTGAGCTGACCCTTTCCTCAAAGTAACCTCAGAAGTCGTATATAGAGAGAATTACGGTTTGGGGGAGTAAAGTCCCCACATGGAACTGCATGGGGAGAGTAGCCCCCTTCAAAAATTACTTAAAATATCATTTTTTTTAAGTTTTCAGCCACTTACATTCTCAGCCATGGAATTTACAAAGATATTCAGAAAGGTGTTCAGAAGGAACCTGTTCTGTTATCAGGTTAACAAATACATAGATTTAAGTTTAACGAGTTACAGGCATTTAATTCAACTTCCCACGTTTTAACATTAAAGAGACTGAGTGGGCAGATCAAGTTCTAATGAAAGGATTGAGAACTTGTAGTGTATATTTTGTACTGTAAATCAGAGGTAAGGTTTCTTGATTTTAGAGCAATTTAAGTAGTCTGATATCTTAACTAGCCTGCTGCATTGTGAGACAAGCCATATTCGATACATTTACATCTTAGCTACTAAACACAAAACATTCTGCTCATAGTCATGTGCCAGTTCTGTGTGATTATAATGACTGCCTCTGGGTAAACACTATTGCTGGCCATCACCTGATATCATTAGGGCTACCACGTGCTAGTAATTTTTCCTGACAGCCAGGAAATCAAGGTGTCTGTCAGGAAATTTAGTTTTGGTGGGTACTTGTCAGGTATTTTGACTCATTCTGAGAGTAATGAATTTCTGAGGAGTATTTCCAAAAATGTTTACTGTTTCAGCTGGATTTCTTAATTACATTTAAATTATTTTGTCAATAATAGTCTTTTGTGTATTTAACTGGCATCCTGGGTGATGTGAAATGTGACTGTTACCAGAAAGACTAATCTAAAAAATTGTTTTCATAATGAGTTTTAGAAGAAGTACACAAAATGGTCAAACTTTACTTCCTCTTTGGTAAAATTACATATGCTTTTTATCTTCATGCTAAATAATATTTTGTATTGGAATAAAACCTGGATTCAGGAAAATTGTAATGTGCACATTACAGGAAACATTGTTCAAATATTACTTTTTTTCCTATCCTCATTTCTTCTAAATGAATTTTAACCCCCATGCTTATCAAGTGGAATAATTTCAACAAACATAGTGCACAATATTACAAATATTTTTACCATGTACAACATGTTTATACATTTGGATATCTGCTGCATTCAGCATATTATCTACTGTTTCTTCAAAACTGCTGCTTGCATGATTTTTTAACTTTGAAAGAGAAGCATTGCACATTTACGTATTGAAATGGGTGGGGCAATGGGCGTGCAAAATTTAGCCAGGTTTTTGTCTGTTTCAGTGATGGAAACCCTATTTGTGAGTCACCACACCCTATACTGTTATCAACGAATAGAGCAAATCTGTTTCTTCATTGGTGACATTTTTGTGGGGTAGGGGCAGATAGTGTCCCGATGTAGACCTGTTCCAGGCACTTAGATTTTCAGTGAGCTTGTGACCACCATATTTTCAGAATGAGAACTGACATTTTATTCTGTTATGTATTTAGGGGCTGGATGACGACGTCATGGTACCCTGAGAAAACATTTATCTGATCCTCAAATTTAATTTGTCCAGTTCAGCAACAGACTTTAGTGTTCCAATATCTTTCAGGGAGTCTGGCAGTTGAGTCTGTTCTTGAACTAAATTGTTAGCACTCCAGGTTAAAATTCAACTGTTGCTGAAAATGTTTCATGTTGTTGCCTTTAGGCCTGGGTCATCATGGTTGAAAATTGCTTACAGACCAGTCCACATACCTGTTTGTTTGTTTGTGTCTCTCGGCTTTTCCCGGTTAGGGGTCACCACAGTGGAACTCCGGTCTGCTAATGATTGGTAGTGGATTTTTACGTACCGGGTTACCAGCCCTGACGCACAACCTTCAACGAAGGCATGCCCCATTCACGTATGCCTCCACACAGAAGACGCTCTAGCTGAGAATCGAATGGGACAACGTCTTGCTATGAGGTGACAATGCTCCCGCAGCACCACCGCCGCAAACTGAACAATAGCATGGAATCTATTCATCTTTCACAAACTGTACTACTATACCTACTACTGTATGCATCTTCACCCCTTTTCCACATCTGATACTTTGAGCCTTCCTTTTATTCCTTTCCATGTACCTGTCACAAACATACATGACGATTATCACACTTTGCACCTTCACTATCTCGTACAGAAAATATTTTCAATTATCTAACTACTCATGCAAAGACAATGTTTCCTTTCTTTCCTTGTGAATCACTTTCCCATAACTTTCAATGACTTGCCTTTTACAATCTTCACATTTCTCTGTGTCCTAGGTCTATCATACACTGAACTATTTTTTTCCTGAATGCATTGCATATCAAAGTCTCAGCTCTCAGCTTATCCATCTGTCTCCCTCTTTTTCTCCTGCTCTCTCAGTGGGTTGTGACAGAATATTTGCTGAACATCTCTGACTAGCTTGACATTTTGACTGGCTAAGTGTGATGTTCATGTATTATGAAGGATATTATTCAGTAGAAAATATATGCTGCATAATATCCATTAATTTCCACATATGTTGAGATATTATTTGGCTGTCTGATGCACAAACAAGCATTTTATCAAGAAACCAGAATAGCTGCTTTGCACATTAACATTTGAGTCTATACTTTCTGCTGTTGTGTGTGTGTGTGTGTGTGTGTGTGTGTGTGTGTGTGTGTGTGTGTGTGTGTGTGTGTGTGTGTGTGCATAAGCTTACATGTGCACATGGGCATATGTGTATGTATTGCTGGGAGCAATTACTAAATGAGAAAAGAAATACTAAACGCATGCATCACAAAATAAAAGACTGCTGCAGCATACAGACTACAGACATAGGAAGGAAAAGGAAATGTAATACTAAGTATTGCAATCTTCTTTCATCCATACTATTTTTATAGCTGTGAGTATTAAAAAACATTACATTTTCATTTTAATACAGAAAGAAGTATTTTCATTCATTACACACTAACTAAATGACAAAAGATAATTTTACAGATAATCTACTTGTATCAATGTTCTTGAGAGAGGACAGAAATAGGAGTGGGTCTGAGAGGTGTTGCAAGGGCAGCTATATGATTGGCAGGTATGTTAAAACTACACTAGTCAGTGAGCTGAGGCTGTGCTGCACATGGGGAATGTGTTATTCCATAAGGTGCAGTTGCCTCAGGGGTGATTGTATCACCCCTCTCTGACGTCAGTTCATATGAATACAGTTTTGCATTGCACAGCAGAAAGCCCCATTCACACAGTTGTCTTTGATACTTCAGCCTAGATTCACACAGAAGAGTATGCAGACCACTTAATACCAAACTCTTTGCTTGTTTTAAGGACCATACCCTGTAACCACTTTATCAAACTAATTTATTAATGACTGTAAAAATCCTGCTACTGTTAAAATCAGCGTTGGGGATAATCTGACTTCCTACAAAACACAGCAGATTGTAACTGCTTTAAAAGCATTTTAATTCTACATCACATGCAGTTCTAAACTGAGTAGCTCTACTTCACTACTCTACTACAAAACTAGAGTTATACATACTCTAACTCCTGTGTAAGATCAGTTACATTTTCCCTAATTTCCTCCTCATCTTATGACCCTTACAGCTTACATGAAGAAAAACACCTTGAAGCAATCAGCGGCATGGTAATTGAGTTTTCTTGATGATTATGATTATATAGATGCAAAGCAAAGTGTAGTATAACATTTCCTTGCAACTGTATTCTACTTTCTTGATTTAGTTTTGTTGAATTCTCTCTATAATCAGCTGTATTCATCTATTACATTTCATGGGCCGTAACTGAAATAGATCCCTTGTGAATCATTCATCTTATCTGGTTAACATACACACACACACACACACACACACACACACACACACACACACACACACACACACACACACACACACACACACACACACACACAGAGAGAGACACACACAGATAAATAACTCACTCCTTTACACCTTCTAGAATGGCAACATAAGTTTAGACACAGAAAATTAGTTTCCATTACCAGGACTTCAGTAAAAGGATGATTCTGTCTTGTGTTACCATGCAGATTAGGTATGACTTTGGACCAGATTCCAAAAGGCTTGCTGTCAGTGTAATTGACTTAATGTGATGTAAGCCTGCCCTGATTACAAAAGACTTGTTCTTGGTGTAAGTTACTTACCTCAGTGCACAGCCTGTTTATCAGTCAAGCTTACACCAGGCACGAGATTCCAAAAGACTTACTCTTAGTGTAAACTGACTTGATCTGATGTATACAGAGGAGTACATCACTTACACTGAGAGCAAGTCTTTTGGGATTTGGCCCTTTGTATACAAGTGGGACTGTGATGCCCGTGCACTGGCCCAGCAATCAAGGAGCCTCAATCCTCACCACTAACACCAGTGAGGGGCTTTCTGTACTGCATCTGTGCTCACAAAACTTTCTCTTATATGTTTCAGATGTTAGCTTAAACAATTCTAACAAACAGTTCTTAACGGTAGTATAATTAAAACAGTGAACGTCAGACATTTTAGATACAGTTACAGCTTTACCATGGAGCAAGGGTGTCAGGAACTGTACCCAGAGCTTTTGGTCAATATCATACTGTTTATATACCCTCTCAAACATATGAATGAAACTATTAAAATTATCCACCTCTTTAAACTGCGGAAGAAATTTACTGTCCTTTTGTTATTCTGGGGTCCAGTTACTCCCTTCTCCAGTACCTCCATGACTCTGGCGAAGAGTCAGCATCTCCTTCTCATGCTGCCTCTGTCTCTACTTTTCCTCAGCTTCTCATTCTCCTCAGCCTGCAGATGTCTCAGTCTCTCAGCTGCTTCCATTTCCAAATGCCTGGCCTCCAACTCAAGTCTCTTTAGCTCCAGATGGATTTTTAAGTCCTCTGCAGAAAGGTTGAGCTGTCCATTTTCTGAGGGTGGTACATCTCCACTGCCAGTCTGATCATCCTCCTGGTTGCCGTTTTCTGATGCAGCTGTGACCAAAGATGCAATCATGTCTGTCTTAGTTAGGTTTCCATGCACCAGTCCTCTAGCCTAGCACATCTCAGCCAGTTGGCTCCTTGTCAGTTTTCCGTACTCCTCTGTTGACATGCTGCTTTCTCTCCCTGACTAAATAAGCTAACAAAAGAAATAAAATAGTTGTGATCTGAACTCTGAGTATTCACTGCATGGCTGATTTAGAGTACAAAACACCTTCAGTGATCACTGTACACAAGCTACATGAATTCACTGTACCCACACCACTACAAGCCAATAAATGTTTGCTAACCACTTAATATGTGGTGTGGATATCCCACCACTGCTACCAATTAATATGTGATGCCCGTGCACTGGCCCAGCAATCAAGGAGCTTCAGTTCTCACCACTAACACCAGTGAGAGGCGTTCATATAAGGAAAGGATAATGAATACACACAAAGTAAAGTACAATGTCCTTTAAGAGCACAGAGAGATCACAGTCAGTCTGGGGCTGGTTTCTCCCTTTCTCTCCAGGTCCCCAATAAGACTCCACACTGGCACAGCTATAGGGTCCAGATCTCACCCTAGTGGGCAAGCTAAAACCTCCAGCACCCTCTCTGTCCAACCAGTGCTTCATGTCCCTGCCCAAGTAGCTGACACACACACACACTTTGAGATAAGAGTTTATACAACCACACAGACACTCCTGGGGAAGGCTGGCACAGGTTCTCCAGCTGTACCCCTTTTAACTAGACTATACAGTAGAAATCACTGCCACCACCCAGCTAATATTTATCAGCTACTCAAAGGCCCTTATGAAAGGGTGTCCAATTATACTGTGCAATATTATTATCCAAATGGTAAGTGCAACCATTCAAAACGTATTTGGAGTGACTTGGTACAGTATCACTATATACATGCAATTTTCTCTTAGAGCTTAAATTATCTCTACACAAAGCAGCCACAGTTGAAAGGTTTAAAAATATTTAATAATAAATAAAAAACAGAAGACAATACTTCTTACTATACAGTGCTAGTCAAGAGTTCAGAGAGCACATAGAAGTACGTAATATAGTACAGTAGAAAAGTTCTGACATCAACACAGAAAAACACTTTGCCTAATCATCCTAATTCCTAGCTATTTCTAAGAAAAAACACAGTTCTAAAATCCTACTTACATATAGACACAGGCAGAGTGCTGAGTTGGATGTTCAAGACAAATGCTCTAATGCTCTCATTCTTTCTGTCCTTAAATTGATAACACAGTACCACTGATTCATTTCAGATTACATCATTTCTTTCTGGTTCCCAAGCTAACAGACTCTCAGAGGTTAATAGCTCTTTTGATCTTGCAGCTGGTTAGGAACTAGAGCAATAAAATAAATTATACATGCAAATTCTAGCCATTAACTTTGGCCTCAAACAGTAGGCAGACTGCCTTTATCTAGACATCTCGGCTCCAAGTTGTGACATCAAAGAATTGACTTCTCAGCTTTGTTACAGCAGACTGTACTGTTTTTACATTTTGGCAGTTCCACATTTATCACCATTTTTTCCCATTTAAGCGAACAAGCCTGTGGCTTATATTAATATGTACAAATGACAAAATGATCTACCAAATTCTATCTGGCTAGGCTGACAGCCTTTACCTATCTTCACAGGGACAATGAAACACATTGCTGTGAGGCCTTACAACTTACATGCTGCAGACTTAGCCTTCACAACTGCTGTGAAACCCACAGACCAGATATTGGATATTATACCTGTAGTGGTTCAGAATCTGCTGGTAATGGGTGTGCAAGGATGATATAACTCCATAACCTATCTTCCAGGATCCCCAAGACACTTTTACTGAGGGATGCCACCTTTTCCAATGTCCAGATATAATGGATGTCTCCATGTAATGTGAGATTTTGCAGGACAAATTATGCAATCAGCCAATGAAAAAGATGCACTTTTATTTTATTATCAAAATAAGGTCTCTGTACAGTGATAGTTGTTTACTCTATGTATATAATATGAAGGTGTTTGGAATATAGTAATATAGATTTCCGCAACATTTAGGGGAAATTTAGAAAATATTTTTTTTCATAAAATACCATTTTTCATGTTTTTTTTTTATTCACAACTGCCCAGATGAAAAACTCAGACATCCTACAAAAAGAGGAAAAGGTGGTAAACATGATTTTTACTTGATATTCTAGTTGTTCTGAACTGGATGAGTTGACTGACTGAAAAATGCCCCCTTCAGCCATAACTTTGGGAGAAATCACATACAGGAAACAGAAATCATGTTAGAGTGCAGGATTAACTAACTGAATATGCAAAATAATAACACTTATCAGAGCACAGTGCTAAGCAGAAGTAATTAAAAATACCTCACATTAGTTTTGCTTGAGTGCTTTGGATTACATCCCCAAAGGATTCAGAAAAAGGAATTTTCCTTAGATGTATGTCCGTTCAGAGATACATTAGTAACAGGAGGAAAAAAGGGAGGAAGGGTGTGAACTGATTAGCAGATGATTCTATGGTTTGATATGTTTGACAGAATAAGAATGTATGCATGCTATTTTGTTTGCAGTATTGTTTAATCACGATTCTGTCTTTTTTAACACCTTTGTTAAATTATCACTCGTGACATAGGCAAACTTACATTTATATAAAAGCAATCAAACAATGTTAACAAGTTTACATTTACAAATATTAATCATATGTTGTTCTATACCGTATAATCAAGGCAGCATTACATAAATTGTTCAATTCCTGCTTTCCCTTAAACCTCATTCCTCCTCCAAAACATTTTCTGTATGTATTTCTCCCACAGTCGCTATTCTCTTTTTAGTACTTGTTATATTATAAACTATATTAGTTTTTCTCCTTGTGACTTCACTGTAAAAGTTGTCCTGTTTCAGTGTCCCCAGTGAAAAAAATGTAAATACTTAAATACACCTAAAACAATGAGATAGATGGCTGTACTAAAACCTAAAAAAGGTCCTTTCTAATTCACTCGAGTTTGTCTTAGTAACTGCCCCCCCCTCACCAAATTATGCTCAGGTTTGGTGGGCTAAGTCTCATTACCATACCAGTGAATATCAATAAAATTAGAGTCAAAACAATTTCATAATGCATTTATTAGGCCAGAAGGAGACGGCCATGACTGCAATCACTGAAGGCTGTGTTTGATTAGGGAGTATGAGTGCTGAAGGAGTTGCACAGGGGGGTGGAAGTGAGTGGCTAAAACTGACTTATTTATTCCAGGTGAGGTAAAGGGTTAAAATTCAGCCCATCTGCATGGCTGCCACTTATTGGAAGCTGCATAGTGTTGCAAGCAGCAGAAAGGGTATTGATGAGATGTGTTTTGGCTTCCAAATAAGAAGTAGCAATATAGCTCGATTTGGGGGGGGGGGTGTATGTGTGTGTGTGTGTGTGTGTGTGTGTGTGTGTGTGTGTGTGTGTGTGTGTGTGTACATTTGTCCATGTGCGTGTAAGCACACATGATAATAATGCAGGTCATGGTTTAGCAGAGCTCTTATTGATTGTTTCAGGCAGGGAGTTAAGGACATGCAAAAAACACCTTGTAACTCCACCAAATGATGGCCACAGTCCTTAGCCTTTGCTTTCTTCTCTTGGTTCTTCGGGTGTCGGACAATGTTGGTAACAAACCAACTGGGGAAGTGGGGCTTTGAGGATCATGAGAGGTATGGGGATTAAGATATTAAGAAAAAAAATGCATTTATACCAAAGCATGTACTGAAAATACGGTACAGTCAGACATTGTGTAGTAAAATACTTAAGAAAATATAGTCCTACATATAGTCACGTTTAAAGGCTGTTGTATATGAAATTATGTGAAAATCATACCAAACAGACATTTGCAAGGATGAGAGTATTAGAGAATCTGAATGCCCATGACACCTTATTTTGTAACAATCCTGTCACAGAAAGTGCATGTTGCTGTTATAGTTCTGTATCTTATCTGAGCTTTAATAACGATACAGACATAATAATGTGAGATTCGAGCATAGAATACAGTATTCCAGGGTATTTTTATATTGACAGATTATTGTATTATTGTCCTTTGTAAAATAATCTAGTAACCCTATACCCTTCATTTTTTTGCTTAATTTGATATCTTTAAATAATTGGTTGTAGATGATGGTCACCACTGATGTGACACCTGACCCCATGTACAAAAATGGAAAAAATGGGTTATGGTTGGATGGTACCTGACAGCATATTTTTACCCCAGTCCTGCATTGTCCTTTCCCCTGCATTTTGACAACACTAGACTTACTAAATATTTAACCAGATAATAAAATAAACTGGACAAAACTTCTGTTAGACCAAAAAAAAAAAAATATATATATATATATATATATATATATATATATATATATATATATATATATGTGTGTGTGTGTGTGTGTTTGTGTGTGTGTTTGTGTGTGTATATGTATAGGAGAGTAGGAGAGGAGCCTTCATCTATCTCACATCCCTCATTACTAACTCTCCCATCTAAAAACTCTGCATCACTTCCACTGCAAAAGTAGAAACTGCACTGGTGATGATTTTGTAATGAAAAAGCAATGAGGGAATTTGACATTTGAGAACAGAAATCAATGAGATTAAACCTGTCTACTTTATACTTTTGCAAGTGTATGGAACCCCATTCAGTTTGCATGTATACATGACTTTATTTGTTAGTTGTCCCGTATGTGTTTTATCTGTTTCAAGGTCATACAGGATCTGGAATCTAACACTCATTGCAGATAAGGCAAAAAAAAACTAATTCAGAAACTGATGCCAGTCCAGCACAGACCAAGGAGGTGTAAATATACACACACACACACACACACACACACACACACACACACACACACACACACACACACACTCATTAAAAAACAAGCAACATGGTTTAGAAGCTCACCATTTTACCAGCTCTCATGTCCTTGAGATACAGGAGGAAAATGGAGGACTAGGAATAAACCAAAGCAGACATGGGGTGGGGGATAAAAATGCAAAAGTACCAAAATCCAACATGGCAGACAGGCAAAATAATATAAAATGAACACTTTAATTCATAAAAGTAAGCCCTTTCACGGTATATCAAACCTCTTAATCAGACTGATTCATAGAAACACACACTAGGTTTAAATAGCTACCATGAAATCAATTAACACCATCGCTGAAACATCTTAAAGAAACAGTCTCCAAGCAGTTTAGCTAAAAACTAAGTTAATAAACATCAATAAAAACATATATATGCAAAACATACAAAAATACAAAAACATTTAAACTATTAACGTTTAAGTGGTCAAGCCTTTAAAATGGTTTTAATGAAACAACTTCATTTAGCCCTGGTTCCTTATCTGCACTCAGTGACAGAATCCATTTTTGTTCAGCAGATTCTGTCCTGTTCTTGATATCTCCCCTCTTAAATTCTCAGAAAACTAAAGGTATGATCAACACCACAATTCATTACGTGCTTAGCAAGAGCATTCGTATCTTTTTATTTTTAATATCTCTCTGGTGTTCCAAAATTCTGTCCTTAAGTTGTCTATTACTCATGCCTATGTAAAATGCAGGGCACTTAACACAATAGCTAAGGTAAACAATATTTCGGGTCTTACAATCAGCATAGAAATCTGTTTCTATCTGAAATTTCTTATGTGGATGATACCTGTATGAATAAATTTACAGACTGTACAATTTCTACATGTAAAAGTGCCTTTCCTAGTCGATGTTATTACCTTCGTAGTGGAAGATGCATTGTAACATAGATGCCTGTTCAGTGATTTCTTATTTTTAAAAGAGAAGTGTGGCACTGTGTCTATAACACTTCTCAAGTCATCCATTGGGTCTAAAATATCCCAATTATGCTTAATTACATCACAGACTCTATAAATATCTGAAGAGTATGTTAAGGGAAACCTAAGAACCTCTGTTCCCTCATGTGTATGAATACCTTCATTTGACAATGGTCCTGAAAAATGGGGCCTTCCTTTACTTTGTCTCTGTTTCAGTGCATCCATTATGCATCTGTGGTGGCAGCGATTCCACTTAGAGGCATCCATTAAACACAAAGTTATATGTAGGGGGCTTAGGATTCTTAATATGCCCACCTATGGAAATTTATATACAGATCTGCTTTTAAAATGGCAGACTTAATCTACAAGCCAACTCTGGTTATCTGCAAATGTTGATAGATTTTTTAATCCCCTAAGCAAAGGAGCTGCATAAGCAGATAAATACACTACAAAATGAGATCTATGATGCCTTTTCAGCTGATATTATTGGCGATAAACTGGATTCCCTACATGACAACATTTTAACTTATGAGAAGAGGTTGCAAGATGATAAAAACCAAGAAACTGTAATGTGACCTCAATGACTTTGCCAATGGGGCAGTTTTTACATGGAGCAGAATGAATACTACTACTGTATCTAATGTTGATCGTTTACAACCAGCTACGGAGTCTTTAACAGAGCAAGCTGGCAACCCCATGGAATCAGTTTTGTCTTCCTCTTTGGGAGGAGCTGTTGCTATGACATCGACTGAGCATGCTCATCTGCTCACAACTAGTCCTGAACAGCCTCGGCATGACAGCAATGCAGAGGAAACATCAGCTGGACATCTTCATAAGAAAAGAAAGCCTAAAGACGATGAAACCAGGAGTTTTTCTGCAACAATAATCACTAATACGGGTTTTGGAAGTGCCACTACCTCTTTTAACCTGTATAGCCCTTTTCCGATCAGAGACAGATCCCAAAGCCAAGGGAGAAAGGGCAAAGTACAGCGGTTCTCGAATATGGAAACCAATCAGACTCTAATGGGCCAACGGAAATGGAGGTAAAAGACTTAGTTATTAACATTTCCTTGGTGTGTTTAACCACTGCACAAACAGCACTTCTGAATAAAGGCCTTTCATTCATTCCTACACGTAAAGCAGATTTAACAGATGTAGTGACAGACGTAAGGCTTTTTGGCAGGACACTTACACTGAAAAGCGTGTTTCCCAAGACTAACAGTAATGACACTGATATTTTTAAGAAACCCAGCACCTTTATCCCACCTCCGAATGTAAAAATAGACTTGTTTATAGAAATTTGTGAAAAACAAATAAGAAAAGAGTTTGAATGCAAGGAGAATGCTTCATATTACAATTTAACTTATGATGAACATGTTGCACTAACTGAATTAAAAAAACATGAAGTCTATAGAAATCAGACCAGCTGACAAAGGAGGGGGAATAGTAGTACTAGATATGGAATGTTATAGACCACAGATGAGAAAACTGCTTTGTAATGCTGCCACTTATGTGTATATTTTTAAACCTGTTGTTAATGCGATTATTGAAAAAGTATCTTTTTTTCTTCTTGATATGCCTATGACTGGCATGATTGATGAGAAGCTCTTCAAGTATTTTGAAGTTAAGCAACCTCTAGTAGCCATAATTTACGGTTTACCGAAGGTGCATAAAGATGCAATTAATCCACCAATGCATCCAATAGTGTCTGGAAAAGGTTGGGTTACGAAGCCATTCTCAATTTTTACTGAAAATAATTTATATCCTTTATTAGGTGGTTGTGAGACTGTCCTCAAAGATACCAGAAGTTTTTTACAGAAATTTATGTGGGTACCTCCAACCTTGATAATAACTATTGTTTGGTAACGATGGACATAAAATCTCTTTTCACGGTTATTCCTAATGCATGGGGCATAGAAAGTATCAGAAAGTTCATGAATATCCATCACTGTTTTTCTACTGATGAGAGATTTAATATGTGCCTTACTAGAATTGGTACTTGAAAATAATGTCTTTTTGTTTGAGGAACAGTTTTATGTACAGAAGGTTGGCGTAGTAATGGGCACATCATGTGCGAATAGCTACACCAAACTGGCCTTAGTACAATGAGAGAGGGATGCGTTATTACAAGCTACAGGATTTTCTCATCACACCCTATGATACGCTAGGTTTGTGGATGACATCCTCCTGTTATGGAATGGATCACCTGAGACCCTGGTTCACTTTGTAGAGTTTTTGCATCAATCTACAGTTTTTTTAAGATTCACATTTAAGTATTCCGGGGAAGAGATTAAATTTTTAGATGTTATGGTGAAGAAACCAGATTTCAATCATATAGTGACTAGTATTTATAGAAAACCAATTTGGAGGAATAGTCTACTATACAAGAACAGTATGCATCTCAGACATATTCCTAAGAACGTGATCAAGGGACAAGTACTTAGGGTTATGAGACTCCATAATGAAAATCAACAGTTAAGTTCAGCACTTCAGTCTCTGAAAAAAAAAGATTTTCTAGATAGATGGTATCCAATAAATGAAATTAACAGATGCATAATGGATGCATTGAAACAGAGACAAAGTAAAGGAAGGCCCTATTTTTCAGGACCATTGCCAAATGAAGGTATTCATACACATGAGGGAACAGAGGTTCTTAGATTTCCCTTAACATACTCTTCAGATATTTATAGAGTCTGTGATGTAATTAAGCATAATTGGGATATTTTAGGCACAGTTGATAACTTGAGAAGTGTTATAGACACAGTGCCACACTTCTCTTTTAAAAATAATAAATCACTGAAGAGGCATCTATGTTACAATGCATCTGCCACTATGAAGGTAATAACATCGACTAGGAAAGGCACTTTTAAATGTAGAAATTGTACAGCCTGTAAGTTTATTCATACAGGTATGAACTATTTTCATCCACATAAGAAATTTCAGATAGAAACAGATTTCTATGCTGATTGTAAGACCCGAAATATTATTTACTTTAGCTATTTTGTTAAGTGCCCTGCATTTTACATAGGCATGAGTAATAGACAACTTAAGGTCAAAATTTTGGAACACCAGAGAGATATTAAAGATAAGAAAGATATGAATGGTCTTGCTAAGCACGTAATGAATTGTGGTGCTGATTATACCTTTAGTTTTCTGGTACTTTAAATAATTTCTGAGAATTTAAGAGGGGGGATATCAAAAACAGGACAGAATCTGCTGAACAAAAATGGATTCTGTCACTGAGTGCAGATAAGGAACCAGGGCTAAATGAAGTTGTTTCATTAAAACCATTTTAAAGGCTAGACCACTTAAACGTTAATAGTTTAAATGTTTTTGTATTTTTGTATGTTTTTTTATATTTATGTTTTTATTGATGTTTATTAACTTAGTTTTTAGCTAAACTGCTTGGAGACTGTTTCTTTAAGCTGTTTCAGTGATGGTGCTAATTGATTTCATGGTAGCTATTTAAACCTAGTGTGTGTTTCTATGAATCAGTCTGATGACGTGGTATGATATACCGTGAAAGCGCTTACTTTTATGAATTAAAGTCGTCTTCATTTTATATTATTTTGCCTGTCTGCTGTGTTGGATTTTGTACTTTTGCTTTTTTATTTGTATTTCTTTTATAGTACCAATTCATTCTTACTCCTGGTTTTGTTTTTTCATATATGGGGTGGAGGATGCAGCCTCCACAGTGAGGGCATCCCAGTCGGGAGCCACACCTAAAGAACAAGCTCTCTGAGGCAGCTGCACCACTATACTGATGTCTGTGATTCTAAGCCATCAGGTGCCTATCAATTCTAGTGCAAAATAAAGAATTTATCATTTTAAAATGGCTGCAGCATAAGCCTTACACAGCTGGTGGGAGCAGAGTGGAGGTGCCTGTCTAGTTCACATTATGTTATTAAAAGCACCAGGTTATATCACTGTACACTCTTTGAAGGATAAGGGATAAGAAGCTCAGAAAGGTGCCACACATTTTGGGGAAGTGCACTTATGTTAAATCCTGCAGGAAGTACTGTCATAGTTTAATGAACTAGTACTGAGGAGAAGAATATACTTGTGAAGTAAAGCAGTAAATGAAGCGCAGTCATCCAGAAATGGATCAGTCCTTAATGCAAACACTGTATTGCTGCATTTATTGCTTGGGTGCTGACCACCTCAGTGTTGAGTGAGATTTCTGTGCCTCTTATAGTGATGGGGCTTCATGGACCACAGAAATAAATTTGTCTTAAAGGGCTTCTCCCTGCCCAAGTGGGAGAATTGACACCTCTTGCTTCATCTTCAGCTTGTCCCTTGTCTATTAAATTAGACAAACCAAAGACTTCAAAAGATAAGAGGGGGGGAAAGGTTGGCTACGGTGGTGCAGCAGTTAGTGTTGCAGCCTCACAGCAAGAGGTTGCCTGGTTTGATTCTTGGCTCGGGTGCCTTCTGTGCAGAGTCTGCATGTCCTCTCTGTGGTTGTGTGGGTTTCCTCTGGGTGCTCCATTTTCCTACCACATCCCAGAGACTTGCTGCAGATGGATTGGACACTCTAAATTGGCCGTAGGTGGGAGTGTGTGCGTATGTGTGCCTTCTGTGGAAGGTTGGTCACCGGGCTGACAACTCAACACCATAAAACTTCACTGCCAATCATTCTGTGATCTGTTGTTTCACTGTGGTAACCCCAAATAGGAAAAGCCGAAAGGAGTAGAAGAATAATAGACAATTCGTAGCCACTGTGTGGCCTGCTCCTATGTTGCTTAAGCACTGATTTCAGTTGCTCAGATACAACTTATAGCTCCTCCCCAGCTAGCTTGCCATGATTGTATAGTGATTAGTACTCTGCATTGTGGCCACAGCAACCTTGGTTTGAATCTGAGTCATGTCACTGTGTAAAGTAGTGGGAGATTCATTTTAAGATGCTTCTGTGGCCAAAAGGACTAAGGCAGCCATCCTGTTTGAGGATCTAGACAAAAAGGCAAACAACAAACTAAGAATCAAAAGCACCAAAGGCTTAGCAGATTACTTGAAACAATTTATTGAGTTAGCGCTTTCGGAAACAAACTGTGTTTTTCCTTCTTCAGACAAGGTACTACCATTTTGCAAAGCTTATAAATGACACATACAATGCCAATTAACTGATTGTTGAAACTAATTGAATAGTTTTAAAGTGTTAATGTTTCCTAAAGAAGTTGGCTTTAAACAGATAATAGTTTTACTGGTTTTACATGTGAGCCTTCAGTTTAGTCAAAGTTTTAGTGTCATGGAAGATTTGTTTTTAATGGTCTAATAAGTATTTTTTATTGGATTTGTTTAACAAAAATTTTATTAATTGTTTTTTTAATATTCACACACAGCATCATTATTCTTATATGTTGGTTTAATTGATAGTTAGGACTCTGTGACTCAAGTGTATTTGCCTAAGGTGTACTCCTTTGGCTTTTTAAAATCTACTGAATTGTATCTGTCAATTTAAAACTATTCAATTAGTTTCAACAATCAGTTAATTGGCATTGTATGTGTCATTTATAAGCTTTGCAAAATGGTAGTACCTTGTCTGAAGAAGGAAAAACACAGTTTGTTTCCGAAAGCGCTAACTCAATAAATTGTTTGTTTCAAGTAATCTGCTAAGCCTTTGGTGCTTTTGATTCTTATCCTGTTTGAGGAACCTGTAATGGTGTTGAGGGTTCCAATCCTGACATAAGTAGAGGTTTTGGATGTATGCTAGCAATAGGTTGTGTTTCAACCTAGGCAATTGGATGGGGAGCAAGAAATTCATCCCTGGTTTGGCAGTTATGTCTCTAATGGACACAGGCAGCCTGTAAATGGTTAATCTCCCTGGCCCTAGCTTGTAAATGTTTCATCTCCCAAGCCCCTGCTTACACTTATAAAGGGTATCAAATTTTGTCAGAGATTTAGGATGCAGGGCTAGGCTTAAAAAGGCCCTTGTGGTCGTTAGCCTAGTAAACCCCTATGAGCCTATTATTTTTGTGTGTTTCATCTGTTTACACACACAGGCACATGCATGTGTGTTTTATATATGTATCTATATATTGACATGAAATACACACACACGAGGTACATAAGAATGAAAAACCCTAGACAACAGTATCAAATGCATTAACCTAATCTTTCTTGAACCACACCAGGATGAGGTTTTTAACTCATTAATTTAAATTGATTGATGCTGAACTCATTAATTACTGGTTCACATAGAAAATCACTGCCAGTGCATTGTTCAGTTGTGTGCAAGCACAGGTTTTGCTACGTGTAGCTTTTCACTGTAGTTGTGCACTCATAAGGTTAGTGTATTTAAGTAAGGGGGAGTAGGGTAGGGCCTCTCCACAAAAAAAAAAAAAGTCTTATTAAGTTTTTTTGTTTGTTTACTTGAATTTTCAACCTTTTTCATTCTACTGAGGCTTCATTTATTTGAAACTCTGGGAAATGTATGGGAAGTATCTGTCATACCACAGAAAATCAACATAACAGGTTTCAGATTCTATTGAATATTGATGCACATTGATGGCTGTCATAATAGGGGTGATGGAGATGTAACTAGCTGGAATTTACAGCACTTAGAACTTGTTTAGTATAAAAAATAAAGTGATTACCCATAAGTATTGGACATTTAATATTCATAAATGGTATATATGGCAAAGACTTATTCAATTGTATATACACTTCATAGGTCTGACTTTATAGCTGGAGGTTTGTAGGAAGATGAAATAGATGTGTTTAGAAACATTTAGTGTTGAGTGAGGTAAGAAGTATACAAGAAAACGTGTTTACATGAGAGATTAAGTGGGTGAAATGAGAAGATAAGTTTAAAATAAAAAATATCATGACCAGAATATGGTAGGTGTGTGGGTGGGTGTGTGTATACACGCATACATGTGTTTAGTTACATGTAAAAACAGCTGCATCAGGATACCATACTATAAACTGGAAGGATGGTTTCAAAAATTATTTTAAGAAATTGCAAAGCATACTATTCTGTTGTGCTGGTATGTATATGTGTGCTCTTAGATACCACCGTCGAAGCCAATAACATACCTGCCAACTTCTTAAAAATAGCAGAGGAATCTTTATCTTACCCTGTTTCAATTCTGATTAACCGATCTATTCAGGAAGCATATGTCCCTCAACTCTGGAAAGTCTCTTATATCATTCCCCTCCACAAAGGTGGTAATTCCTATGACTTCTCTAATTATCATTCCATAGCCATTCTGTCTCCCTTATCTAAACTTCTTGAGAAGCTTATTCACTCCCAAGTTATGTAATTCCTGAACACACATAACCTCCTCTCTCCCACACAACATGGCTTTCACCCACACCACAGCACAACCACTGCTCTCCTGTCCTTTACTAATCTGGTTAACCAACACAGAAATGAGAACAATTATGTATCCCTATCTTTTTAGACTTATCCAAAGCTTTTGACATGGTCTCACACCCAGTACTATTAGATTCTCTAGCCTCCCTATCCTTTGCATCTACTGCTATTTTCTGGTTCAAAAATTACCTGTCAGATAGACAGCAGTCTGTCCAATGGCAAAGTATGCTATCTCCCCTACTTCCAACTACCACAGGTGCACCACAGGGTTCAGTTTTGGCCCCACTCCATTTCTCTATTTTTACAAACAATCTACACACTTCCACCCAGAATGCCTCACTTATACAGTATGCAGATTACTCGACACTTATCTGTTCAGCCTCATCTCTTACCACCTTACAAAAGCTCACCCAAGAATCCTTTAGCTCTGTTGAAAGTTGGATTGCCAACATTCAGCTTATTCTAAACACCAAAAAGACTAAACTGCTCCAGTTTACCCCTAATAAATGTAAACCTCCCCCCTCGCCTTCTCCATTAATTCTAAAAATGGCACTGTCATCTCTTCAACTTCCCATACTAAACTCCTTGGTGTAGAAATAGACAAAATCTTTTCTTTTGATGTACATATTGCTCAAACCATCACAAAGTGCCCAAAAAAATGGGAACTCTATTGACACAAAAAAATCCTCACAGATAAGGCACTGATTACCCTTGCCCAAACTCACCTACTGTCCTCTCTTATGTATGCAGCACCAGTCCTAACCCATACTAGAAAAACTGATCTTGAAAAACTTGAGTCGTGCAATAAAATTGCCAGGTTTGCTAACAACTCTGCTTTTAGAACACATCTCCATCAGGTACTAAGAGACTTGCAATGGTTAGAACTTCCACAATTACTCGACTACCATCAACTAGTCATTGCTTTTAACATCCTGAGATACCCTGACAAAACGTCTGCATTAAATCAACTACTCAATAACTACTCTACCAATCACCCTCTTTGCTCTGCTGACAAAACTCTTCTCACTATGTCTAGGGCTAATAACACTGCAGGGAAATCTCTTTTCTGTCATACCACAGCTAAAACCTGAAACAATCTTCCCACCTCTATTACATCTGCTTCAAATACCTTGCATTTCAAAAACTCACTCAAATCGTATCTTACGAAGAACTGGAAATGTCCATGTATTACATAACTATCTCTGTTTTTTCCTACTTTCCTCAGCTTTCTTCCTAATCCTACCTATTGTAGGTAAACCACAGTTAGTAAGCATGAAAAGTCAAACACTAGATTTCCTTGACAATGCACGTGTTTGAAAAGATTTTTTTTTTGATATTTTGTATGTCATTGTGCTATGTTTCTTGTATGTCTGTTAAACTTTATTATAGTATATGTTAATTAATTTGTGGAGCTTTTCATCCCAGGCCTCCATTGTAAATGGACCGTGTCCAGTGGGACTATCCCAGTTAACAAATCTAAAATATTAAAATTAAAAAATAAAAAAAGATTGTTCCAAGGCACCACAGACATCTCACATTAGAAACACAAATCATTTGTTTATTTCATTTGTTTGTTCATCTGATAAGACCACATTAGGTCATGTTTGTTATTTTGTTAGAATTTATCTAGATGGAGATAGTAATGCACCAATTTATCATGTTTATGAGCAAAAGGTATAGGGATATGATTTTTTACCTATATCCAGCTGTAAAGAACAAAGCAGGTTACTCTGCTGTGTATGGGAATGTTATTGGTGTGTTGTGCAACTGATAATATTTTCCCTGCACTGTCTTCTAGATAAGGAGGTAATGAATCTGAGAAGAAACTGCTGCAGCACTGTGAATAATGGGCCTTTCCAACAAGAAACTAAACGTTGTGCCATTAAGGACACCATCACTCCCTGGTGAGTCATAGTATTATGAAAGTCAGTCGTGAGTCATACATAACATAAAATAGCATAATAACATAATTGGTGCAGAGGGATGGAGACCTGATTCTTACCCAGGAGACCTGGGTTGAAATAATGGGCTTGGACACTGGAAGAGCCTGCTGAGAAAAATGCAGGATTGGTCATGTCAGGGAGTAGAGTATAGTTCCTGACAATGGCCTAGGTAGAAACTCAAGTTCTAAGTCTGGCAGATATTATGCAGCAGAGGGTATGAGTAATGTAGCATGTTCCCACAATCTGTACTGATATCATTTTACACATCATGGAAATGTGATTCAGATTAAGGATTCACAAACAATGAAATCCTGTCTGCTATCAGAACAGTGCCTTACTGGGATGTTCCCATGCCTTGTCTGCTAGGCTGTGGATCTTGAGAAGGGGCACTGAGATAGGGCAGATTGTAGACGGTAGGACACAAAAATGTGAAAAAATGTATGAATAACATTACTGATTTGGGGTAAGGATTTACTGTCCAAATGACAGCATTCAACAAGATTTATTTACTTACCTTACATATAATGCAAACTATTTGACCCACCTTATTGGCCTGGGTCTCTATCTACTGGATAAGTTAGATATCATAATTAAGCAACAGCTGCCAGCTCGACTATCCCTTAGGAACTGCTTAATACATCTGGCTCATGCATTCCTTAATTTCTTCTCAGCTTCTGACACTGCTGATTCCTCAGGAAGGATGTAATAATCATTCACCACCCTTTTTGTGAGGAAAATAGTTTGTAATATCCTCCTTGAGCAGGCCATCCTACATTGTCAAAATGTATCTGTTGTTCTGTCATACATCTTTCATACTTTTAATGAGTACCATCTTGGTCTCATTTAACTTCCTTAGGGTACTTTAAAAAATTCTGTCAAAGCCCTCCTTTTCTTTCAGAGTCCTAGCTAAGGAATAAGTAATTAAATTATTAATTTATTTTTGTTGCCAATGTTAGTCCCACTAAACTTGTAGCCTGGTTTCAGTTGAGGTACTAGGTCGTGGAAGTTTGACCAAGACACTGGGAAAATTCCATTGTTCTTCTTCATTAGGGTGTCACTGAATCTTTAACATCCACCTAAAATGCAACCAGCTCAAGCTAATGGAAGTTTGATTTAATATCTGATCAGAAGAATGGTACTGCAGGGATGCAGCAACCTCTAATGTTTCAGTGTAGTGCCTGTAATGGAATGTTAAACTAGTCACCTGTTTTGGGAATAGAGCCCACCACCTTCTAATCTCATAAGCATTCATCTGTCTGTCTGTCTTTTGGTATAGAACCTGTGACATTAATGCCCTCATCTAAAATCTCTATGCGGTCTGTGCCACTGTGAAGATGAGACTTACAAAACTGCATTTGTTTATAAAAAGTGGTAACAAATAACTTAGTTCTTTGTACTGTGTCTGTCTCTTTCTATGTATTCCTATTTCCCACAATGCACTCCTTACTGCTTTCCCATTGCTTGCTTAACAGAAGGTCATGTAATTAATTATTTAGTGCTCTTCCACTCCTGCAGTTTTCCATCACTGCTTTTATTAATTATCTTTCCTCCTCGTCAGTTTCTCTTCCGATGTCTTCCATTCCACAGATGCTATACATTATAGTTATGCTAGGTAAAATAACTTACAATTAAACTGCATTCACTGGTACAGGGGTCAGCATTGCTGCCTCACAGTGCTTGGTTTTCCAGCCTTGTTCTTGACTGTAGTGCCTACTGTGCTGGGTCTACTTGTCCCCCCCCCCCCCCCGAGTCCACATGGGTTTTTGCTGATTGCTCCAATTTCCTCTCACATCTCACAATACACATAGGTGACATGGTGATGCTTCACATTACTTGTAGGTGCATGTGTAATTGTATCTGTGTGTGATAGACTACCATCCTATTCAGGGTTAGTTTCTCTGCCCGAGCCCAACGGGATAGGTTTTGGCTTTTCTGTAATCCTGGTTTAGATTAAGTGATAATCAGAAAATGAATTATTAACCAAAACCTAAAAAAATAAACAGGCAATAAAGTGGTACAGTAGTTATCAATACTGCGCTACAACATTTTTTTCTTTTGGTTCCTAGTTGGGGTGCCTTCATTTAGGAGTCTGAACTCCCTCTCTCTGGGATCTATGGTTTCCTACTACATTCCAAAGGCATGTTGATAGGTGAAGTGGTGATCCTTTATGTTCTCCACAGGTGTGTGCATGCATATGCATGCATGTGCTTGCATGTCTGCATGTGCATCACACAGTGGACTGACATCCCGTCCAGGTTTGGTCCTCTGCCTTATACTTGTTGCTCTACTGTCATCCAGAAGAGGATAAAGTGGGCATCAAAAAATGAAAGATAAGTGAATTTTATGACTAAGACTTAGTTGCAGCAGGTGCATCCTTACCATGAGCCTGGCTCTGGTATAACTGATCTCTGGATATAGTATGGGCTGTAGGAAATGAGAAACCATAAAATATTTGGGTGTACATGACTTTTAACCTACTCCCGCTACAGGCATCATCGTTCTTAATCTGTCCTGCATGTTTCATCTGTGCTTTGTAGTTTTACAGGTTTGTTTGTTGTATCTTATGCATTGATAACATTTTATGTAATGTGATGTAGGCAACATATGCTAAATATAATTTACTGCTCAGGAAACACATTTGTAGTTTCAATTTTGATGGTGCTGTAAGTCAACTTATCTTTTTCAAACACCGAGTCAATGCACTTTAAAATATGACCCCTCTGCCTCTTGTTTCAGGGACAGAATTGTTCCTTACGTCTCTTTCCCATATGTATCATACTCCATTTTAGTGTGCTGTGCTGTGTATTTAATAGTCTTGTATCCGTTCTGTGTATATACATTGTTCCATAGTAATGCTAGCTGAATACAGGGAATGCTATGCTTTTAACAGCCAAAAGTCATCAATGAATAAGTACTTTTTGGGGAATATAATGGACAGAGAGGCAAGTAGATGCTATTGTCCTATTTTCCTGAATCCTGGTCGAGGATGGATTGTGTCAAGGAGTCTGTAGAGAAGTTAATTATGAAGGGCAAAAAAAGCATCAGAGCTGTTCCTGCAGTATTAAGTTAGGAAAATGGTCCTTAAGCTTGAAAGAGAAATGAAATATCAAGTGGAACTTAAGCATACGTGAATGTTTGAATAAAGTTTATGCAGTGACTTAAGTTGTGATGTGTTCTTTAAATCCTCTTTGAAGACAATGTGTTCTTTAAATTCTCTGTGAATATTTTTTTGGTGATGAACTGTATTGCTCAAGCTGTTGTTAATAGGTGAGCTTTATTTGATTTTGTTTATCCTGTTTGCCACAGGGAAGCATGTTTTCTGTTTTCCCATGTAAATAATCCTATTATATCTTTGAGAAAGTTGTTTCAAGAAAATGGTTTACTACCATTAATATTATTAAATGCTACACTGGCAGAGAATGTAGGCATAGAAAAAAACTGTCATTTTGTGAAGCTACTCACAAAAGTGCTCTGCTTGAATTTCTGCCACCTAAAAATATGAGATCTGCTTAAGGACTCTGATTACTAATGGACTACAGAAGGAAATGCTATATTTTAAAGCAGAGGGGAAACTTGGGGTTGTGTTAACTGAAAGTTATGCTGTGGTGATTGAAAAATGTTTTGCCGATGTTAAACCTTCCATCCATATGGGGATCCTTTCTGAAAAGATCATCTTGGCAATTTAAAGGATTACTTTAAGGAAGTGTGATTCTGGATTGTCAAAAACTTGTGCCCATGCAGCATACCTTGTAACCTCTTATCTCAAGCCAAAATAATGGGGGACAAAGGCCCATAATCAGGAGAGACTTTAAATATTGCTCTTACAGTCTTCGAAAGTTGGTAGAATAACAGGTGCTGTGTTAACATGTGTTTTCTGAAGGGTATGAAGGCTGAAACTCAAATTATGTGATTATTTCATGACTTCAGTCCTTAGTGAGTTAGCAAAAAAGCGCATATTTTATGAGAAACAGACCAAAAATATAAGGCAAATCTGGACATTCTGTAAAAATCTGTACATTTGAGAGCTATGCCATATAGGGATTTGCTCTGCAAGAATTCTTATGGCAGCATCAGGAGTGAACGAAGGGTTACGGGTTATATGGTTGTGATAATCTATTAAAGTGAAATAGTCTGCATACAACTCTGTCAGACTGGTGGGCCAGTTGAATATTTTAGTAAAGCTATAGAAGTAGATGGGAGGAATTGGGACTGTTCCCACATTTTCTCTGTTGTAAACAAGGTATTCTAAGCCTCATCTAAATTCATACCTTTTAAACTGCTGTTTGCCATTTGCAGATATCTCTGAGTGTCACTAGATATAGGCAAAAGAAAATGTGGGAGAAGGAAAATGCTCCCTTTGAAAAGGTGATATTATATTTCAGACCCACAGGACAGGTTAAGAACTATGATGCCTGCAGTAAGAGAACAAATGCTGCACAGTCCAGGAGACACAGCACAGAGTATATAATGCTAGTGCTCACCTCTGAGAATTCAAACCAAGAGATAACTTATGTTGGCACCCATTGCTGGTAATAAATTATTTGTAAAGTAGCAAAGACTTTAAGATATTATAGGAAGTGAAGTAAATAATAAGATGAGACAACTTGGGAAAAGAATACCAGGAAGGTTGTACCACAGAGATGTTTTGAAACCGTGGAGAAAAACGAAAGTTTCTGTAGTATGTATATTTGCAAGCTAGTGAAAGACTGCCACTAGAATTATACAAAAAAACCTCCGGTGTTAGCGAGCCCAACTCTAAAAAGGAAACCTCCACAGGATACTGTCCAGGCACAATCCTGCCACTAGTATTTCCTGCTGTTAAAATAGGGGAGACCAAATCCATGTTGTAAACATGGGCAGTGAAATTTGTACTCAGTAACAGCAACATATTATCAGAGTTGCCTAGTAGAAACAGTTTAATCACCACAATTTAGGAACTGTGCCTGGTGAAAAAGTTAATTTGAAACCATACTAGATACTACAATTCTAATACCAAGTAGTCAAGGAGGATGTATTGTAAATGCTTAAATTTGTGGTGACAGAAGAATCCCAAAATGAAGGGAAAAATGCCATTGCAGTAGTTCCTAATCTTGAAGTAAAGTTAAATAGGATCTCTAAATTTGATTCATATTTCTTGCCCTGAGCAGATAAATTGACTGAAAAATTGGACAGAGCTATATGTCAGCCCTAACCAAGGTCTGTTGGCAATTTCACTTGTCCCAGAAGCTACAGAAAATGTTCTCTGTAACTGATAGACACTTCCACTATAGAGTCCTTCCCTTTTGGTCTCCATGGGACACCTATAACTTTCCAGAGACTGAAGAACAAGATTCTAAAACCCCATACCAGACATGTCACAGCCTAGGTGATATTTCTGAAGATTTGAAGTCAGCTCTCTAAAGTTCAAGTTGTTTTGAACTCTTGCTTATCTGGATCGACAACTAACCTAGCTAACTGCAAGCTAGGCATGCTAGAAGCCCACTATTTGTAAAATAGGGAGAACATGAAACAATGGACTGAAAAAGTGATGGCAGTTGAGGACTGGCAAATGCCCTCCACAGAAAGGCAGGTTAAGGCCTTTTTATGCTTGGTGAGCTGTTATTCAAAGTTCATCCCAAAATTTGCTACCATTTTCTGCCCACTAGAAGAAGGAAGTATAGCAGTAAGGAAAATTAAGTTAGGAAAAGTAGCAGTTTCAGGTCATGGCAGATGTGATTAAGATTCACTCAAAATAATGCTGGAAACTCCCAAAAGGTGCATAAGTAAAATGAAAAGTTCTGAAAATGTCACCAAACTTGCTGGAACAAAACACTAAAATGAAATTATTTTAGTGCTTTGTTCCAGCATGTTTGGTGATGTTTTCAGTAGATATGATCAAGGTGTTGAGTGAGTTGAAGAAATGGCTCCTTGGGGTACTTGTGGTATGGAGAGAAAGGCATTTCCCAGATGTCTAGAGAATAAACATTCTAGAGCCAGTGTGCAAGACCAAAAGGGGCATTTATAAGTGTGGCTAGTACAGAAGTATTAGACTGATATCACATTGCATGAAAGTGCTGGAAATGGTGACTGACACCAGTATACAGCACAGCAGAAAGTAAGACAGGGAATGAGCAGTTTGAGTTCAGATCAGGATACAGTATAAATGGCCCGATGTTTGTAGTGAGACAGTTAGTGAAAAAGAATCTGGAGACGAGGAAAGAGTAGAACTTGGGCATTCTTAGACTTGGTTCAAAGAAAGGTGATTTGGACAGTCCTGTGATGGTTCAAAGTCTCTGAAACACAGATAGAATTAGTGCAGGCTATGTACAAGGACCCAGTGACACAATTACAAACCGTGTTTAGAGTCATGGAGGGGTTCCAGTTGGAGTGGGTGCGCGGTTCAGCTTTAAGCCTCCTACTGCTCATACTAGTGATGGACTGCATTAGCAAATAGATAGGAGAGGCCAGCAGACAATGCCTAACTGCAAGCAGATTCTGAACAGGAACTTCAGCAATTGATAGGAGACTGGCATACAAAATTATAGGCACATGCGATGAAAGTGAGTACAGACAAAGCAGTTGTCATGGAAGCAAATGGGGGAAAGCAAAATAAGCTAAAAACATGAGATGCAGGAGAAAATAATGGAACAGGTTAACAGCTTTAAATATTTGGGAGTTATGGTTGAGAAGGGAGGTCTGAATGAGGATGTCAAAGCTATAATCAGAGGTGCTGCAGCCAACAGGTACAGTGTGTCAGGAGTAGTATGTGACAGAACAGTGCTAAAGAATCTGAAAAATAAGATGTACAAAACATTACTGTTATCAATGCTTCTGTATGGCACAGAAACCTGGGCAGTGAAGGCAGAGAACGTCAGGAAGCTTGAGATGATGGACATGAAGTGCTTGAGATCAATGGTAGGATGTATACTGTGGGACAGACAAAGAAGACATCAGAGCAGAAGCCAGGGTTGCCTCAGTTGTAGACAAGGTCAAGAAGAGATTACAGTTGTTTGGTCACATGTGCAGGAAAACAGAAGACTATTTGATTGGGAAGATTTGGGTGAGACAGGAAGAAGAAATGAGAACATTCAGCCAAGAGATGGATTGTGTGGGAACAGACTTAAAACCATCAGGCATGACAGTCAAAGAAGGTAGGAGAATAACAATGAATCAAAAAAGGTGGTGACAGTTTATACAACACCCAACCCCATGTAGCAAAATAGGAAAAACAAGGTTGATGATAATGATGCTTGCCCTGACTGACCTTACCAAAGCTATGGCTCTGTTGAAATTTCAGTGGATGGTTAGGTCTGAACAGCCTTTTAGGAAACTGAAAAGTCAGCTGTATTCAGAGCCTATTCTAATGGCCCTTGATTTCTCCATACAGTTCCTGATCCACACCAACAGCTTTGAAGGTAGGCATTGGTGCAGTGCTTTCCCAAATGGTGACGGTGGTGGTAGAGCATCCTATCTTGGTCAAGAACTCAGGAGTGCTAAGAAAAAAAACTAGGCAGTAGAAATGGAGTGTCTGACAATTACGTGGTTCCTCAACACCCAGAAATTCAGTTTTCTAGGAAAGGATTTACACTCATTACAGACTGTGCCACTCTCCATAGCCAGCCTTAGGCATAGGCCAACTAGGCGGCCACCTAGGGCGCCGCTCTAACAGGGGCACTTTTCCAGTATTTATTTGCTGTAAGCAGACCAGGATGGGGGCACCGAGTGGTGTGGTGGTGGGGGGGGGGGGTGCCATGTAACCCTTTTGCCTAGGGCACCAATTGACCTAAGGCCGCTCCTGCCACTCTCCATTAGTTTTCTATACAGAAATAGAATAATCCCAAATTGACTAGCTGGGCATTAACCATCCAGCCATACAACTGTAGGATTAACCTTCATCTGGACTACAGCCACCTCAGTGAGGATAGTCTGTCCTGGGCATACAGTCCATCCACTCAGGCTTTCACCAATGGCTGTATGCTGGAGGGAGGTATCTGACATACTAGAGGCTACTATGCAGTGAGAACATTATGCATTTAAGAGCAGGAAAGCTAATCTTTATGAAGGACAGATGCTTTTGGGAATAAAGTGGACAGAGGGGCATGAAAATCCTAGGTTTTTGTATTCCTGAGTCCCGGTCTAAGAAGGATCGTGTCAAGGAGTCTCCAAAGAAGTTAAGTCTGAAGGGAGTAAGCAGGCTGGAAACTGCCCCTGCAATATTACATTTGTAAAATATCCCTGAACTCTGCAAGGGAAGGGAGCTCTTAAGTGGATACTTATGCATATTGGTGACTAATAACATTTATTTAGTCTTTTAAGTCTTCTGTGAAGAATTTCAGCAAGAAGAAACCACATTTATTCAAGCTGTATATAAAGAGCTGGACTTGGATTTCCTGCCCTTGTTTTCTCCAAGGAAACAGGTTTCCCATTGTCCCATGTAAATAAACCTATCTTATCGTCTGAAGATGCTGTTTCAAGAAAGTGGTTTGCTACCACATTTAACGGTATATATTTTGATTTATATATACAGGTATGGATATTTATATAGGTACATGCATGTGTATATTTATATCTATGTGTGTGTATGTGTATATGTATATATATATATATATATATATATATATATATGTATGTATAGATATGGTTCCCTATCAGAAGCCTGAAACACTATAAGCCTGAAAATCAAAATCCTGAAAGCCCAAAATCCTGAAACTCAAAATCCTGAAAACACAAAATGGACATATTGACGTCATTGTGGCTTTGCTATTGTTAGCCCTGTGGTGTTGGGTCATGCGTTGGGTTCAGGTAAGTGTGCGGTTGGTTTTATGTTAGGGTTAGGGGCGGTTTAAGTGAGTTAGGGTTAGGGCGCAGGTTAGGCATGTATGCAATAGTGACAAATATTGGGGTTAGGGGCGGTTTAAGTGAGTTAGGGTTAGGGCGCGGGTCAGGTGAGTGTGCGATAGTGACGGACCTTAGGGTTAGGGTCAGTTGGTAGATATTAGTGTCTTTATAGTGACATATTAGCATTATTTGTGTTTTCAGGATTTTGAGTTTCAGGATTTTGGGCTTTCAGGATTTTGAACTTTCAGTCTATAGTTTTCAGGATTTTGATTTTCAGGCTTATAGTGTTTCAGGCTTCTGATAGGGAACCATATATATATATATATATATATATATATATATATATACACATACATGTATGTGTATGTATACACACACACACACACACACACACACACACACACACACACACACACACACACACACACACACACACACACACATATATATGTGTGTGTGTGTGTGTGTGTGTGTGTGTGTCTGTCTGTCTATAAATGCCCCTGAATCAGTGCTCTGCAATTCTGATATACTTGTGGTACAATATGAATGCACATTTAAATTAATTGCAGTTTATTTTTATGATGATCTTATGATTTACTGCTAGTGACTGATATTATATTATTTCCCGTTTCTGTGCATGTGTGCATTGCATTTCCTTGGGATTTGATTAGTGTATGCTAATGTTATTTCCTCGTTCTGTATTTTCTGTGCGATTGCCTCCTCCCCCACATCAACCAAAGCACGCTGCACTGTACATTTTAGTTTTTCCTGTGCAAAAAGTATAAAAACACTTGCCATGTACACAGTTTTTTATGCCTGCAATCACACTTTTCAACAGCCACTGCAAATCAGTAGCAATGCTGAAAAAACAACTTATGCAATCACTGGTCACATCAGTACTGGCGCAAGTATGTAACGCTTAGGTTGACCTTTATTACTCTCACAAATTTAATTTCTTATAGTTGTTAGTTTCCGGGGTGGAAGACTCATGGCAAATGTTCCCTAGGGTCATCTCAGACCCATATATTACTCCTGGAGTAACTTTTATAGCACTGCAGCCTGGCTTATCATTAGTGCATGAAGAGTGCATAAATACCCTTGTGGTTAATAATAATAATAGTAATAATAATAATGCTCACCAAGCTCTAAACATTGATTCTTTTTTGTTTAGGGTCAGAGCCTATTAAGACCACCTATTAGAGTGGTAGCTTTCTAAACTGTTGCTTATTGATCTGCAGGCAGCCTTTTCTTTTTCTTAAAATATTACATTTCCTACCGCTCTCCCTCCCTATAACATTTTAGGGCAGTAATTAGTGAAAAGTATCCATCCAAAAAGTCTGTAATTAATGCCTGCTATCACAAAATGCTGCAGCTGTTGTGAGCCAGTCACTGAACCACGAATGACTTTCTGTACGGATCTACACCATGGCACCATCGTCGGCTACCTTCCGTCCTTCCCTTTTCATTTTTTACAATAAATTCACACCTTTTTTTCTGAAACACTAAGCTTGTGACACATACATGACAGAACCCATTATAAAGAGATAAATGACTTGCGGCTTGCACTCTCGCCGATTGCAGACAGCTGCTAAGTGAAGAACCCACGAAGCTTCCCTTCAGTCGGCTGGCAACAACAGGCCACTAACGGCTGTGGACAAAACTGGTCCCTCACAGACCCCTACATCTGGATTTTCTCAACCAGCTGTGCTCGCAGAACTGAGACCAATCGGGCTTGGAGAAAGGGAAGCAGAAGTAGGCGGGCGAGCGGAGGAGGAGAGCGCAGAGAAACTCCAGGCGTAGCCACTGGCTCAGTATTTGGATGCCAAGCTGACAGGAGCAACAGATTGCTGCTGAGCTCACTAAAAAGTTTCGTGCCTTATTGTTTATATCATTTGGAGCTTCGATACGGTGTTTTGAGGAATACTTTGGAGACTGCCTTTGGATGGCTAACTAAATCTTTTTTTTGGAAACATAAAGGGACACTGCCACGGACGACAATTAACTGTATTTGCCCCATTGAAAGAGTTGTAAGGGGCTCTATAGATCTGTGTTGGGATTTGATCGAGCCGTAGGGAGTATCAGCGGCAACAATGAAAGCCCCCCAGCGGAGTAGCACTTCGGGACGCACTGACCAAATGCTGGGAGCCATGGCAGATATTCTCAGCTCCTTCGCCCTCCCAAGTCACCAGTGGGTAGGTAATCCTGCAGCCTGAAAAGACCTGTACTCTCAAAATATTCACGGGCTCCAAGAAACTAGCCGTCACTGTTCCTTAAGAAACCGCTGCTGCGGCAGAGTGGCTTGTATTCATATGTGCTCATTTTAAAACGGATTTGCTCTAAAAATGGTACCGTAATCTCCAACCGGGCTAGTTAACATTTAGGTAACACCTGCTTAGCAAAACTCTGGGTAGCCGTTGCAACCTCGTTGGTGTCCACATTTGTAGGCAAGGTTAGACATGTATTGCAGCAACCGTGGTATCTTATGTGTGGCGACAGCATATATGTGTTTTACCAGAGGTGGGGGCGTTTTGGCCAGTATTTATCTGTCGCCAGGAAGGAAAGGGTTAATATCACTAATGTCTCATTCTTGTATTTGGGAGCTGGAAACTAGCAGAACTCGATTTTAGTTGTGCAATTTGCAAAGCTAGTTTAGAGATCAGAGAAATTGTTGCAATCATAGTTCTGAACCTGTAAACATTGGGAGACAACCCCCTAGTAGTACAGGACAAGGGACTGTGGTCACGCTTTTAAATTAGTACTGATCTCCCAAACGTTGCTACAGTAAGAGGACTTGCAGTGTTTTGTAATGAACAAGCAGAGTAATTATGATTCTAGCTTCTAAGTGACAACAGTCCTCACTGGCGTCACCAATATAGTGTGACAAAAAGTCATGAGCACCCTTGAAAATCGGAGGCATTTTAAAAGTATGTTGTTTGGGGGTGACGTCGTATGTTCCAGAATCCAGTATCGAAACCAATGTTTTAGGATGTGCGTATCTAGGAGCTAGTCCTCAAATATGTTGTGGGGGACAGACTCACTAATATTGGAAGTAAATAACTAAATAATAAACAAATGGAAACTGCAATGTAGTCATTGGTGTTAAAGTAGCTAAGGTGCTCTGCAGAAAAGAGGAAAATGAAATTGTAGCTTAGTAGAAGTGGAATTCCTATGCTCTAGATGCTTTCTTAAATATGAGAGGGGGACTGGTAATGCCGCAGTGAACCCTAGCCTTAACCAAATATTAAAACTGTGGGGGATAAGACCACTTGAATTTCTCTGTCGCCTTTAGTAATGGAATCGTCTTTAATAAGGGGTTGTATTAGCTTTAAACTGACACTATCGTCTCGATTACTAATAATGCAGAACTTTTAAGTTGTGAAAAGTGTTCCAGATGTTCAGTGATGTCTCCACCAAAGTAAGCCTCCTTAAAGGAGACACTTGTAAGGCGTTATATCACAGAATGGGGCCAAGGCTAGGGACGGTAAAAGGCAATTCAGTTTAATTTTTCCTTCAAGGAGTTTGCACAATCTGAGTGGTGTAGGTAACTGGTGTATGGCATAGGTAACTGCTGCAAGGTCAGGATAACCATCCAAAGTATTTTTGTTTCCAGGTTTGTGCGCGCGTTTGCAATATCTGCCTGATATGTATCTGTGTGTATACATGTATTATCTGTCTGTATACATGCATACTTGTAATTTCTGCGTATGTAACACACACGCATTTTTGGTCGAATACCGTCTGCATACCTCTCAACTTCTTAGAGAAAGAAATCTGGACGTAGTCTAAAATCGTGGGGGGACAAAGGCTCAAAACCAGGGAAAGACTGCAAATATTGCTCTTATAAACTAAGAAAGTTGCTAGAATAACATGATTTGTGTTGGCATCCATTTGGTAAAGGATACTGAAGTCTGAAAGTCAAATGCATGTCATTACTAATGACTTCAACCGTCAAGTGATTTGCCAGAAAACCACAAATTTTATGAGTAACAGACCAACAATATTTTGCAAACATTTGGGCATTCTGCGAAAATCTGGACAATTGAGAGGTATAGCCGACTGGAATATATTATGTCCTCATCCAATACTAGTTTACTGCAAGCAAGTTCGTTGGAGAGCACACCTGTCGTCTCCGTTGCTCAAGAATCCCAGACAAAGTCAAGTGTCACAAGAAATGGAGACCCAAAATCAAGTACAGTGTTAAATATTAGTCTGTAATTTACATAACAGCTAATAAGCAGCAGTTTTTGAATCAACGTGATTTTAACAGTAGGGAGTATGAACCTTTAATGTCCGGTATTATCGAAGGACTGTAATTTACTAGAAAAATCAAAAAGTGTACCGGGACAATGTGAGGCAAAATCAGGGATATTTGAGAAGTATACCGGAGAATTAGGGCTTACCTGCGGCAGCCAGGAAGGTACCTCAGTTACATGCTGAGTAAGTTCTTCCACATCGCACAATGGTGGTGATGGGGGGTTTCTTCATTGTTGGGTGAGATGTATGTATTACAGTGTAAAACACACACACGCGTGTATACGTATGCACATGTAATACATTTGTGAATATGTTCCATGTGTACTAATGTTTATCTTTATACTGCCAACCAGATAAGTGTACTTGTCATATTCACCATTTTTGGCCATGGCCAACACAAAAGGCAAACAGCAGCAATAAACAGTGTGAATAAGGCATATGTTATCAGGAGTGCATAAGTGCATAAATGCATGAGTAATTATTTACCTTAATTGCTATTGATATGTTTACAGTGGGCAAAGTACTTGTCACTCATCATGTGTTACCAAGCTAATATCATTTAGTCTGAGGTATGTAGTAGTGATTGTTGATAAATGAGAAATGTAAAAAGATTTTTTGAGAATCAGATAAAGAAGGGCGTCCAGATAAATGCATGATAATACATTTTGCTAGATGAGAGTTACAACATTTACAGACATGGAGACTACTACATATGAAGTTGGTGTACAGTTCCAAAATCCTGGTTATACTCCTGCTGTGTTTTGTATGTGGCATAATCAATGTTAGTAGTAGTAATCTGTATTTATCTAATACAGTATGAAGGAGATAAACAACAATGGCTTCCTTTGGGTGGGAAGCCCTGAGTCATTTAGAATAATTAACGTGGTGTGGAAGTATAACAACACATGTGCATGAGTACAGAATGTTTTCCATGTTAAAAGCTGAATGCATATTTTAACAACTTAGAACCATTCCGCTGACATCTAATATCCACATCCATGTTTGATATAACTTTGCTATTGCTCATAAAATCATAGAAAATGTAAGCCAACTAGCTTGTTACTGTTTATAGAATCTTAGAAAAAAACAAGACATCTGGGCCATGTGGCCATTTATGCCTTGCCAGTGCCAACCCTTAGACCTTGCCTCCCTTTCAAGGAGCAAATGCCATTCATGCCGCAGTTACATTTGTGAACAACCATTCAGTTTCACCCCCAGCATGACTGACCTTTTGCTACTTGAAAAGGAGGTAAAGTCTAAGGGTGGTTACTGGCAAGTCTAAGGGTGGTTACTTGCAAGGCATAAGTGGCCACATGGCCCCATTGTCTTGTTTTTTTATTTAAGATTTTATGAACAGTAACAAGCTGTATCAAACATGACTGTGCACATCTAATGTCAATGGAATGTCACCAAAGCTGCTAAAATGTGCATTCATTTTTAATAAGGAGAATAATTTGTGTTCATGAATATACGTGCTGTTATACCTTGTAGGCTTGTGGAGATATAGAGAGTATCAAATAAAGCAACTGACAGCAGAAAGGCAAAACCACATGCAATTGATAGGACTGTCATCATTTACAACAGGTGTATATATGAGGTTTAGGCTAGTTTGTTATATGTATAACACACAACTATTGTGCTGGGTCTTAGCAAAGGTGACACCTTTTCAGACACTCATGAAACATACTGAATTGTCCTAATCTTATAGGAACAGGACTAAA
Organism: Protopterus annectens; assembly: GCF_019279795.1. Lineage (NCBI taxonomy): Eukaryota > Metazoa > Chordata > Ceratodontiformes > Protopteridae > Protopterus > Protopterus annectens. The sequence goes on along the minus strand of NC_056743.1, from coordinate 874,436,330 downwards.
AATCCTACCACTAAAAATGATACCTGAACATGTATATGTGAAAGTAAATGTTAAAACAGCGTTGCAATTTGCACAATTTGAAACATGCATGCCATTGGCTCATTTGACCTCCTAAACAAAAGAATATTACATTCAAAATTGTGTTTTAATTTTTGGATGATGTTTGTAGGAGTAAAAGTAGTATTTTTGCCAATTTGCCATGCTGTGTATGTACATATATGTCGGATGTATGATGAAATAATGAGCTTAATTCATGTAGCGGTACAACATGTGGTACTAACATTGCACTTTCTATCCACAATTATGCAGTTTGCAGAGCTCAGACAAGAACATATATTTGACACAGTTGTAGTAGTGTTTTATTGCAATGAACAGGACATTTTACTTTACTACTGTTTGCATGGCATTTTAAGTTTTAACTTAAAATGTTTAGAGCTTGTGCACTGTAGGTCTGTGGCATGCCTTTTCTCATTTTGTGGTGATGGTATGATGTCCTGGAGGTTTCTGTTGTGACATGGATGGTGTGGGAAAAAACACTGAACACCTGTCCAAATAATGTATAAAAGCTGTGGTAAATGACATTCATTCAACTCTCCCTTTCATATATGTACTAAGTAATGGAAAACCATACACATCTTATAGGATAGGAAATTACTTGTGTCTTGCACTAATGTTCGGTGTGTGATTGTGGAATTGTGCCTTATGCCGTCAGTATTATATGAATAATTAATGGCAATTTTCTTCATAGATTCATAGCAGATTCCTAGGCTAATAGCTTAGGAACCCTTACAAGCCTAGCCAATATAACCCAATTTTACTCAAGATATAACCTTTAGGGTCAAGAGGATGGCATGGATTTGTGCTGATGCATTATGTGTCTTACAAATTGTCTCTGTCCATAAGGGATATAGGCACTACCCCACGTGGGAATTTGTGATTCTCTATCCATTGATCCAAATTACATTAGAAGAGGGCCAGGAAAGGGCTCTGCTTAATGTGAATAGGAAGCCTGTTCCAAAGAAGGGGCAATCTCTGAGACACACATCTGTGTGTCTCCAGCATGTTTTGTTTGAGTCGTTGACTAAGTTTAGATCCCTAGATTGGGTAACCCTCTTACTGTTTGACTTGTGGATGTGTAGCAGCTCCATCAAGGTTGGATTTGTGAGTGCCTTTAGGTCAGACATAGGTCACACCTTAATAGTTGGTAGGAGACAGAATAAAAGGATAATGTTTTTGGTCTGTCCACATAGGACATGTTTACAACCTGCATTTTCTTTGTGAGGAACCTCTGAGGTCACTCCAGCTGGTGTAAGTACGCTAGTCAAGTACATACCAAATGGCGCATTATGTTTGATCATCGGTCTAATAAGGGCTGAGTACAGCAGGACTGTAATTTCCTTGGATCTGGATGCCGTACCTGTACTTAAAGTTGAGCCATGTAGAAGGGCTTCCTCACCACTGTGGACACATGGCAGTCAAAGTTCAGGCTGCTATCTAGATCTCTTACCCCTGAGTCTACTCTTAGGGGTGTGTTGTTGATGTTGTATTTTGCAAGAGTATTTGACTTCCCAAAGGGTATGATAATGCATTTGTTCTCATTTAGTTTTAGGCTATGGTTCTAGCTCCAGTCATTTATTTGATTTAAAACCTCTTGAGGGATATCTACATCACTGGGGCATTCAATGATGCTCCCAGCTTCAGTCATCAAACTTTGTCATCCAGAGGCCTTCCACATTAGCCTTGACTTCAGAGAGGTATATTCCAAACAAGAGTGGTCCCATCATTGAGCCCTGTGGCATACCACTAGTAACTGACCTCTTGCTAGATCTGGATTCACTCACTTTAACAACGTGTCCTGTCTGTGAGCCAATTGGCTGTCCATCTGGTGATGTACAGATTTATGTCCAGTTTTGTGAGTTTATTTATAACACCTGAATGGAAAATGGTGTAAAATGCCTTGGCCTGGTCGAGGTAGGTGGTATGTACTATTTTATCCTCATCCATAGCCTTAATGACTTTCTCAAAGAAATCCACTAGATTCAGCAGGCATGACCTGCCCTTGACAAAACTGAATTGGGTCGGTTCCAGTATCTGGAGGTTTACTATGCCATTATTTATCAGGTCCATGATTATTCTTTTCATGGCCTTAAATATAAGAGTAGTCAAACTTATGGGTCTGTAATTTAACAGGTCAGAAGATGGTTCCCCTTTATGCAGAGGGATGACTGTTGCTGTCCTCCACCCTATTGGAGAAAAAAGCCAGTCTGGAGTCTGTAGTTGAACAGAGATCCTAATGGACCTGATAAGTCTTGATTTAAACTGTTTAAGAGGCAACCTGGTATATCGTCTGACCCCACTGAAGCTGTGTTTTTACCTCTAGACAGTGCAGTGGCAACCTGTTTGGTGATAATTGGAGGTGGAGTGGTGGAGAGTATTTCTTGGGGTATAACTGGAGGTGACGGGAAGGTGAAATTTGAGCTGAATTTGTTGGCCTGCAGATTTACTATATCTTCTGAGTATAGGTGATGCCATCTGCAACTAATTCCACACATTGTTGGATGTTGTCCTTAAGACTGGAAACATAACTGAAAAAATGCCTTATGATTATCCTTTGCTTTGGGGGAGGTTATTTTTACCTCAAAGTCTGCTTTCAGAGACTTGACTAGTTCCCCAATTCACTTGTTTAGACTATTGAATGACTTTTTGCTCTGTTGTGCACATTCCCTCTTACTTCTCAACAAGATTTTCTTTCTTTTCTTGTACAACCTATTAATACTAGGGGTCTGCCAGGGTGGCTTGTTTTTGTGGTTTGATCTGGGTTTATTTTGCTCTGGTACTGCTATTCATATGCAGTTGTTTTATGGTCATACAGGGCTTTTGTGTACACATCTGCATATGTTTCTGTTTTCTAGATCTGGGGGAGCTTGGCTACTAGGTATGCCATCCCTTAATAGGGAGTCATTTACCTTAAAGAAGTTCTTAAGGTTTTTGGAGTTAAGTGGAGGCACTAGCTTTACCTCTATTTCAAGGGAGACCACTTTGTGATCGTATCTTATCAGTGAAGACATTACATTAGGGGGAATGCAGCACTCTCCCATATTTGTGAGTATCAGATCTAGAATATTTTTCTGCTACTGGGAGCATAGACTAGCTGCTCTAGGGTATTTGAATTTACAAAGTCAAGAAATATGTGGACTTGCATGTTAGTGATTGTGTATAACTGTGAATTAATGGAGAGATAGTTCAAATCATCCATGAGTATGGTATTGGGCTGGATGGTGAGTGATTCTATTTACTTCAGGTATGATGTAAGGGTTTCTTGGTTCATGGTGGGGGACCTGTACCTAGCAAGAATATGGTAATGGATGGTTAGTTGGACATGGAATAGCTCAAGCATGTCATATTATTTGACCAGCCTTGAGGTATGCTTATCTTTTATGAAGAAAGATACACCTCTGCTTTTTGCTCTTCCGTGTTCAGTGGGTGGTCAGAATGTATGAAAAACAATATAGCCGTGCTCTGCCAGAGTGCTTTCTATGGCTTTGAACCATGTTTGAGTAACTGCACAGATGTCCACATTCTCCAGGATGAGGAAAGCTTCCAGGGAGTACAGTTTCTTGTTGGGATTCCTAACATGGAGCAGTAACACCTTTAGCTTGTCCTGAGTAGTTTTTGTTATGTTGGAAGTTTGTCTGCTTGGCAATGCCTAAAAGAGGCACTATAGGGGTGGATAATATTTTGACCAATATCCAAAAGCCTAGAGGTGACAGGTGAAGACCATCCCTGCCAAAGCAGTGTGGCCTGTCAACCATGTCCTCCCAGGCTAAGTATTGGACCCATTTGGAATGACACCAGTAGCTAAGCCAATTGTTAAAGTCGATCGTTTTCTGCTGGTATTGTGGCGTCATCCTTGGAGAGAGTAGAATGCTGCTCAGTACTAGGCTCATACCTGTCTGTGACACATAGTTTCATAGGTGTGTACTAGGCTTATGGCCCTGGGGTCTTTACAAGCCTAGCCATAGGATTACCCTAGCATTGTGCCACCTGGCCTTAGTTCCCAGTGCCTCTGTCACGTAGAGCCACTGGAGTTATCCCTGTGGTGAATTTTCTATTTCCCATCCACTCATCAAGTTTTCTCTTGAAGAAGGTCAGCGAGGTGCTCTGCTTGACATGTATGGGAAGTCTGTTCCATAGCATGGGCAGCTTTTGGGTTATGAACCTGTCCCTCCAGTATGTTCTGTTGTTTGTGGTAATGAGGCTGAGGTCTCTGGAGCATGTGGTGCAGAGGGATTGGGATTTCTTTAGATGTAACATTTCTAACAGAGCTGGGTCAGACATGGCTTTGTAAGTCAAACAGAGATCACCTCTAAGTAAGCGATATGAGACAGAGAATAGTTGGAGTTTTTTGAGTCTGTCCATACAGGACAAGTGTTTAAGGCCAAGGATCCTCTTTGTGAGGTACTTTTGTGGCCTCTCCAGTTGTTGCAAGTGTCTAGTGAGGTACATGCCAAATGGGGGATTATATTCGATGATTGGAATAATGAGGGAAGAGTAGAGGGAGACAATGACCTCTTTTTTTCTGGATGCAAAACCCTTAGCAATGAGATGTGCCACATAGAAGGACTTTCTGACCACAGTGGCAATGTGGTGATCAAAAGAGAGGTTGCCGTCAGCCTGTGTTCCCAGATCTCTTATAACGCCTTCTGTGTTCAGTGGACTACCATCAATGTGGTAATTTATGGGGTCCTTTTTTTCCAAAGGGGATGATGACACATTTCTTGGCATTGAGCTTAAGGCCATGGTTCTGACACCAGTCGTTGGTCTCAGTGAGGCCATTCTGTAGGATGTCAACATCACTTGGGGAGTTAATAATAGCTCCCAACTTGCAATTGTCTGCGAACTTTGTCAGCCAGAGTCTTTGTGTTGGCTTGGACTTCAGAGAAGTAGATACCAAACAGGAGAGGACCCAGGACCAAACCCTGTGAGACTCCACTTGTGAGTAGTTGGCAGTCTGACTTGGAGTCAGCTACTTTCACACTGTGGGTTTTATCTGTGAGCCAGTTCTATCTGTGTGCCTATCTTAGTGAGTTTTTCTATGATTCCTGAGTGGGGAATGGTATCAAAGGCCTTGGCCTGATTAAGGTAGGCTGTATGAACCACCTTGCCGTCATCCACAGCTCTGGTGACTGACTGAAAGAAGTCGACCAAGTTGAGCAGGCATGATCTACCCCTTCACAAAACCAAACTGTATGGAATCCAGAGTTTGGAGATTCCGTATATCCTTGTTTATTAGGTCCATGATGATGCGTTCCATAGCTTTGCATATCAGACTCATCAGGCTAATGGGGCAGTAGTTCCCAGGGTCTGTAGTCGCTCTTCCTTTGTGAAGGGGATGACTGTAGCAGTGCGCCATTCAGTAGGGACAAAGCCTGAGGTGATGCTGTGATTGAATAGGGCACACAGTTGAGGTGCCAGTTCACTCTGTGGTTCATGTAGAATACAGTCAGGGATATTGTCAGGTCCCATAGAAGCTGTATTCTTGGCCTTGGACAGTGCTGTTTTAACCTGCGCAGCAGTAATACTGGGTGCCTGGTAATATACTGGTATTGTGATTGGTCCTTTGGGGGTGTAATGTTGGCACTGAATCTGTTGGCCAGTATATTGGCAATATCTGTTGGCTCGGTATAGGAGGTACCATTGTGCAGTAGCTCAGAGCAAGTCTGGGTATTGCCGTGGAGATTCCTTACATAACTGTAGATGGCCTTGTGGTTGTCTTTACTATCTGCTGCAATTCTGTTTTCATAGCTAGCTTTAGAGGATTTGATGAGGGATCTCAACTTTTTGTTGAGGCTGATAAGGGAGTTTTTCCAATCTTGGGACTTCACCTTATTCCACATCAGTTTCCTCCTACTGTTGTAGAGTTTGTTTATGGCAGTTCTGAGAGCTCAATCGTGTCTCTTCATATAGTTCAAGGAGTTAGGTCTCAGGTAATTCATGCCCATGTGGACTATGACTGAGTCATACTGGTACTTAGGGGTAAGTGACCTAAGTGCTTGCATGATCTAGTGAATCATGGCCCCTGACAGGCGACTAACTGTAACCTTCCCCTTATCCAGCCCGGTAAGAGGGATATCAGTGGGTCTCACAATGGAGTCTCCTATGAGTAGAATATTAGGTTGTGGAATTTTTTACCATATGGACTAGGTAGTCGAGACACAATGAGATGTCCTTTGTGTTGTGATGGGATTTGTCTTGTTTGTGTACATGCAGAGTTTGAGGTTTGGGTAAGTTACATGTCAGCACCTCTACATATGTGAGTCTTTGTGTGTAGTCCTTTGTTGGTGCGGTGAGTGAAGTGTGAGAGTTTCTGACAACCTGCTTGTTGCTTTTTGTGTCTGTATGTGAGAGTCTACCCTCCAGTGTCACTGTGTAACTACATCTCTCACTTAATGTATGTCTGTTCCAGAATTAAGTGGTCATCGGTGTACTTAAGGCAATTGTTACATTGCCTCAGGATGCCCATGTCCACCAAACTGGATGCTGAGACAGCAGAAAATGCCCATCCATGGTTGCAGGACCTAATATGTACTTGAAATAATAGGAATGTAGGGTGTTTGTAACTGGATGAGGGAAAGATGCTTACTTGGTATAAACTGCAGCAAACCTAGAGATGCTGCCCAGTGCTAAACCAGATGCTGTCTGAGCAGCAATAGTCCTGGGTGGTCCCCATGATGCAGTCAGTTGTTAAACAGTTGCTCTGTGGCACCATGCTATTTGGCCCCTATGGCAGAGTCCATGATATATCTGCTATGAAGCATTATGCCACTGACTCCCCATGATACAGTCATTTGTTTAGCATTTGCTATGTGGCACCATGCCATTGGATCCCCATGGCACAGCCCATTGTTAAGCATCTGTTGTGCAGCTGTCTGTGTGCTTAGTTAGACAGTCTCACAGCAGATGACTCTTTATGTACTTACTTATGGGGGGGCTTATTGCACCTTGAATCTGAGATGACAGACATAGAGAGGCAAGCAGCACCCCATAGGTGCAGAAATGAAGACTATCAGTTTATCAGCCAAACTACTCTGTACTTTAACTGTTCTGTTAACTTCATCATTGTTCAAAGTGAACATAAATGTGTTGTTCTTCCACTGGACGTACTGAGTATCTAAGATAGCAGCTTCTTCATTCATACTGTTACTCACACCCACTGTTTGTTGAGTTAAAAAAGACATCACCTTTAAGCAAATATTGGAAAGGGCCACTACTACCTCTCAGGCCAATCAAAATAAAAGGACTGGCACATTCAAATGTGGGGCATGTAAGTTTTGCACACACATATTAGTGAATAATCAGGTAACAATTCACAAATATACATATACTGCTAGATCCCATTATAATTGTAACTCAGTGAATGTAGTTTATGTTGCAATATGCCAACAATGTTCATGTTTCTATGTTGGAAGACCTCTAGAAGGTTGAGGGATCGGATTTACGATCATGTGAGAGACATCAGACTAGAGGCATCCACAAATACCTATATAGACATATACAAAAAAAAATACACATGGGTTCAAAACATTTTTTTTGTATTGGATTCTATACAAAAGGATATGCAGAGAAAAGTAACAAATGATAATTTAAATCTTAAGGAAACTAGATGGCAAATTAGTTTCAGAGCAACAGTATATCCTGGTTTAAATGACAGTTGCTCTATTGTACCTTTGTTAAAGATGAAACATTATGTATTATAAGGGGGGAAGTATGTCCCTTTAATTTTAAAATATTTTGTAATTGTTTAATTGGCAGCTTATTGTGTAGGTATTTAAGTGCATCTGAATTGTTTTTAATTGTTCTGAAGAAGTTCACCTAAGAGGGTGTACGAAAGCGCTCAACGGAGTTTTTATGGTGGTTGTATTTTGGACATTCATCCATTAAAATTCATCAGCAGCCTTCAGAAGGTATTTGTTTGGTTTCATGTTTGTGTTTTTACCATTTAGAGAAGGGATGTAGTGGAAAGGCAAGCACCAACAGAGAAGTTCAGAAAGATTCTTTAATAGCAGCAGTGACATGTAAAGAAAAGAAAAGTTTGTATGCTATGTGCGTTTGTATTGTGGGCTGTGCAGTTTAGTAAGTACATAAAATCTCCCACAGAAAAAGGTCATTAAGAGGAATAGCATCCCCCCCCACATACACACACAATACAATTGAGTTCACAGTATTGTGTGCCAGAATACCCTATCCCACTATGTCATTTTGGGAACTATGTAAAGCAGTGAATTCAAAAAAATATTTTGTGTGGATTGGCATTAGGTGCTTCTTTTCTTGAGTATGAGCCAACAGAGAGCATGAGAAAAACAAGAGAAAGTCAAGCAGCATTATGGAATTAAATATTTTGTGCTAATCAGCAGAAGCATAATTAAAAAAAAACATGTATGGTCACGCATTTACAAAAACAGTACAGTGCATAAATGCAGGATCCCAGCAGAAATAAGCATTTGCATTAGAGGGTCCATCGCCTTCCTCATGCAACTTTTTTGGCACTGTGTATGCATATTCATACAACTGTTTATTCGTGTGTGTGTGTATATCGCATATATGCACCAACAACTTATATAATATGCATAGATAAAGTTATGTGTTTTCATTTGTGCATGTATTCTGTATACATGTTCACACACACACACACACACACACACACACACATATATATATATATACACACATATGTGTGTGTGTGTGTATATATATATATATATATATATATATATATATATATATATATATATACACACACGTATATTTATATGTCTATAATATATATATATATATATATATATATATATATATATATATAAAACATATATATGTCTGCATATGTATGTATTGGTATTTTTGTGGGAGTGCATGTACAGGATAGTAAATATAAATAAGCAGGTATAAAAATATGGCTACCTGTGCATGTGCTTGCATATTGTGTTTGCATGTGTGAGGCAGGGACAGCTGTAGTACTTGGGGATCAGAAAGCTTGAAATTTCTCATGTGTAGCATTGTCTCCATGGTTATGGTAATGCATCATGTACAAATCTGTGGTGACAATCTGGCAAAGCAAAGTGAAAAAAGTGCAACTGCCTTTGAAAGACATTGCATATTAGCCAAGGTCATTTTGTTCCACTATGTAAATAAGCAGGTGTAAAGAAAAAGACGAAGAAATATTTATTTATTGACATTTGTTTACAAGGAAAGTCCAACTGGGTAAAGGTACCCTTTTTCATCAGAGGCCCAGGGAGAAAAGCTCCAAGGTATCGTATTTAATGCAATCAATATTTACAATGACAAAATTTATAATGCAGTTTCAGTGCATACATAGTATAATAGTCCTTATAATAAAATTTACATTGATACTCACAAACATTAAATTTGCAAGCCCTGTAATGAGATTTTACAGGCAGAACAGTTGTGTATAAGATAGGTAGGAGTAATTTACGAAATAGAGTGCGAGGTATTAAAGGAGATAAGTAAGTTTGAGTATTAACTGAGAAGTGCTGATGGAAGAGTAATTTGGTTGTGCTAATCAGAAGTAGGTATCGTAGTTTAGGAAGTACAATAAAGTGAGTTATTAGAAGGGGATAACTGGCTTAAGCCATTTAGTGCTTTAAAGGGAGGTATAAGAAAGGTGATGGAGGGTGTTAGAGAGCTATGTCCCACATGAGGAGCAGGGACAAAGCCAGGAGACATAGAGGAAGTCTTTCAGTAATGGTTTGAAATGATGAAGGTGTGTGATATACCTGACTGATACAAACATTTTATTCCAAGTTCTAGCTGCACTATCGGAATAGAGACTGACCCCAGCAACCCTTTGCAGTTTGTAGATGGTAAGCAGTTGTTTATTAGTTGATCAAAGGGGATGATTTAGGAGATGGTGTTAGGTTTGAGGTCTAACTGCTGAGCAGGTGGATGGGGTATGGATGATTTTATTGGTTAAGATGAGCTGAGTATAAGATAGGTGGTGAGGAAGCTTGAGACCATTAAGTGTTTTTTGTGTTAAACAGTGGTGGGTCTATTAAGGTTTGTTGCAAAAGAATCTGGCAACTTTGTTATAGCACTGTTTAAGTTTAGAACTAAGTCAGGCTTGTAGGTTGGTCACGATAGGGCTCCATATAAGAGAGAAGGTAAAGTGGTAGCTAGTTTAACCTTGGCAGAGTCTGAAAAAAGAAAAAAAAAATAACCAAACAAGTTTTTGTAGGGATTTTTGCTTTGGAAAAAAAAAAACAGAATTTGGGATCTTTAGCACTATTTTTTTGGAGAACAGAAATTGGGATCTTTAGTATGACAGCAATAGCTTCATGTGCATTCGTATTAGATGCCATTAGAGTGAGCTGCAGGTATAGAGTAATGTAGTAGTTTATGAAATGCTTATACTGTAGCCAGCCCAAACCAGTTTAGTTTTGTTCTTTTCCGCCTTACTGAAGATGTGATGTATACTGAGTTGTTTACATTGCTGCTTCTCTCTGCTATGGAGCTTGGATTACATACTAAAGCCTTTGACCCATTTGTGGTATTTGATTTTGACTCCATCTCTGAGATATAACATCTGTTTTGTGGAAATTGTTTTGAAGAATTAAATTATTCTAACAGTTGTAAGTATTCCAATATCTGCAAACTAAATAAAGAAAGAAGAAATGAAAAAAAAAGGGATATGGAAAATAATTTTCTGGGGTGGCAAAAGCCAGGGTACCTTTTTGGCTGGGCTTGTATAGGCCCTAGGGCCGATAGCCTAGTACCTACCTATGAACCTATGTATGTACCCTGTCTTTGATATGAACAAACACATAGACGTAGAAAGAATGCTATGGAATTCTGGAACAGTTTGCTTTTTACAAGTGCCGCTGAAAATGAAGGCAGGAAGAGAACAATCCATATAAGTATCTGTCAATCTGAAACCTACAGTCTAATAAGAATTTACTTTGTTCATGAGAAACCACTGGGAGGTGTGCTTTTGCTAGGGTTATACAAAGTATTTTACCCCTAAATGTAGTGAGATGTGGAATGAGAAGTCTGATTGTTTATGCTATGCCAACAGAATGACACCTGAGAATGTAGAGAGGCATTGACATTAAAGGAGGGCATAGCCACACACACATTGATGACATATGCAGTGAGATTCATATTAGCTGGGCTGATATGTTAGCAGCTTACATTCAATGCTGCTCAGGCAGACAATATTTACCAAGGTCTTGGAAGAGTAGCATAATCAGCCCTGTCCATAAAAACAGAACATCTGAGCAACCCAAAAATGTATAGGTTGGTAGCTCTGACTTACAACTCATTTAAGGTGTTTGTGTTATTATGTTTGCAGGAATATAAAATAACTTTTAAATCATATTCTCTTATATCAAGCCAAATCTAATTATTTACCAAACAGATCACAGTGATGAATGCTTTTGCTACGGCATGAAGCAAATAAATATAGGTTCTAGGTTTTTACTAGACTAACAACCACCAAGGTCTTTATAAGCCTAGCCATGCAATCCAGCCTAGTTTTGTCCCCGAGGAGGTAGTTAAGGGTTATGTGTGTGGGGGTCAACATTTTTTCCAGTTATAGACTTTACATTTGACAGCTTAAATGGGACCAAGCTGCAAATAATAAAGGAAAGCAAAGGCTTTTCAAAACAATAGAAGTCTCATCTGTGATATATAATTCAACACAGACACAAGTAACATTTCACAGAAAGACCACCTCATGAATACATTTTAAGTAAATACAGATATGAGGTAAGAGTGTACCTTTGGCCATGGCTGTTAATTTAGGCTGATAACATCTTATTAGAGACTCCTGGATATCAGCAGAGATGCATACAGAGTGAATAAGTAAGGTACTGTGTCTTGCTACAGTAGTTGTAGACAATTTAGTGATACTGGTAACATGACATGATACTTTAAAAAGATTGTGATACTAGTGACGTCATTGGATACGTCAAAAAGACAAATATGCTGTTTAAAGCACTTCATGGCAACAAGTGATTTTCTCCGTAAACATTTCCCAGTCAAAATTAATATGTATTACTTATGGCAGAGAAGGGAACTTTATCAAAGCTGGTACTTAACATTTTCTGCAGGTGCAAAATGGGTACAACATACTGTCTTTCTTACGGCAAAAATGAAAAAAAAGAATGTTTTGTCATAAGTGATGGACTGGTGGCAGGAATAACTTTAATAGCATTACTAGAAACAATTTAGGCAAACAAAATGTACCGTGCTTCCAGTTATGGAGCAGACATATGGATGGGTGGCAACCATTTTAGGTATTGAAGTCCAGCAGAATTCTGAGGAAAGTAATATAGTTACTTAAGTCATTTCCTGATACTTGCTTCAGATAGAGATTGGATTTGGTAAATGAACAAGTATTAATAAATAATCAATAATTTATCAGTTGGGTCAGGATGACTTAAACTGGCAAGGATGAGGTGAATTGAAAAGTTTTCATTAACGAAATCTTGACAAAACAGAAGGGATTAAGAAACATGGCTTTCTTAAAGGTTAACCAGGTGTCACTGCAATATGTTTTAGATTATCTTGATATTTACCTGAAGAAATGAATACGTTAAGTAATAATTGCATTCTATACCCAAGGATATTAATAGTTAAAGTTTGAAAAGAAACTGATCTGGAGGTTACTAGAGAATCCAGATATTCAAAGTTCTGCTGCTAGGCTGTCACAGTAGCAATGGGAACTGTTTTTCTTGGCTAGATTACTGAGTGCAACATTTTTCTGACATATAGGTTCATATATTTTTACTAGGCTAAGCGTAACTATGCATCTCAAATCTCTGACAAGTTCTGATACCCTTGATAAGTATAAGAAGGGGCTTGGTAGATGAAACATGTACAAGCAGGGGCCTGGGAAATGAATCATTTACAGGCTGTCTGTGTCCATTAGAGACATAGGTGTCAAACCAGGGATGAGTTTCCTATCCCCATCCAATTGTCTAAGTTGTACTTGAATTGGATTAGTGAGGAACTCTGTTTCACATGAATGGGGAGCCTGTTCCAGATATGAGGCATTCTGTGGGATACCTGTCTCTCCAGCAGGTCTTGTTTATATCACAGGAAGGTTTAAGTCTTTAGAACAGAATTCTGGTGCTGTTTGTTTTGTGAATATGCAGGAGGTCCATCACAGTGGGGTCTGACAGTGCCCTGTATGCCAGGCTTAGATCTTCCCTCAAAAGCCTGTAGAAGACAGAAGACAGAGACAGGACCTTGAGGAGGTCTGCATAGGACATTTTACTTACGCCCTGTATTCTTTTAGTGAGGAACCCTCTGTAGACATTTCAATTGTTGGATATGGCTGGTTACATATATACCAAAGGGGGCACTGTACTGAATGATAGGTCTGATGAATGCCAAATACAGTGGAACATTGACTTCTTTGGACTTAGATGCCATACCCTTGTTTATAACCTGCGCAACATAGAATGATTTCCTCACTACTGTAGACACATGATGGCCAAAGGCTAGATTACCGTCTGTGTGTCCCTAAGTTCTTGACTACTGGGTCAACTCTAAGATGTGTTGTCAGTATGATAGTTACCAGGGGTGGATGACTTCCTGAAGGATACTATTATGCATGTCTTGGCATTTAGTTTTAGTCCATGGCTCTGATACCAGTTGTTTGTCTGTGTCAACCCTTTCTGGAGAACATTTGTGTCAGTGTGGGATTCATTGACACCTCCTAATTTGCAGTCATCTGCAAATTTAGTCAGCCAGAGACTGCTGATATTGGCCTTGACTTCAGAGAAGTAAATGCCAAAAAGGAGGGGTCCAAGGACTGATCCCTGAGCGACTCCACTTGTGACTGGCCTCTTTGTAGAGGTGGACTCCCCAGGTCTAGCTTCCTGGGTCATATCTATGAGCCAGTTGGCTGTCCACCAGGTGACATACGGGTTTGTACCTAACCTCTTGAGTTTGTCAGCAATGCTGGAGTGGAGTATTATGTCAAATGCCTTGACCAGGTCAAGGTAGGCAGTGTGAACCATTTTGTCCTCATCCATTGTTTTGGTGACCTTCTCAAAGAAGTCAACCAGGTTGAGTAGGCATGATCTGCCCATGACAAAACCAGACTGGGTTGGAACAAGTGTCTGGAGGTTTACTATATCACTACTGATCATTTCCAGGATAATTCTTTCCATGGCTTTAAGACTGGTGAGACTTACAGGTCTGTAGATTACATGGTCTGTAGGTGGCACACTTTTGTGTAGAGGGATGCCTGTTGCTGTTCTCCAGTCATAACACTCAAAACCTGTTTGGAGGCTACAGTTAAATAGCAATTCCAGAGGCCCTGATAGATCATGTTTCATGCTATTTAGACAGCATCCTGGGATATTGTGTGAGCCATTGATGCAGTTGTTCTTGACCTTAGAACAGAGCATTACGGACCTGTTCCCTAGTGATAACAGGGGGAGTTATATTTGTGGTATTTCCTAAGGGAAGGTTGAGGGGGAGAGGGGAGTAAAGTTGGAGCTGAATTTATCGGCCAGTAGTTTTGCTCTGCTTTCTGGCTCAGTATTGGTAGCTCCATTTACAATGAGCTCTGCACACAAAGAAGCACAGAACAAGTAAAAGAAAGATCTGCTGTAAGTGTCCTCATGGATTGAATAAGGATGGGAATTTGGTTCATGTAGTGGCATGTATCTTCTTTACAGCAATCTGAGACAGCACACGGTACTAAAGTTTGCAAATAAACATGTTAAATGCATAACCAGCATATTGGGTTGCAAGAAATGTTATTTTCACTGTACAAGGAATATTCCTTCCTTCCCCATCTCTTTTCAGCAGGGTGCAAGGAATTTGCAGGGAGGTTCACTGGAAACATTCCAGCAGACTGATCTAAAAGAAAGACAGAGTCTACTCCATCCACCCACCACTTATTTTGGACAGAAACTTTCTTCCGCCTCTGCCCTTGTGCTTTAAGTAACTGCTGATTAGCCAGTCTTTTCTGCATATATTTTAGTCTGCACAGTTACTAGTCTGCAGACAAGTGCTTCATTGTCCTAGCTTGTAATTAATAGCTTTATAGTTTGTAACCTTCCTCCACAGATGTCCTACTGGTCAGCTTTTACTCTCTGCTTCCTAACAGGCATTGAGATTTATTCCTTACTGTTGTTTTGGACTGCTCGTACTCCCCAGCTATTTCTATGGCTTCTATTTACTTCACATTCTTCTAGATTTACTGCACCCACTGTTTGTCTCCCTTTCACTCGCCTTAGTGACATTGCATGACTTCAAGGAGCTCACCCATAGTCTCCCTTCCTTAGATTTATTTCTCCTTCCCCAGACATTTGTTCAACCACTTTCAGCTCTGAGCCAGTATTTGTGCCCAACTCACTATCGACTCAGTGCACTCATCATCTTCTTTAAGGTCAAAAAACAAAAGTATACTTTTATTTTTGTTTCTGTTTTCTTGCAAATAAGTAGCTCTATAATTTATGCAACAGTGAAGTTTGCAGTTGGAACATCTGTCAAAGGGATATATTTTTACATAAATTATTTTTAAGCATTTTTCCAGCCCAAAACAAAACTTAGTCTGCTGTTGTTGCTCTCTTGTCTTGGACCACAACAGCTGCATTCATTTTTTCTCCTTCCAAATGGGATCCATTGTTTTTAGTTGTCCACAGTCTAGGAGAAAGGAAACCTGCTCCATTCACCCTCTCTAATGTTTGAACTCACTTCACATCTTTACCCTACCCCCAATTCCCACACACTCCCCTCTTACACAGCAGTTATTCTCCCCATGTCTGCACCAACCAATCCCATCAGTCCATTCTCCCTCCAAAACAAAGGATACCAACTCCACACTAAGACTCTTCTCTAGTACACCACTGTTATCTCATCTTACATCCATCTCTACATTGTATCCCTTCCTGCTTTCCATACTGCTTTTCACTTGCCCTATTTCTCTTTCTACTGCTTTCTACTCCTTTTACCCTTCTACTTAATTTCTCATTCTAGACAATAGATTAACCACACATTCCCTTCTGTTACTAATCTATTACTCACTCATTAGTTACATACTAACTCTAACTATGCTCTCTTGCTATTCGCTTCCAATACTCCTCTTGAGATATGCTGTTCCCTCATTAACTAATACTTCTTCCTGTCATATACTTAGCTCATTCTACATCCGACCAATAACCTCTACGCAGGTATCTCAGTAGACACCATACTGCTCCCTCACTCTGTATTAACCCACACTACAGCTTCACTATAGTACCGTTCCTTTACAACACATCAAGTGTCAACCTTTTTAAGAATAGGTACCTATACTGCAACTCCTTCCTGCACGAAATAGGCATTAAACCCAAACTGAAATATGAGCAAACCTACTTCTACACCTTCCTTTTGCTGTAGCTAAAGGTTTGTGGTGATATCCAGCCTAATCTAGGTTCAAGCGACTGTTCTAAACACAAGAATTCCGCTAAACTCCAAAATAACCCTGCTCACCAGCCTCTGCTAGAACAGCTCTTTGGCCTTTACCTCCGTTTGAGTAACCTCAGAAGTATTTGTTACAAACTGATAGAATTACATGCCTGGATAGCGTGTTACATTCCAGACATACTCATCATCACTGAATCCTGGCTCACACAATATATAAAGGTAACAAAATCTTGCCACCTGGATATAACATTCTAAGACTCATATAAAAGGAGGTGGGATAGCCATCATCTACAAAAAGTAACTTAAGTATCTCCCTACACTCACTAAACCCTTCTCCGCACTATAATGCTGAAATACTTTTATCCTCTCTCTCTCAAAATCAGCACACACAGGAACCTATGTATAATAGGTGTCTACATACCACCTGGTAATAACAAACACTGCTGAAGAATTTCTCTCTTCAACATCAACCAATATCTCTCAAGAAACCTTAATATTAGGGGACATGAAAATTGACTGGCAAGCCATAGATAATGAAAACTCTGTAAGTGTAATAAATGCATATGGTTTTAAATAATTCATCTCTTCACCTTCCATATAGAACGAATTCACACCAATCTTCGAATATTTACAAAATAAACTATGCCAGTACCATTCCTGACATATTTATTGATCACATGCCTGTTTTTGCAGTAAAAGAGCACATTCATAACCAAACACATCGTCAATATAACATTGCTCACAATCTCTCCAACTTCAATAAAAACATTTTTATTGCAACATAAAATTAATAAACTGGGCAGTACTAAATGCAATCAACTTAAAATAACATTTCTAAAAATACTAAATGAGGCTGCACCCATAAGGACCAAAGGAATTAAATCAAACCCATCCTCATGGTTAACAAAAGGAACAAAGCTCATGAAATACTGAGATAAAGTATAGAGAACCTGGAAAAATCCAATACTTAATGACATACAATCAACTTAGAAGTACTACTACTAAAACCAAAATCCAAGATGACAAAAATACTACTATAAAAATTACAGACAGAAAATCAGAACAACCCTAAAATATTCTGGTCCACCATCAACAAATTCCTGTATCCAGCCCACTTGATCCAACCTAACCCTAAAGATGCACCAGGAGACTTCATTGCTAAGCGATTTAACTCACACTTTGTAAATTCTGTTGCTTTTCTCTTAAACCCACAATCTTCTACAAGTAGTATAGCACCTCTAGACCCCACAGCTCATTCCTAAACTCTCAAACTTCAACCTATCCCATCATCCACTATCAGAAAACTACTTAAAACTTTGAAACTCACAACCCTTTCCGCAGGCAACTTACCAGCTGAATACATCAGAATTGCTGTAGATGCTCTGTGTCCATCTTAATAAACCAGTCTATCAAAGAAAGGTATGTTTCTACTCTGTGGGAAAAAACTACATATTTCCCCTATATAAGGATATAAAGTGCACTGACCTGTCCAATTACACACTCATAACCATACTGTCTCATCTGTCTAAAATTCTTGGTGTCTACAATCTCAAGTTCTTACCTACATCACTGAACACTTACTACTTTCCCCTACACTGCACGATTACCTTCCACATCACAGCACCACCCCTGCACTGGTAAGTTTTTTTTATTACAGCAATAAAACAAACAGAAACAACAATAACATTGACTTCTCCCTATTCCTTGATCTGTTCAAAGCCTTTAGCATGGCTTCACACTAAAAATTAATATACAAGATATTTTCGCTAGGCTTTGTTAAAGTGTCACTGTCCTGGTTTAACAGTTACCTCTCAAACAGACAAGCTGTAAAGTGGCAAAGCAACATCTCTTCCTTTCCCCCAGTCTATATTAGGTTCACTACTTTTTAATACATTCATTAATGACCTGCATTTAACAACCAAATGAGTAGCCTCATTCAATATGCAGACAATTCCGCAATCATCTGCTCCGTCAAAAAACATGGTTAAACTACAACCATACACGCAAGAAGCTCTCTCACAGACTAAAGCATGGTTAACTGACTCATAGCTCCTTCTAAACCCACCAAAATTCATACTTATATTATTTGTCCCTTAGAAGCTGTCCAACCAGATAAATTCCTTCTTAATTCTATCATAAAACAGTACCAAATAGAAATGGTGAGCTATAACAACCTATTAGAGGTTACCATTGATTAATATATAAAATCCAACCACCACATAAAACAGGCTGTGAAGAAACCCCATTAAAAATTGTGAGCTCTCTGTAGAGCCAAACCTACTTAACAGAGTAAGCTAGGATAAGCATTGCTTCATGTCTTCTCATCCCTGCTCTCCTATATGCAGGCCCCATACCTATCAATTTACAATCCAATCAGCTCTTTTTACTCAACAGTGCTATAATAAAATTGCCACATTTGCTGCTAACTGTCATTATAGGATACATCTCTGCCTAACACTAAAGTAACTTCATGGGTGGAATTAAGGCACTGTTTATCCTGCTCACATCTTGCCATAACACATACAGGCTCATATATAACACAGACAAATGCCCAAGTCTAAACAATATTCCTCAATTCTACAGTCCCAAAAGATCAATAATGTCTTCTGACAAAATGTTGTTAACTGTAACTAAATCAAACAATACTGCGGGAGACTCCCTGTACCCCTTCTGTCTCTTACAATGTTAGAAAACAATAAGTCTTTCAAACTCTTGCACCTCTCCTGAGATAATCTAAAATCTGCCTCTCTTTCTACCTCTGGGCCTCCCTACTCTCTGTATAGCCTCTGTACTCACTAAATGGCTCTTGTACTCCTCCTGGTATAACCACAATATGCTCTACTGCTCTTTGTACTTCAAAATATGTCCTACACTTATTGTCAACCTCACAATTTACATTTTTCTAAGTGAAGCTTTTGCCATAAACCGTTGTATCAAATTGCATTATATGTTAATCATAAACCTGTTTTCATGATCTTGTCCTCAAATGTATCACTGTATGACATTTGCATTCCACTGTGTACTATTTACATATTAGGTTTAAAAATGTTTATCAGACTGTGACTAACTTATATTGATCTGAAATACATTTATGCTTATTGTCTAAAATGTATTAACTGTTGTTTTACTGTTTACTCATTTTATTGTGGAGCTTTTCTTTCTGGGCCTCCGCTGAAAAGGGGTAGCTTGTCTGCCTAGTTGTTTTATCCTGGTAAACAAATGCAATAATTAAATAAATAAAGTAAATAAATATATGTTAGCTCAGACCTTATCTTTCATATGAAGACACAACCTAATGTGTAAAAGAATTTTAATGAGTGTCTTATTTGGTGAAATTGCAGATTGGAGTAACTTGCATATATAAATTACTTACATTTATTGCATTTTTCATTGCATGTTTACAGGTTAAAATATTTAGGAATTTAACTGGTATTCTGCATATGAGTTTGGATTTTACATATGGTGATTTTATGGTAAAGTATGGTGAAGCTCATAGGCTCATAGGTTAGTACTAGGCTAACTACCCTTATGGGCCATTTTAAGCCTAGCCAATTACCCCATTGTAAGAATTAAACCCTGCACCTTGTGTTTCTAAGGTAAGCACCTTAACCATTACACAAACCTCCCACCCACCTCACTAAGCCTAGCCAATTACCCCATGTCAGAATCAAACCCTGCACCTTGTGTTTCTAAGGTAAGCACCTTAACCATTACACAAACCTCCCACCTCCCAGCCATAAACTTGAAATTTGGTCTGTCTTCTACAAGAAAACTTAATCCATGACTGAGCAGGTGGTTAAACTGAAAAATAAATAGCCTAAGACTGTAGTTTTGAAGTGACATTACAACAAATGTCGAGCAGTAAGACTGCATGTGGAGTAAATGTTGAAAACATACAAATGAGACTGTTGCCTGAAACTAATTTAACTTTTGAAAATAACTTTATAATTGCATTATCCGTGGAAGCCGCAAATGAAATATACAAGGCTGACAGGTAAGATCATTCAGGTGATTTGTAACTGAATTCAGAAACAGAAATATAATGGGGTGTACTTAGCAGTCTAGGCAGCAGGCTGCATGTTGCTAGTGCTTCGTGGATCAGTGAGCTGCTACTAAATGAAAATTCAAAGATAGAAAAAAATATTTCTTGTGGTGGAATGGATTGAGGGGTGAACTTCAGAATAAGAAAGGAGAAACATAGAAGCATGTGTTGAAAGAAATGAAAGGAAATTCACTAACTGGAAGATGAAAAGCTCTCTTCAAGCTAAAACCAAAAACAGCATTTCAACTCCATTTTGCATCCAGGGAACTACTTTTAAGGTACTGCATTCACCTTATCATTTAAATCAGTTATGTTCCCACCCACACTTTCTCTGTTTTGCTTGTAAGCTTGGTGGCTTTTGAGCTTCCTGCCCCTACTGTATACCTGGCCTTGTAAGTTCCTCCCAGTCTAATTTTGCCTGTTCTGTGCACTGACACGTGAAATTGGGAGGACCCTTCTATTGGACTTCTAAATCTTGAGTTAGCCTCTGTTTCATACATTATCTGTCTCTTATTGCACATTTCATAGGTTCATAGGTCTCTTATTGCACATTTCATAGGTTCATAGGTTTCTACTAGGCTAACGACCACTGGGGCTCTTACAAGCCCAAAACCATTTGGATCCCCGAGTGTCATGGGGGGTCTGTACGGGGGAGTGCATGTTAGCAGGGCCAGTTGTCAAGGTTTCATTTGAAGAATGTCAGGGATACACTCTGTTTTACACATATGGGAAACCTGTTCTATAGCACAGGGATCTTTTGGGACACAGATCTGTCTCTCCAGCATGTTCTGTTTATGCCACAAGTGAAGTTCACATCCCTGGATTTAGTGTTTCTGGTACTATTTGCTTTGCATGCAACATTTCCATCAGGGCTGGGTCTGAGGAAGCCCTGTAAGCAAGACTAAAAGATCCCCTCTTAGCAGCCTGAGGGAGACTGAATGCAGAGACATGGCATTTAAGTGATCAGTGTAGGACAGGGTATTCACTCCCTGAATTAGTTGTGGGCATTCCAACTGTTGCAAGTGCCTCATTATGTACATGCCAAAGGGCATATTGTACTCAGTGACAGGCCTGATAAGGGCTTAGTATAGTGGTACTATAACTTCTTTGGATCTGGACGCCATACCCTTCCTATAAGCTGAGCAACATAGAATGATTTTTTACTATCTTAAAATACATGTTGGTCAAAGGCTAGATTGCTGTCTATGTATGTTCCAAGATCCCTTACTACTGGGTAGACTTATAGAGGTGTTATACCAATGGAGTAATTAACTTGGGTTGACAGTTTCTCAAAGGGTATTATAATGCAGTTTTTGGCATTGAGTTTTAGGCCATGGCTTTGGCACCAGTCATTTGTCTGTGTTAAAGTCTTTTGCAAGATGTTGATGTCTGGGGGAATCTGTAATAGCTTCCAATTTACAGTCATCTGTAAACTTGGTAAGCTAGATGCCTTGCACATTGGCCTTGACTTCTGAGAAGTAGATGCCAAACAGGAGCCACTAGTGACTGGTCTTTTGGTATAGGTGGTTTCACCAGACCTGACTTCTTGGGTCCTGCATGTGAGCCACCTGTCAGTCCAGCTAGATATGTAGGGATTTATGCCTAGATCACAGAACTTGTCAACAATAACTGACTGGGGTATTGCATTGAATGCACTGGGTAAGTCAAGATACACAGTATACACTATTTTACCCTCATCCATTGCCTTAGTGACCATCTCAGAGAAGTTTACTAGGCTAACTTGCATAATTTTCACTTAAAAAATCTAAATTGGGATGGGTCCGGTGTCTGTTGGATGCCAATGTCCCTGGTTACCATTTTCATGATAACTTGTTCTTTGGCTTTGCATACTATGCTCATTAGACTAATAGATTTGTAGTTCCCCTGGGTTGGTTGATGGTCCACTCTTGTGGAGGGGAATGACAATTGTGGTCCTCCATTCACCTGGAACATAGCATGTTTTGAGGCTGGAGATGAAGAGTGCCTCAAGTGGTCCTGATAGGCCACATTTTAAGATATTCAGGAAGCAAATGGGGATGTTGTCTGGACCCATAGATGCCATGTTCTTCACTTTAGCAAGTACTGCCAGCATCTGGTCCCTGCTAACTGCTAGAGGATATATGTTGGAAGGAACTTCACCCAGAAGAGCCGGGAGGAGTGGAGGGTGAAGTTTGAGCTGAATTTATTATCCGGTAGATTTGCTATGTTACCTTGTTCAGGGAAGGTGGTACCATTCATCACTGCTGTGTGTTATCTTTAAGGTTCCAGAGATAGCCAAAGAAGGCCTTGTGATTATCCTTAGCCTGTGAGGCTATCCTGACCTTGTAGTTGGCTTTGTTGAACTTATTTAGTCCTCTTAGTTTCTTGTTTAGTTGTGTAAGAGAGTTGTCTTTAAAGGAGTTGCTCTTCCTGATTTTTGGCCATGAGTTTTTTGTTTTGTTTAGGTGAAGATTCCACCAGTGGGATTTGTTTTTAGTGTTTGTTTTGGATTTACTTCTTTTAGGTATAGCAGCTTCTGTGCATCCATTCACATGTTTGTATGGGGACTCTGAAAATAATTCTGCATAGATAGCTGTGGTCTCTATGTTAGGGGAAGCCTTGAATTTTGCCAGACTGTCACTTAATAGCATCTAGCTTGCCTTGAAATAGCTCCTACCAGTTACTGGTTTAGCTGGGCTTTCTGGGTTGATTTTTACTTCAGTACAGACAGCTTTGTGATCTGACATCACTAGGGAAGACGTGACATGAAGGGTGGGTGTGGAGATGCAGTGCTCCACCATGTTGGTGAGTACTGGATCCAGTATTTTAGGGCACGTTCCAACCAGTGGATCTGTCTGTTATAGGGTGTTTGTGTTAATTAAGTCCAGGAAGCATTATGCCTGTGAGTTTGAGGCTGTGTAAGTTTCCCAAGCTGCAGACAGGTAGTTAAAAGTCACCCAGGAATCGGGTGTTTGGTTGGATGATGAGTACCTGTAGTAGGTTTAGTTAATAGTTGTGAGACTCTTGGGACATAGATGGCAAGCTGTAGCTAGACATGATATGGTAAGGGACCTTATCTATGGTGACTTGCATGTGGATGAGATTCATGGTGTCAGTCTGGAATGAACTTGCCTAGGTAGTTAACCATGCTAAGAAAACATTGTAGGGCTTGAGCATTGTCTGGAGCTGGCATTTCAAGAATTGCTGTTTGCTTTGAAGGATATGGTCGTAAGCCTGAACTGGTAAGTAAATGACTAACATAAGTAACTTCTCGTAGCCTGAATTTGCACTTCTGAGGATTCAGCTTAAGATTCACTTCACATGCTCTTTCCAGAACTTTCTTGAGGTTTCTGTCATGTTCAGCTTTACCATTACCTCCTACTAGAATATCATGTACTATAATAGCACATGGATATCCAGAAAAAAATTCCTCCATTGCACACTGGAAGACTTCACTGGCAGAATTTATCCCAAATGGCTTTCTCAAAAATCTGTACCTGCCAAAAGGAGTACTGAAAGTAGTTACAATGAAGATTTTTGGTCAAGCACAATTTGTCAAAATGAACTCTTTGCATATAGGAGAGAAAAACAGTGGCATTTGGCATAAGAGGTCTTTTTAGTGTTTTGTTCAAATCTTTTGGATCAATACATATTCTGATATCATCTGAGCTTTTCTTATGCGCTATGACCATGGAAAATACCCATTCAGTTGGTTCTTCTACTGGACAAATCACACATAACTGCACCATTATATCTAGCTCAGATTTGACTCTGTTCTGCATAGCTACTGGAACTTTCTGGGCTGGCCTGACAATTGGACTGACTTCTGGGTCTAACTTCATGGAGTACGCAACTGGGAGTTTACATAGTTTGTCTTTGAAAAGATCAACATAGGTAGAAAAAATAGACTGGGTGAAGTCAGAACAGTGTTCATTCAAGCTAACATGGTGAACTTTATTAAATGGAAGTAGTCCCATTTTCAAACTGTCTCTGAGGCCTAATAATGACTGTACATGCCTTTTGACTACATAAAATTGCAAGTCATAGCTGTTCCCAGCAGAGTAACATGAAAGCACTACTGGACCTTTGGTTTGAATTTCTTCACCACCATAAGCAACAAGCTTCACACACTTTACCAAATCAAGCTTCTCACCAGCATATACTCTAGGAAATGTTTTTGCTGACATAACATTGCACTTTGAAGCTGTGTAAGCTTTGAGCTCTGTGGGTTTTCTATTTATCCGACCAGTACAAAATATTTCATTCTTTGCCCATAAATCTACTGCATTGACTGTTTCATTAAGTACACCATGAACATAAAAAGTAGGGTCACAGCTTTCTAGTTGATCAACTTGCCTCTTTGAATGTTCTCTTTTAATAAAATAATGCCCCTTGTCTAATTTACAAAAGCTTTTGAAATGATTCCACGCATTGCATTTGTGGCATTGTTGACCAAAAACTAAGCACTTTTCTCTTTTGGGATCATGATTGCCACCACAATTATGATAGTTGACTATGAAACTAGGTGAGGGTACATGCTTTGAGTTTGCTGACTCACTCTTATACTTCACTGAGACTGTGCGCACTTTGGAATTTGCCAGAAAAATACAGGGTTTCCCAGTGACTGTTGCAGGACTTACAGTTGCTGCCATGTGCTTGTTTCTTTTAACCATGTTCTGCATACGATCAACCTTAGCGTTATAAGATATTGGAAGCATGCACTTCTCATTTGTAAGCATAGCTGTGTGGTTTTCTGTGAACTGGTATATCTGACAAATCTCAATGGCCTTATTCAAAGTTAAATCATTATCACAAAGCAAAATCGTTTTCATAGCATCATCTTTAATACCACACAAAAGCCTGTCCTTTATCAACTCATCCCTTAAATCACTAAATCTGCACGTTTTAGCTTTGTTTTTCAAGCCAGTTATATATGGTTTAAAAGTTTCCCCAGGGTTTTGATCTCTTGTGTAAAATAAGTGCCTTTCCATTGTAATATTTGTTTGGTGGTTACACATTTCTCTAAACTTACGTTTTAAGCACACGGGGTCTTCCCTTGACTCAGCCGGTACCACTATATGATGTTGTCCCCCTTTCCTGCAAATGCAGCAAGTGTATACACAAATGAATGCTCTCTTTCTATGGCTTCTGAACCAGCTAAATTAAGCAGAATAAATGCTTGGACAGTGCAGTGGTGCAGCGGTAGTGTTGTTACCTCACAGCAAGAGATTCTCCAGTTTGATTCTTGTCTGGGGTACCTTCTGTGCAGGGTCTGCATGTACTCCCTGCTTTCGTGTGGGTTTCCTCCAAGCACTCTGGTTTCCTCCCATGGTATAAAGACATACATCTGGAGCATTTCTCCCTGGGCCTTCGCTGAAAATTAACAAATGTTAAATGTTGTGACTTTCGGCTTTTCCCGGTTAGGGGTCGCCACAGCAGAACTCCGGTCTGCTAATGATTGACAGTTGATTTTTACGTACCGAGTTGCCAGCCCTGGCGCACAACCTTCAATGAAGGTACTCCCATTCACGCATGTCTCCACACAGAAGATGCTCTGAGAGTCGAACCGAACAGCATCTTACTGTGAGGCGACAACGCTACCGCAGCACTACCACCGCAGAAATAACTAAAATGCCTTTGTAAAGTCATCTTTATCAGAAAATACAGCTTATATGAAATTATCGTACTCTTGCTCAAACACTCTGCAATTCTCAGCAATATTTTTATCAAATAGAAGTGGAGCTGGTCTACGAAATCTTATATTTTCTCTACAGAGGTGAGATTTTGTTTGACACTGGTAACATTATGAAAGGTCCAAAAGTGATTGTTCCAAAATCCATGCAACAAAAGTATAGTAACATCTTGTATCGTGGCCACCCAGGAACTGATTCTACCAAAGAAAGGGTGAGAAGACTAGTATTTTGGCCTTCTATGTCAAGAGATATTGAGAGAGTACTTTCATCTTGTTCTGTTTGTAATAGTACTAAACCACATTAACAGAAAGAACCACTTCAGCTAAACCAGATTCCTGAACTACCTTGTTCAACAGTAGCTACAGACATTTTCAAATGGAATGGTCAACATTACTTAGTGTTAGTAGACTCTTATTCAAATTGGTTTGAGATTGACCTGCTTCCTAATCTCACATCCATTACTGTCATTACTAAGTTGAAGAGACATTTTTCTGTCCATGGTAGTCTGCACAGTCATTTTTGACAATGGTGCACAGTTTACAACCCAGCAGTTCAAGATATTTGCTGAAGAGTGGGACATTATTCATGTTACGATTAGTCCTGAGTATACACAGTCAAATGGTTTGGCAGAATGTGCAGTTCAAAGAGCAAAACAGTTGTTAGAGAAGTCAAAATGAGACAATACCTATCAGGAGCGGCCCTAGGTCAACTGGTGCCCTAGGCAAAAACTCATCACCTGGTACCTCCATCCTGGTCTACCTACACCAAATAAATACTGGAAAAGTGCCCCTGCTAGACCAGCACCCTAGGTGGCCGCCTAGTTGGCCTATGCCTAAGGCCGGCCATGATACCTATGTTTTTCTGAATCTCCTGAATCTCAGAAACATTCCTCACGATAATCGTCTTGATTCGCCTACTCAGAGACTTATGTTGAGACAAGCCAGAACCACACTACCAATCAGTAGCAATTTGTTGGTTCCATGTTCTAAGAGCAACAAAGCAGTGAAAGCTCAACTACTGAAATAATATTTGTCCCAACAGTCCTATTATGATAAGACCAGCAAACCACTCAGTCCATTACAAAAAGGGGAGATAGTGAGGATGCGTACAGCAAAAGGTTTTGATCAGATTGGAGTCATAAAAAGTTTATGTCCAGAGCGGAGATCGTACATACATTGTGGAATCGCAAGGAATAAAATTTAGACGGAATCAGAAACATTTAGTATCAGTATATAAGCCTGTATTGCAGCATTTTGCCTGTGATAAAGACTCTAGTTCTCAGAGTGACTTATTCAATGTTCCAGTTCCAGAGTACAGTCCAGCAAATATCCCTGTTCCTGAGAATATCCCAGAGAGTCCTAAAGCAGATTGTTCACCAATGACTGTCCCTTTTGGTAAACCAAGTCGTAACTGCTACATTACAAGATCAGGTCCTATTTCCAGACCATGTTCCAAATACATGACAACTTGGACATGAATGTTGTTTTATCCATTACTGTCTGTATAATTTGCATGCCTATTCAAATGTCATTATTATTGCAAGACAGCTCAGTAAAGAGGGAGGATGTAGAGCAGAGTGTGTATGTACCTTTAAGAACCTTTCCAGTGAGCTAGCATGTGTATATACATACTGAGCATGTGCAAGCAAGACTGCCATTTTGTAGTGAGCTGGAGAGGTGTAAGCATATATGTACATGTAGGAGTCAGTCAGTTAGTTTGTTTATATTTAATGTTGCTGCTATGAATCCTGATGTGTTTGTATGTAATAAAGTATATAAACGAACACCCAAGTCTCTTTGTATTAGCTAGCTACACAAGACAAGTGACAGTGGGAGTCAGAATAAACTGCTTCTCATGGCACCTGTAGTGAAACCTAATGGAATTATTAGATTGTGCAGAGCTTATCAATTAACTGTTACCCAGGTATCATCTTTGGTACAGTCTCCTTTACCTTGGCAGTAAAACTTTTCTGCATTTTTAATAGATCTCTAGTTTCAAAATTAGTTATGGACAATGTTTATTAACAAATGTTTTTTGAGTGCAGTGTAAAAAATTGTTGACCTGCTATTCAAAAAGGAATGCCTATACACATCTGTTTATCTTTTGGGGTGCTGTTTGCACCTCTTATATTTTAAAAGATTATAGAAAGTTGTTACAAAGTTGTGGCATTAATTGCACTTTATCTTGATGATAACCAACTTCTTGGACTAAACCAGAGAAACATGTGCAGAACTTAGAGGAAGTAGTGTAAACTGAAGGATGCAGGTGTGCATTGTAAAATAAAGAAACGTGCTTTTTAAACAGAAGTGATATGTAATTGTGCAAATGGTTTACATGCAAGGCAGACCAAAGTAAGAGTCACAGTAAAGCCTCGTTTTCTACAAATGGTGCTCAGTTGAAAG
This sequence comes from Protopterus annectens, assembly GCF_019279795.1. Lineage (NCBI taxonomy): Eukaryota > Metazoa > Chordata > Ceratodontiformes > Protopteridae > Protopterus > Protopterus annectens. Next base: position 874,407,777 of record NC_056743.1, on the reverse strand, counting down.
CATATTGGGCTTATGTAATAACCAAATCCAGCAACTTTATTAAACAGTTTGCATAATCTGTTGTGCAACTATGTAGAATGGACATGGAGAAAGAAACAAAACAGCATTTCTGAAGTCAGAATGGTACTGAAATCTGATGATGAACTTGTTCACTATTCAGCTGATCCCATTCTGTACTACTTCCCTTTATGGCATAGGAGCTGTTATTTTAAACAGACAGACTGGTGGACCTAGGAAACACCTTGCTTTGTTTTACATATGACATGCTGCTGCATGTTGACAGAAGATATTACAGCTGGGCAATGAGGAGTCAGCCATAATGTTTGGAACTGGGGTACTACAATTGCTCACTGATATTTGCTCTGAATGACAAGTGCTCTAACTCCCACTAGCCTAATCTTACTTAATCTGTTAGTCCTTCCATCACCTGACCTGTTAAAATCTATAGTCCTATCACAGCCTGAACTATAACCCTTAAACTCCCAAAACCTAAAACTCCACCCTCCTGTCCTATCCATAAAATTCCTCATCACTCCCTAAACCTAAAACTGCATTCCCCATCAATAAGCCTAAAATTCCCCTGATGTTCCCTAATCTTAAAATCGTCTCTCACTCCCTAACTCTAAAACTTCCTCCTTAAACATAAATTATCATCTGATCTTTACCAGAAATCCTAATCTACACTCCCACCCCTTCTTCATGGCTGCCAGTGCCACACTTACGCTGCCTAAACTCGAATAAGGTATTTGGTTTTGTGCATTGTCCATACTCTCTGCACAGCTGCTGTATTTAGCCTGCATTTTTATTTGAGTTAGAATGTGAGCAGCAGAGAAATGGAATTTGCCATGTAACTTCCACTCTTGATTTGTTTCTTGTAATGGGCTGGCACAGGGCTGTACTGACCTCGAAGAAAGGGATGATGAAAAAGAAGGGTGAGACTGTGGAAATAAAATTTGTCATAATTGTTGGCTTAACTTCATAATTGCTTTTCAGGTAACAACAGGTTTGTCTCTGGCAGAAATGTTAATTTAGCAAAGGAAGAGCTCCACATTTGACTTGGTTTTACTATATTTGAAAGCAAGATTCAAAGAAGACAATTGGTTCAGAAAGAAATGGTTGTTGTACACTCTGGCAAGTGTACCTTGTGTAAGTGGCTTTTTTTTTAATTTTCCCCACTTTTATGTAATCATAGAGTCAATATTTATAAGTAAGGTGCTATGGGGGCACAGGGGGACAAGCCCCTCTGCAGAAAACTTTGTATTTTTTAGTGTTTGAATTATGCTTCTCAATGTTTAATACGTGACGCTTAACTAGGATCAGTAAACTTGAGTGTCTGCAAATTCAACTAGACTTGGGAGGGTGACATTTGTGAGTGGAAAAGGATCCCCGGAATAGATATGTGCTTTATTCAGGGGCAGTGGGTAATGTGTTTCATTTGGAAATGCGTGGATATCAGCTAAGAGCTAGATTTACAGACTGAATCAGTTTATGAACCAGACAGTGCTAGTTTTGTTACGCAGCTTAGATGTTCCCACATGTTTACCAGAGACTTGTGACATACCTGTAGAAGTTGCAGTTGAGGAACTTGTATCTTAGGGTTTCATGAAGGAAGACAGATTTGTATGAAATACCTGTATTTATCTTTTATAATTCCACTTTGACATTCTGTGCATCAGGCTTGATATCCTTGCCTCCCTAAATATAGAAGTGAAATCCTTTTTCATGGAAAGAACAATATGCCCTCTGATTTCACTGAAGGCCTGCTGGTCTACCTCGATCTTCCTAAAGTGAGAAGTGGCACTAATGAAAACTTTCTGTGATACCAAAGTATTAATAATGAGCAGTGAATAGTATGTATAAAGTTTGTTTCCAAACATTTGCTATATAAAATTGTAGTTTAACAACATGGAGTTTAGAGTGTAAGAAAGGGGAGTAGTGCCTTGTGTATTCATACAATGTGCTGCTATTTGGTATCATATGTACAGGTAAAGATTTCATGTATGAAGTACTTTTTTGTAGCCAGCCGTAAGTAATTAGTCCTAAACTATGTTTTTGCTGAAGCTGTGCTTTGTGTTGAGCTGTTTGCATTGCTTCTGCTACAGGTGTGCTGTGTAGTTTGGTTTACTTATTAACTCTGTTGAACTACTAATGGTGTTAATTGTTTCACCAGAAATGTATTGCAGATCCTTTGCAGACTGCATGAGTAACCAGCTATAATAATCAGAACATGAACACAGTGAGGCACTGTAGTAAGGCAGCCAGTCAATGCCGCAAAAGAAGCTGGCCAGTAGAAGAAAACTAAAACTATGTTGAAAGCATGTGTCTCATATCCTGATTTTATTCCACATGCATTATTAGTCAATGGCAGTAATTCTGTGGAGTCAGATGAGGAAGAGGAGGAGTACCAGGATAAAACAGGGATACAGGTGTTTCCATGAAAAATGCAAATGACCGTCCTTTTGTAGAAAGAATGCATCAGGACAGTAATTTGAAGACAGTTACCAGCAGAGGAGAACAATGACAAGAAATACACAATAACGTATAAATCAACTGTTAAAGAGTACAAACATAGATGACTATTGGAAGTTATTTTTTAATGCTTATGGACCTTTAAAACATATTAAATGGCTTTTTTTTTGGAAAGGTAAACATTCTGACATTAGCCAGATCTCTGGTTAAGGCAGGGAAAGTGTTACCCACCAAGTAATCCCATTTGACACCAATAAAGAAGAAGGTCAAAGTCCACAGTATAGGATGAGCTAAGTCATCATGTGGCCATGTCTGCAATCCATAAAAAAAAATAAATGAGAGGCAATAGGGTAGTAGACCTGGGAACGTCAACAGTGGAAAAGTGGCCGAATAAGCACAATATACCTATATGTGCTGAAAAATGAAGAAGAAGAAATTACATGATTGCTTTCTGTTTCTAGGGTGACAAATGTACAATGCGGTACAAGTTGTGAGGAGAAAGGAGGAGTCAGGATTTGTCATAGCATTAAAGTCACCTGAGAACATTACTATTGAATTGCTATGGTATAAGAGAATAGCTGTCGGTGTAACTTCCTCAAGTCAGCTAATTTCTGTACCTCCTTAATAAGCTGTGGGTGCTGCTTAATGAACAGCACACTTTTTTCCCAAACTCATAGCAGTTGCTATGTCTATCCCATGCATTTTTAAACTCTGTCTATATATATATATATATATATATATATATATACACACACACACACACACACACACACACACACACACAAAAATTCATTAATTCAACATTTCAGTATATAAAAACAATCAACTTTATTTGGTTTATTTGTTTTCCGGGGTAAAGCACTGATTTCCATGGACCTTTTTCAGACAGCCCGCAAGTGGTGTCTGGTTAAGTGACTTGCTCACAGTCAAACAGGCAATGGAGTTTGAAAAAAAATAAACCTTGCACCACAGAACCACAAGAAACAGCTTGTTAACAGTTCCTTAATACTTTAAGCCAACTGCCAGGCAGTCTGAGCCATCAAAACAACATGGAAAATAAAAATAAAATAATGTTTTAATAATGTTTTTGCAGGAGGCCTGCACCCCCTCACACCTTCTGCTAGTTATATATTCGTACTCCAGGATCACAAAACAGTGGGCAAACAGGAAGCTCCTACAACCCACTAGGTGTGGTCTCACACAAACCACTCAAAAGAACAGCATACCCACAACAGTGTAAGTGAATCTTTCTTTATATTCTCCTGCACTGCTAATACAAAATTAAATGCACACATTTCATATCGAAAGCAGTATAAGTGAATCTAATGAAAAAAAGATTCACTTACAGTATTGCAAAACTAAATGGACATGGGCAAATAGAAGAATTTACTCCACGAAATAAGTATCAAAGAAATGTTAAAAATCTAAAATTCGACCCTGTGTATGTAGACTGAACAATGTTAAAGATCTAAAATTCGACCCTGTGTATGTAGACTGAACAAAACGGAACTCTATGTATATCTATAATAGGTTCACAAGTAGTTAAGTAGGCAGCTGATCAAGTGGTCATTTGTAGCCTAGTGAGAGAGGGAGAGAGAGAGAGAGAGAGAGAGAGAAAGAGAAAGAGAAACTACTTCACTTAATATAGTTTTTTTTAGAGGAAAGGAATTCTTTTTATGAAGTATCTACCATGCCAGCAGATCTGCTATATGTTGCAGTGAAGTTCTAGGTCTTTAGTAGAGGTGTTCATAGTACTGCCATTTTTGTCATTATGAAGGAGGTCCCCCAAGAAAGGATCATTGGAGGCCTTGGAGGCGAAGGCAGAGTTCACCTTTAAGGAGTCTGTACATGACAGAGAAAGGAAAAAGTACTCTTGGCATTATGCAGAGGAAATGGAACAATGGCCATTGATTTTCTTTGTGAGGAAATGGGGTCTTTCAGGATATGTACATGCCAAAGAGAGCACTGTATTCGATTATGGACCTAATAGAGGGAAGATTAGATTACATCTGTGGACCTGTAGGGAGTAACTTTAGTAATAATCTGGGATAAGATCTTCCAATAACATTAACTACATGGTTGAAATGGAGCTCGTTCTCAACAAATGTCAGCAGATCTTTGATGATGGTGCCTGTTTTGAGGGTAGGAGTATCATCAATGTGGTCACAGTAAGGGTGTCCTTGTTTGCCAAAAGATGTAGTACTGCACTTTGTAGCATTTAGTTTAAGACCATGCTTGTGGCACCATTTGTTTATGCATGTTAGAGCTTCATGGAGAATCTGAGAGTCCCAAGGGAAGTTGGTAGTGGCTCTATGTTTACAAACTTAGCCAAATGCTTCTGATGTCAGCTTTGATAACAGAGAAGTAAATACCAAACAAGAGTGGTTTCAGAACTGAGCAGTGCAGAACACTTCTGGTGATGAGCATTTCTGAGGATAACATGCACCCCAATCTTAAATTGCTTCTTTCTGTCTGTTATCCAGTGCATATCAAACTGATTAACATAAAGGTTCACATATAGTTTGACAAATTTGTCTATGATGCCTGACTGGGGAATAGTATCAAAAGGTTTGGCTGAGCAAAACTGAAAATACATCCAACATAGTTAATCAAAACTTAGAAAATCTAAAGATGATAGTGCTCAGTGCCAGGAGTTGTGATGTCCTCACTCTGGGCCAGTAATCAAGGAGCCTGAATCCTCACCACTGACTCGGGAGAGGGACATTCACAAATGGATACATTCAGTATTTGCAGATGCAGACCTCTCTGCATTAAGCACAGTTTCCCTTAAGAGCACACAGGGAACACACTCAGCCTGGGGTCTGGGTTTCTCTCTCGTGTCTATCCCTAGGTCCCCAGTAAGGCTTCTCACTGGCACAGCTCCAGCACCCTCTATATGAAAGTAGTGCTTTGTGTCCCTGCCAAAGCCAGCTTTGATTTGAGCACACACACACACACACACACACACACACACACACACACACACACACACACACACACACACACTTGGGAAAGGCTGGCACAGATTGCCCACTCTACCATCTTTGCCCAGACTATAAGATAGATTCACTGCCACCAGTCAGTTACAATAAGGCTTTTAAAAGGGTATCCAATTATACTGAGTGAAATTAATATTAATACAAATGATAATGTTGACCAAACAGCCAGGCTTTCAGGAGTGGCCAGAGTTATCACCAAATAAATATATGCAAATACTCTCAAAGCTTAAATATTTTTAAAAGGATCAGCCACAATGAAAAGTTTAAATATATTTAATAAATAAAAAAGAACATGAAAATACTAAATGTCTATTTACAGGAACCACCACAGTTTCAACCACAGAAAATATTAAAAATAACACAGGTGGACACGTTCACACAGTTACAGAAAAACAATACTTAACTATTCTTAATTTATTTTCCTAACTGATTTAGATAATTACTATCCCTGGTCACTTACTAGAGCAAGGCAAGATGAAGTAGGTGAGGGATCTTTCTGTGTCACATTTCAAGAAACAGACTGCTCAGTCTGACTGAGAGAATTCATAATATAATATCTGAATATTATTTCTGGGATAGCCCACAGGATGACATCACATCTGGTCAACTGACTTCTTGTTCCCATACTATCACCAACACTACAAGCTGCCAGGATTCTAGCACCTATGTGTTACCATACACACATAACTTTTCTCAGATCTGCTCAGCTCCTGGAAGTCATAAAACAATTTCAAATCTCTACCTTCCAGAGTAGCAATTTGTTCACCCCAAAGACAATACAGAAAGATTTCTAGTACAGGCTTTTCGTCTCTGGCTGCAATCAGAACTGTAAGATAACATCTTTATGGCCTAGGCCTAGTATTTCTCAAAGTCTCAAAGTCAAGTGGATTGGAATTAACTTATTCTCTTCCAGTATTCTCTGTTACAATATGTACATTTAAACAGTTACAGTAATGCATATGCATTTCTTTTCAGCAAGGCACACTGTTGATACATTTTTAACACAAGCAACTTTACAAATACATTTTCAGTACAAGCATCTGTACAAATCAGTTTGATATTCAAATAACATATAATTCTTTACTAAGTTCCAGCTAGCTGTGTTAGCATATGTTACACATCCACTGCCTACTTCTTCTGGCATAGCTGGCAATACCTCCTGTCTTCACAGGAGTCTAAGTAAGAAACTGCACTCCCTCCAAGCTCTCCTCATCCTAGAGAATGCAAAGTCTGTGCAGTCACTGAGACATGATTTAAAGCTCTGGAAAGCATCATGAAAGTGCCAGGCTATAGTGCCACACATTTAGACCAGCTACTACACAGAGGGGGTTAAAGGTGGAGGTGTTTTTTATTTTTATTTTTTATTTATTTAACATTTGTTTACTGGGAGTGTCTGGCTGGGCTGGAGCCTGTTTTCAGCAGAGGCCCAGGGAGAAAAGCTCCACATAAAATAATACAAAAATATAAAACGAGTGCAAGCAATGCGAGCAAAGACATTGGTGATATAGAAGTAGGTACAGTTACACTTTAATGTATTACAAAATTTTAAACAAATGTATCAAGGATATAGTAGTGTGTACAATTACAAGTGTATTGAGAAGGGAGAAAGATGTGATGTGAATAGTAAGGCTGAGAGGTTAGCAAGAGAATAGGTTATAAGCCAAGGAAACAAAACCGTATAAGCTAGTGAGGTTGTCCTTAATAAGACAGATGTGAATTAGACCATAGGAACATATTTACATAGTATAATTAATTTCCTTCCTTAGTCAAGAAGAAAATAAGTCAGTAGGTTAGAGGGGTGAAGGATAGAGAGAGAGAGCAGCTAGAATTTTGGTGGCAGGGGTCAGCCTGGGGCTTAGCAAGAACAGAGCCAGTTTATTTTGAGAAAGTTCCTAAAAGCATTTTAAAATGAGAAGGGTTAGCAGTGGACAGTATGGTGTTTGGAATAGTGTTCCAAAGTTTAGATATCGCATTAGAGAAAGTTGATAGCCCGTGCTTATTATTTGCTTTGGAATTGATAAGCAATTTTTTATCAGTTGATTGTAATTGTCTGCTGGTAGAGTATGGGGAAATAATGTTTATTAGAGCAGGATAGTTGTTTGAGTTGTAAAGGATGGAATGACAGTAAGCTGACGTTTACTAATAACATTTGGAAGTTATAGCTTACATTTTACATTAAAAATACATTTACATTAAAAATAAATATACTTCCAGTCTGGTCAAACCAAGTAATGTGCTTGAATTTCTCTCCATTCAACTGACTATAGGCAAAATCCCACACCACTTCCTTGCAAACTATTGGTCCCCTTTGACCCAGGAAACTCATAACATGTATTTAAGCTTACTGGAGACACTTGCCATCCAACAGATTCACTTTGAAGGATTGAAATTTCAGACTATAGAACCTCTGATCTTGGAAGACCAGAGGATCGAAGTGCTAAAATATCAAACCTTCAAAAAAAACCATGAAAACTTCTTATTTGATAATGGACAAGCCCCCCTGCACCCCCAACACCCCTTGCTACTTAAATATACCAACTCCGAGATTGCAGTACAATGAACAGAATGGTAAAATTCCTGTTCTGCATTGTATGGCGATCTCCATTCACAAGGTTTGATATTTCAGCACTTTGATCCTCTGGTCTTCCATGATCAGAAGTTCGATGTTCTGAAATTTCTATCCTTCAAAGTGAAACCATCTAACTATTTATGACACCAAGTGTGCAGTCACAGAGATTCCTGGACTTTGTATAGACAAACTCCCTGGAACAGATTTTCAGTATGACAACCAGGGGCACTAACATACTGAATCTGGTTCTCACTAATATTGGAAAGAGCTGCACAGTTCCTAGTGTAATGTCCTCGCTGGTCTCTTTTGAAGTAAAAATTACACTTGGAACCTCAACTGACCATGGAATGCTCAGGAACTACTCTAAGGCTAAGTTCCAACTATTAAGAGATAACCTGGCAAACTTTCAAGCTCCCCAAACCCTGAGAACACTGCTGCCTAAGAAGAACAGTTCAGAGAAACCCTGTACAGGCATGTTAATAGCTGCATAGAAGCAGCTGTACCAACCAGGAATAAGTACAGAACTAACTCAAAAAAACAAGCCACCCTGATGAAATCACAACATCAGTAGTCTGTATAACAGAAATAAGTAAATTGTGGAAAAATTAGGAGGTGCAGCTCCCAGTAGGGTAAAAGCACTCTCATCAGACTAAACAAGTGGCTGAGAGAACAAAGTATACCAAAGCCAAATTTGAGGTAAATCCGGCCTCACAGGCCAAGGACAAACCACAAGGCATTCTTCAGCTATGTCCGCAACCTCAAAGGCAATACACAGTTGTATTTGGAGCTTATTGTTAATGGAACCACCTGTACTGAGCCAGAAGATATAGCAAGCCTACTGGAAGACAGTTTCATCTCTAATTTCACCCCTGTTCTCACCATCTTTCCCTTAGGAAACATCATCAAATATAACTCCCCAACTATCACTAGAGAACAGGTCCTCAATGCATTCTCTGAGGCCAAGAAGACTGCATCAGTGGGCCCCAACAATATCAATCACAGGCTATTTTCTAAATAGCATGAAACATGACACATCAGACCCTCAGGCATCAGTATTTAACTGTAACCTCCAAACAGGCTTTGTGCCTCACGAAAGGAGAATGGCAGCCATCATCCCTCTGCACAAAGGCGCTCCATCTACAGACCCTGGAAGTTACAGATTCATAAGTCTCACTTGTCTCATATGCAAAACCGTAGAAAAAATTATTATGGAAATGTTCAGTAATAACATAGGAAACCTCCAGACACTAGACCTACCCTAGTTTGGTTTAGTCAAGGGCAAGTCATGCCTACACAAATCTGTGGACTTTTTTGAGGTCACCAAAGCAATAGATGAGGGAAAAATGGTTCATGTTGCCTAACTTGACCTGGCCAAGGCATTTGATAAAATATGCTACTTCAGCATTGTTGACAAACTGAAGAGGTTAGGTATAAACTCTTATGTCACCTGTGGGTAGCCAGCTGGCTCACAGACAGGACCCAGGAAGTTCGAATTGGGGAGCTCACCTCTACAAAGAGGCCAGCCACCAGTGGAGTCATTCAGAGATTGGTCCTGAGACCACTTCATTTTGGCATATACTTGTCTGAAGTCAAGGGCCCTGACTGACCGCATTTACAGACAATTGCAAATTAGGACCAATCATAGAATCCTCTACTGATGCTAGTGTTCTCCAAGAAGGGCTGGCACAGACACATAACTGGTGTCAGAACCATGGACCAAAACTAAATGCCAAGAAATGCATAGTTTGTTCTGTAGTTCATGCAAGACACAGCCTGGGACACCATCTGGTCCCATTGACGCTGTAATTTTGGCTTTTGAAAGGGCTGTTTTCACCTGTGCGTCTGTCATTTTTCGAACACTACACTTTTCTGGTATTGTTGTGGGCCCTTTTGGAGGTGAGAGGGGGGTGAAGTTTGCACTGAATCTATCTGCCAGGATGTTGGCAATATCAGTAGGTTCAGTATATTTTGTGCTATTTTGCACTAGTTCAGTGCATGTCTGTGATTTGCCACTTAGATGCTTAACATAGCTAAAGAAGGCTTTGTGGTTATCTTTTGAATCCTTGGCTATTTTTCTTTTGACGTTGGCCTTGGATGATTTCATGAGGGACCTTAGTTTCTTACTGATACTGATCAGGGATGTCTTTCCTTGTTGGGATTTGCTTTTTTCTGAACTAGTTTCCTCCTTCTATTGTATAGCCTGATTATTGCAGGGGTCCACCAAACTGGTTTCCTTCTCTTAGAGGAGTGAGTCTTGGTTTTGCTAGGGATGGCATGATCCATGCATCCTTGTAGGTGCTCATAGAGTGCATTTGTAAAGGTTTCTGCATCTTGGGCAGTGTTATCCTTTAGCGTGGGGGCTGTGAAACTTACCACCTCTGTCTTAAGTAAGGTGAAGTTTGCTTTAGAAAAGTTTTTTACTGCGGTTTCCTTAGTTGGGGGTGGTGGTGTGTGGACATCCAGAGTGATTAGTTTATGGTCTGATCTAACCAGTGACGTGTTGACCTCCGGTGTGGAACACCTGTCGCCCATGTTGGTGATGACCAGGTCCAATATGTTTTTACCTCTCATTGGGGAGTTTACCAGCTGATCCAGGGCATTTGCGTTGATGAATTCCAGGAAGCGCTGGGCCTGGGAATTTGTACTCGAGTAGTTTTCCCAGTGAATGGTAGGATAATTGAAATCGCCCAGTATCAGGGTGTTCAGTAGTACCTTCATGTTTTCCAGTGTCTCCAGAAAGGTAGAGTGGTGGTCCTGGGTCATGGAGGGTGATCTGTAGCAGGCCACAATTTGCATTGCAGATTTGCCCGATGTTAGTTGCACATGGATGTTCTCAGAGGTATCATGCTGCACCACTAACCTGGAGGTGTAGGTATCCTTGGTGAATATGGATACACCCCCTCCTTTTGTGTTTAGGTCCGTGTTCTGTGGCCGAAACGTGTGGTATGAGTTGTAGCCCGGTAGTGCTGGGGTGCTCTCTGGAGCCTTGAACCAGGTTTCAGTTACTGCACAGATGTCGACGTTCTCCATACTGAGGAGTGCTTTGAGCGCATACATTTTGAGATTTAAACTCTTGGTGTTGAGTAGCATAACCTTCAGTTTTTTGTTAATTGTGCTATTTACGGAGGTGGGTTTGACTTTTAAGCCTTGCCTAAAAAGGCAATATGGGGGCAGCAAGAGCCTTGGCCAGTATTCGAAAGCCTAGGGGTGACAGGTGCAAGCCGTCTCTTGTGAAGCAACATGGCTTGTCGAGCATGTCGTCCCAGGCTGACAGACACTGGATCCTCTTTGAATGACACCAGAAGCTTAGCCAATTGCTGAAATTGATAATTTTTTCTTGATACTGAGGTATCATTCTTGGTGAGGGCAGGATGCTACTCAGAGTCAGGGTCATACCAGCCTGGGCTGCATGATCAGAGAGCTCTTCCATGTCTCTTTTCATGTAGTCCAGGGAGGTACGTCTCAGGTCATTCACACCAACATGAACAATGACAGAGTCATATTTGTACTTGCTTTGGAGTGACCTGAGTGCTTGTGTTATGTGACGGATTCTGGCTCCTGACAGGCAGCTGACAGTAACCTTCTGCTTGCCCAGCCTAGTGAGTAGGACGTCAGTGTGCCTGACTATAGAGTCACCTATTACTAGTGTGTTAGGTATGTTATTTTTCCTTAAGGGCTGTGATTGTGCGGCACATTGATTTTGTGTTTTATGTGTTGTCTGGTTTGTGACGGGAAGTGCAGGTTGTTTGGGTGTCTGCTTTGGAGGTCTCTGATGCTTTTTCAGGTTTTTATTTAGAGCCTCCAAGTATGATTTTGTGTATTTATGTGTATTTTTGCCAGTGCTGTTTTAGTAGGTCTCTGTGTGGCTGGAGGTGTGGTGCAAGTGTTAACCTTCTCCTCTCGACTGTCTGTTCCAGTCTTGGGTGGAGACAACTTAGCTTCCAGTTTGGCTCTATAATTGCATCTCTCGCATATGTTAGTGTTTTGTGGTAGAAGGAGGGGGTTGTCTGTGTACATGAGGCAGTTGTAACATTGCCTCAGCATACCCAGATTCACCAGCTGGACTGGAGAGTGCACCTGAAGTTGCCCTTTGGTCATGCCTGAATAGTAGGGTTAGCTGCTTAGTCGCTTGGTTGGTGAGGGGTGAATAAAGAGCCTTGCCCTGCTGGGCAATCAGTGTCAGGGTATACTAGTGCTTGTTATTAGGTCTGAGCAAGTGCTGGGCTGTAAGATGCTTTTTGAGTGCTTAGGTTGAGAGTTAGACTAGTTTCAAGGGAAAAACTGAAGAGGAGACTTGGTGGAGCCGGGAATAATTTAACCGTAGCTAACCGGCACTGCCCGGTGCGCAAAACCGTGCAAACGTGATTTTTATAATAGGGAAATGAAAGAGATAGAAATTATCCCAAAATGGCCAATAGACTACTAACTTCTGGGCTGGAACCACTCCTCCTGGGACAGATAGGTTGCTCAAAGCTCCCCACAGGTGAACAGAGAAACTTCCTTCTATCCAAGTAAGGTATGGGCAACTCAGAAACTAGTATCACAGCCCTGAATTCAGCACTAGCCTGAAGACTGGACTATACTAGTTTAGAAAGATGGGAAACAAGGACATTTTTCGTTTTTGTTTTTTTTGAAAAGATAAGGTGAAAACAGTAAAAAAATACACTTAAAACAGCTTTGAACGACTACAAACGACTCTAAACCATTGTGGGGCCAAATGCACAAAATTGCAGCCACTTCGGTTGTTCTGTGAAAACCACAAAGTTTTGGTTAATTCAGCTAAAAAGTGGGCCTTCATTGAATACGGTGATCTTAGATACTATCATCAGTTGAAATATTGCTTTTTGATCTGCACAAAGTAGTTAACTAATATGCAGTTCAGCAATGGATTGCTAGACAAGAAGAGCTGCAGCTAGTTTTTCTAGGTATGTAGTCCACTTGCAACTATAGCAAACTACTTCCTACTAATTTAACAAGTGGCTCTTTACATTTATAGTATCACTGTTTAGAAATGCAGTAGCATTCCATCTGCAACTACTGATTGCACTCCTTAACATCTTGCACCTTGGGGCAGCTGGCCCCGTTGCCGTGCCTTAGCTGTGCCTCTAGAAATGAGTCACGGGATTCAGAGAGGCTTATCACTTGTGGCAGCCTTATTTCAAAGGGTTGATTTAAAGATCTTTTCCTCTTGTGGTTTTCTTCTAGTGGTAGTCATAGTCCAAAGAACAGTCTTGCTGGAGAAGCTGCTTGGTAATGTGGCATTACAGAAGAATGTCTTACTCTAATTAGACATGAGCTCTCACAAGATTTGACTAGGGCTCCAGACTAACTCAGCAAATTGATTCAGAGAACATCTCTGCTGAGTTTTTTTTTTTTTTTTTTTTAGGAGAGAAAAGTGAACGCTGTTTTTTAACAGTGTTCACCCTTTCACTTGTGGAAGTAATCACAGCAAAAGATGTGTGTCTCTGTATGGATGAAAGTGAATTGCTGAATGAATGTATTTGTGTGTGTGTGTGTGTGTGTGTGTGTGTGTGTGTGTGTGTGTGTGTGTGTGTGTGTGTGTGTGTGTGTGTGTGGCCTAGCGTGCGTGTGTCTTTGTGTAAGGGAGTGCCTATGCTTCCACGATCCATGGGCTGTTAGATAAGAATACTACCATGGTCAGGTCAGACAATGCAGGGTTTGATTCAGATACATGATAATGAGCCATTAATTAGGTGTTTCTCTGTGCAACTTTACCATGTGTCTAAATTGGAGATTCTCTTTGTTGCACTAACTGACCGACCCATGTTGGCCAGTTGGTATATGCAGAGAGAATCTGTTTGCATCCTGCCAAAGACTGTAACAGTAGCCTTTATCAAAAATATGTACAGTTATGGTGAAACCCTTGGGACCATCACATAACAGATAAGGGCTCTGATCAGGTAGACTGTACTGTAATCCAACTTAAGCTGATGTGCCCCTGGCCATGTTTTTTTTCCACAGTAAAACACCTCTGCAACATTTGTGGCTTTCACTCTTTCAAAAGCATCCCTGGCTGATGATAGCAGAATGTCACATTTACCTGTCTTTTCAGCCCAGATATTAAAGAAACAGTAGACTTAGCCTTCAAACTCCACCTATTTAAAGAAATGTTAAATTACAAGGTGGCAGCATGTAGCCCAGAAAAATCAGTGCCCTTTTGCTACAGACCTTCTGGTGCTGTTGATTAGGATGAGATGTCATTGCAGCTGTCTGAATCTGCAGTTGTGGCTTTGTCAATTGCCATTCAAGCTGCGATTTCTTTTCTTTCCTGACAAACCTACAGCAGATCTGCTGAAGCCCAGCACTGCATGATAAGAGGCTGCTGTGGGAGATGTTGTCAAACTTTAGGCTGACTAAGATGACTGGAAAGGCTTCGATGGCTTTTGCAGTATTAGAAGTCTGTGCTACAAAAACAGATTTCAAGGAAAAAATACATTTCACTGCAGCATGAATCATCATAATGTCCTACTGCTCTTTGCAGCCTCAGCTGTTCACCTGGGAGCATTTGTTTTTTATTTTTCTGAGAGAATGTTTAGTACAACTATCCAGTAGTAACAGAACATGGCTTTCTATACAAGAAGTGTACAAGTTAATATTCCTCAGGTACAATCACTGTATTTCAAATAATCATACTGTCATAAATTTACAGATGGACCATGGCAACCAGAAGGCATAATATTACATCATCAATGGTCTTGATGAAGGTGAGGGACTCTGGTGCAGCTAGAAGCTCTAAGCTTTGGTAACCAGTCTTAACTCTTAAGGATGTTTATAACTGTGTCTGTTTAATAAGTAAACCAACCAAGTGGTATACTGCTGAGGTAAACGTTTTACAGCAACCATGCTATGCACAACATGCCTGTCTTAGAGTAAATGTATTTGTGCAGGACATTTTCATATCTTGGGGACAAATGAGAGTTATCCTGCAATGACTTACATTTGCAATTAGTATATCGTAACGGTACACTGCAGATTGTGAGGCATTGTCAGACTGCAGTTTTCTTTGCTCAGCTTTGTTACAGTTGTGTAGCTATAGTCATATGTTCTTTCATGTCATTTTTTCCTTAGTTCCTTTTCTTCCCTATTTGGATGACTGAACTGTAAGAAGTACAACTGTGAAATTATGTCATCCACATCCTTAGCAATGCAACATTCGTTAATTTATTGTTACTAATGTACCTTTTCCTATTCCCAGTCACAAGGGAGCTTGAAGCCAGTCCAGACAAAATAAAGCATAGAATCATTCATTGATGGGGCACTAATCTGTGATCAGATATATATACACACACACACACACACACACACACACACACACACACACACACACACACACACACACACACACACACACAGTTTAGAAGGATGCAAGTTCCAGTACCTTGGAGTAAGAGAGGAATCCCGAGAGATCCTCTGACAGACACAGGGAGGACATGCAGACTGTACGGAAGGCAGTCTAACCAGGAATCAAAATTTGAAAACCAAATGCTGGGAATCAGCAATGCTAACCACTGCAGCTCTGTGCCTTCCTTATAATACAGCACTACTTGCAGAATATGAAATAGAGCCACACAGTCATTCACAAACATGAGTATAATTTTAAAGGATAGGATTAAGGGTAAAATGGCATATGTACTGAGTGCAAATGGGGAAAATGAGTAGCTGCTTAGGGAAACATCAGAACAAATAGAGAGATTGACATTTTAGTAGGCAGGCAAATGAATTACAGCTGAGATTCCGTAGGAAAAAAGTATAAGTTTATATATTCTGAAGGGAAGAGTACAGGGGAAACCTAATGTTAGTGATGACGGAGGAAGGGTGAACTCAGAGGAGGTGTTGGTGCATAGTTAGAGACACTGAAATTTTATTCTCATTCAGCAGAGCGTTGACAATGTAGTAGCTGGAGCACTATGTTCATTGGTGGTAACCATACAGGGAAAGGGAGAATTAGCTGGTAGAACTTGAGTGATGCAGCCTTATCAAATTATGAGGGCAGTGGAGAGACCAAACCATGAGGGGACTGGGGAAACAAAGTCTTGATGGGGACCAGGGAGACCAAGCTATGAGGGGACTGGAGAGACAAAGTTGTAATGGAGACCAAACATGAGGGGAATGCAGAGAAAAGCATCATGTGCATAGACTGTGACAGCTTAATATGCATACACTGGAACAAAAAATAAAGGAAGGGTAGGATAGAGGCACATTGCTTTACCATGGGGGTCATTTGGGATGAGTGGAACTAAAGTTGGGCAAGTGAAGTGGGATATGGGAAAGCTAGAAAAGGAACTTTAAGATAGACAAAAGTACTATTTCATAGTGAGAACTTTTAGATTCATAGATTGCGTTGTCAGAGGAAGTGGCAGTAGGGTTCTAGATTGGTGGGTACATGTAGAACAGATTCATAGAATGCATTGTCAGAGGAAATGGCAGTGGGGTTCTAGAATGGTGGGTACATGTGGAACAGATTCATAGAATGCATTGTCAGAGGAAGTGGCAGTGGGGTTCTAGAATGGTGGGTACATGTGGAACAGATTCATAGAATGCATTGTCAGAGGAAGTGGCAGTGGGGTTCTAGAATGGTGGGTACATGTGGAACAGATTCATAGGATGCATTGTCAGAGGAAGTGGCAGTGGGCTCTAGAATGGTGGGTACATGTAGAACAGGGATGGAATAACGATGGAAAAGGGATAGCTGCACAGGGACTAACTGCAGCACTTGGGCAAGATTAGCAGGCCATGGCTATACTTGTTTTCATTTTCAGTGTACACATTTTTATACAGAACGGGTAAATGGATTTCCTGTAGTGGCATATGGAAAATGAAACTGGCTTCAGAGAAACATTAAAGACATTGTAAAGGGATAAAGCAGTAAGGGTGGAAAACACCTTACAAAGTAGTAGAATGGTGAAGTGAAAGGGCACTTCTGAGGAAGATTTCTGTGTTAATATTATTATTAAAAAAAAGCCATGAGTTTGGATTACTTTTTGGGGAGAGGTCTGGAAGGCATGGCTTAGACCCAGCTGGTCTGTCGCTTTGTCCTGGCTGCTTTTCTCTATCAAGTCTTTCACATATTTTTAGTCCTCCTGCAGCTTTCCATAATGATCTTGTACCATTCTTCTGCAATTTCTACTAATACTTCTGCAGATCTATTCGTACTGAAATTGTCTGCACTCCCACAGCTGTCGTATATCAATCATTCTGTGCTCATTTGTAGCTCTCTTATTGAGATCTTCTACAAATTGAAGTCATATATATGCTGCCAGCAGCTTTCTGTACCAATCCTGCTGCTATCAATAGTCAGCATGCAGGTGTATCTTCTGTCTTCCTCTTCTGCAGCTGTCTCGCCCACTTTTTCAGTTCTTAGAACATGTCCTACTGTTTATTGTGGCCATATTGCTGCTGTCCTTGGTATTGCCTTCCTACAACTATCTAAGTCTCTTTCAGCTGTCTGCACCTCTCCTATAACTACCTCATCCATTGTATACAAACCTATACCTTCCCTGTAGATGTCTGTACCCCTGTTGTATGTCATTCTTCTGCTTGCATAGACTTTCTGCAGCTGTCTGCACCTCCTTTTATAGGATCATAGCAGTTTAATGGCAACTGAACTGCAAGGCCATTACTGCCTTGCCTCCCTTTTGAAGGAGGGTCAGGCTTGTCAAAATAAGGGTGAATTTATGAATATACATCCTGTTGTCCAGTTCCTTTTTAAAGTAAGACAGCATGTCACATTGCTTAACTTGGAGAAGTTTGTTTCAGTGAAAGTTTAGGTGCTGTGTGACAAATCTGTTCCTCCACATTGTCTTAGTTATTTGTTGGGAGTAGATATAGATCTCTGGCTCAAGTGTTGAGGACTGTTTGATTTATTGACATACAAGAGTTCGTGGACTAGTCTGGATCCCTTATAACCCTATAATGAAGGCACAGATCACCCCTATGGAGTCTATATGACACTGATAGGGACAAAGCCTTGAGTCTTTCTTGGTAGCTCAATACTTTTGAACCCATGATCTTTTTGATTACAAATTGCTGGAGTTTTCCAATTGCTTAATATACTTAGTAAGATACATCTCAAAGGGGCATTGCCAATGATGCAGAAGAGGTACTTTTTGCTATGAGCTGTGCAAGGTAAAATAATTTCTTAATTACCTTTGGGTCAAACACAAAGGAACTCTCCACACAAGAATCCAGGTCTCACAAGCTTTTCATTTTGAAATGGTATATTATCTATGCTGTAAGCTGGAGTTGTGGGTTGCTTACTGAATACTGTAAAGGTGTTCACTAAAAGACAGAAGCAGTGCAGCTGTTTAGTGCAATTGCTAAATACAGCTGTGTGTGCTACTCCAGTTCTCTCTGACCCTTCTGCAGTTATACTCTATGTCTTTTCCTCTGGTGTAGCTTTCTGTATTTTCTTCCCTGTAACTGTGGTCACTTTGCAGATATTTGTACCTTTCCTGCACCTGTCTCTGCCACTCATGTGATGGCTCCTTACCTTTCACAGCTCTCCTTTGCCACTCCTGTTATACTGACACCTTTTATAGCCCTCTCCATACCTCCTGCAGCTATCTGTACTCCTGCCTCCTATGGCTATGTTGTATGTCTTTCTGTAGCTGTTATGTCTATAGCTGCATATGCCACCTACTATAGCTGCCCGCCCAAGTGTCAGGCTGCCCCCCCCCAGTTTATCTAAATCTGAAGTAGCACCTTGTTATATAAACAGAAGAACTAGATTTTTCAGCACAACTGCAACAAACCAAATAGTCCCTTTTTGGCATGATGTGATATGGGAGTTGGACTAAATTAGTGGAAGATGAAGGGTTACATCCCCCAAATCGCTGAGTAGGGGGTCCTGCAAAAACATAAAATACAGTTTATTTGATCTGCTCAGAGTCGCACAGTTTGGAAGTAAAAACTGAGGGACTAAATCCCAGGACTGTTGGATTGACCCATTTGTTGCTCCTTGCTTTAATCCTCACGAGTTAAACTGACAGACAAGTTTTATTATGTTTACATCTTTTTTTTTCCTGTCTGTGCAAGTGTCATCTGTGAGATTCCATACTGATGGGTTACTGAATGTAAAGTTTGTGAGATTATGTAACTA
The DNA here is from genome assembly GCF_019279795.1 of Protopterus annectens. NCBI lineage: Eukaryota > Metazoa > Chordata > Ceratodontiformes > Protopteridae > Protopterus > Protopterus annectens. Next base: position 874,388,621 of record NC_056743.1, on the reverse strand, counting down.
CTAAAGTTAATGGTATTTGATATTCTGAGTATTTTGAGTATGATGGTTGAATGACAATAACAAATAAATAGAAATTGTTTCTGGTGGATCAGTTCTGTCTCATGCAGCTGTATACACCTTTAACCCTAATAAAATGAGTTTAACAGTAATAACACCTGAGTAGTATGTGTGAGTTAGTTTTCCTGTTTGTCTAATGGCAGTCATTCTTGTATGAATAAGCAGTGTAGGTTTTGTTAGTATTCTCTTGGGGAACAGTTCAGTTGCTTGCTAGCATAGAGAAAGAGAAGTCCTTAATGTAGTGTTAAGTGGGGCAGTTGAGAACACATGCTCATTTTGAACCAAGAGATTGTTAGATGAAGTGGCAAAGCATGAGCTCTATGGGTCTTTGGAATTCAGAGTTACACGAATACTTTCATAGTATAGCACTTGCTTGTCAGATAAGCAGTAACTGTCTACCCTTTTTGAGTGAAGTATTATTCAGCTGTAGTATTTTGTAGCTACTGTTAGCTACAGCTCCTCTTTGACAGACTTTAAAAAATGGATTTAAGGGACTTTTGCGTTTAAAAATTAAAGCTGTTCTTCGCTGGACAGTACTATAGTAAATGTTTAATATAACTGTGCTTTGCTGGTACTGTCATCCCATGTTGCCACCTCTGCTTGCTATGTGCAGACATACAGCTGCTGTTTCCATTTATCTGATGACAGTGTTTGATGTTGTGAATTAATAAATTAGCAGCAGATTCCGTAATGTGAAAATAAGATTTGTACCGAGAGTAGACTAAAGCTGCAAGTGATAAGATTTATAGACACCAGATGGTGAAAAACAAATGCTGCCATAAGGAAGTAAAATATTACTAATGGTGTTTTGGAGAAGATATTTGGTAAGCTATGTTTATGACTAATTCAGTAGTCCATGGTCCCCAGTAACACACATTTGTCTGAGTATCTGCTTTAACTTTTAATGTTTTGGACAAACAGCATAGTGATAAGGAAGATTGCTAAAAAGTTTAGTCAGTGCCATTGTAGCAGCTAATTAGTGAGGAAAGGAACTGAACAGCCTTGTTCCTCACAAAATGGGCTTGATTTATTTGGAATATTTTTATTGTATTTTACAAGTGCAGCTTTAGTTTTGGTGAATGATATATATATATAATCATATGGTGACCTGTTTATGACTACTGGCTGGCTGATTTCAGCAGTGTAACGGCTTACCATTGTGTTATTTTACTGTACATTTCCTTGATGGCTGGAGACAGTAAGTCCATATAGTTTGCCCTTTAAGATAATTTAATAATTGGTTTTGTATGTAATTGTATTTACTATGTCTATTGTTATTGTGTGTTCTTTTCTGATATTTGTACTCTTTTGCTTTGTTTAGATTTTGCATTGAATGTATTGTATTTATTTTCCTTTACATCTGCTTTGTTATTTTCTCTTGAGGGTAGCTTGAAATAGGTCCTCTTACATCAGTGATGTACTCTGGTTAAAACACACACACACGCACACACACACACACACACACACGCGCGCACACACACACACACACACACACACACACACACACACACACACACACACACACACACACACACACACACACACACACACACACACAGTTGTGGCAATTCGTAAGACTGAATGCTCAAAAGAGTGATAACTTTTTTTTGTTGTTGATTTTCCCATCTGCCTGATGCTGCTGTGTGTGCAGAATTGCAGTACAGCAGGGACTTGGACTTTTCCCTTTCCCTGTTGTTGTGCAGTCTCAGAGTTGGTATATTAGCAGGGAGGTGTAGGGGGATGCGGGGGGGGGGGGGGGGGGCTTGCCCCCTGCTTAAAAGTGTTTGCTTTTCATTGTTTAGTGATTTGATCGAAAAAGGTCAATATTTTTCTCCACTCTTTTGAGCATTTGCTGTTTTATTTGGGTATCATCTCTCTCTCTCTCTATTTCTATATCTATCTGTCTACCTATCTATCTGTCTATCTACAATGTAGATGGTCAACAGTTGTGTGATAAAGGATAATCCCCATGGAAGAGAGGTAGTCTCCTTCTCCTGGAATTGTGTGATCTCCGAATTAGTAAATATAATTAGCAGGGGGAGTGAGGAACACAGCCCCTCCACATGGGAGTGCAGGGGGGCTTGCTCCTCAGCAAAAACACTTTTTTTTATATTGCTTTTTCCAATAAGTAATCCTGGAATATGTACAGAAATGTGTCAATGTTGTGCGTTTTGACGTTACACTGAATCAACATTTCCCATCTTAACACCTCACCAGTACCCTCTCCCTTTCTTTGCATGTAACATTTCCTCTTGAGTGTTTCTGTGAATTCCCTATTCACCACCCATTCAAGAAGCCCATTCTTTGGGACCAAATCCCTGTGTGTGAAGAAGTACTTGCAGAGATTCAGGGAATAGATGGCTCCCTACTATCTGCTGCCTGTGCTCTTTTCTGTTCAGGAAGACCCCTTTCATTTCCTAGGCATGATCTTGTTTACTTATTTCATACCCACTCTCTCTCTTCTAGAAGGAAGAGCTCTATGTCCTCTAGTTCCAGGTCATAGCCTTTCTCGTCTATCTCAGGCACCATTCTGGTGCTTTACTCTTTCCCCTCTACCTCATGTACCATTCTGATGATTTCCTCTTTCCCGTCTATCTCACGCACAATTCTGGTGCTTTTCTCTTTCCCTTCTATCTCATGCACCATTATGGTGCTTTCCTCTTTCCCTTCTATCTCATGCACCATTTTTATGCTTTCCTGTTTCCCCTCTATCTCATTTACCATTCTGGTGCTTTCCTCTTTTCCCTCTATCTCATGCACCATTTTGATGCTTTCCTATCTCATACAACATTCTGATACTTTCCTCTTTCCCCTCAAGCTCATGCACCATTCTGGTGCTTTCCTCTTTCCCCTCAAGCTCATGCACCATTCTGGTGCTTTCCTCTTTCCCTTCTATCTCATGCACCATTCTGGTGCTTTCCTCTTTCCCTTCTATCTCATGCACCATTCTGGTGCTTTCCTCTTTCCCTTTTATCTCGTGCACCATTCTGGTGCTTTCCTCTTTCCCTTCTATCTCATGCACCATTTTGGTGCTTTCCTCTTTCCCCTCTATCTCGTGCACCATTCTGGTGCTTTCCTCTTTCCCTTCTGTCTCATGCACCATTCTGGTGCTTTTCTCTTTCCTCTCTGTCTCATGCTCCATTCTGATACTTTCCTCTGGACGTTTTTCAGCAGCTTGATGTCCTTATCCTTTCAACCTGCAGACAGCGCTTACTGTGAGGTGACTAGGACATACTGGGGAAGAAGGATCATCTCTTTGATTCTGGCATTTATCCCCATGAGGATAATACTCTGGTATTCTGTTTACTGCTGTATTGCCCTCTGACTCTACTCTTAGTCACTCAATTCAGGTGTGGCTAATACCCTTATCTATTTTTTCAGCTCTGTTACCATTGGTTTGAGTCCCCCACCTCACATTTCACATAAGTGATGGTGTGACCGATGCACTGTCCTTTGCAAATGTCTGCACTGTACCTCAGCTGTCTTCCTTAGCTGATCACCCTTTCTAACTCCTCTAGAGTCTTCCCCCATCCTCCTCTGCTGCACCTATTTTTTTGTCATCAGCAAAGCAGCTGTTCCTGTTCGCCATTCCCTCATGTATGTCTGAGACACACATACTCAAAAGATTATGGCACTACAGGCTGACCCCTGAAGTACTTTGTTAGTTACTTCCCTAATTCCTGAAACTGACACTCTCGCCACAAGATTCTGTGGCCTACTGTTTGACCACATTGCAGTTTATTTCCTCATTCTTGGTCCTAACCATAGCCCCTACAATTTTTCTGCCAGCCTCCTTTGTGTGACTCTGAAGCTTTGCTGAAGTACAGACAGACCACATTTGCAAGTATACCTTTGTCCAGTTCATTTATAACCTAGCCATAAAACTGCAGCGTTTGAATGGCAGCTCCTCCTGGCCATGAACCCATGTTGGCTGTATCTCATGAAGATTATCTTCTAAGAAGGCATCCATCCATCCATCCATCAGGATTCTCCCCGTGAGTTTCTCTGCCATGACACTACTTTAATGCTAAGAAACATATAACTCCATAGATTTTTCTTGCCATCCTTATACAAAGGTATCATATTTGCTGCTCTTCGCCACAGGTGGTACCCTATAGTCCTCGGGGACGCAGTCGTCTGCATTGGCTAGTGATTAGCCTAGTGACCTGTTAGGTATTGTAATGTACTATGTATAAAATCTATACTCCCACAGCATAAAAAGTCTTTTACACTTTTCGCCTGAATCAGCTCTCACTGAAAAATCTTTATCTGATAAATAAACAAGGCAATGGAGAGGGAATATTTTTTATCAATTGGACCGGAAATAATTATAATATAAAGTACAAACAGTGCTAAATAAATGTACTTGTTTGTGTGTGGGCAGTGCGTGATTCAGAGGGACAAATCATTTAGTTAATTTACTTTAATTTTATTCAAGGTAATTTTATTTTTAGGGCACATTTAGATGTCTTTGCTTCTTAGTAAAAGAACTAGCTATATTTCAAATGGAAGATGAATTCTTTTGCTCAGGGATGCAAATCTTTAGAGTGAGAAAGTATGTTTACAAGAAATGTAACCTAAAACTCTTAGAATGCTGACAACCATATGTTATTGCAGAATTTCATATTCTAACACCCTTGTAATAATTTTCATCATAGTTTCCATTTCCTAGTGCAATATTCTTCTCACACAAGGTTTTATTTGCCAGATGTGGCACCTTGTGAAGTAATCCTTTGGACACCTCATTATACTGATTGACATTTTAACTCCTGATGTAATTCACAAACAGTGACATTGTGACATTGCACAACGTCTGTGCTGCCACTTCTCTCTGTCAGAACTCCATAGCAGCTGTCTTCACCAGCCTCTGCTCTTAATTATCCTTCCAAGAATAAAGAGAACACATAATGTTTAGAACAAAGCTTTTCAAGTAGTGTTTCAAATACTTGTTTGGCCTCTAGCCCCCCCCCCCTGCCATCATGCGTTTATCCCCTCGTAGGCTATTTGTTCCTACAATGTTGTAAGATGCTAGGAGAGGGACGCTAGAGGTGGGGACTGTGACCATCACCTAGTGGCGAGTAGCTTTTTTGTGTGCTTTTAATATCTCCTTTCACTGGATAGAAATCTTTCTGTATATGGCTATGCTGCTCCTCCATGCGAGTGAGCACTTTTGCACACCTTTGCTTACAACAAGAGTGCATGTACACTCATTGGACAACGCATAGTCCTCAGAGTCTGCAATTCTGAGAGATTCCCCAAGTACAGCTCTTCTGGGGGGTGCTCTGCTAATGTACCTTGCCTGGGATGAGGCAACCAGTAGTGATTGTTTACTCCCTTCCTCCTTGCCACTAATTAATGTGGGACTGTCTGGAAAGTTATCACGACCAAATCCTCACTGCATGGAGTTTTAATGTTTTCAAGTACTTCCTGTGCTGAAAGTAACTGGATTTAGATACAGGGCAATCTAGCACATTGTTTGGACACAACAAAATGTGGTATAGTGACCATCCTGCTAAGAAACATGTCTCATCATATATGTAAACACGTACATATTATTTTTATTCTTTGCTATGTTTTATATCATAGTAATTATAACAGCATTACTGTTATTCTAATCCCATAATTGTGGTAACCAATATATTGCTCATTGTTAAACTATTTTTCTAAAAGGTTTTTTTTTTTTTGCTTCTGGACTTAGTTGTAGAAAAGTCTTTGTATTCTCTGTATCAAATGAAGAAGCATTTGGTAGTGATACCCGAACAACACATGTGGAAGACACATCTGCTGTGGAAAAGGGGAATGCAGAGAGAGAGAGAGAGAGAGAGAGAGAGAGAGAGAGAGTGAGAAAGCAGTCTGTCTGTATAGTCAAGAACTTTGACATTCAGGGGGTATATTATCCATCATTAATGCATTGTCTTTGTGAGCTGCGAGTCACAGGACATAAACAATACCTGAAGATGACTAAAGAATGAAACTTGTATTTAAAAAAGAGAAAAAGAAATAAAAACAGTAGAACACATGTGGCCAAGGCTACAATCATTAGGATTGCTGTCAGCAGTAGAAACTTTCCCATTCTGGTAACTACCTCCCCTTATCGTATAAGGCATTGTGTTGCTGTCTCTGTAGATCTTCATTATTGCATGAAGAACTCAGATGGTCCCAGGCTGCTTTTGCTAAAATTCATTTTAAAAAGCTTAGAGAATATGTATGATTGTCTTTGTATTAGTATTCGGTGTTTTTGCTGTTCAGTTTTGCTGTTTTTGAGGATTTCTCTGTCTTTATTGTAATGGTCCTGGGCACACCATTATGCCTTGTAATTTTCGTCTGACATTCCCTGTTATCTTTAGCAAGTTATTTTTAGCCACTTCTCTTCCTCTTCAAATTAGGGCTCTCCTGAGTTGTTTTGTTATTACTAATAAAAAAATTAATAAAAAAGCACACTTTCAGCCTTTTCTCCATTTATTGTGCATCCTGCTTTTGAGACCATTTTCTGCCACTTGTACGTTTTAGAGTTAGTCATTTGCCTTTTATAGAGGACTTGTGTTTATTTCTGATGCTGTTGAACATTTTGCTGTTGAATACTGTATTTGGGCATCTGCCTTTATTTAATCATGGAGTACAGAAAGAATTATATGCCAGCTAGTGCCCTGGGTAATCCTCCAACTGCTGCTCCGCTCAACCTGAATTCAGGACCAAAAAAAAGTTTGTCCTCAGGACAAAGAAGTGATTTACTATTTTGCTTGTACACAATGTCCAAAACACCTTTCTGAAACTAGCAAAGAGCTGTACTACCTTTTTGCCACAGTTACACACACACACACACACACACACACACACACACACACACACACACACACACACACACACACACACACACACATATTGCAAACACATCTATAAGCAGTCACCATCTCGATCATGGCTGCTTGCATGATAACCCATACTGCTCAAAAAAAGATTCTGATACTGACTTGCAGGGACTAATTGGTGCATCTTTGGGAGTGCAGATCGTGCCCCCTTACAAGTTTAAGCAGGTGTAGCTGTCACTCTGCCTTAGCTACAGCTTTGAATTGAGATTCCATAGGTGTTCCTGTGAAAGACAGGCACAGTAAGTGCATCAGTTTTTGGAGGAGTGTCACATCCCCCTCAAAGTGTGATACATTTGCCGAGTTCTTTTCCACACTCTAGGACAGAAAGGATAGGTTACAATTGTACATATATAAGAAATATTTGTCAGCTCAGAGTTCTGACCTGAAAGGTTTGGTAAAACCCAGTATATTCTTATCACTTATAGCTATTGATGTCAAGGAGAAGTCTGCTCCCCTGTAGTTGCTCACGCTACTTCTCTTACTTGTTCTGTTAATGATAATTTGGTAACTGATAAGAAGGTCACAGAAATATTGGACTCTTCAGTGCAGAGACAAGGCCACATATTTATAGTGTTTGATTTTAATTCTGACTATTTGCTAGGCCTTTTATTGAGCTCAGAAGAAATTTCCTGACATCTCTTTTCCTTCCTTCCAGGTTCTTGGTACAGGACAGTGAAGCAACTTCTCATTATAGTCCCCAAGCACCAGTCCCATATTTTTTACACTGACCTGTAACAGGCAGATGTTGACCAGTATGGCATTCAGTGTATCAACATATGTTGACTATACAGGCATCACTTTACTATTTGATGTTGATTTTCTTGGTTTCAAAGATGCCAACTTGAATATCACTGTTGGTCTTGGAGTTAGTGATGCTGATACTTTTAACGTTGATGTTGACTTCTGTATCAATAATGGCCCTAAAAGCTGCAGCATTGAATTATGCCCATATGCTTTCAGCACTGATGTCAGATCTTTTGGTATCAGTGGCTGGGAATCTGATGCAAGTCGGTTAGGGTAAACACTAGTACTCATGCCTGTCTCAGTTTTTAGACAGCAGCCATTTTTGTTGCAGCTGTCTTCAGCTCGTATCCCATGTCAGTGCCAGCCTTAACTTCTATTCTAGGTATTTCTTTTGCTGAGGGTCAGGGTCCACAGATTGTCATACAAGTCAGACAGACCAAAACACTTCAGCCTTTCCCTCAAACTGTTTTTCCAAAATGAAAAATTCTTTCCCTTCTGATTCACTTCCTTCAAAGATAAATTGGAAGACACATCCAAAAGGAATCATGTGTTGTTTCATACAAAGGTCCCATGGCCAATTTGCACAATGTAGAGGACACTGACTGCCATGGCTCCCCCTGATGACCCCACATATAGGGATGTTATGGAGATAATACATGAATGGGCCAGCCCCCTCACTTTATGTCCTCCCCAGAGTAGTTGCTGTGGAAGGCTTCCTAGTCTTTATGGAAATCTTTTCCTTTATGAATATATTTTTTAAATTAATGAACTTTAAGGCTTCACTGTTACAGACTTCATTTTTTTCTCTAATAGTTTCTCTAAGAGAAGCATCTTCTTAACTTCCATGGATTATGGGGTGTCAAACCTCACTCTCATCAGTCCCACCAGGATTCAGTTATGACATAATCAGACATGTGGGGGTCTGTTACTGTATGATTAAGAATAATGTCCGTCACATTCACCAGCTGGTTATGCACTTGATGAAAGTCTGGCAATGAACTATCTTGCAGTGTTGTCGGTTTTATTTTCTGCCATCTTAGGCTGTAGCCTGCACATCCGTGTGCAGAGCTGTAATACCTCTCTTCTTTTTGTACTCTTCTGCAGTTACCCAGATTCAGCTTAGCAGCAATCCTTCAGAAAACCATCCTCTCCTTGTTTAGTCAGAGATGCAAGTGCATGTACACAAGTCAACACAAAAATGTTACCAGCTGTACAATGCATTATTTTTCAGCATTGAGGCATACATGTTTTATGACTGAATCATCTGTTCTACTGATCTGGTTGGCTTGGGTGCTTGTAAGATATGGCATATGATTTGCTGACTGAGTATTGTAGTGCCATGGCCATGCCGGCACCACTCGGTGTAATACAAGTATTGTAGTTCCATGGCCACGTCTGCACCACTCAGTGTAATATGAGTATTGTAGTACCATGGCCATGTCTGCACCACTCAGTGTACTGTGAGTATTGTAGTACCATGGCCATGTCTGCATCACTCGGTGTAATATGAGTATTGTAGTGCCATGGCCTTGTCTGCATCATTAGGTATAATATAAGTATTGCAGTACCATGGCCATGTCAGCACCATTCATTGTAATATAAGTATTGCAGTACCATGGCCATATCAGCACCATTCATTGTAATATGAGTATTGTAGTATTGTGGCCATATCTGTACCAGTCAGTGTAATATGAGTATTGTAGTACCATGGCCATGTCTGCATCACTCAGTCTAATATGAATATTGTAGTACCATGGCCATGTCAGCACCACTCAGTGTAAAATGAGTATTATAGTACCATGGCCATGTTTCCACCACTCATTGTAATGAGTATTGTAGTACCATGGCTGTGTCTGCACCACTTGGTGTAATACAAGTAGTGCAGTACCATGGCCATATCAGCACCACTCAGTGAAGATGAGTAGTGTAGTACCATGGCCATGTTTGCATCAGTCAGTGTAATACGAGTATTGTAGTACCATAGCCATGTCATCCCCACTCATTGTAATATGAGTATTGTAGTACCGTAGCCATGTCTGCATCACTCAGTATAATACGAGTATTGTAGCACCATGGTCATGTCAGCACCACTCAGTGTAATACGAGTATTGTAGTACCATGGCCATGTCTGCACCACTCAGTGTTCTGTGAGTATTGTAGTACCATGGCCATGTCTGCATCACTCGGTGTAATACGAGTATTGTAGTGCCATGGCCTTGTCTGCATCACTAGGTGTAATATGAGTATTGTAGTACCATGGCCATGCCTACACCACTTGGTGTAATATAAGTATTGCAGTACCATGGCCATTTCAACACCATTCATTGTAGTATGAGTATTGTAGTATCATGGCCATATCTGTACCAGTCAGTGTAATATGAGTATTGTAGTACCATGGCCATGTCTGCATCACTCAGTGTAAAATGAGTATTGTAGTACCATGACCATGTTTCCACCACTCATTGTAATGAGTATTGTAGTACCATGGCTATGTCTGCACCACTTGGTGTAATACAAGTAGTGCAGTACCATGGCCATATCAGCACCACTCAGTGAAGATGAGTAGTGTAGTACCATGGCCATGTTTGCATCAGTCAGTGTAATACGAGTATTGTAGTACCATAGCCATGTCATCCCCACTCATTGTAATATGAGTATTGTAGTACCGTGGCCATGTCTGCATCACTCAGTATAATACGAGTATTGTAGCACCATGGCCATGTCAGCACCACTCAGTGTAATACGAGTATTGTAGTACCATGGCCATGTTTGCACCACTCAGTGTAATATGAGTATTGTAGTACCATGGTCACATCTGCACCACTCAGTGTAAAATGTGAGTATTGTAGTACCATGGCCTTGTCTGCACCACTCAGTGTAATATGAGTATTGTAGTACCATGGCCATATCTGCACCACTTGGGTATAATACAAGTATTGTAGTACCATGGCCATGTCTGCACCACTTGGTGTAATACAAATATTGTAGTACCATGGCCATGATAGCACCACAAAGTGTAATATGAGTATTGTAGTACCATAGCCATATCTGAATCACTCAGTGTAATGTCATCCTTTATCTCCAGTAACAAAATATCTAAACAGGATTATTTGGGCTTATCTTGTTAAAAGACGCAAACAAAATCAATAAATAATTTATAAGGTGTCATTGGAACATAGTTACAATATAATTGTACACTACATCTGAATGTAAAACCTTTACTGACAGTCTCTATCAGGCAAACCTCTAGTTATATTAAACTGGAAATTAACCTTGACAGTTCACTGTGAGAATGGCTTGTGTAGCGACCTCTAAGCAGTATAGTACAAAATACTACCCAAGCATATATCAGGGAACCTGTGCACAGGTGTATGAATACACCATAGTCTATGATGTGAATACTGATAAGGTTGGACTAGGAAGGTAAAAGTGATGTTCTATGCACATAGGTCAGTTCACAGACTGATTTTATAATAGTAAATGACATGCAAAAATGGTTAGTAATTTTCCATAAACATTCAAAATAAAAATAAGGCATTAATAAAAGCAGTTTATATGACATGATGTTGTTGTGTCCAGTTTCTTAAGCTCAGGAAACAACTCTTCCTGCCTCTTCCACAGGCCTCTGGGTCCCTGAATCTGTTCCTATATTTGTTCCAGTTGTGGGAACCTGACTCTGAAATGGTTCCAGGTTTTGGTTTCTGAACACGACTTTGCCCATTATCCAGATCCTTAAACTGCATCTGCACTGACTTCAGTCTTTTGTATCTTTACCTTCATTGGGATTAGGTCCCAGAAGCTGCTCCTCCATTGGTTTGAGGTCCCTGTATATATGTATTTATGGGATTCAGCACCCTGAACCTGCATCTGTGATAACTTCATCTTCTTATGTACATACAGCATCTCCAGGTTAGATTTATCACCAACTTCCAGGAAGCTGTCTGTATTCCCCAAGTAGCTTATTGATGTATTATACATAAAGATCAGCAGGGTGAGAAGTGAAAATGTTTTTCCGCAGTCATGTTGCTTATGGTTATGACAGACATACATGTGACACACAGCTATAGTAAGATGGGTACTGCTGGATTTTGCAATGGAAATGATGGGTACTGCTGATTTCTGCAATGGGAATGATGGGTACTGCTGAATTCTGCAATGGGAATGATGGGTACTGCTGAATTCTGCAATGGGAATGATGGGTACTGCTGAATTCTGCAATGAGAATGATGGGTACTGCTGAATTCTGCAATGGGAATGATGGGTACTGCTGAATTCTGCAATGGGAATGATGGGTACTGCTGAATTCTGCAATGGGAATGATGGGTACTGCTGAATTCTGCAATGAGAATGATGGGTACTGCTGAATTCTACAATGGGAATGAAGGGTACTGCTGAATTCTGCAATGGGAATACAATGTGTAGCATGTTAAAGTGCAACTACATAAAAATCCAATGAGGAAAAACAAGAGAGTGCAGCTTTCGTGTTTTACTTGTATTAAAATACATCTATAGAATATCAGCATGAATAAAATAGTGTTCCCTATTTTTTTGATGGGAACTCAAGTGTCACATAACTTGAGTTTTGATTACCACATGTTGAGTGTCCAAGTGATCAAAAGTCAATGAGTGTTTAAATGGTCATCTGCCCAAGTGAAAGTGCAGACAGCTGTCATAACAAGCGGTGTGCCTCAGGGCTCTGTCTTGGGGCTCCTCCTGTTTGGCATATACTTCTCAGAAGTGCAGGCAAGCACTGAAGGGCTGTGGCTGACCAAGTTTGCAGACGACTGCAAACTGGGTGCTATAATAGAGTCTCCGGCCGACATGGATATCTTCCAGAAGGGCCTTAATGAGACTGATGCATGGTGTCATAGCCATGGTCTTAAGCTAAATGCTAAAAAATGCATAGTAATCCCCTTTGGAAAAAACAGAGTACCCGGAACTACCACATAGGAGGTAACCCCTTGAAATCTGAAGAAGTAATAAGAGATCTAGGGACCCAAGTAGATAGTCAGCTTTCCTTTGATAACCATGTTGCCAAGGTGGTTAGAAAATCCTTCTATGTGACCCATCTGATCATGAAAGGGTTTGCATCAAGATCTAAGGCTGTAGTGGTGCCCTTCTACTCTTCCCTCATCAGACCCATTATTGAGTACAGTGCACCAATTGGAATGCACCTGACCAGGCATCTCCAGCAGCTGGAGAGACCACAGAGGTACCTCACTAAGAGGATTACTGGCCTCAAACAGTTGCCCTATGCAGCAAGATTGAAAAAATGAAGGCTTTTCTCTGTTGCATACTGCCTTCTCAGAGGCAATCTCTGTCTAACATACAGAGCCATGTCCAACCCAGAACTGTTGAATATGCTCCATCTTAGCAAAACCAAATCTACTCAAGCTACACACTCTAGGGATATAAACCTCAGCACAACAATGAATAGAACATGCTGGAGGGATAGATTCCCTTCGCAAAGACTTCCCTTGCTATGGAACAAGGTCCCGATCTACATAAGACAGAGCCCCTCACTATCACTCTTCAAGAGGAACCTTGACGAGTGGATGGGTAACAGAAAGTTCACACCAGGGATCATACCAACAGCTCTACTAGATAAGGGCCAAGGGTACTAGCTGCTAGATCAAGGGCCTAGGGAACTAACCAAAGTAGCGGTGAATACTGCACAACGTGGCTGGACTAATATATGCCTTTGGGCAGATAGCCCAGTACCTACCTATGAACCTATAAGTAGGAGGAAGACAATCCTGTATAGGGACATTGATCACACACTTAGTATATATAAGTAGCTGGGAGTGTGGAGGATGCTCACTGCTCATGGGGGTACAGCAATTATTTCACTGATTTTCTGCATTTCAGCATGAAAGTACAGTAGTTGAGACCAGAATAACATAACCAGCCATGATGAAACATTTCTTGACATTTCATTAGGAAATGTCAAAAGCTTTCCTCATACACACTTCTCAGAACATTTAAACTCCCAACTACTTAAATAACACTCTCATAAGTCCCCCCCATAAAACATCACGTAATATCACGATTAATGAAATAAATATAATAGAGATATAAAATATATAGAATATAAAATGTTAAATCAGAAATATTGAAAATTCTAACAAATTAAAAATGATTTTACTTTATGAAATTGTTCTATTTCATGTAGTACTTTATATGTACCAGGAAACCAACCTCAGACTTTCACTGCTCTTAACTGCAAAACTCTTGCTATAGATGCAGTTTCATTTAATCCAGGTGTCACTTTAGTATTTAAATTTAATTGTCAAACCATTTATTTGTACTCAAGTCTTGTTTTCCATGTGCCTCCCCTCTGGTTCTGAGCTACTTTCCTAGCATGAAAAACAAAACTCTTAAAATCAGTACAAATCATAGCATATTTGCTAAGTGTATTTGTTGAACTTTTCTCTTTATTTTGTAAATGTGCTCATAAATTCTACAGCTCAATTATTTCTGTGCCTTGCCAACATAATATGTATAGCAAGTCAGAGAAGGATGCAAGTTGTACCACAATTAATTGTTCCGTCTAAGCTTATTCTCAGGGTTTCTGCCTGATACCTGGAGAGTAGCCCACTGTAACTTCCCTACACGAAGGTAACCCTTCTACTGGCCCATAGGTCTCACCAGCCTTAAATGCAAAACCATGGAGTGTATCATAGCAAAACTCATTTATGCCGACACAGGCAAATTAACTGATCTAGATATCAATCAGTTTGGTTTTGTGAAAGGCAGATCCTACCTCTTCGACCTAGTAAACTTCTTTGAAAAGGTTACAGAGGCTGTGGACAGTGATCACTCCACGCAGGCTGCTTATCTTGACCTAACCAAGTCTTTTCTCACTATTCTCCATGCTGGTATTACTGAAAATTAGAGAAAGGTAATGTAAGCTGCTATGCTGTTGGCTGAATTGCAAATTAGCTAGCCCGACAGATCCCAAGTCGTGACAGTTGACTGCTAGTACCCTATTTGAGTGTAGTACCTCAAAGATCAGCGCTGGGCCTTTCCTGTTTGATATTTATTTTGCAGGCCCTTATGTATGGTTGACCAAGTTTGCTGATAACTGCCAGCTGGACTCTGTTACTCATTCATTCGCCGATACTAAATTGCTCCAAGAATAGCTGGAATATGCTCATAGACATAAATTTGCACCAAGGTTATCTTGTCTGCCCTGCTCGATTGGGGTGGTAAGCACTATTAAGTGCTTGTGAAGGGCAGCAACAACTTTGAAGTGTGTTTACTTAAAGGTGTCTATGGACAGGCATCTTACTGTGTCTGTAATCACTTGTCTAACATTGTTTCTGTGTTCCCTTCCCTGCGAAGTGTTGCTCAGCTGACTGAGCTGAGCAACATGTTAATGTAGGCAAAATAAAAAAGGTAAACAAAAGGTCTGTTGCACTCTAGGAAAACCCTACCAACAATGATGTCCCTGGAATGCAGGCAAACTTGATAGCGTACCTAAACAGGTCCTACCCACTTCCAGTCAAACCAGCAAACTCACACCAGTGGGAGCTTGCAGTGTACCAAATCCCCATAATATAATAATGACCCACGATCAGTTGTCATGTCTAGGGAGTGATTTTTTTTTTTTTTATGAATCACTCCCAGCTAAAACAACAGACTACAACACAGCAGTGACAGGCAGCTCAGTAAAGGATAGAGTACTGTACTGTACAGTGCAGTGTTGTTACACAATACTGTCACACATTCTGATCATAGCGGTGCCTAATTCACCATGGGATACCAAGCATACTTGTGCATAGCTGAAGAACAGGGGATGTCAATAGTACTTAGGGACCCAGTACTCCAATTTATGAATCAGGATAGTGCCATACAATCATACTGCACAAGATGCCTGCTTGCATCACTGCGGTATAGACCTATGGATAACCAAGGTTGGGTTCCTCAATTCTGTGTCTACAAACTGCATTAATTAGATCTTGTTCCATTGAAGCCGATGACACGCCACAGGCTCTAAGTGCTGCAGTATACACCGTGTAAGGAAATCCTCTTTACTAATTACCCATAGGTGACCAAGACAAAAATCAGACTTTGCTGCAGCATTCTTCAATGAGTACCATTCATAGTACAGAAAAGTAAAATTGTGCTTCCTGAAGAAACACAATTAAATCAAATATTAGTTTATGCTAGGGCAAAATCCTCACACAATATCTGTTAAAGATGTACACGTTGCTTCTTGCTTATAAAAATAAACTCCAAGGTCACTTCATGTTAGGGGGAAAAGGAGGAAACTTTTTACAGTGAAAACAAATTTTAAACAACTCTTCCATCACATAGTTCATCTTTCTCACAAAAGTCAGAAAAAAAACATCTCATTGAACAATTGAGTGACTCCCTAGAAACTTTCTCAGATTTGTACAACTCAGCAAACAGATACTTTGCTATATTTATGCCCTAATGTGACCTAAAATGAGTGACACTAATGCAGGGTGCGTTCATTGTGTTGGACCAGAAGACTGCGGTACAGTAAACTCTCAGTTAACCGGCACCATGGGGACTGGTAGATGCCAGATAACTGTAGTTTCTGGCTGCTTGAGTTACTATTAAAAATTGGCCTGACTAATACTGTACCCTATACTATTTGTTTGCTTTGACTTGTTCTCGGGTTGGGGATGGAGGGAATTTATTCCTATCTTCCTTTTAAAACTCTAAAACTCTAAAAAGGTAAGGTATGTTTCAGCGGGGGGGAAAACAGAAAGTGCAACATGAAAATTTTACTGTATTTCTTCAATGTTTTTTTACTGGTTGCTTGAGTTCTGGTTAACTGAGAGTTTACTGTATCATATTACACCAGTGATGTAGATTTTAAAGTGTATTTGATGCTGTTGTTAAAATGCCTTTGTTTTGCACCCTGGATTTTGTTACTTTTTTCTAGCCAGTAATAGTTCATTCTTTAAATATTTCTGCTTTTTTAATTGTCTCACTCATAAAATGATGTAATGAAATTATTCAGGTGATGTTTTACAACATTATCATGTCATAATATAGAGGCTTATAACTGAGCCACTGATTGAGCATATTATGTGTTTGAGACATGGATGTCAAGAAAGTTGCCTCGAGTGAAGCTCAAGAGGTGAATCTTTGCATCCATGTGGTGAATCATAATTCTTTATAGTGTATGTAGGTATATCTTCTCCATGTACTACTAATTAGTGAAAAATTAGATTACAAAAAAAATTATGTGTTGTACTGGTTTGGAAAATGCTAAAGCAGTGGGGAAGTGGTTGATGTCTTATGTATTCTCTGTCTAAGGGAAGCAGTTGTACTTTAGCAGATGGCAGGCAGGAATGGGAGTTGAAACAAAGCTTTTTCATGCCATGCTACTGCTGCTGTCTTCTGGTCAGCAGTGCCGTCATACCTCTCAACCTGTCAGTGCAAGAAATCTGGACAAAGACTAACAAAACGGGGAGACAAAGGCCCAATAATAGGGACATATTTTAAATATTACTCTCATAAGCTTAGAAAGTTGTTAGAGTAACAGGATTTGTTTTAACATACATTTTCTGAAGAATTTGATGTTTGAAACTCAAATGTATATCATTACTTAGTGACTTCAGTCCTCGGATCATTCCAGTAATTTGTCAGAAAAACACAGATTTTATGAGGAACAGACCAAAAATATGAGCCAAAAATCTGGACAGTCTGTGAAAATCTGCACAGATGAGAGGTATGCTGCTTTTAGAGCAGACTCAATGGGCTTAACAATCTTCTAAGTATTGTTAAGGTTGGGTCTCGTGCTATAGTAGCACTTACATAAGATATTATTTAACTATTTTTGAGTGTAATCACAGCACTCCGTGCACTACATACAGAAGTTTTAAGCAAACCCATATAACCGGTATTATTGAAAATGTAAAGAAAATATTAGAGAGGGAACCAGCATTAAAAATAGGTTAAAATACAAAGAAGATTTGTTAGTTTTGAAATTTTGTGCTGTTTCCCAAACCGAGTTAAATCATAGGATCATAGGAGGTTACTAGGCTATTGGCCCTGAGGCCCTTATAAGCCTACCCAAGAGTTTAGCCCATGTTTAGACAAGTCATCACCCGATGCCCCTGTCCAGCAGGGACATGGGTGGAATCCCAGGGGTATATTTTCTGTTTTCCATCCAGTTATCCAGGTTGTGCTGAAAAAGGGGTAAAGAGGTACTCTGCTTGACGTGGAGAGAAGAGTCTGTTCCATAGATGGGGGAGTCTCTGGGACACAAATCTGTCCCACCAACAAGTCCTGTTGATGTCACAGACCAGGTTGAGGCCGCATGTGCGAGTTACTCGAGTGGAGCCTGACTTGGCGATATGCAGCAGTCCCATCAAGGTGGGGTCCGTGATTGTCTTGTACGCCAGACAGAGGTCACCTCTGAGGAGTCTGTATGAAACTAAGTAGAGGGTTAGGGCTTTTAGCCTGTCTGTGTATGGTAGATGTTTGAGACCCTGGATTATCCTGGTGAGGAACCTCTGTGGTCTCTCCAGCTGCTGCATGCACTTTGCGAGGTACACGCCGAAAGGGGCGTTGTACTCAATAGTGGGCCTTATAAGGGAAGAATACAGAGATGTTATGACCTCCTTGTCCCTGGATGAGATACCATTACTTATGAGGTGGCTCATGTAGAAGGCTTTCCGTACAACGGAAGCAACACGGTGGTCAAAAGTCAGACTGCTATCAACCTGGGTGCCCGAATCCATCACGACTGATTGCATGCTTATGATGTTGTTATTAATGTGATAATTTCTGAGGACATCACTCTCCCCAAAGGGGATGATGATGCATTTTTTGGTATTCAGTTTGAGGCCATGTTTCTGGCACCAGTCATTTGTCTGAGTGAGATCCTCTTGGAGGATGTCTACATCACTAGGGAAATTGATGACAGCACCCAGTTTGCTTTCATCTGCAAACTTGGTCAGCCATAGCCCATTGGTTTTGGTGCCCACCTCAGAAAAGTATATCCCAAATAACAGAGGCCCCAAGACCAAACCCTGGGGTATGCTGCTTGTTATGGGTCTACTGCTTGAGGTGGCTTCCCCTATTTTGACTAGGTGGGTTTTATCAGTGAGCCAGTTTGCTACCCATCTGGTAGCACATGGATTGATGCCTAGTTGAGAGTGTTTATCTATTATGCCTGAGTGCGGAATAGTGTCAAAAGGTTTGGCCAGGTCAAGGTAGGCGGTATGCACCATCTTCCCCTCATCTATGGCTTTGGTAACTGTCTCAAAGAAGTCAACCAAATTTAGCAGACATGACCTCCTCTTGATGAAGCCAAACTGTGTGGGACTGAGTGTTTGGAGGTTGCCAATGTCCATGTTAATGAGGTCCATGATAATCCATTCCATGACCTTGCACATCAGGCTAGTTAGGCAGATGGGTCTATAATTTCCCATATTGGTGGATGCTCCACCTTTGTGTAAAGGGATGACAGTGGCTGTCCTCCACTCAGCTAGGATGGAGCCGGTACTCGGGCTTTGATTGAATAGGGTGCCTAATGATGCTGCAAGCTTCTGCCTGAGTTTACATAGGATGCAGCCTGGTATGTTATCAGGTCCAATGGAGGCTGTATTTTTTGCCTTTGAGAGAGCAGTGATGACCTGTTCCCTAGATATAAGGGGAGGGGGGCAGGTACTGGGGATGTCCTGATTTACTGATGGGGTACAGAGGGGTGAAGTTTTCACTGAATCTGTCAACCAGCAAATTTGCTATATCTACGGCATTTGTATATGTGGTGTCCTTGACCACCAGTTCTGAACAGCTCTGGGTGCTTCCTTTGAGGTTGCGGACATATGTGAAGAAGGCCTTATGATTGTCCCTAGCAGATGTGGCCAATTTGGACTTGAAGTTTGCTTTGGAGGATTTCACTAGTGCTCTTATTTGCTTGTTCTGGCTAAGGAGACATTGCTTTCAATTGGGCACCTGCTCCTTCTTGGTCTTGGACAGCAATTTGTTTCCATTTGTTATAGAGTTTATTTATGCAGATGTCCACCAGACAAGTTTACTCTTCCTTGCAGAGGATGATTTAGTCCTGTCAGATATTCCTGATTCCATGCATCTATATAAATGCTTGTGTAGTGCTTTGGTGTAGTTTTGGATATTGGTGCCAGTTCTTACAGAGGGGGAGGGGACTGTGAAGCTGTTTATACCATCCCTCAGGAGGCTATAATCAGCTTTGGAGAAGTTTTTATGTGTGATCCTAGCTAGAGGTGATTTGGGAGAGATGGTGACTTTGAAAGTGACCACTTTATGGTTGGATCTTACCAGGGAGGATGATATTATAGGGATGCTGCAGTGGTCACTCATGTTGGTTAATACCAAGTCCAAGATATTATCACCTCTTGTGCGGCTATTGACTAGCTGTTCCAAGGCATTTGCATTGACAAAATTGAGGAATCTCTGGGCATTTGTGTTCTGGCATGAGTAGTTCTTCCAGTCTATGTTTGGGAAGTTAGTCACCCAGGATCAGGGTAAAGGGTCGAATCTTGATAGATTCGAATAGGTCCAAATAGGCGGATTGGGCATCTTGAGTCAGATTTGGGAGCTGGTAGCTAGCTATGATTTGAATAGGGGTCTTGTCAATGGTTAACTGCACCTGGAGTGTCTCCTGTGCATCATACTGTTTGACCAGCCTGGAGGTGTGTATGTCTTTAATGTATATTGAAACTCCACCTCCTTTGGCTTTGCTGCCCACAGTTTGGGGTCTGAATGTATGATTGGATGAGTAACCAGGTAAGGCTAGGGTGCTCTCCACAGCTTTGAACCAGGTGTCTGTGACTGCACAGATGTCAACATTTTCCAGGGTTAAGAATGCTTGCAATGAGTGCAATTTCATGTTTAAACTCCTAGTGTTTAGCTGCATGACCTTTAATTTGCATTTTGTTGAAATTTTTATATTGGTTTTATCGACCTCAGGACTTTTCCAAAAAAAAGGCACTATGGGGGTGGCACGAGCCTTTGCCAGTAGCCTGAAGCCCAGGTGAGACATATGCAGGCCATCTCTGGCAAAGCATTGCGGTCTGTCGATCTTATCTTCTCAGGCTGTCAGGTACTGGATCCCCCTGGAATGACACCAGAAACTAAGCCAATTGTTAAAGTCAGTCATTTTCTGTTTGTATTGAGGCACCATTCTGAGTGACGGTAAAATGCTGCTTAAGGCTAGAGACATACCTGCTTGGGACACATAATCAGTCAGCTCAATCATGTCTCTCTTCATATAGTCCAGAGAGGTACGTCTCAAGTGGATCACGCCAACATGGACTATGACAGAGTCATAACAGCACCGTTTGTTGAGAGACTTGAGTGCGTATGTAATATGGTGGATTCTGGCCCCCTGACAGACAACTAACAGTGACTTTCTCCTTATCCAGCCTGGTAAGAGGCACATCTGTGTATCTCATAATGGAGTCTGCTATAACTAATATGTTGAGTTGATAGTGAAGCCTTAATGGCTGTGACAGTAGTAGTAGTAGGAGGAAATAATAAGGAACTTTGGTACATATGTTTATTATCTAATTAAGTGAGTAAGGTTTTGCAGCTCAGGTGGTAGTGTATTATTTTTTATTTAAAAAAATTGGCCATTTTGCAATCATAAACTCTGCAAGGCAACTAGGTCATGTGGCTATTTCGGCCTTGCCATTACCCACACTTAGACCTTACCTCCTTCTTCAAGGAAGGAAGAATAAGCCAGTCATATCTGGGGTGAATAATGAATACCCATCCAGTAATGCTTATTTTAGGAATTCCTTAAAGTTTATATACAACAGCAGAGGATTCTGTATAATTGAAACCAACTGCTCCCTTATAAGAAGAGTCAGTTACTTATGTGGGAGTTTATTTGCTACATATGTTCATCTTTTGAATAAGGTATTCCACCTGAAAAACCTACTTAAAAACAGACTGGACTCAGCAAGTATGCAAAGCAACTTGAAATTAATCTCCTAAAAATAGCCTGGTCTCTGCTTAATTTCAAAATGTGATTTGGTTCAGAAACTGAGCTCCACTGTAGGTACATTAATGGAGGTATCCCTGAATATGCCATCATGACCCCTACTAATCTTATGTTGCATTGGTGTCATTATAGTGTGTGGTCAGAACAGTAGTTTGGTGGGGAGGTCAGTATATTTAAAATATATGTATGTACAATCAGTGTTTAGTGAGCAGACTTATTGAAGTTGTGCACAACAGCTGTAACAACTCATATCTGGCCTGGATTATGTGCAAATGTCTTCAAAATTCTGATTTTATGATTCAGATTTCACTGATCACCTCTGAGCTGCATGTTCATTCTGTAAATCATGAGTTCGACAAGTAGTTGGTAGTAAGTACCAGTAGATTGCACTGGATCACAAGCTGCTTGTGCTTAGCTCTGATAAATCATTTCATTAGAGCTGTTTGCTTGTCAATTCTGTAAGTCATGAATTCGACAAGCAGATGGTGGTAATTACCAGTAGTTTGTAGTGGATCATAAGTTGCTTGTGCTTAACTCTCTTAAATCATTTTATTAGTGCTGGCTATTACTTCCTGAGCTTTTGTAAATCCAGCAAATTCCCAAGAAGGAAGGGCCTCCTTTTGTTATAATTACTTTGCTGAAAAGGTATTGTGAATTCATCCTTTTATATCAGGGTAAGAGGATGTAGTTTCAAGAAAATCTGAGGGTGCCAGCCTTTTAAAACAAAAAGTAGTGTACCTTCTCATCAGAAATGGCATAACTTTTCAGTATGTGTGTTACATACATGACAGTCAGCTTCATAGGATTGTTACTGTTATTTGCTACAAAGTCAGCACTTGCTAATATCAACATACTCCTTCCAGTACTGGAACAACAATTTTCTTCTATGTCTGTAAAACATAAAATTAGCACCAGACAATGAACAATTAATAGTTGTGAGACAGTGACAAAACCAAGTAAGCAAACATGGATTTCTATAAATAACTTCAGACTAACCTTATGGACCATCTACAAAGAAACATTTGTCACTGCTGATTGTTGACTTGCATTGAATTAGAACTGCAGGAAATGTGGTTAAGTGATGTGTGACCAATAAAATGAGGCAGAATGTCACAGCGAAGAAGCAGGGCGAAAAAACAATAGTACTTAACTATATTCTCATACTGTGTTACATGATATTTGTATGGGAATCAGGGGTAATAAGGGGGGGGGGGTGTCACTTGTTAAAGTGATTAAAACAGGTTCCCAGAATTTTATATCAAGACCAGTCTTACAGTTAGGAGGTACTGTGATAGAAAATCTATAGGAGTATAGCAAGAAACACGGAAATGCCATTCAGGTCCACTAACAGAAAACACTGGAAAATGATGTGATACATTTTATTGGATGAACATGTATTCTATAATTATTTTTTCTTTCAGACTAACGGGACTCCTTCGTTAAAAGTTAATAAGTTATATAATTTAATAAGCTGATGTTTGACACAGTTCTTTAAATACCCATTTGAGTCCAGAAATTGGGAAGTAGATAAGTACACATAGCACTCCATTTCCTTTGCTAAAAGGGATGCTCACAAAATTGTAAGTTCAAAAAATGTGCTTGTCAGATTCTGACACATTAACCTTGGACATATGCAGACCTAACCCATTTTTGGGCACATATGGATATTGGAGCATTGTGTCTAACATCAGTAACTTATTAATGCCTGACAAAGGGCTCCTGCTAGTACCAAAGCTTGAGAAACTGTAAAACATACACACATACAAATATTTCATGCACAGGCATTGATGCCCTTCTAGCCTGACAATGTACCAAAACAGTTCCCATAATTTGTGTCCAGGCAATTCTTAAAATATCTGAACTAGTACTTGCTTTAATGTAGTCTGGTAGTCTATTCCAAGCATCAGCTGCTCTCTCAGAGAACCAATTAGTACATTTCTCATTCCTCTAGAATCTTCTACATAGGTTGTCTGATGATTCTTTACTACATTTTGATAACCCAAACATTCCCAGAGGTAGTTGTCTCTAAATGTACTATATTCCTGAATAAGGTTTCCTCTTAAATATCTATGAGGCACTGTACAAGTTCAGATATTTTAGTCTTTCACAATAACTTAAGTTTTCACATCCATGAATGCCCTTGGTATATTTCTGCTGTACTATTTCCGGTTTCCTCATACTTGTTTTCGTATAAAGTTTCCATATTGTTGTTGTTCCATACTCAAGTCTGGATCTAATGTGACTAACAATGATGTCATCATTTCTGATTTCCTAGACTTTATAAATCTTTTTACACATCATGTAGTTGTATAACTATCATTAATCAATTGGTTGATATGATTAGAAAAACTCAGAGCTGGATCTACCCATATACCCAAGTCCTTAAATGAATCTACAGTTTAAATCACTATGTGCTGTATTAAATATTCACCTTTCAACTTATGTCTCCCAAATCTCATACATTTATTTTTTTATGTATTTATCAGCATATTATTCTCCTGTGCTAAAATGGTCAATTTAGTCAAGTTCTTTTGCAGACATTCCCTATTTGTAGCACATGTAATCAGTTTACCCAATTTCAAGTCATCTGCATACAGACTGTAGAACACCTCAAAAAAAAAAAAAAACAGCTTTGAAAGATACAATCTAAACAAGTATGGACCTAGAATAGACGCCTGTGGAACACCCTGACTGTAACCTTGGGTTTCACTTGTCCAGCTGATACTTGCCATGTCCTATTTGTATGCCATGCAGCTATCCATGTTATCAAGAGTACGTATCAAGAGTACATAAATACAAGTCATCTATATAAACTATATCACAGCACAATTTTTCTTTCATAGCTGGTTATATTGTTATAGATATATAGAACATCATGTCACAGGTGGTAATAGAGTTATCTTCAATATAAGCATGATGATGATACATGGTTTCAAGACAAGCCTTTTAAATTCTGACAGTAACTTATCCACTATTATCATCTCCATTATTTTTCCACAGCATGAAAGAAACGTAAAGGTCTGTATGACTATGGGTTTTTCCTACCTCCTTTCCCTAAAAGAGATGTTTAACAAGTGCATTTCTCCAGTCTTTAAGAATCTCCCCATATTTATACAACTTAATAAATAATAAATATAATGGTATTGTAAGCTCTTGCTGAAATATTCTAAGCTCATTAATACTAATTCCGTCTCTTCCCTGTGCTTTGTTTGGATCCAGTTTGTATAGTTGTTTTACAGTGTAATCTAATTTGATTTCAGTATTTGAGGTTACCTGCATGTCACTAGGACAATTTATGACCCCTCCCCCTTTGTGGAGACAAACTGCTTTGCATAAGATTTTTTAAATATATCTATAATCTGTTGTGTCTAGGAATAAATTATAGAATCTACACACAGTTTGTGTCTATAAAATGTTTTCCTATTATGCTCAATATCTTTATATACATTTTCTTCAAATTTTTCTTGATCTTGTCTCAAACTATGTTTGTCTGCCTAGCTTGGTTATTTCAGTTTTCAAAGTTGTAGTTTTATCTCTCTTCCATTTCTTATGTTTTTTTGTCTCTCAACTTAGTCGAGTATTTTGTCCTTACGGATATGTTATGTGCGTAGATCCTGATGTTAACTTTTTTTTTTCTTTGCATTTGAACAATTTCTCTTTCAAAACTTTTCACATCCCTTCTGCAGTTTTCTGAAGGATATAAACTCTGAAACACAAATGTCTGTCATTATTTATTATTATACAATAACCCCCCATTAATATTTCAAAACATGCACGCTGATTGGTCAGCATGCCCGTTGTAAATCAGACTTCTACTAATGGAAAAAGGTACGGTCGCCGAGACTTTTTCCATTAGTATAAGTCTTGTTTTTTTTTTGTGTTTTTGGTAGCAATGGAGAACGGAAGAGCTCCGTTGCTGTAATCTCACTATGTTAAATGAGTTTAACATAGTGAGATATCTTAAAAAAAAAAAGCAACGGCGATCTTCCTTTCTTCATTGCTTTTTATAAGGATATCTCGTTATGTTAAACTTGTTTAACATAGCGAGACAGCTTTAAAAAAGGGAATGGAGATCTTCCTTTCTCCGTTGCTTTTTCTTAAGCTATCTTGCTATGTTAAACTCTTTTAACATAGCGAGACACATTTAAAAAAGCAATGGAGATCTTCCTTTCTCTGTTGCTTCCACACACAGCTCTGATGTACTGCGTAAGTATGCACAGTACATTAGAACTGCCGCAGAATACCGGACAGCTGCGGAAGGGCAGCACGGAGGCATTATACAATGCCATTATTTAAGAAAAGTAAGTATTTTTTTCTTAAATAATGTCATTGTATAATAGCAATAACCCACTTCTGGGTGTGGGTAACGCTGGATTTACCCATGGTTGTCTTTGTTTGGCCACTAGGGCTTTGCCCTCGTGACCAAACCACACCAACTATGGGTAAATCCAGCATTACCCACACCCAGGCATGGGTTATTGCTTAATTATTTAATGACTTCAATCTTCAGTGATTTGCCAGAAAACCACAAATTTTATGAGGAAAAGACCAAAAATATAAAGCAAAAATCTGGATATTCTGCAAAAATCTGTACTGTTGAGAGGTATGCTCCAATTAGTTTTAATAGTGATTGTTATGCTGTGTAATGTGCTATTAATCTAATGTGCATCGGTTTAGATTTCAGTTTGGCAGAATTATCTAGCAACACATTAAGCTTTAGGAATGCAAACAATGTCTAGTAAGTTCTATTCCCTGGTAGGCACTTTTACAATCTGAAGCAACTGCTGTTCCTGATTATATATTGTGAATAATTTCCTTACTAATACTGAATCAGTAGTATTCCACTCTGTTTCTGATAAATTTAAGTCCCCAGCTACAATTATTCTTCCCTCCTGTGTTTCATGCAAGAAATGTATGAATTCCTCTAGGTCATCAGCACTTGACTTTGGTGGTCTATACACTCCAGCAATTGTTATGGTGCTGCGGTAACGTTATCGCCTCACAATAAGACGCTGTCCAGTTCGATTCTCAACTAGAGCGTCTTCTACATGGAGACATGAGTGAATGGGCATACCTTGGTTGAAGGTTGTGCATCAGAGCTGGCAACTCGGCACGTAAAAAAAAAATCTACTGCCAATCATTAGCAGACTGGAGTTCCGCTGTGGCGACCCCTAACCTGGAAAAGCCGAAAGACACAACAACACTCCAGCAATTGTTATATGTTCCAGGGTTGTCTTTATTGTTACATTTGAATAATCTATAGTACTGGTGTTATCACTGAATTTGTAATAATCACAGGTCTCATAACTATCTTTAATCCCTGTCATATGACCTCCACCTGATTTTTTTTTTGTTAGAATGTCTGTTACAGCAAAAACATTTATACCCTCACAGAACTGGTTTCCAGTCATTGTTCTTTAACCATGTTTCACAAACAATAACATCAGTCTCATGGGTAGCAATTTTTCATAAAAAAACTTTATTATTAATGCTCCTTGCGTTAACAGCCGTCAGAGATTCATTGAATGTTGCTATCCATGAGCTGTTAAGATTTCAACCTAGCCAAAATCATGCCTTGTGTTTGTTAAATATTGCAAAATATCTGCTGCAAAAATTCTCTTCCTTGATCTTGACAGGTGCATGCCATCTTGTCGGAACACATGCGCCCAAAATTAGGCTTGAATGCTCTACACATTCCCATTTCTAAAAATGGGGCATTATTTTCATGTAGGCATTTACCCCCAAAATCTTTTCATTCACAATGACCTGACTCTCCTTTCTATATGTGATTTGTGAAAAATATGCCCTAACACCTGAACAAGCTATGCTATCTAAAAGAGCCATACGTTTCCTACTAACAGTCAGAGAGTCCTTGCAGATGAGATCATTTCGACCTACTTGAATAAAAACAGATTCATTCTTCCTTACATTAAAGTATTCTAAGGCCCGGCTCACATCCTTTATTTTTACTCCTGGCAAGCATAAACTATTTGCTGTTCATTATCTTTTCTGCAAATGTAAGTATCAGTTCCTCTAATAACTGAATCTCCGATTACAAGAATATATTTTCTGACCAGTTCTGAAGAATCTTCAACTTCTAATTCAGTAATAACTGCTTTGTCAGTTGTTACAAATGAATGATCTTCATTACCATATAGTCTTATTAATTCTACTGTTTTCAATGCTTGTTCTATTTGAAAGCAAACAATTCTCATCCAGTTGGCTTTGTAAATCCACAGCTTAAGCCATGTTGTCAACATCTGTCTTTCTTCTCTTTTTTTCTTACAGTAATGTTCTTCATTCCTTTTGTATTAAATTTTAATTGTTTCCTTTTCACCTGCCCTTTGTCTCCTTTTTTCTGCCTTCTATTTTGGAAAAAAAATTATGCCTTTTTCTGTAGACTGAAAGTTTTCTGATAACAAAGTGGTATCATTTCTTGTAACCTGTGTGTTATACGACAAAGCAGTGTTATTTTGGTATGTATGATCTTTGTTTACAGACATTTATCCGTTTCTTTTTCTTCCTTATTATTTGTTGTGAACTTCTTCCATTCTTTTTTTTTTATTTTCTTCTGTATGCTCTGTGTAATGCCCCTGCACTAGCCCAGTAAGCAAGGAGTCTCAATCCTTACCACTGTCAACAGTGAGGGACATACACACTGGGAAGGTGGCAAGTACACACACAGTAAAGTGCAATTTCCCTTAAGAGCACACAGTGATCACAGTCAGTCTGGGGCTGGTTTCTCCCTCTTAAACTGGTCTGCAAATGCCCGTAGCATCTTCTTGAGTGTAGAGTTTAACCTCTCAACAAGACCATTAGTCTGAGGATGGTAGGGGGTGGTCTTTAGGTGCTTCACCCCACAGTGCTTCTACAGACAAGCCAGCAGGTCTGACATGAAATTGGCACCTCTGTCAGTCAGTATCTCTTTTGGGAAACCTACCCTGCTGAAAATCTCTAACAAAGCATTTGCAACCTTTTCTGCCTCAATGGAGAACAGAGCCACTGCCTCAGGGTATCTGGTAGCATAATCTACTACCACTAGGATATACTTTTTCCCTGTGGAACTTGGGGTATTCAGAGGCCCCTCAATATCCACAGCTACTCTCTGAAATGGCTCCTCCATCTCAGGCAAAGGTATCAAAGGAGCTTTCACCTTGTCTCCTGCCTTGCCACCCTTTTGGCACTACTCACAGGTCCTGCAGTATCCTGTTATATCTCTGGAAATCCCAGGCCAGTAAAAGTTCTGCGTAATATGTCTCTTTGTAAGTTTCATGCCCATATGACCTGTAAAGGGAATATCATGGACTATGGCTAGAAGTGCCAGATGGTAGGCTCTGGGCACTACCAACTGCTGTATTCTCTCACTCTCTAGCCCTCCCTCAGGGGTCCGCTCTCTATACAGTAACCCTTTGTCCCAGTATACAGATTCCCCTTTCCCTTGAGAATCGGGTGCCTCACTGGCTAGCTACCTCAGGCCTTGTAATGTAGGGTCTGAGAGCTGAGCTTGTCTCAACTCTCTTTTTGTAACCCTTCCCAGCTCCCCTTCCACAGGAAGTCTGGCATCCTCTGAAAGCGGTGCCTTACTGTCAGCCTGGGTACTACTACTCACCTCTGCCCTTGCAGTCACTCTGTCCAAGGGAACATCAGTACCCACAAGCAGTTGTGGCTCACCTTCAGTCTCACTGCTACTGGGTAGCTCCCTCCCCACCTCACCAGTCCTGGCTACAAGTGTGTGGTTGGTCTGGGTCTCCCTCAGACTACCAGACCCACATGCTTGTCTCCAAGCCTGACTGTGTGTAACTGCATGCACACACATGGTACTGCATCATCAGAGTCATTCAATATCAGGATATCTGCAGGGATATCCACAAACACACCTACTTGCTGGCTTCCTTTTCCACCCTCCCAGTCAAGGTGAACCCTAGCCAAAGGTATTGGGAATGGGGTCCCTCATAAAGCTCTGACTGGAGTTCACTGCCCAAGGCAAGTAGTGCTCCTCTTTAACCATTGCAGGCTTCACAATGGTTAAGTCAGAGGCTGTGTCTCTCTTAGCAATGGCCACTTTCCCATTTACTAAGGTAAGATATAACCTCTTGTGGTAGTTTGATACCCTTGTTGTCTTGAGACAACTTACTGCTGACATTTTGTCATTTAATCTTACTGGCTCTCCCACCTTTTGTTCCCCACATTGCCTCCATGGATATCTATATTCTACATGTCCCCACTGGTTGCATTTAAAGCAGTTAACCCTTGTTCCTAGATGTGTACCTGGACTAGTTGCTTCCCCTGCTACTGGCGGACTTCATTGGGGAGGTCTAGGCTATCCACCATGGGCTCCCTTAGACTAATGAGCAGTACTGGGTATCCCTTTCCTGTGCAGTGATGCCCTGCCTGCTAAGTATAGATTTCCCTTCTACCCCAGCTCATCAGCAGTATTGTATTGCCGATCAGCTAACCAGATTCTCATGTTCTCAGGCAAAGTGTTAAGTGCTTGTTCCCTCACCAAAAGGTCTGCCAACCCTTCAAAAGTGGTAACCTAACATCTACTCACCCACCTATGAAAATAAGTGCTTAGTCCAGCAATATATTCACACACACTTTCATCTGGCTTGCATCTATGCTCGCAAAACTTTTTCCTGTAAGCTTCCGGTATTAACTTAAAACATTCTAACAAATAATTTTGACTGTATTATAATTTAAGCAATAAGTATCAGACAATTTAGAAATAGCAGTTACAGCTTTACCGTGGAGTAACAAGTACAGGAACCGTACCCAGAGCCCTTGGTCAACATTATACTCTTTACATACCCTTTCAAACATATGAATGAAACTATCAGGATTATCCCCCTCTGTAAATTGTGGAAGAAATTCACTGACCTTTGTTGCTTCTGGGGTTCGGTTACTCCCTTCCCCATTACCTCCATGACCCTAGTGAAGAGTCAGCATCTCCTTTTCATGTTGCCTTTGCCTCTCATTCTCTTCAGCTTCCAGACATCTCAGTCTCTCTGCTGCTTCTAATTCCATTTGTTTCTCCTGCCGCAGTGTCTCTGCTGATTCTGTTTCCAAATGTTTGGCCTCCAGTTCAAGTCTCTTTAACTCCAGATAGATTTTTAAGTCCTCTGTGGAAAGGTTGAACTGTCCATTTTCTGAGAGTTGTACATCTCCAAGGCCAACCTGGTTGTCCTCCTGATTGCTGGTCTGTGATGCAGCTGTGGCCAAGGCTGCAATAATTTCTGCTTTAGTCAGGTTAGCATGCACCACCCCTTTAGCTTGGCACATCTCAGCCAACTGGCTCCTTATCAGCTTGCCATACTCTTCTGCTGACATGCTTGCCTGCTCTCCCTAGCTAACAAAAAAAAATAAAACAATTTTGATCTGAAACTCTGAATGTTCACTGTGTGACTGATTGAGAGTATAAACACCTTCCTTTGTGACCACTGTTTACAGGCTACAGGAATTCAGTGTTCACACTACAAGCCAATTAATGTGTGATATGGCTATCCCACCACTACCACCAATTAATATGTAACTCCCCTGCACTGGCCCAGTAATCAAGGAGCCTCAGTACTCACCACTAGCAACAGTGGGGAATGTACACACTGGTAGGATAAGTACACACACACTAAAGTGCAATTTCCCTTAAGAGCACACAGAGATCACAGTCAGTCTGGGGTTGGTTTCTTCCTCTTTCTCCAGATCCCCAGTAAGACTCTCCAGTGGCATAGCTATAGGGTTGAGATCTCAGATGAGTGTCCAAACCAAGATCTCCAGCACCCTGTCTGTTCAACCAGTGCTTCGTGTCCCTGCCCAAGTAGCTGACACACACACATTCTTTTAGATTTGATTGATATACAAACACACAAGCACATACTCTTGGGAAAGGCTAGCACAAATTTACTAGCTATGCCCCCTTCTGCCCAGACTATAAGGTGGTTTCCACTGCCACCAGCCATTACTTATCAGCTACTTAAGGCCCTTAACAAGGGGTGTCCAATCCTGCTATGTAATGTTACTACTAATCCAAATGGTAGTCTGACCAAGAGCAAGGCTATTTAGGAGTGACCTGTAAGGTGTCACCAAATAGATATGCAAGTACTCTAAGATATTAAATATGTCTCAGATATCAGCCACAATGATAGGTTTAAATATATGTAATAATAAATAATAAAAGAACAAGACAATACTCAGAAAACAAACACAGTTACTTCAGAGTTCAAAATCACAAGAAATATTTAAAACAACATTTCAAGACAGTCTCAAATAAATAAAGAAAAAGTCTAAGCTATACTTTACTATATTCTATCTGAATCTAAAAGAGTTAGTATGCCCTAGAAACTTACTTATAGCAAGGCAAGTGCAGAAGGTGATTGGATGTTTCCTGGTCAAAGACAAAATACAAAATGCTCAGTCTCTCTCTGAGACAATTCTTACATTAATATCAAATATTACTGCTGGGTTAGCTTGGATGACATCACTTTTTGTCACCTAACTTTAGTTCCCAAGTTAAACCCCCTTTGTCAGAAAATAACAGAATTTAACATCTCTGTTTGAAAAAATACATAGCCTTCAAATGTTTGCTCAGAGCTGTGCAGCTGCTAGGAAGTCGTACAACAATACATTACTTCTGCATCTCAAACCTAGTAATTACTTCTCTTCCAAGACAATACAAAAACTTCTAGCTCTAGATACTGTGTCTGCTACTGAACTGAAACTGACAGATAACATTTATAGCACAATCGTAAAACAATTTAATTTCAACTATTTTCTTGAAGTTTTGCAAGTTTACTCTGTATGTTCTAGTTTTTAATGTTAAAACATATACCTTTGCACAGGTATATAGTTTATATACATTTCTGTTCTTTTCCCTTAGGGTACACTGTGGACACATCCTTGAAGCTCAGTACTGTACAAACCATGTTCAACGCACACTTCTATACCTGTAGTTTAATATAGACCTTAGTTCTAATGCATTTGTAAGACAAGCATATGAATTATGTTGATATTCACAAATGACATATGATTATTTACAAAATTCCAAATAGCTGGACTGGTAGTATTGCCCTGTGTCACACTCTGAATCCTCAGATTGCTGAAAACTTGTATCCATAATTCCAAAGCTGTCAGTGGTATTATCTTGTTCAGTAAAGATAGAGTGATCTTTACAGGCAATTGACACATCCTTTCCTAAATCTGTTCTATTTGCTGTTTGTCTAACATTATTTATCTCATCAGTCCAGTCATTAATATGTAACTACAGTTCTTCAGTCTGTGCCAGTTGCACAAGTCAAATTGCCATCAAGAAGTACTAATAATGGTAAACAAATCAGCCAACTTTTGACACGAGGAACACCGATCACCAGTGTTATCAGGTGTTACCTTTAAATATGCATAGCATTTAATACACGGTACAAGGTACTTGGGTTTTAGCAAATCATTAATGGCAAATGAATAAAGAATTCTAAAAGAAAAGAGTAAGCAAAATCAGTTTCCACAGAATTCAGAGAATTTAGATCAACTATTATGAGAAAAATCATGCAAACAATATATAACTAAATATTAAATTAAGTAGAGTAAAGTTGTTGCTCTGACTGTACAATTTGTGAAAGTTGCACAAAAGCTGGAATTCCTTTACAGTATATGTGAATGCGAGTAGTAGCTTCTGTTTACAGTTGGTTGCAGTCTTTAATAGTAAAGATCAGTAAATCACAAACCAAGACGGGATTTTTTAGATACGCTCTGGATTATCCTCTCTGCAGTCTGTGTGAATTTATAGCTAACTAAGCCCTTTGGGATGGCCAGAGTTTGGCTGTCTAAAACCTGTCCCTTTCTAACAACAAATGGTGAAAATTAAAGGTAAAAACAAAAAAATAAAAGTAAATATTCTTGTTTATAAGCTATCTCTTCCTTTCTACAAACAGTGAAAAACAGTGGTAAAAATAAAATACAATTTCAAATAAAAACTTCTCTTACCAGGCTACTACAGTCAGTCATAATCCAAGACAAGATTGCTTAGATAAGCTCTGGATATGTTGGCCCTTTAAAAGCTAAGACTTCATCCGTGTTCTAGTGGTTTTGGCTACAGGAGTATATGTTTGTTTTAGCATGGAATTAACCCTAATTTTCAGTCTGTTTTGTAAAATGAAAGTACACTTTATTAATGTATAATTTTCAATAGTTATGCAATCTACATTTTAATTTTGTCATTTCTTCATGAAAAAGTAGTAGTGAAATTGTTTACACGTGTCTTGAAAAGTGATTTTATAGGGAGTTTGAACAACTCGGTGTGGGTTGTAAAAGAAAAAGAAAAAAGGACTCTGTGCTGTTCCTATACACATATGCAAACACTCTCCAAAACGATATTTGTAATCCTGTAAAAGTAGGAGAAAATTGGTGTTTGTGTTGGCTATTATTTTTCACTAATGTAGTCTAGTATGTTGAATAGTGGTAGTTAACAGGTACTTATCTGAAAAGAAAACTTTTATTTAGTATTTCACGTAAAATAACAATTCCATCAAGTGACAGTCTGCTACTTCTGAAATAGTACGCTGATCTTTCCATACATGTCAGGTCAGCTGAAAGTATTTGTGAAAGTAAACTGAAAGAGCAATGCCATATTTCCAGAGAGAGATTGAAATAAACTGCAATCAACAATGTTTTATTCATTGTGTACTTGGAGACTGCAACAGCACTGTACTTCCAGAATGTAACATTTTCTGGTGATGATACGTGAAGTTGATACTGCTTACTTCACCCACACCCAGTGGCAGCTGATGTTACAAAAACAGTAATAATCGATAAAAGAAGTGATTTACCATTGATTTTTCCCTGTGGCCTTAATGGTTGGTAGAGTTCTTCATAATGTCAGCTAATGTTAGCACATGAACTTATGCTAGGAGTGAACTGGTAGAATTTTGCAGCTTGTAATCTGGTCTAAAGCGACTGAGAAGATATTTGAAGGCAACGGAAGGAAAAATGAAAGTGCATCAAATGTTTAAACTTCAGAGTAATGTGAATCTAAAAAATGGATGAATGGCTTTGTATTTTCCTTACTTTGTTCAAATCAGTTATCTCGTTTGTCTAATTCATTAGCATTTCACTATGTTACTGTTTAGGAGAAAACAGTAACATGCATTAGTTAAACATCAGACAATCAGCTGACATAATTTATTAAACTTTGTCAATTCTGTTCTGTTCTGTTTGAATATTGAATCTTAATTGTTGCACTGTTTCAAAGAGAGACTTGCTTTCCTGCTGTAAACAAAGAAAAGTAAACCACAAAGTATTGGCTTTGCAAATGATTCACTAATTATTAAACACTCCAACAGCATAATTTTTGTTATGGAAGGTGTTGCATGCTTTACTTCATAATGTTTGAGTATGTTATGGCTTGCAGAGGTAGATAATGCTGGGCACATGTTTTGGCACAGTTTTATTAACTTCTTGCTATATGCACTATTTAAAATGTCTGCATGTTTTGAATGCTAAGAGGTTATTCCATTGACCAGAACAAGCACTTCTTACCTGTTAACTGATCAACTGATTGGGAGAGCAGTACATGGCACGCTTATTTGTTAATGTAAACATATTAAAAAAAACAGTAACTGCAGTAGCTTAAGTGCTGTGCAGGCAACCTTGAGCTACAGTGTAATATGCTGATGATAAAACAAGTAAGTTGTGGAAAGTTATTATGCTTTCCTCATACAAATTAAGGTGAGATGGTGAAGCTCTGCAGTTCAATAAATAGCAATCCAGGAAACAAAAGACCTAATGTCTCTTATTCTATATGGGATATAAGATGCACATATGTCTGGTGTTAAAGTTGTGACCAAGCCTGGCTGCAAATATTCCATGTTATGAAGTTCCAGGTATATTCCACACTTCAACCAATTGGTGAGGATTCAGTGAGTCAGGTGCAGAGTGAAATAAGAAAAATTCATATGTCACCAAAAAGTGCCACAGTCATCAAAAAAAAAACAAGAGATCTAATTGAGTAAAGATGCCTAGGCATGAACTTCTACTCCATGCTTGAAAGGGATAGAACTCTGATTGTAACCATGATGACTAAGGTATGGTTAGGAATATCAGGCATGTACAAAAGTATTAGGCAGTCTGTTTACAGACCATTACAAGCATAGCCAATACATTATTCAGCATTACACAGGGCAGTACAAGGTTACCAGAGACTCTGACTGGGGCAGATGGGGGTAAGCAGCTGAGGCTGATTTTACCCATCGATGAGGTGGAGGTGGTAAGCATCACCTTGTAGATGCACAGTTGTAGCAGCAGCAGATCAGCTGTTTGTGGAGTTCTGTGGCCTGACAAGCCAATTGTAGCACATGCTGAACACTATAGAGTTATTGGCCATGCCTTAGCAGGAAGCTCAAAGGTCTCAACAAAGAGGGATTAAGGAAGAAAGTCCCTCAGTCAGCCAGGGATGATAGCTATATGGCCATGTTTTTCTCTCTCCATTGCCTGCTTCAGTAGACAGTGCCCAGGTCCCAAAAGGTCTGTAAAGAGAAGGTGCACACATACATGGTTAGACTTGGGAGAGGTAGACAAATGACATAAGAAAGCATATGGCAATATTTTGAGCAGTTAATTGTCCTGGCTGGACATGGATTTGTTACTCTGACAAAGTTGGCAACTGGTCAGTAGTTTATTTTGTTGGACATGCATCACCAGTATACTGTCTGCATAGTATCTAGTTATTGTGGACATGACATCATCAGTACACTGTCTGCATAGTATCTAGTTATTGTGGACCTGCATCATCAGTACACTGTCTGCATTGTATCTAGTCATTGTCGATGTGCATCATTAGTACACTGTGTGCATAGTATGTAGTCATTATGGACGTGCATTATCAGTACACTGTCTGCATAATATCTAGTCATTGTGGGCATGCATCATCAGTACACTGTATGCATAGTATCTAGTTATTGTGGACATGACATCATCAGTACACTGTCTGCATAGTATCTAGTTATTGTGGACATGCATCATCAGTACACTGTCTGCATAGTATCTGGTTATGGTGGACGTGCATCATCAGTACACTGTCTGCATAGTATCTGGTTATGGTGGACGTGCATCATCAGTACACTGTCTGCATAGTATCTAGTTATTGTGGACCTGCATCATCAGTACACTGTCTGCATAATATCTAGTCATTGTGGACATACATCATCAGTACACTGTCTGCATAATATCTAGTCATTGTGGACATGCATCATCAGTACACTGTGTGCATAGTATCTAGTCATTGTGGACATGCATCATCAGTACACTGTGTGCATAATATCTAGTCATTGTCGATGTGCATCATTAGTACACTGTCTGCATAGTATCTAGTTATTTTGGACATGCATCATCAGTACACTGTGTACATAGTATCTAGTTATTGTGGACCTGCATCATCAGTACACTGTCTGCATTGTATCTAGTCATTGTCGATGTGCATCATTAGTACACTGTGTGCATAGTATCTAGTCATTGTGGACCTGCATTATCAGTACACTGTCTGCATAGTATCTAGTCATTGTGGGCATGCATCATCAGTACACTATCTGTATTGTATGTAGTTATTGTGGACGTGCATCATCAGTACACTGTCTGAACAGTATCTAGTTATTTTGGACGTGCATCATCAGTACACTGTTTGCATAGTATCTAGTTATTGTGGACATGCATCATCAGTACACTGTGTACATAGTATCTAGTCATTGTGGACATGCATCATCAGTACACTGTGTGCATAGTATCTAGTCATTGTGGACGTGCATCATTAGTACACAGTCTGAACAGTATCTAGTTATTGTGGATGTACATCATCAGTACACTGTTTGCATAGTATCTAGTTATTTTGGACGTGCATCATAAGTGCACTGTCTGCATAGTATCTAGTTATTTTGGACATGACATCATTGGTACACTGTTTGCATAGTATCTAGTTATTGTGGACCTGCATCATCAGTACACTGTCTGCATAGTATCTAGTCATTGTAGACGTGCCTCATTAGTACACTGTGTGCATAGTATCTAGTCATTGTGGACATGCATCATCAGTACACTCTGTGCATAATATCTAGTCATTGTGGACATGCATCATCAGTACACTGTCTGCATAATATCTAGTCATTGTGGACATGCATCATCAGTACACTGTGTGCATAGTATCTAGTTATTGTGGACCTGCATGATCAGTACACTGTCTGCATAGTATCTAGTTATTGTGGACCTGCATCATCAGTACACTGTCTGCGTAGTATCTAGTTATTTTGGACGTGCATCATCAGTGCACTGTCTGCATAGTATCTAGTTATTTTGGACATGCATCATCAGTACACTGTGTACATAGTATCTAGATATTGTGGACCTGCATCATCAGTACACTGTCTGCATAGTATGTAGTTATTGTAGATGTGCATCATTAGTACACTGTGTGCATAGTATCTAGTCATTGTGGACATGGATCATCAGTACACTGTGTGCATAATATCTAGTCATTGTGGACATGCATCATCAGTACACTGTCTGCATATTATCTAGTTATTGTGGAAGTGCATCATCAGTACACTGTGTGCATAGTATCTAGTCGTTGTGGACCTGCATCATCAGTATACCGTCTGCATAGTAAAATGTGTTTAGGCAGCGGGGTAAACCCCCCTGCACCTCCCACATTTGGGGGCTGCGCCCCCCACACCCCTCGCTACTTAAATATACCAACTCTGAGATCACACTTTAATGGAGTATGGTGCATAAAGGGAAGATTTCCCTTTCCTGCACTGTAGCACAATCTCGTAGTTGGTATATTTAAGTAGCAGGGGGTGTGGGGGGTGCAAGGCCCCCCCCGCTTAAACCCATCAGGGTAAGTATTTGATGTTTCAAAATTTTTTTTTTTATTTTCGAAGTTACAGAACTTCAATAATATGGTGTCGACCATATTGTATTCCATGTTCCGTAACTTCAATATAATAATATAGACCCATTGTGGACATGCGTCATCCATACACTGTCTGCATAGTATCAAGTTATACTACTTTCTTTTACACTTCTGGAATACAGCCCTGTCAACTTCCAATGGTATGTGAGGAATGGTTTTGTTCGAGGAGGACTGTCCCCTTAAAATTATAAAAGAAAATAGCATTAATAGACATTAACATAATGGTGCATCCTGCTTGTGTTTAAGTGGATTATTTCTGGTGTCTTTCCAGGATGATTCATTATTTGTCAGCATGGGAGGACATAGGTGCATAGGTTTATTGATTAATACTAGGCAAACTGCCCTTGTGGGCCATTTTAAGCCTAGTCAATTACGTCATGTAGGGATCACTGCACTTTTTGTTTATAAGCTTTATTAAGCATTATGTCAACATATTTGCTTTGCAAAGATGGTCTGCACCCATCTTACGTATCCTTCCAAATATTGGCTAAAACTTTGGATTTATTAGTTTCAGTTTGGTCTGTATCCGATTGGCTAAAACTTTATCCACTCCTTTAGAGCCTTTTTTAGGCAGTACTAAATTAACAAGCCTGCCAACATATCAAATAAAACCAAAAGAAACCTAAATATGTTACTGCTCAATGTTAGGAACCTAAACAAGAAACTCCACATCCTACAAGCTCTCTTCCTTTTGGAGTATAAAGACATCTGTGCTGTTACTGAGATATGGTTTAAATCCACAGAAAGTAAATTGAAAGTGCAAGGCTTCAGTGCCTTCCACACATTTACCCCATCAGCTGCACAGACAGAGACAAAAGATGGAGGGGTCTCAGTCTGTATTAGCAACAAGCCTAGCTCTACATTGGTTAAACAGGATGATGGCCTGGAATTTAACCACATGCAAATCACCATAGTCAAAAATCCCATACCATAGCCTGCCCTCTATGTCCTTAGAATCACATAGCTCATACTTAGATGTACTGGAGACACTCACCATTAAACCAGATATCCTATTCATGGGAGACTTTAACTACCCCTTTATAGGCTAGGAGACATGCACTACCGCATACTTGCAAGGACAATGATTCCTGGACTTTATTAACACAAATACCCTTGACCAGAGAGTGTGTACACCTACCAGAGGTTCAAATACACTGGACCTGATACTCACCAATATAGGAGAGCACTGCACTTCTTCACTGGTGAGGATGGACCTTCCTTCAAAATAAAAATAATCTTGGTAACCCCAGCAAAGCCTGTAACAAACTACATCCCTCCCAATTTCAAGTTTACAACAACTTATGTGGAATTGTTCACAGATACTCTGTACAACCATGTAAATGGCTGTATAAGAGGCTGTTGTACTTACTAAAATAAGCCCAAAACAAACTGACAAAAGGAAAAAAAAAAGTCCTGGATAAAATCAGCAAGAACAACTCCCACAAAGATAGACGCTCTCTAATTCAACTAAACAGGAAACTAAGAAGGCTAATTAAGTCCAACAAGGTCAATTAGAAGGTTAAGATAGCCTCACAGGCTAAAGACAACTGTAAGACCTTCTACATCTATGTCCAAAACCTCAAAGGCAGCACACATCAGTGCTGAACTGGTGATCACTGGTACCATCCTCACTGAGCAGAGTGAAATAGCGAATTTGCTGTTTGGCAAATTCTGCTCAAACCTCACTCCCCCCACTTCCCTCTATGAAATACCTTCTAGCATAACCCCCTACCCCAGCTATTAACAGGGAGCTGGTCCTGGTGGTGGCTAAGGCCAAAAACACAGCCTCAATGGGCCCCAGCAATATCCCAGGATGCCTCCTAAATAGTTGGAAACATGATCCATCAGGACCACTTGATTCACTTTTCAACTATAGACTCAAAACAATCATTGTGCCATGAGACTGGAGGACTGCAGTGGTTATCCTGCTTCACAAGGCTGGAAGATCACCTGACCTTGAAAACTACAGACCTATTAGTCTGACAAGTCTAATATGCAAAGCCATGGAAAGAATTATCATAGGAATGATCAACAAAGGCATAGGCAACCTTCAGATACTGGAAACAACTCGTTTTGGCTTTGTCAAGAGAAGACCATGCCTACTAAACCTACTGGACTGGTTTATAGACAGGATCCAGGAACTCAGGATTGGTAATACCACTTCCACTAAGACACCGGTCACCAGTGGGCTACCTCAGGACTCCATGCTTCAACTGCTCCTATATGGCATCTACTTCTCAGAGGTAAAGGCTAATGCCAGGAGTCTTTGTCTGACCAGTTTGGTAGATGACTGCAAGTAGGGAACTATCTTAGATTGCTTGCATGACACAAACATCCTACAAGAGGGTCTAACACAGATACATGACTGGTTCCAAAGCCGTGGACTAAAACTCAATAACAAGAAATGCATTATAATGCCTTTTGGGAAACTGCCACCCAGGCTAATTGCTGTATCAATAAGAAACCCCTAAGAGTTGTTCCAGTAGTCAGGGATCTGGGAACACATGTAGACAGTATTCTGACCTTTGACCAACATGTGGCCGAGGTAGTAAGAAAATCATCCTGTCTCACCTAAATTTTAAGTAAGGACATGGCTTCCAGGTCTAAGGAAGTCATAGTGCCAGTGTATTCGGCTCTTATCAGACCCATCATTGAGTGTAATGTTTCCTTTGGCATGTACCTGGTCAGACTTATGCAACAGTTGGAATGCCCACAGAGGTTACTTACCAGGAGAATCCAGGATATAAACACATTGTCCTGTATGGACTGCCTTTATCACCTTAAAGCCTGGTCTCTGTACTCTGTCTAATACAGGTTACTGAGAGGTGATCTATACCTGGCATACAAAGCATCCTCAGTTCCAGCTCTAATGGACCTTTTGCACATCTGCAAAGCAAATGGCATTAGAACCACTTGACCCAAGGGATTTAAATTTTGCTTATGACATAACTAACACATGTTGGTGAGACGTACATGTCTCAGAGGATCCCCCATGCTCTGGAACAGTCTCCCTATCCATGTAAAGCAGAGCCTATCCATAACCCTGTTTAAGCGAAACCTTGACCAGTGGATGGGAGATCAGAAATTCATCCTGGGTCTGGCCTCTGTGCCTTTGATAGTTTGGGCATTACTGTTTACCTCTGTCTAACATAACCTCCTCCCTGTGTAACCTCTAGAAACTTGCTACCTAACATAGCCCCTTATAATAAACACCCATGATACATAGGGACACAAATGGTTGGATTGCACAGCTAGGTTTATAAAGGTGCTGGTGGTCATTAACCTAGTTTATAAGTATGAATCTAATGTGCCTAAAATGCATCTAGACAAGTTCATTAAGCAGATTTGATGACATGTACTTTATACCAGCTACTGTCTTGCATGCAGGTTACAACAGTACAACTAGGAATCACACAAGGTGTTACTTTAAAAGGCAGGAATCTTCAGCGGACTACATAATGCACTTCAGAAAGGTTCTTAATGATTCAGGAGAGCATTATTTAATTATTTACATGCACCTCAGAACCATACAT
The DNA here is from genome assembly GCF_019279795.1 of Protopterus annectens. NCBI lineage: Eukaryota > Metazoa > Chordata > Ceratodontiformes > Protopteridae > Protopterus > Protopterus annectens. The sequence goes on along the minus strand of NC_056743.1, from coordinate 874,346,504 downwards.
CTAATTACACCATGAGAAAAAAACTCTTCAAAATGTGAATTGAACCATTGGAGTCTAAATTTGAACATAAAATCTTGCTATAATGAACCACCATTTTCAAGCTAATGCATAGGTCAGTGGGTCATTAAATGTCCACTTACTTCTTAAACTCATACCAGCCTGCAGCTTGCACCCACATAACTAGCTAGCTGCATCACTGCAGTTCCAAGTTTATTTAAGATTGCAACAGCATTTGGCAAGTTGGTAGTGTTATAAGTGAAGGCTCAGCATGTTGCCTTTTTAATTCGTTTTCACTATATCAGTATTTTAGGCCTTTGACTGAAATATTAGAATTGTGACCATGTAGTTTGAATGTTTAAATGCTCAGCTTTTGAACATCACTGTACCTATTAATCAACCGTTTGAAAGGTCAAGAAAACATTTTTGATAATATCTTAAGATTTCAAGTATACAAAATATAACAAAATACAACAGGTCAAAACACAAGAATGAATTCAGCATGACATATCTGTAGTACGATAAAAGCAAGTATTGAATCTTTAGAATAAATGCAGTTTGCTTAAGTAGTAATAATACACTCTTCTTAAACTAATATTTCAAAATAAATTAAAACAAAAATGCAGAAATTTGAAGAAGTATAAATTGAGCCAACAAAAAACAGGATGCTCTATCTTTCAAGACCCCTTGCATGTCCATAACTATTGCTACGCATCAGAAGAGATCAAAAATAAAATAAAAGTTAAAATAAATATATAAAACAAAAGTATAAAAAAGGAGAAATTTCACCAGGTAACCTACTTAACTGTAATGTTAAATTTTAAAAATTAAACACAGTCCCCAAAAAGTAAAAGAAGAGTTGAATCGACACTCTTGTCTATATGATGAATCTGTCAGATTAACAAATGAGACAATATATCGGATATAAATCCCAGGTGTATGTTGTCACTTTCTGGAAATTGTATATAACTTTAATAAAATAAAAGGAGAAACTAGTGTCACCATTATTATGGTACCTGGAAAAATGAATGAATGTCAGCTGGAGTGTATACTAAATTCAGTGTGTGATACCTGTACAACACAGAGTTTTATTTTGGTTCAGTAAGCCATTTGTTGTTAAGCTAGTTTTTCTTTAAAACTAGGGGTTTGTTGTTGCATGATTTTACTTGTTTGATGTATAAAGTTGATATTTACAATAGGATCCAATGAGTAACCTATTGTAATATATTCCTTTCTTCCACAGAGGGGAATTTTTCAGCTGCGATTCTGTACTTTTATAATTGTGTTGTCCACGATTGTTTGTATGTCGTGGAGGAGCAAAAGTAGTTTGTTTTGCTGTTGTGGCATGATTTACTTTTGATGCTAATTACTTTTGTTGATTTCTGTACAATGAATTGTGTTTCGTTCAGTGCATTTATTTTTGCATCATTTTGCTCCTGCTGCCTCCCAGTCATCCAGATCTCTCTCTCGGCCAGCTGTTCCATTTGTTTCCTTCCACTGTGGTGTGGGTCAGCTGACAGGAGACATCATTCAAGCACCCAGTGGGGTAGTTTGAAGTTTTTATTTTAGTCCTACTCCCTCTGTGCATACACAGGCAAGCTACCTGTGGGTGGCTGTGCAGTGAGTCAGTCATTCTGGGCAGCCCCCCCCCTACTTCTTTGAGGGCATGTTCCAGCAAGCAATCCTGCCATAAGGTACCACAGGCTATATTTCCCTGTCTCCACCAGATGCTCATTACCTACATTCCACATCTTCAGTCCTCTCCGCACCCAGCTCAACTCTTCCAGTGTCAGGCTTGCTAATCAAGCCCTGGTGACATGGGTTATAGTCAGGGCTCCCTTCTTCTGTGCCAGGTAGGTGGATATAGATTTTAATTGAAAGTTATTGATCACATGCCATACACTAATTTAAAGTATTTATAGATTCAAAGGTTAGTGCTAGCCTATCTGCCCTTAAGCCTAGCCAAATTTCTGAACATTTAGTTGCTTCAATTACCATTACCCTTTATGGACTAGATTCATGTTACACATAGTTATAATAACTGGGTTGATTTCACAGATATTTATAAGGGCCCCAAGCATGGTATTTATCATTTAGTAGCTGCCTGTTTCCATTAGTAGAGTAGGGGGCAGGCTTGGGGTAAATTTCCTATCTATAGATTCAAATCACACTTGAATATGGACAGGGATGATGTTTTTTTTTAATATAGATGGGAAGTCTGTTCCAGAGCAGTGGTATCCTCTGTGGGGTATACCTGTCTCGCCAAAGTATTCTGTTGAAAATGCAGAGGAGCTTTAGATCCCTGGACAAAGTATTTCTAATGCTGATTGATTTGTTGATGAAGGGTAGGCCCATCACAACAGGGTCAGGGGATGCCTTGTATCCAGACACAAATCACCTTTTAGTAGTCTATAAGAGAAGAAGTATAATGATAGGGCTTTGAGATGGTCTATGTATGGCGACCTCTTTAAGTCGAGTATCCTTTTTGTAAGGTACCTCAGTGGACATTCCAGTTATTACATATGGCTGGGCAGATGCTCATAAAAGTGTACTCTATGACTGGCTTTATGAGAGCTACTTGGAGGGGGGACAGAAACATCCCTGAACCTAGAGGCAATCCCTTTATTAATAAGTTCTGGAATATAGGTCTCACCACAGTGGATACATACTAGATGAAAGTTAGGTTGTTCTCTGCATAAGTTTGCAAATCTCAAACAACTGGATCAATTGTTATGGGGTATTAAAGACATTGGTTAGGTTAAGGTAAATATATTGCACTGTTTTACCTTCATCCATTACCTTGGTGACTCTTTCAAATAAGTCCATCAGGATGAGTAAACACAACTTGCCATTGATGAATCTGAACTAAGATGGGTCCAGTGGTTGGAGGTTCCCTATGTCCTTATTGATTAATCCAATGATAATCCTTACTATGGCTTTGCATGTAATGCTGTTCAGACATACGGGTCTGTAATTGCCTGAATCAGTGGAGGTCCTCCTGTGCTGGGGGATGACTGTTGCTGTTTTCCAATACCATAAAAGGAATGATTAGAATTCATGGAATTAGCATTATTTCAGTGTTTGCCTGCTAAGAGTGTTTTTCTTAGTATCCATAATATACCCAGATTTGCCTGTTTTTGCAGTTCATAGGGGTTAAATGTATTTGTAGCATACTTAAATAAGTTTGAAAGTTATTCCCAGCTACCTGTATGTTATAGTGCTAGGCTAGCACAATCCTCAATGCAACACTCTTGCCACATTGTTGTGCCTTTCAGCATACAGACCCTTGGCCATAAGTATATCACACCAAGCAACAAGTTGTGTGACTGTTCCCAGTTCTGTACTACAGAACCTGTATTTGTATGACTCTCCTTTTTCTACAGACTTTGTAAACTAGTGTGTATGTAGTCGGCTGTCTTTTGCTGCCATTATTAACCTTTCACCTTTTCGTTTAAATTCAATGCTCCTTAACCATTTACGGATCAATTTTTGGTCATCGTGGTTATTCCAAGCATTCTCCATACTTAGCACTGTAATAGTGGGTTTAACAACTTTCTTCTGACCCTGTTTTTTATATATATATATATATATATATATATATATATATATATATTTTTTTTTTTTGGCATTTTCTCTTGCTGACTGATTTTGGCTACTTCTAGTTTGATTTCTATTCCCAGTCCTTTCTGAATTGCTTCTGCTAATCTGAACAAAGATGTCCTTTTAGACTTGTTTTCTTCAAGAATTAGAACTTTCACTATGTTTGGATCTGATTATGTCAACAAATACATATGCAGTTCTATGACTGTACTATAGATGTAAACATGCAATCAAATTTGAGGATGTTCATACCTCATTCAGAATGAGGGATATAAATCTTGCCATGGACTGTTTTTATATATCATTTGATAAGCATGAAACATTTTTCTTGTTTTCTTGTCTAACTGATCAAACGTTATTTGCAGCCAGTCACTCACACCAAAGCTGTAAGAACTGATGAAGCGAGCTGATTTATAACTTGAACTTTATCTCTAGAGGCCTAGAAGTCAGGGCAATTTTCAGTATTAGCTTTAGTCTGCCAAGGTATTCCTTAGTAACATAGTAAAAGTTCTATGCCATGAGGAAAACCTTATTTTTCCTCATTTGTTCATGTTTTGGTGCTGACCTTTTATCTCTTCCCAAACATTCATTCATACCATCTGTGAGGATTGGGGAGAGATGGGCGAAGGCTGCCAGCCTAGTCAAATAGAATTTGATATATAATTATGGCATTTGTAAATAAATGTAAAATACAGGCATGTTTCTTGAGTGTAAAGAATACTGTGAAATGTGGAACTGCAAAATATGTGACAACATTGCACTCTACTGGCCCAGTGAAGCATGTTGTGACCCTTTCATGTTAGAATTTGGCTCCAGTACGGCTGGATGAAGGTTTCATGCCCATTGTTTTAAGACTAAAGTTTATGACCAGAATTTAGATGTGGAAGGTGCTTTATTGCTCTGGTTTCTGCTAGCATATACATGTGAAATGCCTTGTATTGTTGTAAGTTCTGAGCAGGTGTTAGATTGCTAAATAATGCAGTTTGTGGCCTGAGAACTCAGACCAGGTGTTAAGATGATGCAATATGAATACTGGGAAAAACTAAGTGTCAAAAAGGATGTAATTTGGGCGGTCCTTAGAGACATGTTTGTTAGTAATGTTTAAATACTATTTCTCACAAGAGACGGAGAGCATTTTGACTTTGGACATCTAACTCAGCACTCTGTCTTTTGCTCACATGTATGTTTTAGCACTGTGATTTCTTGTAGGAATAGTTAAAGCTAGTAAAGATTAATTAGCTATTTTTCTTTGAAATCAGACCTGTCCTACTGTATTACTTTAAGTTTCGGTGTGATCTCTGAACTCTTAGATATCTCTGTGGTGTAGTAGTTTTGTCTTGTGTTTTAATTATTTATTATGAAATATTTTTAAAACCTTCTACCTGTGGCTGGTTTGTGTAGAGATAAGCTCTAGAGTACATTGCATATTTATAGAGGTTATTGTAATAGGCCACTCTAAAGTAAGCCTTGACTGTTAGTCATACTACCATTGGATAATAATATTGCACAGTAATAATTGGACACCCTTTTAAGGGCCTTTTAGTAGCTGATATTATTAGTTGGGTGGTGGCAGTAATTACTACCCTATAGTCTGGGTAAAGGGGCACAGCTGGCGAATCTGTGTCAGCCTTTCCCAGGAGTGTCTGCGAAGTTGTATAAATACTTATCTCAAAGTGTGTGTGTGTTGTGTCAGCTACTTGGGCAGGGACACGAAGCACTGGTTGGACAGAGAGGGTACTGGAGGTTTTAGCTTGCCCAGCTAGGCTGAGACCTGGTCCCTATAGATGTGCCACTGGGGAGTCTTATTGGGGACTTGGTGAGCAAGGGAGCAACCAGCCACAGACTAACTGTGATCTCTGTGTGCACTTAAGGGAAATTGTACTTTACCGTGTGTATTAATTATCCTTTTTTCTCTTCTATGAGATGACCTCCCTGGTGTTAGTTGTGAGGATTGAGGCTCCTTGATTGCTGGGCCAGGGCACGGTCATCACAAGTGTTTGGCAGTGGTGGGATGTACTTCACATACTAATTGGCTTGTAGTGGTGTGGGTAGAGCAAATTCTTGTAGCTTATGTACTGTGATCTCTAAAAGTGTTTTGTACTCTAAAACAGCCACACAGTGTATACTCAGAGTTCAGATCACAATTGTTTTATTTCTTTTGTTAGCTTAGTGTTAGTCAGGGTGAGCAGACAGCATGTCAGTGGAAGAGTATGGTAAGCTGACAAGGAGCCAGCTGGCGGAGATGTGCCAGGCTAGGGAACTGGTGCATGGAAACCTGACTAAAGCAGACCTGATTGCAGCCTTGGTTACAGCTGCATCAGAAAACAGCAGCCTGGAGGACAATCGGGCTGACAGTGGAGATAAAATATCCTCTGAGAATGGACAGCTCAACCTTTCTGCAGTGGACTTAAAAATCCAGCTGGAGCTAAAGAGACTCGAGTTGGAGTACAGGCATATGGAACTAGAAGCAGCCAAGAAAATGAGGAGTCTACAAGCTGAGGAAAATGAACAGCAGAGGAGGCATGAGAGGGAAATGCTAACTCTCGCCAGAGTCATGGAGGTAATGGGAAAGAGAGTAACCGGACCCCAGAAGCACAAAAGGTCAGTAAATTTCTTCCACAGTTTAAAGAGGGGGATAATTTTGATAGCTTCATTCATATGTTTGAGCAGGTATGTAAACAGTATGAAGTTGACCAAGGGCTGTGGGTATGGTTCCTGACCCCCTTACTCCATGGGAAAGCTGTAAATTCTTTAGCAAAAATGCATGACACTGACTGTTTTGATTATACTGCTGTAAAAAGACATTTATTAGAATGTTTTAAGCTAATACCTGAAATGTATAGGAAAAAGTTTTGTGAGCATAGACGCAAGTCAAATGAAAATGTATGTGAATATGTTGTTGAACTGAGCACTTATTTTCATAGCTAGGTGAGAGGATGTCAGGTCACCACTTTTGAAGGGCTGGCAGACCTTTTGGTAAGGGAACAAGCACTTAGGACTTTTCCTGAGGACATGAGGATCTGGTTAGCTGATAGACAGTGTGCTACTTCAGAGGAGTTGGGAAAGACTGGAGACCTATACCTAGCAAGCAGGGCATCCCTGCACAGGAAAGGGACCCTCAGTACTGCTCATGAGACTAAAGGAACCCATGGTGGGCAGCACAGACTGCCCCAACAGAATCCACCAATAGCAGGGGAAGCCACTAGTCCAGGTACACGTCCAGGAGCTAGGGTTAAATGTTTTGAATGTAACCAGTGGGGCCATGTGGCATACAGATGTCCACGGAGACAAAGTGAGGAACCAAAGGTGAGGGAGCCCGTAAGTGGGAAACACAAAATGCCAACAGTAGGTTGTCTTGAGACAACAGGGGTATGGAACTACCATCCTGCAGATGTTCTGAGAGGGAAGGATTTGGATGAGGCAGTACCATGTACTTATGCAGTTACATGCAGTGAGGCTAGGAGACAAGCATGTGGGTCTGGTAGCCTGGGGGAGACCCAGACAGACTGCATACTTGCAGCCAGGACTGCTGAGGTGGTTACTTCAGGGAGTGAGCTATGCTGTAGCAGTGAGACTGAATGTGAGCAACAGCTGCTTGTGGGTACTGGTGTTCCCTTGGACAGGGTAACTGCAAAGGTAGAGGTGAGTAGTAGTACTCAGGCTGACAGTGATGCATCGCTGTCAGGGGATGCCAGACTTTCTGTAGAAGGGGAGCTGGGAAGGGTTACAAGGAGAGACTTGAGACAGGCTCAGCTCTCAGACCCTATATTGCAAGGCCTGAGGCAGGTAGCTAGGGAGGCACCTAAATTTCAAGGGAAGGGGGAATCTGTGTACTGGAACAAAGGGTTACTGTACAGAGAGTGGACCCTTGAGGGAGGGCTAGAAGGTGAGAGAGTACAGCAGTTGGTAGTGCCTAGAGCTTACCATCTGGCACTTCTTGCCATAGCCCATGATATTCCCTTTGCAGGTCATATGGTCTTAAAACGTACAAAGAGGCGTATTATGCACAACTTCTGTTGGCCTTGAATTTCAAGACATGTAACACTACTGCAGGGCTTGTGAGCAGTGCCAAAAGGTAGGCAAGGCAGAGACACGGTGAGAGCTCCTTTGATGCCTTTGCCTGTGATTGAGGAGCCATTTAAAAGGGTAGCTATGGATATTGTGGGTCATCTGAGTACCCCAAGTTCCACAGGGAAAAAGTATATCCTAGTGATTGTACATTATGCTACACAATACCCTGAGGCAGTGGCTTTGTCCTCTATTGAGGCAGAGAAGGTGGCAAATGCTTTGCTAGAGATTTTCAGTAGGGTAGATTTCCCAAAGGAAATACTGTCTGACAGAGGTGCCAATTTTATGTCAGACCTGCTGGCTTGTCTGTGGAAGTCCTCTGGGGTGAAGCACATGAAGACCACCCCCTACCATCCCCAGTCTAATGGTCTTGTTGAGAGGTTAAACTCTACAATCAAGTCCATGCTATGGGCATTTGCAGATCAGTTTAAGAGGGAGTGGGAAAATATTTGCCCCATCTGTTATTTGCTTACAGAGAGGTTCCCCATAAATCCACAGGTTTTTCACCCTTTGAGTTGCTGTATGGGCATAGGGTGAGGGTACCTCTAGATTTAATTCGAGATGAGTGGGAAGGTAAGTGTGAGTCTCACAAGGAGTCTGTTGTGGCATATGTCCTGAACCTCAGGACAAGGCTCCGGGAATTCATGGGCTTGGCCCAGGAGAACCTGGCAGAAGCCCAACAATAGAAAAGAGGTGTGGTATGACAGGAATGCTCGAGCTAGAGAGTATGCTGTAGGGCAGCAGGTGATGGTTCTCATTCCTGTCAGACACAACATGTTACTGGCAGCTTGGGAAGGATCCTACAAGGTGGTAAGAAAGGTAAGTGATGTTAACTAGATGGTGGAAGTGCTAGGCAGATGGCAGGGACACAAATTGTACCGTGTTAACATGATCAAACCTTACCGTGATAGGGAGGCCCTTGTGCTGTGCATTTGCAGTGGATTGCAGGAGGAGTCTGAGAGAGATCTTGTGACTGATCTCCTCAGTGTGGCTTGGGCTGAAACCTTGGTGGAAGCGGTAGCAATGTCCCAGCAGCTATCTCCTACCCAGGTTCGAGAAATACAAGCAGTGTTGCAGGTGTTTGGGGGCATGTTCACCAGGAAACAAGGGAGCACCTACCTGGTGCAGCACCAGGTAGATACAGGACCCCAAAGGCCTATCAGGCAGGCCCCTTATAGGGTGCTTGAGAGAGTCAAACAGACTCTGAGGGAGGAGGTACATGAGATGTTGGAACTAGGGGTGATTAAAGAGTCCAACAGTTCCTGGGCCTCACCAGTGGTGTTGGTGCCAAAGAAGGATGGCAGCGTCAGTTTCTGTGTTGATTACAGGAAATTAAATAGTCACACAGAGGCAGATGCTTACGCCATGCCTAGGACAGATGAGGCCCTAGAGCAGCTGGGTGGGGCTAAGTATCTTACAACCATTGATCTTACCAAGGGTTACTGGCAGGCGCTCTTGACTTCCAGTGCTAGAGAGAAGTCAGCCTTTGTGACTCCTTGTGGCATGTATGATGTTCACAAAGATGCCCTTTGAGATGAAGAATGCCCCAGCAACTTTCCAGAGGCTGGTAGATCATATCTTAGCTGGAGCAGGAGGGTTTGCCCTTGCTTATATGGATGATATTGCTGTCTACAGCCATTCCTGGCAAGAGCACCTTCAGCATGTCAGGGAGGTGCTGGGCAGACTACAGAGGGCAGGGTTGACCATTAAGCTGAGCAAATGCCAGGTGGGTATGGCAGAGGTCTCCTACCTAGGGCATAGAGTGGGGAGTGGTAAGATAAGGCCAAAACCTGCCAAAATGGAAGCTATTCAGGCATGGCCTGCACCTGTTACCAAAAAGCAGGTGAGGGCATTCTTGGGGACTGCAGGGTACTACAGAAAGTTTGTTCCCAATTATATTACCATAGCTGCTACCCTCACAGACCTGACAAGGAAGAACAGGCCAGATAAGGTAGTGTGGACCCCAGCATGTGAGCAGGCATTTCAGAAGCTTAAGGAAGCTTTGGGAGGATCCCCTCTGTTAGCCAGTCCAGACTATAGCAAAGAATTTGTTGTGCAGGTGGATGCTTCAAACTATGGGGTGGGAGCTGTACTTAGCCAGATTTCTTCAGAGGGAGAAGAGCACCCAGTGGTTTATCTCAGTCGTAGGCTCCAACTCGGGGAGGAATGCTATGCAGTGGTAGAAAAGGAATGTCTAGCCATAGTGTGGGCACTACAAAAACTTCAGCCTTATCTGTATGGAAGAAAATTCACTGTGATGACAGATCACAACCCTCTAACATGGTTAAAAAGAGCCAGTCAGCAAAATGCCAAGTTGCTAAGATGGAGTCTGGGGTTGCAAGCATATGGTATGTCAGTGCAGCACCACAGTAGGAATAGCAATGCCAATGCAGATGGGCTGTCAATACAGGGAATGGGGTGAGATACACCCAGATTGACCTGACACTCTCAACTGATGTTTCTCAAGGGGCACTTGAAAAACTTGCTTGAGTTCCCGGTGGGGGGGGGGGGGTTGGACGATTGGGGAGAGATGGGCGAAGGCTGCCAGTCTAGTCAAATAGAATTTGATATATAATTCTGGCATTTGTAAATAAATGTAAAATACAGGCATGTTTTCTTGATAATAAATGTAAAATACAGGCACGTGTCTTGAGTGGAAAGAATACTGTGAAATGTGGAACTGCAAAATATGTGACAACATTGCACTCTACTGGCCCAGTGAAGCATGTTGTGACCCTTTCATGTTAGAATTCAGCTCCAGTGCGGCTGGATGAAGGTTTCTTGCACATTGTTTTAAGGCTAAAGTTTATGACCAGAATTTAGATGTGGAAGGTGCTTTATTGCTCTGGTTTCTGCTAACATATACATGTGAAATGCCTTGTATTGTTGTAAGTTCTGAGCAGGTGTTAGATTGCTAAATAATGCAGTTTGTGGCCTGAGAACTCAGACCAGGTGTTAAGATGATGTAATATGAATACTGGGAAAACCTAAGTGTCAAAAATTATGTAATTTGGGAGGGCCTTAGAGACATGTTTGTTAGTAATGTTTAAATACTATTTCTCACAAGAGACGGAGAGCATTTTGACTTTGGACATCTAACTTAGCACTCTGCCTTGTGCTTACATGTAAGTTTTAGCACTGTGATTTCTTGTAGGAATAGTTAAAGCTAGTAAAGATTAATTAGCTATTTTTCTTTGAAATCAGGCCTGTCCTACTGTATTATTTTAAGTTTCTTTGTGATCTCTGAACTCTTAGAAATCTATGTGGTGTTGTAGCTTTGTCTTGTGTTTTAATTATTTATTATGCAATATTTTTAAAACCTTCTACCTGTGGCTGGTTTGTGTAGAGATAAGCTCTACAGTACATTGCATATTTATAGAGGTTATTGTAATAGGCCACTCTAAAGTAAGCCTTGACTGTTAGTCATACTACCATTGGATAATAGTATTGCACATTAATAATTGGACACCCTTTTAAGGGCCTTTTAGTAGCTGAAATTATTAGTTGGGTGGTGGCAGTAATTACTTCTGTACAGTCTAGGTAAAGGGGCACAGCTGGAGAATCTGTGTCAGCCTTTCCCAGGAGTGTATGTGAAGTTGTATAAATACTTATCTCAAAGTGTGTGTGTGTTGTGTCAACTACTTGGGCAGGGACACGAAGCACTGGTTGGACAGAGAGGGTACTGGAGGTTTTAGCTTGCCCAGCTAGGCTGAGACCTGGACCCTGTAGCTGTGCCAGTGGGGAGTTTTATTGGAGACTTGGTGAGCAAGGGAGCAGCCAGCCCCAGACTGACTGTGATCTCTGTGTGCACTTAAGGGAAATTGTACTTTACTGTGTGTATTAATTATCCTTTTTTCTCTTTTATGAGACAACCTCCCTGGTGTTAGTGGTGAGGATTGAGGCTCCTTGATTTCTGGGCCAGGGCACGGTCATCACACCATCCTGTTCAAGTTTTTACGTTTCTGTCCCAGGTTGATATTTTTTAGTGCTTGACTTTTTTCTGCCATAAATGTTACTTTTGCATGCTTAGCAAGTCCAAATACCATTCTGATGTAATCTAAAATGGTTCTAGCCATTTGTAATTGTGCTTTCAGGTGCTTGTCTGAAAAACTATACAATTTTATTTTTGGATAAGACGGTGTCTTGGAAGTTAAGCTGTAACCATAGTGTAGTCTATTAAGTAAACAACTCAACACATTAACAAAACAACAGTGGTGACAGTGAATCACCCAGAACATCCCTCCTCACAATTTTTATCCTGGATAATAATTTGTCTTTTAATATGGCTCACTGGTAAAGTGGTTTGCCACTATTTCATAGTCACTGCTATGTTATTTGATCAATGTATTGTATATCTTCTATGTCTTTATGCATCCTGTAATCCATGAATGTGGGATGCAGCTGATTGCTTTCTTGTAATCTATCCATGCTACTCAGATTCCTCACCTTTTTGCAGGTCTCTAGTTTAACAATGGGTGATTCTTACTTCCATGTGACTTTATTTTATTACCTTTTTGTTGCATTGCCATGACTAATTTTTTTGTAAGTGACTGTAAACTCTGTTTGCATCAACTCCAGTATATAATTTAAATATTGCTGGGTGTCAAGTTATTGATGATGAATTCTTTGAATGGCTTGCAGATTCAGTTTTAAGGAGTATAGTTCACTGTTGCCGTGTTATTTTTTATGTTGTTTCCTATTGGTTTGTTGCTCTTTTGTGGACCTGATTGAAAACCAGACTGCTGCTTCACATGAAGCCTTGCTGAATGGCATGGTCATTGTAGGAGAACGCTCCTGTTCTTATTTGCTGGGCAATTATTTTGGATGTTTTTTTTCATTGATATTTGCAGAAATACTTTGATTGTCTACCATATTTTTTCTTGTAATTTCTCCTGATTGGTTAGCTTTATTCAACACTCTGTCAGTTGAATAAGTTAAACCAGAGTCATACTCTAAGATGCCACAATTAATTTTTCTTATTTTGCATTTTTTTCTTATTTCATGCTTTTTTATTTTAGTAAAAATTTTGTCCAGTGTGCCATCATCAGCCTCATTTGAATCTTGAATATTTTGGGTAATGAGAAAGTTTGCTCTATTATTTCCCAAGTTACGCAGTAGAAAGTTATGCTGAAAACAGTAATCGACAAAATATTTTAAAAATCTTTTTAATACAAGTTGTACAAGTTATGTAAATTTTAAGTGGATTATTTAATGATTGCATTGATGCTTTTAATTCAGTCTGTTGAATTACTGGTTAATGTAGGTGAAAGCACTTAAAAAAAGTGAAGGTGGAACAGTCTTCTGTTGCATGCATGTTTATGTTACATATATGCACATATTTTATGTACAAAGACGTGTTACAACTGATCTAAAACACATTTTACCGAAAACACAAATGACTGAATCACATTTGATAGAAAATGTGTGAGACTATAGAAAATGACTGCTGGCGTGGTTTTTGGTTACAGAAATTACAATGCAAGTTAATGCTGATCAGTATCTGTGCCTTGCTAATGCCCACTGTTACACTGTATCTCTTTGTCTTGAAGTCTGAGTTTGTGCACCTGCAGTGATTGATTGTGTGAGGAGTTCTCTGTTCTCAGTGGTTGTGTGATTGTTGAGTTAGAGTATTCAATTAAGGGGGTGTAGGGGTGCAAGGGGAATTAATCGCTGCAAAAAAAGAAGTTTTGAAGAAGTATTTGCTATCTATTAAGTTTTAGAAGCAATCTGATACAACTAAGTGTGTTTTAGAGTAAATGTGCATTAGACAAACTTTTAGATGATTTCTGATTAGATAAATATGTTTAAGATAAATCATGGATCTACTACTAAGAGCTGATCCACAGAAATGTTGATGTGCTTAACATCGGCACACTTCCTTTGATAAAAATATAACAACATGCTACATTGCATGTTCCGAGGCTAATCTTCAAAGCATGCATCAAAAACTAAAGTTTTTTTTGCAGGGGGTGGGTTGTTCCACCTTGTGCCCCCCACACCTCCTGTATATATTTATACATACATACACATATACATATATATATATATATATATATATATATATATATATATATATATATATATATATATATATATATATATATATATATATATGAACTGCGTGATTGAACAGTCCCCAGGAAAAGGGCATATCCCCTACCCCAGGGACTGTTGATCTTGGGCAGCTGTTGATTATCTGCATATGTTGACCAAAGTGAGGCGACAATACATTGGTCTACCACAGTGAAATTTGATTTACAGTTTACACCAGGGCATGTGCATGCGCACACACACATACACGCACACACACACACACACACACACACACACACACACACACACACACACACACACACACACACACACACACACACACACACACACTATACATATACACACACACAAATAAAATGTACATATAACAATCAGCTCTTTCATTATCTCCCTGTGAAGTGAGGATAGAATGGAAAGTGCACTGAAAATGGTAAACATGGTTTCCTTAAAACTAACATAATAGTTATTCCTTATCTGTCAGTGTTTCTTTATAATGGAGGGGGACATGGAAGACCCAGCCTTTTGCCTGTGCCTGTTGCTTTGAGAAGCACCCCCATCTTATTTTCCCCCCAGGTGCATCTCCTGTAGTGCCATTGCTCAAGGTTGAGCTTGTTTCACATTTGTTAAAATTCTGTTTTTCCTGGCTAGTTTGGAGAGCCACTATTCTGTGCAAACAATTTCATCAAATATGTTCAGTATAACACAGCTTTCTTATTCAGAATGGCCATACTTCTGCTATAAAGATGAATCACCAGCATATTTCTTCTAGGAATGTTCTTTTTTTAGTTTATCCCCAGAGTTTTAGCAAGCATGACATAAACTTTTTTTTTTCTTTTGTGTACAAGTTCCTTACAACCATAACTTTATAGAACTCGGTGCAAATAAGCTTATGTACAGCAGTGTATGAACTTTTTTGGGGGCCTCCTTTGTATGCCTGAAGCTAGCAATCAGCTGCTCTTTAGGGATGATCCAATATTATAATTCTTTCCTTGGTATCCCTTTCGCTGTCCCACGGCTGGGACCAGACAGTAGTAGGTTAGGAAATGAAAGTGGGTTTCAGTATTTTTAGTCTATCCCTTCAAACACATGATTACTGCCTTTAATCATTCCATCTAATAGAACTCTGGAAGTTCGCACTGTAACTGACCATGGGTGGAGCTTAAGCTTTTGATAGAGTCAAATTAGGACTTCACATTTCAAACAAATATACATATTTCTGGAATCATAGGGGTTACTAAAGAAGAGCAAAAGGCAAACTCTTCAGCACAAATTATTTTATAGTGGTAGTAGTCTTCAGGTTCTAGGTCTTAAACTGGATTTTATAAGTCATGATAAACACAGACATTAAGTTTGCACTGTTTTGTAAACAGCTCACAATATCTCAGCAACCTCTCAGGATATAAACATACTGTTAGCAGCATTTTTGTTCTTCCAGATGACTGTTTGCATGTAAGGCTAAGCAGTTCTGTGTATGTTACTTGGTTGTCAAGATCTTTATAAAAGATATTTAGAACAAGAGGAGTGGTTTTTGGCCCAGAAATTGTAGTTTATTGGCCATTTGGGCAGTTTTTCCATCTCTTTCAACTTTCTGGTGTTAAAGCCCACATCTGTGCTTGTTTCCCACCTTTCCTGTAAGTAATCTAGTTCAGATACAGATTTGCTGTATCCAGGACTGTTTGTAAACTTCTGAGTGGTGCGAAAGTCTGCTTTTCAATTTTTCCCTTTGATCTGCTAGTTCTTCTCTCCTGTACTTTTACTAGCTTATTAGTTTAGCACTTTACCAGACTTCTTGTAGCAATTATTGTAGCACACAAAAGTGTTACCAGCACTAAACATTCTACAAGGAAACAGCTCCAGTATTTATTAATGCTCACCCCTCCAGGCATGGCTAAAGGTCAGTTCCCTGTGCTTTCTCCTATTAACCTGGTGAACTTGGGCATCCTGAGGCAATGTAGCAACTGCCTCATGTACACTGACGACTCTCTCCTCCTACCTCCCAACACTCAGACTTGTGAGAGACGCACTTATATATCCAAATTAGAAGCCACGCACTCTCCAGCTAAGACCGGAATTGCTGGTCAAGAGGAGAAGGTCAACACTTGCACCACACCACATGGAACACATTGCCCTCCAGAACACACACCAGCACTGCCTTCACATAAAAACACAACTCCCATACCCACCTTCGCAGAGGCTCTCAATAAAAATATACCCAAACAGCAGAGGCCTCCAAGGCAGAAACACACTCTACCACTACAACACAACACTAATCACGAGACACATAACTTTCCTAAACAGTGTGCCACTCAACCAAAGCCCCTAAAACAAAACAGCATGCCTAACATACTAGTCATATGTGACTCGATAGTGAGGCACACTGATGTCCGACTCACTAGGTTGAATAAGGAGAAAGTAACAGTCATCTGCCTGTCAGGCTACTGGATCCGCCACATAACGCACGCACTCAGGGCCCTCAACAACAGGTACAAATATGGCTCTGTCATTGTACATGTGGGTATGAATGACCTGAAACATACCTCCCTGAACTACATGAAAAGTGACATGGAGGAGCTCTTGGATTATGTAGCCCATGCTGGTATGACCCTAGCCCTCTGCAGCATCCTACCATCACCCAGAATGATACCACAGTCCAAGCAGAAAATGACTGATTTCAAGTCCTTCTATGTGGCACATCTCATTACTAAGGGTTTTGCATCCAGGAAGAAAGAGGTCATTTTCTCCCTCTACTCTTCCCTCATTAGGCCAATCATCAAGTACAATGCCCCATTTGGCATGTACCTCACTAGACACCTGCAACAACTGTAGAGGCCGCAAAAGTACCTCACAAAGAGGATCCTAGGCCTTAAACACTTGTCCTACATGGACAGACTCAAAAAACTCCCAACTATTCTCGGTCTCATATCGCCTACTTAGAGGCGATCTCTGCTTGACTTCCATAACCATGTCTGACCCAGCTCTCTTAAAAATGCTACAGCTAAAGAAATCTCAAGCCCTCCACACCACACGCTCCAAAGACCTCAACATCATTACTACAATCAACAGAACATGCTGGAGGGACAGGTTCATAACCCAGAGACTGCCCGTGCTATGGAATAGACTTCGCATACATGTCAAGCAGAGAACCTCGCTGACCCTCTTCAAGAGAAATCTTGATGTGTGGATGGGAAACAGAAAATTCACCCTGGGAATAACTCCAGTGGCTCTACTGCACAGAGGCACTGGGATCTAAGGTCAGGCGGCACGATGCCAGGGTAATCCTATGGGCTAGGCTTGTAAAGGCTTCAGGGCCATTAGCCTTGTACACACCTATGAACCTATGTATTACCATATAAAATAAGTATTATATGAGCAATGTTAGATCTATACATTTAGACATAACTTTTCAAACAACACTTAATATCTTTTTACCTGCACTAGACTGAGGTCAGATATCAATACAGTTGCATTTGCTATTGTGTAAGCTTTTAGATGAAATTTTTTAATATTTTGTATGTAGCATGGTTTTGGAATTATTAATGCAAATATGAACAAGCAATATCTGAAGCCTAGAGGCGTTTGTAGGATGTAACTGCAGAAACACCTGCAGGCATCACTCAGCTATAATGAGTTAAGTCAAGTCAAGGCATATTCCCTTTTACCTAGCACTCCAGCAGTTCTATCCTTTACCATTATCATCTGATGACAAAGCGACTAGTTAACCTCAACACCTGCGTCTTCATCATCCATTGCCACTTTCCACTAATTCTGCTTGTGAAATAGTGGCTTCAGTTAATAAGAGGACAGTTATCATAGTTCAAACATAACATACATAAACTGTGCAGCATACCTGCAACCGGAGGTACACTTGATTGTCTAATTAGCAGGATTTTGCCAGAGTAGATGCATTTTGATGAAACTTCACTGACTTTTGTTTTAACTTTTAGTTTTCTAAATTATGTGGTAGTTGTTTAATATAACTTTCTTGTTGACGTTTTTTTGTCTTTTCAAAAGTATTTGGTCTCAATTTAAGGGAGAGAGATTCCAAGGGATAAACTGATTCAACTAAATTAGCAACTACCTTCAGTTTTGTTCACAGCCAGTTAGTATCCAGAAATGCATCCAACATATAATTACATAATACAGACAATTTGTTTCCATCCAGCCTTATCTAGCATTGCACCCAGACTGACCCCATACACTTCTGTCATCAGTATTCTAACACTGTAAGCCTTCACTGCAGTTGGACATAAAGCATGTTTTCTTGCAACTCAACCTTAGTACAAGCATTACCATTTCCCATGTACTTATAATCTTAGCAGTGTGCATATCTGTTATACATTTCAGAATACACCTTGAAATGGAATCTGTGAATGCCAACAATATTTAACCATGAATTCCAGGAGTACTCATCTGCCCTACCCTGCTGACATCCCTCAGAGACCTCATACACCCTGAAACAACTTATTTACTCAGATTTCTAGTGGACTGTTTAACATTGTTAGCAGTCAGAACACTTTTCAGCCACTTCCTCAGATTGGTTCTTATTCCAGTCAATTTGCTGTATTCATAGCATGTTTAAAATTAATAATTTACCTACTAAGTTTACAGTTACCACACTACATTTAATTTGAGCACTCTTTCACCCCTCTTTCTTGCATCGTTTATTACTCAGTTTTAGTAGCATTGCAATCTTCAGATCATAGATTGACTAACAATAAAGGAAAAGTAGCCCATTATTTCATGTGTCAATGGCACATGATTTATTCCATCTTGCTATAGTCTGAGTAGGAAGTAACTAGAATTATCTGATTTTATATCTCAGAAGGCATGAAAAACAACTAGATTATTCACAGTCTCTCTTCTCTGCTAATTTTGTTTTATTATAGCCATTTTTTAAATCTTTGCTGCATCTTGTAATTACAAATCAAACTCTTCTTGATCATTAAACTGCTTCTATGCTTTTGTCTCTGTGCCTTACTTTCAACAAGACTAGCAGTGTTCTGCCTTTACTGGGATAGTCTCCTCTCTGTCACATTAATATCACAGCTCTGCTCCTTGAACAAGTACTTCTTCAGACAGTTCAAAGCTCCCCCCCAGGTCTATGAAAGTTATAGCTCCTTGCAGGAAGAAACTCTTGAAATTTGGTGGGTACAGCATCTTAAGTTTAAGTTTTTAGTTAATATTCATGTATATAAATAGAAATCCACACTCCTGAGCCATAGCATTTTAAAGTTCTAAACTAGTAACCAAATAAAAAAATGCCAGGTTGGTAATCATCGCTGCTTTTAATACGAAGATTTACCACTTTTATCTACTTACCAGTTTAAGATTTCATCAGATTCTGAACTGTGAAGTTGACAAAAGCACTAAATATTGTGTTAAAATCAGTGACAATAACAAACTGTTATGAGTACCTGTCAGAAATCGGACTTGCAGGTGATTCCAAAACTTTGGGTTTTTTACCCAATTAAAAACCTGGCACAAATCCCTGGTTCTTTCCCATCACAGAAAGGACAGCCAGCTAACACTGGTAAAACACTTAAATTATGCCATCCGACTACTACAGGCCTTGGGATACACAGTCAACATTCAGAAATCAAGACTTGTTCCATCCCAACGAATAATTTTCCTGGGTGCAAAACTGGATACAAACACCCAAATGGCTTTTCTCACAGAAGAAAAACAAGCACAATTACCGGATTACTTCAGAAATCTGACAACACAAACCCAGCTTACTGCAAAGAAGATCCTGCAGGCCCTGGGTTTCATGGCATCTTGCATTCTTCTGATTCCACTAGCAAGGCTGCATATGAGGAAACTACAATGGTACCTAAGGAGTCTATGGTCTCAGCACAGTCACAGCCTAGAAACTTTGATTCCCCTCATTCCATGCCTTCAAAAGGAATTCCTGTGGTGGGCAAAAGCAAGCCAGTCAAACAAGGGCCTACCTTTCAGCAAACCACAAACCAGCCAAACCATTACAACGGACGCCTCAGACCATGGATGGGGAGCACACATGGAGGGCAAATGCATTCAAGGACAATGGACACAAAAAGAGTTGCATCTGCACATCAACCAAAAGGAAATGCTGGCAGTTATACATTCCATCGAGGCATTCAAGCACTTCCTGCACCAAGGTCACCTGTTAATAAAGACAGACAATACCACAGTTATGTGGTACATAAACAAACAAGGAGGTACCCATTCATACCCTCTTTGCAGGCTGGCAATGAATTTGTGGGAACTTTCCCTAAACCTCAATCTAGAGCTCCATTCCCAGTTCGTACCAGGAAAAGACAATGTACTGGCGGACAGCCTGAGCAGAAACATCATGGATCCACACGAATGGATGTTGCACCCAGATATCTTTCTCCAGATAACACAATCATGGGGAAGGCAGGACATAGATCTATTTGCCTCCCACCACAACCATCAACTGAGGAAATTCTGCACAAGGACATACCATCCTCAAGCATGGAAAGTGGACGCCCTCTTCTTCAGCTGGAAAACTCTAACAGTATATGCATTCCCACCGCTGCCATTAATGACCAAGGTCTTACTGAAGATCAGGACAGAGCAACCAAAAAGTAATTCTGATAGCTCCGGACTGGCCAAGACAACACTGGTACCCACTGTTAAGGAGCATGTCACGCACGAAACCTTGGCCTCTACCACAATGGCCACTTCTACTGACACAACACAATTGCAGGACTCTGCACTCCAACCTCAAAACCTTACAGCTGACAGCCTGGAAAATACCTTGACTCCTCGCCAGGATAAGCTATCCAAGAGGGTACAGGATATCATCATGGAAGCCCGGCGGCCTTCCACAAGAAAAGCATATTCAGCAAAATGGAAAAGATTTCGTATCTGGAACACCACAAAGGGTCAAGATCCGACAGTCATGAGCATTCCACATATTTTGGAATACTTGGCTGAAATGCTCCATAATGGCCTTTCTTACTCCTCCATAAAGATTCATGCTTCAGCAATTTCAGCAGAGTACAACACTGATCCACCTGTATTCTCTCATCCTCTTCTAAGGCAGTTTCTAAGAGGGATAAAAAACATCAACCCTCCAAGGAAACCACCAGTGCCTACATGGGACCTTAACTTCATGTTGGAAAAATTAACTCTCCTCCCTTTGAACCAGCAGCATCTTCAGAACTACAATTCCTATCTTGGAAGACTGCCTTCCTTCTGGCCATAACCTCAGCAAGAAGAGTATCTGAATTACAGGCCCTCATGGCAATTCAGCCATTTCTCATTTTTCATCAGGACAGAGTCTCTTTGAGAACCAATCCTTCTTTCATGCCAAAGGTGGTATCCAGGGTTTCACTGAACCAAGCTATTCACCTGCCGACCTTCTTTCCAAATCCACAAAATAAAGGAGAGAAACTTCTGCATGCTTTGGACATCCACAGACAGTTCTTACTACTTGGACAGAACTAAGACTTACAGAAAAACTGACCAACTCTTTGTAGCATATGCTGCTGGTGTACAAGGAAAAGCAATTTCCAAACAGACAATTTCAAAATGGATAGGAAATTGCATTCGGTTCTGTTACTCCTTTCATGGAAAAGCTGTGCCAGTTAACATAAGGCCTCATTCCACCAGAGCAACAGCCACCTCCACAGCCTTCTTAAGAGGGGTGGCTACAAAGGACATTTTAGAAGCTGCTACATGGAGCTCTGTGCATACATTTTCCAAGCATTACAACTTGCCCTTATATTCCAGATCCAGAGCAGGCTTTGCTAGTGCAGTCCTGCAGGGCTTATTAGCTACACCATCCTTTTCTTAGGTCCTACCTCCCCCAGCTTAGCTATGGTATTCTACCCATATGTAAGGACTGCAGATGCATCCTTGAAGGACATAGTACAGTTTTGTACCTACCATAAATGTAGATGTCCGATAGGTATGCATCTGCAGTCAGGTTTCCCTCCCTCCTACCCCTCTGTGGTATACTATGGGTACATATCCCTCATTTTAGCTACCTGGGGTTATCTTTTATGGTGTATTTGTTTTTTATTGATGTGCATGTTTGGAATGTTTTACATCTCTCCAAATTTAGCCTTACTTAGAGGGCAACTGGCATCTGGGGCAAGAAAAACTGAGGAAGATGGCGTCAGCTGACGCTTTTATATCCCAGGCACTCTGACGTCGGGATAGGGGCGACATCAGCTGACGCCGGACCCAGACTTTGGAATCCGGCCGACCGAAGAGCTGCCTGAGGCAGGACAACCCATATGTAAGGACTGCAGATGCATACCTATCGGACATCTACATTTATGGTAGGTACAAAACTGTACTTTCTCCTCTCCTGTACTTTTACTAGCTTATTAATTTAGCACTTTACCAGACTTCTTGTAGTAATTATTGTAGCACACAAAAGTGTTACCAGCACTAAACATTCTACAAGGAAACAGCTCCAGTATTTATTAATGCTCACCCCTAAAGGCATGGCTAAAGGTCAGTTCCCTGTGCTTTCTCCTATTAACCTGGTGAACTTGGGCATCCTGAGGCAATGTAGCAACTGCCTCATGTACACTGACGACCCTCTCCTCCTACCTCCCAACACTCAGCCTTGTGAGAGACGCACTTATATATCCAAATTAGAAGCCACGCACTCTCCAGCTAAGACCGGAATTGCTGGTCAAGAAGAGAAGGTCAACACTTGCACCACACCACATGGAACACATTGCCCTCCAGAACACACACCAGCACTGCCTTCACATAAAAACACAACTCACACACCCACCTTTGCAGAGGCGCTCAATAAAAATATACCCAAACAGCAGAGGCCTCCAAGGCAGAAACACACTCTACCACTACAACACAACACTAATCACGAGATACATACCTTTCCTAAACAGTGTGCCACTCAACCAAAGCCCCTAAAACAAAACAGCATGCCTAACACACTAGGCATATGTGACTCGATAGTGAGGCACACTGATGTCCGACTCACTAGGTTGAATAAAGAGAAAGAAACAATCAGCTGCCTGTCAGGCTCCTGGATCTGCCACATAACGCACGCACTCAGGGCCCTCAACAACAGGTACAAATATGGCTCTGTCATTGTACATGTGGGTATGAATGACCTGAAACATACCTCCCTGAACTACATGAAAAGAGACATGGAGGAGCTCTTGGATTATGTAGCCCATGCTGGTATGACCCTAGCCTTCTGCAGCATCCTACCATCACCCAGAATGATACCACAGTCCAAGCAGAAAATGACTGATTTCAAGTCTTTCTATGTGGCACATCTCATTACTAAGGGTTTTGCATCCAGGAAGAAAAAGGTCATTGTCTCCCTCTACTCTTCCCTCATTAGGCCAATCATCAAGTACAATGCCCCATTTGGCAGGTACCTCACTAGACACCTGCAACAACTGTAGAGGCCGCAAAAGTACCTCACAAAGAGGATCCTAGGCCTTAAACACTTGTCCTACATGGACAGACTCAAAAAACTCCCAACTATTCTCTGTCTCATATCGCCTACTTAGAGGCGATCTCTGCTTGACTTCCAAAACCATGTCTGACCCAGCTCTCTTAGAAATGCTACAGCTAAAGAAATCTCAAGCCCTCCACACCACACACTCCAAAGACCTCAACATCATTACTACAATCAACAGAACATGCTGTTGGGACAGGTTCATAACCTAGAGACTGCCCGTGCTATGGAATAGACTTCCCGTACATGTCAAGCAGAGAACCTCGCTGACCCTCTTCAAGAGAAATCTTGATGTGTGGATGGGAAACAGAAAATTCACCCTGGGAATAACTCCAGTGGCTCTACTCCACAGAGGCACTGGGATCTAAGGTCAGGCGGCACGATGCCAGGGTAATCCTATGGGCTAGGCTTGTAAAGGCTCCAGGGCCATTAACCTTGTACACACCTATGAACCTATGTATTACCATATAAAATAAGTATTATATGAGTAATGTTAGATCTATACATTTAGACATAACTTTTCAAACAACACTTAATATCTTTTTACCTGCACTAGACTGAGGTCAGATATCAATACAGTTGCGTTTGCTATTGTGTAAGCTTTTAGATGAAATTTTTTAATATTTTGTATGTAGCATGGTTTTGGAATTATTAATGCAAATATGAACAAGCAATATCTGAAGCCTAGAGGCGTTTGTAGGATGTAACTGCAGAAACACCTGCAGGCATCACTCAGCTATAATGAGTTGTCAAGTCAAGGCCTATTCCCTTTTACCTAGCACTCCAGCAGTTCTATCCTTTACCATTATCATCTGATGACAAAGCGACTAGTTAACCTCAACACCTGTGTCTTCACCATCCATTGCCACTTTCCACTAATTCTGCTTGTGAAATAGTGGCTTCAGTTAATAAGAGGACAGTTATCATAGTTCAAACATAACATACATAAACTGTGCAGCATACCTGCAACCGGAGGTACACTTGATTGTCTAATTAGCAGGATTTTGCCAGAGTAGATGCATTTTGATGAAACTTCACTGACTTTTGTTTTAACTTTTAGTTTTCTAAATTACATGGTAGTTGTTTAATATAACTTTCTTGTTGACATTTTTTTGTCTTTTCAAAAGTATTTGGTCTCAATTTAAGGGAGAGAGATTCCAAGGGATAAACTGATTCAACTAAATTAGCAACTACCTTCAGTTTTGTTCACAGCCAGTTAGTATCCAGAAATGCATCCAACATATAATTACATAATACAGACAATTTGTTTCCATCCAGCCTTATCTAGCATTGCACCCAGGCTGACCCCATACACTTCTGTCATCAGTATTCTAACACTGTAAATCTTCACTGCAGTTGGACATAAGGCATGTTTTCTTGCAACTCAACCTTAGTACAAGCATTACCATTTCCCATGTACTTATAATCTTAGCAGTGTGCATATTTGTTATACATTTCAGAATACACCTTGAAATGGAATCCGTGAATGCCAACAATATTTAACCATGAATTCCGGGAGTACTCATCTGCCCTACCCTGCTGACATCCCTCAGAGACCTCATACACCCTGAAACAACTTATTTACTCAGATTTCTAGTGGACTGTTTAACATTGTTAGCAGTCAGAACACTTTTCAGCCACTTCCTCAGATTGGTTCTTATTCCAGTCAATTTGCTGTATTCATAGCATGTTTAAAATTAATAATTTACCTACTAAGTTTACAGTTACCACACTACATTTAATTTGAGCACTCTTTCACCCCTCTTTCTTGCATCGTTTATTACTCAGTTTTAGTAGCATTGCAATCTTCAGATCATAGATTGACTAACAATAAAGGAAAAGTAGCCCATTCTTTCATGTATCAATGGCACATGGTTTATTCCATCTTGCTATAGTCTGAGTAGGAAGTAACTAGAATTATCTGATTTTATATCTCAGAAGGCATGAAAAACAACTAGATTATTCACAGTCTCTCTTCTCTGCTAATTTTGTTTTATTATAGCCATTTTTTAAATCTTTGCTGCATCTTGTAATTACAAATCAAACTCTTCTTGATCATTAAACTGCTTCTATGCTTTTGTCTCTGTGCCTTACTTTCAACAAGACTAGCAGTGTTCTGCCTTTACTGGGATAGTCTCCTCTCTGTCACATTAATATCACAGCTCTGCTCCTTGAACAAGTACTTCTTCAGACAGTTCAAAGCTCCCCCCCAGGTCTATGAAAGTTATAGCTCCTTGCAGGAAGAAACTCTTGAAATTTGGTGGGTACAGCATCTTAAGTTTAAGTTTTTAGTTAATATTCATGTATATAAATAGAAATCCACACTCCTGAGCCATAGCATTTTAAAGTTCTAAACTAGTAACCAAATAAAAAAAATGCCAGGTTGGTAATCATTGCTGCTTTTAATACGAAGATTTACCACTTTTATCTACTTTCCAGTTTAAGATTTCATCAGATTCTGAACTGTGAAGTTGACAAAAGCACTAAATATTGTGTTAAAATCAGTGACAATAACAAACTGTTATGAGTACCTGTCAGAAATCGGACTTAATTTTTGTCGTGTCTTTGTAGAAAGTCATTATTGTTAACTTTTCTGCATGGGGTTCGAATATCACATCAGCTGTTGCCACCTCTCTTAATTCATTGCCACTCCTTACCTTTTTCTACAGTCATGCCTGACTGTCACGGGTCTTCTTTCACATAGTCTATCCATTTATTTGCTGGACATTCTCATTTCATCTTGCTTTTCCTCTTTTTCCTTAACACATGCCTGCGCCACAATTTCTTTGTACAGTTGGAGCTATTTTGGCTTCTGATCATTTTCAAAAAAATTTCCTTACCCATTTTGTACGTATTACCACAACTCCTTAACAGAGAGAGGATTTGGTCCTTCAAAACAGAAGTCTTGACATTCACCAAAATAGGAGGAGTTTGTCTAGCTTTGTCTACTGGTCTTCATAATTCTCAACTGTATAGATTTTTGCAGAATGTCCGTATTTTTGTCTCATATTTTTGGTCCATTTTTCATACAATTGTGATTTTCTGTCAAATTAATGGCAAATCATTAAAGACTGAAGTTAGAGAATAATGACAGACACTTGAGTTTCAGACTTCATACCCTTCAGAAAATTCATACTAATGTAAAACATGTTATGATATCAACTCTGTAAGTTTGTAAGAGCAATATTTAGAAATGGTCCCTATTTTTGGGCATTTGTCCTCCTTTTATTTATGGCTTTGTCCAGATTTCTTGCACTAAGAGGTTAAGAGGTATGCTGGTCTTGGCCAGAATATTATATACACTCTTGTGATTTTAAAACGATTTTGCTTGTAAACCAGTTAACACTGCTGACTTCATATACAGCATATAGCTTGACTGTATTTTCTTCTGGAACTCTAACCAGAAAATAGTTATTTTCATGATCAAATTGTTTATCTTCATGTATTTACAACTTTGCTCCCATGTTTTCACAATGCCTTTTCAATGCCATGTCCTCTGCTGTCCTAGTGTAAAGCCAAGATGGTATACAAATGGTCCTTCAGAATTTTTTCAAGTTTATTGTCTCTTTTGAACACTATCTATAAGGTTATCTGGCATGTTATTGACATTCTGAATTTCCGTCATGATATGCATTAACAGTACCACTGATATAGTTGACTAACACTGCCTGCATTTTGACAGCCTTTGTCCAAATTGTTTAGTTTTTCAGTACTTTTCCTAATTAAGTCATGAGTATCAAATGAGTTATCACCTCAAAGCCCTTCCACTGACTTTAAACAAGATTGATACCAATTTCTGTCTAATTTATTTTGACTTTGTTCAGGACTAACCATACAAAATAGGCACTTCTGATAGCACCAGTAAAGTACACACTATAACTTCTGACTTTCCAAGGAATATTAAAGTCTCCTACAGTGCTGAGTTCATTGTCAACAATTTGTTCAAACTGTGAAAGGTCACTTTGTGTAAATACAAATTATGTGTCTTGTAGAATTTCAGCTAGCTACGACCTATGGAGACGTTTTTATCTCCCAATGTGCTCTTTGACAAAAGGAAGCCATTTACCCAAAAGTAACTTGTTGGCTGCTTAACAGAAGGACAGACTGAGAACAGAACAGATAGGAACTGCTCCCCTAGTAACTCTTTTTCCAGTACATTCTCTCTCTTATAGCTGGAGTAGCCTAATATTAACAACTTACTGTGCAGTAAGTAAGGCTTGAGCCATCCCTTATCTATTGCCAAAATATAGGACACCACAAGATAACCACCACTGAGATTAGTGCTGCTGTTCTTGTCAGACTTTCAGGTAAGATGGCTGTCAAGAAATAATGAGCATTTCACTTCAATGTATTTCTATGTTGTTGTGTCTTTTGGCTTTTTCCCGGTTAGGGGTCGCCACAGCGGCACTCCGGTCCGCTAATGATTGGCAGTAGATTTTTACGTGCCGAGTTGCCGGCCCTGACGCACAACCTTCAACGAAGGTACAATGTATTTCTATATGGATATAAAAAGACACGTTATAGAATTTAACCAAATGTAGCATAATAAATCATTTCTAGGTTGAACGTAATATCTCGGGGAACCTGTGGAACAAATTATGTTTCCCATACAAGCCATCTGAGAAAGTATTTTATTTTTTTTATTCATTTAACATTTGTTTACCAGGAAAGTCCGACTTGGAACAAAGAATTTTCAGTGGAGGCCCAGGGGAGAAACACTCCAGATGCATGTCTTTGTAACTTTTTTTTTTTAATGTCTGTATTTCTTCTGCAAAGCTGATTTAGCAGCAAAATATTAGCTTCAAAACATTAGTCCTAATACCAAGTTTTTTTTGTCTCTATTGTGGCTGATTCTGAAGATTTTGGGGAGGAGCTTACTTTTGTTTTTGGAGTAGATGAGAGGGGGTAGAGTTGCTTGCAAGTGCCTGTATTTTGCAGGCACTTTATTCATCCAAACAAACCTGCCTGTTTAGTGTGATTAAAGCTAGGAGAAAGTTAACAAACAGTTCTTACCATTAAAGTTCAGACTGAGCTGTTTTGTTTAACCCACAGAGTTTACACAACTGTAGTTTTTGCAGTGTTGTTGGTACTAGGCGGTATATAGACACACTGTTGGCTGATAATAATAAAAGAGAGCGAATGATCGTATGTGTGCTATTACACTGACGTCATTGGTGTGGAGAGGTCAAGAGAGGTCACATGACCATGTGCTTTATAATAAAGGAGGAAGCTAGGGTTGTTCCCCTCTTTTGTTTTTAACCAGATTGATTGCCTTCACGTGTGTTTATTTTCTTCTGTAATGGATGTCTAACCCAACTTTCTTACCCTTAAGATGATACCGCCAACAGATTATGGGCCCAGGAGGGAAGTAGGAAGCCGATGGCATAGACTATGTTTTGACGGAGATGAGAAGAATTACGAGTTGTGGGAGACAAAGTTTCTGGGACACCTGCGCTTGCTAGGGCTGAACGCCCTTTTATGAAATGTGCAGCAGGATGCAGAGGACGACGACGTTGCTTAGAAAAATGAAGAGGCCTATGCAGAACTGATACAGTTATTAGACGACAAAAGTTTGTCCCTCGTCATGAGAGAAGCTGCAGGCGACAGTAGAGAAGTGCTTCAGATCCTGAGAGACCATTATGCCAGGAAAGGGAAGCCATGGGTGATTAGCCTATACTCTGAATTAACAAGCCTCCAGAAGTCCACCAGCGAAAGTGTTACAGAGTATATTATTAGGGCTGAGACGGCTATTACAACACTTAGAAATGCTGGGGAGAAGCTCAGTGATGGATTACTAATTGCAATGATTCTGAAAGGGTTGCCTGAAACCTTTAAACCATTTTCAGTACACATCACACAAGATGATGATAAGTTGAGCTTTGGTGAATTCAAGACAAGGTTGAGAAGCTATGAACATACCGAGAAATTTAATGCCAACTTAAGTAATGATAATGTGATGAAAGTAAATGGCCTTGGGGAAAGAGTAAAAGCAGAGATTATATGCTATAGCTGTGGCCAAAAGGGACACAAGGCATGAGAATGCCGGACAGAATATAAAGGCCAGAGACAGTGGTGTAGTTTGCGTAAAAACTCTAGCCACAGGGACAGTAACTGTAGACGAAAGAAGAAAGACAATGTGAAACAAGCAACTGATGCGGATGATCACATATTTGTCTTCAAAATAAATGAGCATCAAATTCGTGAATTAAAACAGAAGGGATTAATGGTTGACACTGGTGCTACATCACACATAATTAACGACCTGAAAAAGTTTAAATACTTTGATGCAACTTTCCAACTGGAGGAACACATTGTGGAATTAGCTGATGCAACGAGAACCTGTGGGGCCGCACAGAAGAGAGATAATGCAGAGGTATGGCTGCTAAACACAGAGGGGCATAAAGTAAAGGTGATGATAACTCGGGCGCTGTATATCCCGATGTATCCACAAAGCATTTTTTTCTGTTAAGGCAGCTACATCCAAAGGGGCCTCGTTCAACTTTAAACAAGGCCAGGACCAACTCATCTACAAAAACGGCACCAGGTTTGACATAATTGAATGTGATAGACTCTATTATTTAGACACATATGATGAAGAAAACGATAGTGAGATACATTATGTTGCATCTCAGAGCTGTTATGACATTCAAGCATGGAATAAAATGCTTGGTCACTGTAATTTTGAAGATGTGTCAAAATTAGAAAGTGTGATAAAAGGAATGAAAATTAAAGGTAAAGTTGAGAAACCTAACCTAGATTGTGAAACCTGTATGCAAGGGTAATTTGTACAGAACAGAAATAGATTACCAGATGCAAGAGCAAAAGTTGTGTTTGAACTAGTCCATACTGATTTGGCAGGCCCAATTGAGCCAGTAGCGAAAGATGGCTTTAAGTACACTTTAGCATTTACTGATGACTACTCGGGTGTAATATTTGTCTACTTTCTGAAAGCCAATAGTGATACAGTCAAGGCGACTGAAAAGTTTATTGCAGATTCAGCCCCTTATGGGAAGGTAAAGTGTATCAGATCAGATAATGGCACTGAGTTCATGTTGAAAGACTTTCAGTCACTATTGAGTAAAAATGTTATAAGACACGAAACATCCTCACCTTACTCACCCCATCAGAATGGGACAGCAGAGAGAAACTGGAAAACACTGTTCGAAATGGCAAGGTGTACGTTGATAGAGAGTGACTTACCTAAAGAGTTATAGGCATATGCAGTAATGACTGCTGCTTTTATTCGCAACAGATGTCATAACAGGCATGTGGGGCAGACCCCGTTTGTTATGCTAACAGGAAAGAAACCTGATCTTTCAAGGATGAGAGAATTTGGATCAGTGTGTTATGCATACAGACATAATAAAAAGTTAGACCCAAGATGTGATAAGGGGATCTTTGTCAGATAGGATAAAAACAGCCCATCATATCTGGTCTATTATCTTGACACAGGTCCTTAGACACAGGTTAGTCAGGTTCTTTACTAAGAATGTAGCTGAATGTCAGATTCAGACAGACCCAGAAGTGATGGATGAAGATCTTAATACCAGAAGAAGTGTACACAAAAATAAGGCAAGAAGAAGAAAGGCAGGATACACACCTACTGCATACTTGAAGGACAATGAGTGTAAAGTTGAACACCACGATTATGTGACAGTTAATGTTGACTATTGTTACCGACTAATATGCTAGACACCGCAGGGTTTTAAATAAGCCACCACTTTGCCTACCTCGGAAAAGTGGGTCAAAGCCATGAAGGAGGAACTTAAGTCTTTAAAAGAAAATAAAACATTTACACTCACCACACTTCCGGAAGATAAAAATGCAGTGGGAGGTAGGTGGGTTTTCACTGTAAAAGGCAATTGCAGATAATACTGAGACTAACAAAGATAGATATGTAGCTAAAGGCTACAGTCAAGTCACTGGCATAGATTATAATGAAACATTTGCACCAACTGCGAGTATGACATCTGTACGAAGCCTAATGCAGATGGCAGCTCAGTACAGTTTAGAATTGCACCAGATGGATGTACAAACGGCCTATTTACATGCTCCCATTGACTGTGAAGTGTATATGGAGCAACCTGAATGTTTTGAAAAGAAATCAAATAATGATGAAAAATTGGTTTGTAAACTGAATAAGTCATTATACGAATTGAAACAATCAGGGTGTAACTGGAACAAAATGTTGCACGATTATCTTTGTGAAAATAGTTTTAATCAAAACCCCGCAGACCATTGTGTATACACTAGACAAGCTGAAAATGAGAAAACAGCCTTAATTATATGGGTTGACGATCTCATTATAGCAGCTAGTGACAATGAATCACATAACGATGTAAAAGAAATGCTCAAGGCTAAATTTAAAATGAAAGATCTGGGAAAGCTAAGACATTTTCTAAGCATTGACTTTACCCAAAATAGTGATGAAGTAAAGATGAACCAAAAGAGGTACATCACGAAAATTCTTGATAAATTTGGTATGTCTAATTGTAAAGTAAGAAGTACCCCTTCCGAACAAAAAACAAACTTTGAATGTGACAGTGAATCTACAGATCCAAGAAAATATCGTGAGCTTGTGGATAGTTTGATATGTTATGACAAGCACGAGACCCAATCTTAGCTGGATTGTAAGTAAATTTTCACAATATTTGTCACAACCGAGTGAATCTCATTTAACACTAGCCAAACGTGTTAAGATACTTAAAAGGTACATTGGACAGACAGCTGTGTTACAAGAAAAGTGAAGGGAAACTTCAGCTTATAGCATACAGTGATGCAGATTGGGCAACAGATCAAAACGATAGACGTAGTACAATAGGTTATTGCTTTAGCCTCAATAGAGACGGGCCTATTATTTCATGAAAATCAAAGAAGCAACAAATGGTAGCTTTGTCTACATGTGAGGCAGAGTTCATAGTTTCATAGGTTCATACTAGGCTATCTGCCCTAGGGCATTTATAAGCCTAGCCAGACTGTGTTTGGCTTTCGCCACCCATTTTAAATTAATTTTGCTATGCCCTTTTTCGAGGTTAGTATACTGTGCCTCTGTCTAACAGTGACACAGAAGTGATACCTGGGGTAAACCTACGATCTCCCATCCACTCATCAAGATTTCACTTGAAGAGAGTCAATGAGGGACTCTGCCTAACCTGGACTGGGATTTTATTCCAGAGTGAAGGGAGCCTCTGGGTTATGAATCTGTCCCTCCAGCATGTCCTATTTATTTCAGTGCTGAGGTTCAAGTCTCCCAAGCTCGTAGCTCGATGGGATTTGGATTTTCTGAGGTGCAGCATGTCCATTAATTCCGGGTTGGACATGGCTTTATACATCAGGCACAGATCACCTCTGAGCAGGCGGTATGCCACTGAGTAGAGCTGGAGTTTCTTTAACCGGGCAGCATATGGCATCTGTTTGAGGCCTTTGATCCTCTTGGTGAGGTACTTTTGGGGTCTTTCCAGTTGCTGCAGGTGTTTGGTAAGGTACATCCCAAAAGGGGCATTGTACTCAATTATGGGCCTGATGAGGGATGAGTAAAGAGGCACGATGACCTCCCCTGATCTAGATGTGAATCCCTTTATGATTAGGTGGGCTATATAAAATGTTTTTCTAACTACTTTGGCCACGTGGTTGTCAAATGAGAGATTGCTATCAACTTGGGTCCCCAGGTCTCTAATTACTTCTTCTGTACTTAATGGATTACCACCTATGTGGTAATTTGTGGGCACTTTGTTTTTCCCAAAGGGGATGACTGTACACATTTTGGCATTTAGCTTGAGCCCATGGCTCTGACACCAGTTGTCTGTTTCTATGAGGCCCTTTTGGAGGATGCTTGTGTCAGCTGGAGTGTCGATTATGGCGCCCAGTTTGCAGTCATCTGCAAACTTGATCTGCCACAGTCCTTCCGTGTTGGCCTGTACCTCCGAGAAATATATACTGAACAAGAGAGGTCCCAGGACTGAGCCTTGTGGGACACCACTTGTAACTGGTTTGGAGTCTGACATGGCTCCAGGAATTCTAACCATGTGGGTTCTGTCCTTGAGCCAGTTTGCAACCCATCTAGTGACATAAGGGTTTATATTTAAGACATGGTCATGGCTGGTGAGCTTATCTATAATGCCCAAGTGGGGTATTGCATCGAAGGCTTTTGCGAGGTCCAGGTAGGCTGTGTGGACCACCTTCCCCTCATCAGTGGCCTTAGTGACTGTTTCAAAGAAATCAACCAGGTTTAAGAGGCAGGATCTGCCCTTAACAAAGCCAAACTGGGTAGGATCCAGTGTCTGTAGGTCCCCAATATCTTTATTTATGAGGTCCATGATGATCCTTTCCATAGCTTTGCAGACCAAGCTAGTCAGGCTTATGGGGTGATAGTTTCCAGGATCCGTTGAGGCACCATCTTTGTGGAGATGGACCACTGTTGCTGTACGCCACTCTTTGGGTACATATCCTGTAGTAAGGCTGAGATTGAACAGTAGTTTTATATTTGGGTTTAGCTCTTCTTGGAGTTCATGTAGGACGTAGCCCGGGACACCGTCTGGTCCCATTGATGCTGTATTTTTTGCTTTGGAGAGGGCAGCTCTTACCTGAGCATCTGAGATGTCAGGGGGGCAGCACTCTGCTGGGATAGATATTTGCCTTTTTGGTGGGGAGTTTGCGCTGAACCTGTCAGCTAGGATGTTGGCAATGTCTGTGGGTTCGGTGTATTTTTGTCATTTTGGACTAATTCTGAGCATATCTGGGAATTCCCACCCAGGTTCCTAACATAACTAAAGAAAGCCTTGTGATTATCCTTAGTGTCCTGTGCAATTCTTCTCTCGAAGCTGGCCTTAGACGATTTTATGAGTGCCCATAGTTTTTTGCTAATACTGATCAGAGATGCCTTCCCTTTTTGGGATTTTGCTCTATCATGTAGTAGCCTCCTCCTTCTGTTGTATAGTTTGTTTATGGCTGGGGTCCACCAGACAGGACGTCTGCCTTTGGAGGATTGGGACTTGGTTTTATTTGGGATTGCATGATCCATGCATTCCTGAAGGTGTTCATAGAATGTGTTTATAAAGGATTCTGCGGTCTGGGCCGTATTTTCCACAGGCCCGGGGGCTTTGAAGGATTCCACCTCGGTTTTGAGGAGTGTGAAATTTGCATTAGAGAAGTTTTTCACTGTGGTTTTCAGGGCAGGGGGTGGAGTCGGGATGTGAATATCCAGTGAGATTAGTTTATGGTTTGATCTTATCAATGAGGGATACACTTCTGGTCTGGAGCATAGAGTCCCCATGTTGGTGATGATCAGGTCCAGTATGTTTTCCTCTCTTGTGGGAGTGGTAACAAGTTGTTCCATAGCATTTGAGTTTATAAATTCTAGGAACCTTTGGGCTAGGGTGTTGGAGCTAGAGTAATGTTCCCAGTCTATGTTTGGGTAGTTGAAGTCGCCCAATATAATGGTGTTTGGAGAGACCTTCATATTTTCCAGTGTTCTCTGGAAGGCCGAGTTGGGTTCCTGGGTTTGGGAGGGTGGTCTGTAGCAGGCTATAAACTGGAAGGCAGTTTTATCCACTGTTAGTTGCACATGGATAGTCTCTGATGCTTCGTGCTGTGCCACCAACCTGGAAGTGTGGGTATCTATGACGAATATTGATACTCCCCCTCCTTTTGTGGTTCGGTCCAAGTTTTGTGGCCGAAAAGCATGGTATGAGGTATAACCTGGTAGTGCTGGGGTGCTCTCGGGAGCCTTGAACCAGGTTTCTGTTACTGCACAGATATCGATGTTCTCCATGCTAAGGAGAGTTTCGAGTGCGTGCATCTTGAGGTTTAGACTTCTGGCGTTGAGTAGCATTACTCTTAGTTTCTTATCTCTTGTGATACCTATGGAGGTGTTTGTCTTTTGAGCCTTGCTTAAAAAAGGCACTATGGGGGTAGCAAGAGCCTTTGCCAATATCCGAAAGCCCAGGGGTGACAGGTGCAAGCCGTCCCTAGCGAAGCATCGTGGCTTGTCGAGCATGTCATCCCAGGCTGACAGGCATTGGATCCCCTTTGAATGACACCAATACTTAAGCCAGTTGTTGAAATTGATCATCTTGTCTTCATATTGTGGCATCATTCTTGGTGAGGGTAAGATGCTACTTAAGGTCAGGGTCATACCAGCCTGGACTACTTGCTCAGAGAGCTCCTCTATGTCTCTTTTCATGTAGTCCAGGGAGGTACGTCTCAGGTCATTCACACCAGCATGGACAATGACTGAGTCATATTTGTACTTGCCTTGGAGTGACCTGAGTGCTTGTGTTCTGTGGCGGATCCTAGCGCCTGACAGGCAGCTCACCATGACCTTCTCCTTGTTCAGCCTGGTGAGTGGGACGTCAGAGTACATGGCATTAGCAGCAACAACACAGGAGAGTTTGTACCTTGTGTAGCTGTTGAGTGGAATGGAATGTGCCAGTAACGAAATTTGAGGACAATCAAGGAGCAATCACTTTGTCGAAGAGTGCAGTAAGTAGTCAGAGATGTAAACATGCTGACATTAAGTATCATTTTGTCAGGTCAGCACTTAATGATGACAAAATAAGCATTGAATATTGCCTGACAGTGGACATGGTTGGAGATATTTTTACGAAACCTGCTATGAAATCGAAGATTGAAAAGTTCATGTATTACGTATTTGGAATGTGAAGGAAAAGTTATCCAAAAATATGTTCTCAAAATGTATTTGTAGACAGCGTAAGAGCAAGTGGGGGTGTTGGCTGTTAATTAGAAAAGAGAATGAATGATCATATGTGTGCTCTTACACTGACATTGTTGGTGTGGAGAGGTCAAGAGAAGTCACATGACCATGTGCTTTATAATAAAGGAGGAATCGAGGGTTGTTCCCCTCTTCTGCTTTTAACCAGATTGATTGCCTTCATGTGTGTTTATTTTCCTCTGTAATATATGTCTAACCCGACTTTCTTACCCTTAAGTTGATACCGCCAACACACACCTCCACCGTTGTTTTCTGTTCTGAGTAAAGCACAAACAACATTGAAGTGCAATGCAACAGGTCTGGGATAACAGAAGCAGCAGTTATTGTAGTATTTGCACAAATTAGAGATCATCAGGATATGTTAAATATCATTAGATAAGTCTATTGATGTATTTATTCAACACCCGTCTAGGCCCCTTTATGGAGAGCATTAGTACTTTTAGTGTCAGTTTAGCAAAAGTAAAGTATTCTGGGATTTTCATGCAAATTAGATGTAGCTAGAAGTATAATACATGTTATTAGAAAACTGCATTATCCTATGTGGCAGCAATGAAGTACCTCCCAGCCATGTTTCATGTTATGTCATATTCAGTTCAAACAGTGTGTATGTTATGTTTTTATATATGTAAAGTATATTATGTATGCATGTGTGTGTGTGTATATATATATATATGTATATATATATATATATATATATATATATATATATATATATATATATATTTATCTCCATCCTGGACCCCTTTTCCCATATATATATATATATATATATATATATATATATATATATATGTATAAAATCGTGTAATTTTCCTGCATTGCAGTACAACAGTGGAGAAAGTACTAATACAACCCTTAACCCAGCTGGTAAGAACTATGGTTAAAAGGAAAAATAACAGTCCGCTTAACAAGAATTGTCCTATTGAGTCCAGTTTCCCACCATAACTCCTGTAAGTTTGGTTTCCATTAAGCTAATGTCTGCTGGAAAAGAGTGGGTTACAACCCGATGGGCTGATGCAGAATGTTTCATGAGGCACAGAAGATGAATAACTGAAGTGTTATTTGTTGAATAAGCATGATAGTTGAAGTGTATTTATGTATGTATTCTGAATGTAAAATGTAAAATGAATCAAAGGTTAAGTCATCTAAATCCATACTTTCTGGGATTGAGGGTATGATGCTGAGAAGTGCAGCAAATGCCACAGTTGTGTGTGTACTATTAAAGACATCTGACAACAATGGTGTCAGAATACTCTATGCTTTCCTGGATGTCACATCATTATCCCTAATGCTTGATGTACACTCTGATCTTTATTGATATGCCAGTGTTGTTATTTGCCTGTAAAGTTTTCTGCAGACATGTTGTTAGACATGTTTGTGGTTGGCCTTGAAACTGCTGTGCTTCACATGTGGTACACAACAAACTTGAATATGTTCAGGATTGTTCTGGGTCATGCCCTAAACTTCCCCCTTGTTTGCACATCATAATTAGGTTATGCTGTAGGTGTGGGGGTATTCAGGATGGTAGTTATAAAAGCAGCTGTCCTTGTATGTCTGTTTGCAGCTCGGTTTGTATTCTGCTGTGATGCTTGCTCAGATAAAAATCTTAACATGAATAAGTTTCCATCCTTTTGTATTGTAGCCTGAATACTCTGCAGTGGTACAGAATAAATAGACTTTGAAACAGATGATCTGATGAAGTAATTTATGCATGACTGATTACCTGATTATAATGGATCAGTTGACCCTTGTATCCTAAAAATGAAGTGGTGGTGATAAGGCTTTGCAGGCTTTTGAAAGGTGTTTTGGCATATACCCTGATGTAGTTATGGTGACTTTTGTAATGCCGACAGAAAGAAGTATCATGCTGGACCTGGTAAAAGATATTAAGCAATTTCTTCAAGAACTGATGACTTGGAACATGAAGCTCAGTAGTGAAGGTTGTAAAGCCAATACACCTCCAGTAAAAAGGAGATAGTTTATGTTAAGTAGTCAGGGGATCCTAAGTGCTTTCCAGAAGTTTGTAAACATTTGTAACTGCAGCATTTATGAATGATGATTGTACAGCTTCTAGGCTGTGCTGCCAAATATTCTGACACAATTTATGTGCTGCATGGCACTTTATATTTAAATGCATTCATTTCACATTTAAATGTATTCA
Source organism: Protopterus annectens (assembly GCF_019279795.1). Classification (NCBI taxonomy): domain Eukaryota; kingdom Metazoa; phylum Chordata; order Ceratodontiformes; family Protopteridae; genus Protopterus; species Protopterus annectens. The sequence continues at coordinate 874,308,437 of NC_056743.1, read as the reverse complement.
TTTCACATTTAAATGTATTCCTTTACCAGGTTGTATGAATCAGCTTGTCAGATTGTTATGAGCAACTTTATTGGAATTTAAGCAGCTACTGAACATCGTGGATTAGTGTGACAGAGTATCTGAAAACTGAGTGGAACATTGTACGCTACCATTGTAGGGCCTGTTTGATCAGGAGGTTGCAGACATATTTTAACCACCGTGTGCAAGGAAAAAATACCTTTCTTATTATGTGCAATTGAATGATACCGGACGATGAGGTGAGGCGCATAACAGGATAAAAAGATGTATGATACTGTGAGTAATCTGTAGTTACAGAATGAAAAAGGGATTTAAAACAAAAATCCAGTAAACATCTGAAGAGGTTTCTTTCAGTGTAGATTCCGGAGTGTGATGAGCAAAATAAGTGGTTCATTACAAACTGTCAAACATAACTGTCAAGTGAAAAGAACGTACAGTGGACTGATGTGCTAAATTTGCATATGAACAGTGATTTGGTAAAAACAACTCAAGATGTGTGAAACTAACCATGGTGCCTCAAAGATAGGTGCTGGTGGTCATGTGGTATATTGCTGCTACACATAAACTACCCAGGCTATCCTGTTAAAAAAACAAAAAGTAAATAAGCTCCAGCTACAGGTGATGATAAATTGATAGATTTTCTTAATGATTTCCTCATTACAAAGCAAAACTTTGTTGTGATAAAATGTTTTTGTCGCAGTATTTGAACCTTGCAATATTGCAACTGTTTAACTGATGGTATGTGTTCATAGCTCTGTCTATCTTATACTATTGTTAAAGTTAATTTGAAAAAAAAATTATGCTTGACTCATAGTAAGTGTATAAGCCATAATGAAAACAAAAATAATTGCAAGTAATGTATTTAACCCAGAGTCATAGAGCAGTGTTTAGAGAGCACAAGTACTGTATGATGCAGCTTCTTAAAATGGAAAAAAAACTTCGCTTACAAGCAAATATCAAAGTGGCTGCCATTACAGGATACTTATACTATTTCCAGGCATACAGAAGCCCTTTTTCAAAATGTGGTTGTTGTTGATAATACTGATGAACAATGTAAATAGTATCCTCTAGATGTAGCCAGTCTTTTAAAAAACAATGGTATACGGTTAATTTTAAGTCACTGATGGTCTTGTCAAAATATTAATGGACTAGGTAAAACTGGAACTGAGTCACTCAGAATGACTCATAGTTGAGGTTGAGCCTTAAAAAATTATAAATAATTGTCTGCATTTTTGAATGTCAGTTTCCATGCATTTGTACAAAAACAAAAGTCATAATTTTATGAACTCAAATGAAGTCAAGGCATACATATATTGTGCAGAAGTTTAAAAATAATATAAAAGCAAAAAAATGTGGTGGTAATTTTAGCTTACAGTACAGATAACTATACAGACATTTTGCAAACTTTAAGAGCATATAATTCATCTTGTTTTTTGGTCAGGCTGATATTTCATATCTTTTGTTGCCTGGAAAATTCTGAGGAGATAGCTTGGCCTTAGAATTAAATAAAAAAAAAAATGATCAGGTATGTGCATTTGTGGTTAGCATTGTCATCTCACAACAAGAGATTCTCCAGTTCAATTCTCAGCTGGGGTGACTTCTGTGTGGAGTCTGCATGTCCTCCCTGCAGTCGCATGGGTTTTCTATGGGTGTTCCTGTTTCCTCCCACATTCCAAAGACATGCAGTAGGTGAATTGGACACTCTAAATTGGCCATAGGTACGAGTGTGTGTACAAGTGAGTGGTACAGATGAATTACCATGGCAGGGCTAGCCACCCAGCAGTGAAAACCTTGACTCAAGATGATTGTCGTTGTTGAAGTGATGATACCCCGACCCCATGTGCAAAATGAGAAAAAGGGACTGAGGATGGATGGATCAAGTATGCGCATTACTGGTCAAGTCAATATTTGATAACGGATTTGATAAATGGAATTTTTATTATTTAAGAGTGTAAATTAAATCCAGTACCTGCATAAAAACTAAAAGTTTGTGATGATGAAGAAATACACAAACAAAAATTGGTAAAGGCTGAAGGGGAGATTGCACTGAACATATAGGTATATACATGACTTAAAAAAAGCTGAACAGATGTGAGATGATATACATGTATGTGTTTATATCTATATCTATCTGTCTATATAATGAAACTGGCTTGTTCCTTGGCTTCAGTGGCTGAAGAATTTATGTAGCTGTGAAATGTGCATTTATAATATATGTGACCTTATAACATCTGCTGTCAGTTTCAGTGATAGTGTGTATGCTATAGTAGTTGGATATAATGTATGTGACCTTGTTGGATACAATATATATGACCTTGTTTTAGTGATGGTGATTATGCTAAAATAGTTGCAGAGGATGGGTACTGTTTCATATTAGCTTGCAATGTCTTCCCTGAAATGTTTCCCCCAAAGTTCTGGATATCCTGTGAAACTGCAAAACCAATACGTTTAACAAGGTTATGGGAAGTCAGCTTTTCAATAAAAGTAGTACTACAGATCATCTGATAATATCACTCCATAAGGTTGTAAATTTCAGGCTGGCCAGTTTCATAAACCCTTCCACAACTGAAAATTTCCCACAGACTACTATACCAATGTGATGGATGAAGCCACAGCTATCACTGAGGTTCAGCATAAGAAATGTCTTGCCATTTTTAGGTTAGTAATATTTCATGATCATTACAGGATGTGGTTATAGAGCATCATAATGTGGCTTGTACCTGAGGATGTTGAAAAGCACCCATTGGTAACTCTTATGTTAACACTAATGAGGAGGAGCTTTATAGATGGGATCCATGCGTAGATACTAGAACTTGGAGAGATGGTGATGTATACATTCCATGGATATTCTGTGATGAATTTCTAGCAGAACTAATACAATTATAGCTCATGTAATAATATGTCAGCCTCAAAACACCAATTTGACACTATAAACCTCTGAGCTAAAATGTTATCAAGAGCAAAAACACTTTATTTTTATCCCAGGACTGGACTTTACCATCTAAAAGACTGCTTGGAATATATTTTAATAGATCCCTAAGATCAAGACCTTGAAGACCAAGGTGATTCTGGTGTGTGATATTGTCCACCCATCACAGTTCCTCTCTTTCACACCTTCAGGGGGGAATAGTTTAGATTTGTCCCTCAGGTTCATGAGCTGTGTGTGATTCTTCATGATGGGCTTAAAATGAAGAGCTAGGTCCCAGCTGTTATCAAAACTTATTTTTGTAGTAAAAATATTGCTCTGTTCCAAAGCTGTATTCCAGTGTTGTGCCTTTCAGTTGTTAATTCATGCAGTGGACACCTCTGGCTAACACCTCTGCATCACTCCTTTGACTGACAGATGGGGACCTGGCATAACTGAAGTAGGTACAGAATTTGCAAAAGGATTGATAGCTGGAGATTCTTGGTCATAGCATATTAGACTGTTAAGTGTGGGACCTGTCCTGGTTGCCAGCTGCTGCTGCATCACTTTTTAAAGTTCTTGTTCTCAGCGCCTAGGTCCTTCATAGCCTGGATTCTACTTTTCTGAAAGAGTTTCTGTTGATCCAGGTCCCAAAGACCAGATTCATAGTAATTCCACAAATAGCATTGTTTCTTTGTTTTCAGGTGCAATGTAAAAGATAACACCAGACAAGGCTGACTTTAGAAATAAAACACAAACTAGCAGTTTTTACAATGGGGCAAGCCTCACACACCCCTAAGGTGGGCATACCTCTTAACTGCCCAGATTTTTGCAGAATGGCTAGATTTTTCCTCAAATTTTTAGTCTGTTCTGCATAAAAATCTATGGTTTTCTGGAAAATCAAGAAGGATCAAAGTCACTAAATAATGACAGACATTTGAGTATCAGACTGTATATCTTTAGAAAATGCATGCCAACACAGCCCCTTTTGTTCTATCGACTTTCTAAGTTTATAAGAGCAAATTTTAAAACATGTCCCTACTTTTGGGTCTTTGTCCCACCATTGGTTTTGACTTTGTCCAGATTTCTTGTGCTAATAGGATGAGGGGTATGCTTAGTCCTTATATCCATAAATACACAGACTCCAAGATTATGTAGCTGTGGGGTAATTTCTTTACTATGCACTTCCATGGTCTCATCAAGACCGCTGCTTACTTTTTAATGGAACCTAACAATTGAATCACATTCTGATCGAGTATTCATCACTGAACCCCCTTTTTCACCTTGTGTCATCAGGAGAGAGGTTGCTGACTGTTCCATGGACCTGTTTGGAAACCGTAGGTAGCTTGTGCACTTTAACTTAACTGTAGTTTTATTTATTTATTTATTTATTTACAGTTTGTTAACTAGGTCAGTAGACTGGTCTGAGGACCCTTTTCAGCCATGACCTGGGCCACAGCAGCAAGACAGTACATTAACAGTATGTTAAAGTAGGTGAAATATGAACCGCACTGTGAAATTTACATAACATTAACAACAGGGATTATAGGAAAAGGTATATGAATGGCATAAATTGTATATAATAATTGTTACAAGTGAGCAGACAAGCGCAATAACCTTTTAAGCTGGTACAAGAGAAGAAACGGAATAAATCAATTATTATGCAAGTGTACATCTGCTATGTGCCCTAAAGAGGGTCAGGTTGTTTGCTAAATTAATGCGAGTCAGAGTTTTTACTGAAGAGGCAAAGTTAATTGTAGAAAGTATAGCACGGAATGCCTACCAGAGTTACCTCTCACAAAAAATCAAAGCTATAACAGTCAAGGCAGCCTGACACACAATTGTTACTTTACCAATAGTTATTACCATTGTTAATGCAGCAAAGTTTAGAATTATAGCAAGTATGATGTGATATATATCCTCATATTACTCCAGCCACTAACTGTGAAATCAACAGAAAAGTAAATTATAGCAAAGCCTAGCATTAAAGATGCAAGGTGTCCTTTACCCTGGAGCTTTAGCCTTTGTCCCTAAAGCAATTGCATTTGTTCTATACAAAGTTCTTAAATGAAGGTAAATTATCGAATTTCCTGATGTTCTCTGGGATTTCATTCCACACTGTGAGTGCTATTAGAGAAAGATCTTTCACATAAACTACGTGTGAATGGTGGCATTTGAAACTAGATATTGTCACTATTCCTGAGTGTGAGCTCGGTTTCTGAACTGGAACTTTTTTACAAGTGAAGGACAATATTTGTTATGTACAATTTTGAAAGTAAATGCATTGAGTAGCAACTTTGCTGTTGATATTACAATACGCCATTTATTTGCATTTTGAGCAATACAATGGTATCTGTAGTTTATAGGTTGATCAATTGGAGTATTTTGTTCTTGGTAGTTTGAATTAGAGTCATATTTTGAGCTGAGAGACGTGTAATTATTGGGAGACTGTATTCCATTCTAGGGAGAAGGACATTAATAGTTTTATCCTTCTTGGCTCCAGTAGTCATTAAGTTGGATACTTTGTATGATAGCTTTTAGTGAAATAATACTTTAACCATAGCTTCAGTGTGTACATGAAAGCAAAGGTCTGGCTCTAAGGTCAGCCCTATATATGTCTGCTGTGAAGTGCTGAGAGGGGGTGATCCAGCGGGGTCAATAATTATGGGTTTGCTATTATTTTGTAGTTGTTTGTGCCAAACAGCATCACTGTGGGTTTCGTAGTATTTACAGTCAGTCGGTCACACTTTAATCACTGCCGCATCATCTTAGTCTTCTGGAGGTCCTAGTTTAGAGTGGACATGTGCTTATTAGATCCAGTCAACAAAATTTCATTGATGAATAGGATCTAGTTTAACTGTGTCTTAGGATCTAGTTTAACTTTGTCTTATAAATAACCTTCTCAGGGATGTAACGTGAGAGTAACAGAGGGCTTTCTATTTGAGTGGTTTAATTTGATCCCACTACTCTCTGAATGTTCTTTTGTCAAGATAGTTTTGGAACCATAGCACAACTGCAGAAGAGAAGCCAATATCCTGAGAGATTGTATAAAAGGTTGTATGGTTTACAGTTTCAAAGGCTAAGGTATAGAAAGATGGCACCTGTGCATTTACCTTGCTCAAATCCTGCAAAAATTTGATAAGTGCATATACAACATTTAGTGTGCTAACGTTAGGTCTGAAGCCATGTTCCATATCAGTCAGGATACCATGTTTTGATTCAACAAGTTTATAAGAGGGCTACTGCATTTTATTGTAAAAGTCCTCGGAACTTTATTAACTAGCTTGTCCTGTTGCGTCAGACTTGCTTTAGCCTGTCTTGTTGTCGTCAATTAATATGCTGGTCTCTCGCATATATCTCAGTTACATTGCTGTTTGATTATTGTATTCCACTATGACGGCTGTATGGATGAACCTGCAAATGTTTTATTTAGCGACTACCTTCCCAGTTGAAGCTCTATCCTTGGTGCCTTGATTTGTCTGTAAATGTTTTTTCTCAAATAGCGACTGCCTTCCCAGGTAAAGCGCTATCTTTGCTGCCTTGATTTACCAGTTTGTCCGAAGGCTGCATAGATAACACTAATAGATGTTTTTACCGTTTTTCAAAGGCTGTATGTTAGATGTTAGATAGCAACTGTCTGTAAAAGTTTTTTTCGATAGCGACTGCCTTCCCAGGTAAAGCGCAATCTTTGTTGCCTTGATTTACCTGTTTGTTCGAAGGCTGTATAGATTAAACTACTAGATGTTTTTACCAGTTTGTTCGAAGGCTGTAGAGATAAAACTTTAAAACTTTTATATTAGGCTACAAGTATTCAGCCTTTCTAACTGGAGCGTACTATCCATATACCTTATGACTTCATGAGGGGTTTCTCCATAGATAAACGATAGCGTCAGCTTCTTACCATGTGCTATCTTTTCTAGTTTAACCAGTTAAAGCCCCCATATTGTGCTAGGAGTGCTTGATTATCCAGATTAACACTGCTGTAGGGAATTAGGTTAATGTTCCATCTCATTGTGATAGTTAAGTGTAGCTATTTCTCCTTTTAATTGGAACTATTCTGTACTGCACTTGAGCCACTGTTTATGGATCACAAATACTGTTGTAAACTAAACTGTTACACGTTGTTTGAATCTAGATAGTGCTTTATTAGTGTGTGATACCACATGTGCTACTTTTAATCTACTGGCGACGGTTTTCACAAGCAATGTGCTTCCCTCCACGTGCTCTGTGAAACGCTGTTGTGAGGCACTGTGTATCAGACCTTGCTCTGCTCATATTACTAGCTCTACTAGAATAATTAGTATATGTTTATGCCTTATCTAGTTCCACTGGCCTAATTTGAATGTTTCTACTGCTTTTTTATGTAGACTGTATAATTACACTTAGTAGCTTCCTCCTTAATTAAGCTATAGTAGTAGATAAAGTGCATTTTAAATTGCTACTAACTGATTTTTGTTTTCCTGTCCATCTTTTTCTTTCCTCCAGCTTTCTTGCCCTGAATCTTTTCCCCCTGTGTTCTTGCCTGGGTGGATATTTGGACCTAACTAGAGCTGTACTCCCTATTGCCAAAGCAATACTCTCTGCTGCTTCAACTCCTTTCGAAGAAAAGTATACCCAAGAGACTCTAAAAGAACTTAAAGTACGTTCATCTGCTAAGCTAGAACTACTGTACTCTTGCTCTCCTAGCAGTAGCAGTATACTCTCTGTCAGGTTTGCCAGCAGCGTAACCCACTCAACTCCACTCCTCTGTCTTCCATACCTCTCACTGTTCTTTGTTACTATTGCTCCCTTCTCCCTCTATCCCATCAGCCCAAGTATTCCCTGGTGAGCCATTGCATTCCTGCATTGTCCACTAGAGAACATCCCTTCTCCATTGATTTTGAGCTTAAAACTTTAACTTACAACTCTCCTTTGTGCTAGGATAAGAAGTGAACCTAACAACTCTCTCCTTCTGTCTCACAGTTCCCACATCTCTGTCCCTCACTCTTCCCCTAATACCTTTAGCCCACTCCTCACACCTTGTCCAGACCCTCTCCACTTAACCTTCTACTACTTACACTTCACTAATACTGCTCCTCTGATAGTCTCGCTCCTCTTCTGCTCTTGGGCTAACCACTCCGTTAGCCCTGTGGCTCACTCCGCTCCCCTACCCTGCCCCCAATTCCCACCCCCAACACGTCTACATTTATCCCTCCAACAACCACTCCCACTTCCACTCTACTCCAATCAGTATTCGGACCTCCTAACACACCTTCCTTTTTTCCCGCCAAAACCAACTTTCACTCTCCTCCCCATTTTCATCTTATTAACCAATCCTACTCCATTCCCTCTTCTTGACCACACCCCTCTATAACTAATACTACTCTCTTCACTTCTAAGATAACATACACTCCCTCTATATAACACTGTCTCTGATATACCAAACAACACTATTCTATTACTGTCCTACTGTTACTCTTTTACAACATGTTCTCTAAATACTCCTCCATCTTCCTTTCACTACTACTTCTCCTCTCCTTATCTTATTTCCACCATCTCTCCCAGCCCACTATTTCCTTCCAACTTCCAATCCTTTCATATAACTAACCACCACAACTCACCTCCATCACAATCATACTCTCTTATTTCCCCATATTTATACCCCTCAGATAACCTCCTTCTTTTTCGATACAAACTTATCTCCCATCACACAATCTCCATTCCTATAACTACTAGCAAATCCCTCCATTTCATAATAAACCCCAATCTCGCCACCTTGCTATCTATTCACCTAAACTATTATATACCACACCTGATTAGTACTCTCATATCAGGTGACATCCATCCCAACCCAGGCCCTGCCACTATAACCACCACAACTAAATCCTTATTATTCACTTCCTTAAACTCGCAAAGTATCATTAACAAAGTCCCAAACCTTCATGCTTGGCTTATACACAATAAACCTGACATCTTGACTATTTCTGAAACCTGGTTAAAACCTCATATTAAGGACTCTGAAATAGTTCCCCCAAACTACTCCATCATAAGAAAAGACAGACCTCTCAAAAAAGGTGGAGGAGTAGCCCTTATATATTCCTCCTCCCTAGTAGTTTCTCCCTACAACAAACCTATCCCACACTTTAACAATGCTGAACTTCTCCTTACTCTACTACAAATCAATAATTACAAACACATATGTATAGCTTCCCTCTATATCCCCCCCAGGGGATAATATCTCTACACTTGAACTTATCCTTTCTTGGCTATCCAGTAACATTAGTAATGAAACCATAATCCTTGGAGACGTAAACATTAACTGGGCCCTTATCCAGGCTCCTGCAAACACCACTAATATCACCCTCTACAATTTCTCACAACTGATCAACTTGCCTACTCACCCAGCCAAAAACCCCTCAAATGGGAGTATATTGGATTAGATTCTAGTCTCTCATCCCCACTGTTTCACCAACAGTGGCATCCTTCCCGATCCACTAGGTGACCACTTACCCACCTTTACCTACCGACTTCCCACTATTCTTCAACAGACCCACAACTTCATTACGATCCGTGAACAAAAAAACTTCAACCCAATAACCTTTTCAAACTCACTAAAAGCAGTAAATTGGACTTGTCTAAAAACACTACCTCTAGACAATGCAGTCTCATACTTCAACATTCTTAAAATTACTTGACTCCCAAGCTCCCCTACGGACAAAGAGAATAAAAACTAAATCAGCCCCTTGGCTATCTAAAACTACTCTTTCTACCATGAGACAAAGAGACAAAGTGTGGGCACGCTACCAAAAACATAAGGCAACCCCACTCCTTAACGAATACAAAATGCTCCGCAATAAAGTTAAGAAACACATCTCTTTTGATCGACAAAATTATTTCACTACACTCCAAAACCAAAACAAAAACAACCTCTAAATTCTGGAAAGGAATCTCCACTCTCCTCCACCCCAGCAAACCAGATACTCCTACCCCAGATCCAAATGCTCCAGAACTAGATTTAGCCACCCAATTTAATTCCTTCTTTATTGACTCTATTTCCAAACTGACCTCCTCATTCTCTATCTCCTCCCCATCATCTAATACCCCTTCACCAACCACCATAATCTCTACATCCACACCCTACTCCCAACCCACTAATTCCACTACCCCCTCTTCTACACAAATTCTATCCTCATCTATACCACCCCAAAATTCAACGCCTAACTGCACTCTCTTCACTTTAAATCCCATTCCTACTGCTACTATTAAGAAACTCCTTCAGAAATTGAAACCATGTACCAATGCTCCTGATAATATCCCTTCTTACTTTCTTAGCATTGCTGTTGAAAGTCTTGCCTACCCCATTAGCATCTTAATTAACCGCTCCCTACAAGAAGGCACAGTTCCCCAAATTTGGAAACAAGCCTTTATTATACCATTACACAAAGGTGGTAACAATAACAGCATTACTAATTTCCGTCCCATAGCCATCCTGTCCCCCATTTCAAAAATCCTTGAAAAATGTGTGCAACTCCAACTCCTTCCTCATCTCCTAGACAACAATCTTATAACCCCCACACAGCACGGTTTCAAACCTAATCATAGCATCATGACTGCCCTTCTCTCCTTCCTTGAAATCGTCAATAAAGCCTGCGACTCTGGACAAATTGTTTCCACCTTACTCCTTGATCTTTCCAAAGCCTTCGATTCTTCGATCTCTCACAGCCTGCTCTTAACTAAACTCTCCAAACTCTACCTATCCTCCTCCTCTCTGAACTGGTTCTCTAGCTATCTATCCAACAGAAATCAAGCTGTAAAATGGAAAAAAGCAACTTCCTCCTTCCTAAGTACCCCTACTGGAGTTCCACAAGGCTCCATACTGGGTCCTCTACTCTTCAATATCTTTATTAACAACTTCCACAAATCTATCCCTTTCTCTATTATCATCCAATATGCAGATGATTCTACTATCATCTGCTCTGCCTCTTCTATCTCCACACTACAAAAACTTACTCAAGACGCCTTCTCTTCCACAGAGCAATGGATGCTAAGCAATCATCTAGCTCTCAATGCCACCAAGACCAAATTAATGTTATTTACTCCCTCCAAACTCACTCCTCCCAACATGAACTCATTCTTAGTTACTAGTCAAAATAACTCACCTCTCGAAATAGTGTCAGAGACCAAACTACTTGGGGTCCACATTGACAACCAACTAAAATTTAATTCCCACCTACAAAAAAACATCAAAAAAAACCATCAAAAACTTGGCATGCAGTATAGACAAAATGCCTACCTCACATCCACCACTAAAATCACTCTAGCTACTTCCTTCCTTATCCCCTCCCTGCTCTATGGTGCCTCACTACTTACTAATCTTCAGTCCTTGTTAAAACAGTAAATGCTATAAATGCTTTTAACGGCTAGCACTTGAGTGTGTTAGCCTACAGGTAAAATTAAGCAACAAATAACTTTTTTAAAAGTGCAAAACAGTTAATCAACACAAAAACAGTTTAAATAGAATGCAGAGCTGTATAAACAGGTGAAAATGCAGTCGCTAAGCAGTAAGTAATCAAAAAGCCAGAAAAAAATACTTAAATCAGGAAAAAGTCACTCTTTTGCTCTCTGCTGCTTGTAGAACTCTGCAGGACACCATGAGGAGCTGTGCTGAGTTGAATACAAGCTTAAAAAGCACACTAAAGTCAGGGCTTTATTACAGGCTTTAAAGAGCTAGGAATTGACCCAAAATGGCTAGACTACAAGTTTTATTGAAACTACTCCTCTAGGGACAAATAGTCAGTACCAGTGCCCCCACTCCCACTGGTGAACAAAGACGCTTCCTTTATCCAAATAAGGATATGGAATAGCACAGGAACTAAGACAAAGCCCAGAGATCAGCAACTCTGAAGACTGGACTATTCTAGTTCAGTAAGGCGTGGAAAACAAGATTTTTTTTTTTTCGCAGAAAACAGGAGGAAAACAGACAGTAAATGCTATAAATGTTTTAAACGGCTAGCGACTTGAGGTGTTAGCCTACAGGTAAAATTGGGCAACAAATAACTTTTTAAAAGTGCAAAACAGTTAATCAACACACAAAACAGTTTAAATAGAATGCAGAGCTGTATAAACAGGCGAAAATGCAGTCGCTAAGCAGTAAGTAATCAAAAAGCCAGAAAAAATACTTAAATCAGAAAGTCACTCTTTTAGCTCTCTGCTGCTTGTAGAACTCTGCAGGACACAACGAGGGAGCTGTGCTGAGTTGGAATGTTTAAAAAGCCGCTAAAGCTGGCTTTTACAGGGGACTGAAAAGAGCTTAGAATTAACCCAAAATGGCCAATAGACTACAAGTTTCTGGCTGAACCATCTCTAGGGACAAATAGGCCGCCCAGCGTTCCCCTAATTCCCACTGGTGAACAAAGACGCTTCCTTTTATCCAAATAAGGATATGGAATAGCACAGGAACCAAGACCAAGTATTCCATTCTAGGGAGAAGGACATTAATAGTTTTATCCTTCTTGGCTCCAGTAATCATTAAGTTGGATACTTTGTATGATAGCTTTTGAGAATACTTAACCATAGCTCTCTGTGTGTGTGCTACGAAAGCAAAGGTCTGGCTCTCTAAGGTCAGCCCTAGATATGTCTCTGCTGTGAAGTGCTGAGAGGGTGATCCAGCGGTCAATAATCATGGTTTGCTATTATTTTGTAGTTGTTTGTGCCAAACAGCATCACTGTGGGTTTCAGAGTATTTACAGTCAGTCGGTCACACTTTAATCACCGCCGCGATCATCTTAGTCTTCTGGAGGTCCCAGTTTAGAGGGATATAGTGCTATTAGATCCAGTCAACAAAATTTAATTGATGAATAGGATCTAGTTTAACTGTGTCTTAGGATCTAGTTTAACTTTGTCTTATAAATAACCTTTCAGGATGTGTAACGCGAGAGTAACAGAGGGTTTCTTACTGAGTGGCTTAATTTGATCCAACTACTTCTGAATGTTCTTTGTTAAGATAGTTTTGGAACCATAGCACAACTAAAAGTAGAAGAGAAGCCATTATCCTGAGAGATTGTATAAAAGGTTGTATGGTTTACAGTTTCCAAAGGCTAAGGTATAGAAAGATGGCACCTGTGCATTTACCTTGCTCAAATCCTGCAAAAATTTTGACCTCCTCATTCTCTATCTCCTCCCCATCATCTAATACCCCTTCACCAACCACCATAATCTCTACATCCACACCCTACTCCCAATCCGATTCCACTACCCCCTCTTCAAAACAAATTCTATCCTCATCTATAACACCCCAAAATTCAACCGACTGCACTCTCTTCACTTTAAATCCCATTCCTACTGCTACTATTAAGAAACTCCTTCAGAAATTGAAACCATGTACCAATGCTCTGATAATATCCCTTCTTACTTTCTTAGCATTGCTGTTGAAAGTCTTGCCTACCCCATTAGCATCTTAATTAACCGCTCCCTACAAGAAGGCACAGTTCCCCAAATTTGGAAACAAGCCTTTATTATACCATTACACAAAGGTGGTAACAATAACAGCATTACTAATTTCCGTCCCATAGCCATCCTGTCCCCCATTTCAAAAATCCTTGAAAAATGTGTGCAACTCCAACTCCTTCCTCATCTCCTAGACAACAATCTTATAACCCCCACACAGCACGGTTTCAAACCTAATCATAGCATCATGACTGCCCTTCTCTCCTTCCTTGAAATCGTCAATAAAGCCTGCGACTCTGGACAAATTGTTTCCACCTTACTCCTTGATCTTTCCAAAGCCTTCGATTCTTCGATCTCTCACAGCCTGCTCTTAACTAAACTCTCCAAACTCTACCTATCCTCCTCCTCTCTGAACTGGTTCTCTAGCTATCTATCCAACAGAAATCAAGCTGTAAAATGGAAAAAAGCAACTTCCTCCTTCCTAAGTACCCCTACTGGAGTTCCACAAGGCTCCATACTGGGTCCTCTACTCTTCAATATCTTTATTAACAACTTCCACAAATCTATCCTTTCTCTATTATCATCCAATATGCAGATGATTCTACTATCATCTGCTCTGCCTCTTCTATCTCCACACTACAAAAACTTACTCAAGACGCCTTCTCTTCCACAGAGCAATGGATGCTAAGCAATCATCTAGCTCTCAATGCCACCAAGACCAAATTAATGTTATTTACTCCATCCAAACTCACTCCTCCCAACATGAACTCATTCTTAGTTACTAGTCAAAATAACTCACCTCTCGAAATAGTGTCAGAGACCAAACTACTTGGGGTCCACATTGACAACCAACTAAAATTTAATTCCCACCTACAAAAACATCAAAAACACATCAAAACTTGGCATGCTGTATAGACAAAATGCTCTACCTCACATCCACCACTAAAATCACTCTAGCTACTTCCTTCCTTATCCCCTCCCTTCTCTATGGTGCCTCACTACTTACTAATCTTCAGTCCTTGTTAAAAAAACAGCTCACCTCTTGCTATAACAAAATTAAACGCCACGCTCATAAGTCTTCCACTCACCACTGTCTCTCCCTCCATAAACTAAAATGGTTAGAACTTCCCAACTATCTTACTTACACTCAACTAACTCTAGCCCACAAGCTTATTCTAAACCCTCCAACTGTCCTCCCTTTCCTCTGCCCTTAAAATGCACCTACCAAACAGAGTTCTAAGGTCTAATAATCAAAATCTACTAGAAGTGCACAAACCTACTCATCCCAGGCAAAAACCTTCTTTCCTTTTAGCCTTGCTCGCCTCTGGAACTCTCTACCACCAAACATCCGCATTACCTCTAACCACTCTACCTTCAAGAAGTCACTTTTCTTACACCTAGCATCTCAATGGGAATGCTGTTGCACCCACCCCACATAACCAACTCTACTTAATGCCCTGTAATATCATAATCTACTTTATTCATCTACTATGTTTGTTCGTTAATCTGCATTTATGTTTTTGCTTTTGTTCCTTTGATAGCATGTACCAAGACTGTTACTGTCAAATGTTAATGTACATTTATGTTTTGCTTATGTTCTTTTGCTAGCATGTATCTAGATATTACTGTCAAATGTTAATGTACATTTATTTCTTTCTTGGAGCTTTTCTCCCCGGGACTCCATTGAAAACGGGTTCTTCAAGGCCCAATGGACTATCCTGGTAAACCAACTGCAATAAGTAAAATAAATAAATAAATAAACAATCTGGTCATACAGAGTTTTCTTTTGTGTTTAGGCAATGGGGGAAAGATTACCAGTTGAATGGCAGTGATTAGCTGAGGTGGAGGAGGGACACTTTTTAAGTAGAATAACTAATAGGTTCATAGATGTTTACTAGGCTAATGACCACAGTCACCTTTTTAAGCCTAGCCATGCATCCCAAATCTCTGACAAGGTCTGATACCCTTCGTAAGTGCAAGCAGGGGTTTGGCAGATGAACCATTTACAGGTTACCTGTGTCCATTAGAGGCATAGGTGCCAAATCAGGGATGAATTTCCAGTTTCCCATCCAATTGTCTAAGTTGCATTTGAATTGGGTTAGGGAGGAACTCTGCTTCACATAGATGGGTAGCTTGTTCCATAGACATGGTAGTCTCTAGGATACATACCTATCTCTCCAGCAGGATCTATTTATATCACAGGCAAGGTTTAAGTCTTTAGAATGGGTAATTCTAGTGCTGTTTGTTTTGTGGATATGCAGGAGGTCTATCAGAGTGGGGACTGACAATTCCCTGTATGTCAGGCATACATCTCCCCTCAAAAGCCTGTAGGAGACAGAATACAGGGTTAGAGCCTTGAGGCGGTCTGCACTGGACATATTACTTATGCCCTTTATTCTTTTAGTGAGGAACCTCTGTGGATGTTCCTTTTGTTGGATATGCCTGGTTAGGTATATACCAAACGGGACATTATACTCAATGATAGGTCTGATGAATGCTGAATACAGTGAAACAACGACTTCCTTGGACTTAGATGCCATACCTTTGTTTATAAGTTGTGCAATATAGAATGATTTCCTTACCACTGTAGACAAATGATGGTCAAAGGCTAGATTACTATCTATATATGTCCCTAAGTCCCTAATTGCTGAGTCAACTCTAAGGGGTGTGTTGTCAATATGATAGTTACCAGGGATGGATGACTTCCCAAAGAATGCTATTATGCATTTCTTGCATTTAGTTTTAGGTCATTGCTTTGACATTAGTTGTTTGCCTGTGTTAGCCCCTCCTGGAGAACATTTGTGTCAGTGTGAGATTCAATGACAACTCCTAATTTGCAATCATCTGCAAATTTAGTCAACCAGAGACCAGTGACATTGGCCTTGACTCCTGAGAAGTAAATGCCAAAAAGGACCGGTCCAAGGACTGATCCCTGAGGGACTCCACTTATGACTGGCCTCTTTGTAGAGGTGGACTCCCCAATTCTAACTTCCTGGGTCCTGTCTGTGAACCAGTTGGCTATCCACTGGGTGATATATGGATTTGTACCTAACCTCTTGAGTTTGTCAACAATGTCTGAGTGGGGTATTGTGTCAAATGCCTTGGCCAGGTCACGGTAGGCCATGTGAATTTTCCTTTCATCCATTGCTTTAGTGACCTTCTCAAAGAAGTCCACCAAGTTGAGTAGGCATGATATGCCCTTGATGAAACCAAACTGGGTTGGGTCCAGTGTATGGAGGGTTACTAGATCTCTGTTGATCATCTCCATGGTAATTCTTTCCATGGCTTTACATATAAGACTAGTGAGACTTATGGGTCTGTAGTTTCCAGGGTCTGTAGATAGCCCACCTTTGGCAGAGGGATGAATGTTGGCTTTCTCCATTCATGAGGCACAAAAACCTGTTTGGAGGCTACAGTTAAATAGTAATTCCAGCAGCCCTGATAGGTCATGTTTCATGCTATTTAGAAGGCATTCTGGGATATTGGCTGGGCCCATTGATGCAGTGTTCTTGGTCTTAGAGAGAGCATTAAGGACCTGTTCCCTAGTGGTAGTAGGGGGAGTTATATTTGATGATGTTTCCTGAGGGAAGAGGGGGAGAGAGGGGTAAAGTTAGAGCTGAATTTATCAGCCAGGAGGTTTGCTATGTCTTCTGGCTCAATATAGATCGCTACATTTACAATGAGCTCTGCACATACTTGTGTATTGCCTTTGAGGTTGAGGACATAGCTAAAGAATGCTTTGTGGCTGTCCTTAGCCTGGGAGGCCAAACTTACCTCAAATATGGCTTTGGTAGACTTTATTTGTCCTCTGAGTTGTTTGTTTAGTTTAATGAGAGCGCTTTTATCCTGCTGGGTGCTTCACCTCCTAATTTTTGCCATGATTTCCTTCCTCTTGTTATATAACCTATTGATTTTGTGATTCCACCAGGGTGGCTTGTTTTTTGAGTTAGTCTGTACTTCTTCCTGGTTGGTACATCTGCCTCTGTGCAGCTATTAACAAGCTTGTATAGGGCTTCTGTGAACAGTTCTGTGTAGGCAGCAGGGTTTTCAGGGTTTATGGGGGCTTGACATTTTGCCAGGTTCTCACTTAATAGCAGGAGGTTAGACTTAGAATAGTTCCTGAATATTCCTGGTTTAGCTGGGGGTCCAGGTTTTATTTTTACTTCAAAGGAGATCATTTTGTGGTCTGACCTTACCAGGGAAGGCATTACAGAAGGGGGTGTGCAGCACTCTCTCATATTAGTGAGGACCAGATCCAGTATGCATGCACCCCTGGTTGGTGCATTGACTATCTGTTCTAGGGAGTTTGTGTTTACAAAATCCAGGATTCTCTGTGTATGTAAGTTTTGTGTTTTATAGGATTCCCAGTATAACTAGCAAGGAAGTGGTATTGGATTTTGCCTATGGTGATTTGAACATGCACATCTGAAGCTATGAGGAAGGATTTTAGTTACAGTGTCAGGATGAAAATATGGGCTAAAGGTTTGCTAAGGGCATTCTGGGGTGAACTGTGTATAAGTCAGGGTTATAGCCTGTAACAAGATTGTCAATCAGCTTTTGAACCTGTGATTTGCTTATTCAATCTGAAGTAGCATGGAGGATATTCAGGGATGCCAAGGAGAGGAGACACAGGCTGGGAGGGTGGTGGTTAACAAAGGAATGATGCATGGCAACAGGAGGATTCATGATATTTTCCTTTAGTTGTGTAATCAAGTCCTCTGTTAGAATGAATCTCTTCCATACCTCTCAACCTTTTAGTGCTAAAAATCTGGACAAAGCCTGACAAAATGGGGGAACAAAGGCCCAAATATTGGGACAGATTTTAAATATTGATCTTGGTCTGTATTCACTTGGCATGCTTAACTTTGACAAAGTTTATCTTAATCCTGGTGTTGTGTTTTATCTGCTAATATTTTTTGTATTTTTGTTTGCTAGATTGGTTCTTTTTCAGACCTCCTTTAAGACTGGAGGTAAACCACAGGGTGTGCTGCTCTTAAACTCGTATTTATTTATTAACATTTTATTACCATGAAAGTCTGACTAGGTAGGAGCCCATTTTCAGTGGTGGTCTGGGGAGAAAAGTTCCAAAAGATTACAAAATATTTTAAGAACAATTTTAGTCTCTGCAAATAATACAAAAAACAAATACAGCTTAAATAATTACACCAAATTAGACATAATATGAAAACATTGGTTATTAATAGATACAAGTTATATGAAAATGATTTGAATTAGAAACATTTTAGCCAGTTTTTAGAGAAATTAAAAGTAAATTAGTATAATACAAATGTGAATTGCAATATGAAGTGAGAGAAAACAGGTGTGTGGTATATTTATGAGAAAGCCAGGGGTGAGAAATTGATAGAAGTAAAGGAGTGAGCGAAGAAGGGGAGAGTAATGAGATGTAAGGTATGACCAGGTATTTGTTCACATTTAGGAATGTAGTTTATCCTGGTGTTGAGAAAGAACAGTGTCAGCTTTTGGCTAGGAAGTCTTTCATAATGGTTTTGAAGGATGGAAGTGAGGGAGGGAGGGTGTTGACCTGATGGCTAGAAATAAGGAGTTCCAGGCCTTAGCAACACGGTACAAGTACAGACAATGCCAGCAGATTTGATTCTTCTTCTTCTTTCGGCTTTTTCCCGGTTAGGGGTCGCCACAGTGGATCACCTGTCCGATCATGATTGGCAGTGGAGTTTTCCGGTGTTGAGTTGCCAGCCCAGTGCCCAACCTTCCACAGAAGGCACACACATGCACACACTCACACCTAGGGCCAATTTAGAGTGTCCAATCCACCTACAGCATGTCTTTGGGATGTGGGAGGAAACCGGAGCACCCGGAGGAAACCCATGTGACCACAGGGAGGACTTACAGACTCCGCACAGAAGGCACCCCAACCGAGGATCGAACCGAAGAACCTCTTGCTGTGAGGCAGCAATGCTAACCGCTGCACCACCGTGGCCGCCGTAATGCCAGCAGATTTGATAGTTACATTTTATAGTTTGTTGTTTTATTGGGGTATAGTTTATCTTGTATGGTGATGGGAAAATTATAGAATGTAGAGAGGGTGGAAATGGGGGTCAGTACATTGAATAACAGAGTTCCAGCCACAAGGTTCTAACTCTGAGAAGAGTGACTCTGCAGGTAAGTCAGGGTCTGACCTGGTTACTACTATTTGAGATTTTATTTGGTTTTATGACATTTGAAATACCAATGAGGGATTCTGGACAATTGTCACTTAATGCAGTTTGCGAGACTATGCAATTCAAGAATTTTGTCAGACATATTGGTATTATCAGACAATGTGATGATGTTAAAGTTGGGGTGGAGTCTGGTGCCTTCGGTGATATGCTACATCAGACTGTGAAGAGAGATTTTATAATTGCAAATGAGGTTTAAGCGTGGCCATTTTCATCTAAGTTTAGATCATACATTATGATAAGTTTGTGGTGCTTGGTAATGTCTAGTGTCTTGTGTATAGTTTTAGGGATTTTGGGGACAGTGAATACAAAATGCCAGACTGATGGTGCAGACAGATAAAGAAGGATTCTTCTTGAGATTGTAGGTGACATGGAATCTTCCTTCTATACCTTTTCTGCAAAGAAAGCATTTAATCAGGTTATGTGCATGTATTCTGAGTTTAGAATGCAGAGAGCGTCTTCGTGACATGAAGAATAAGCAATGCTGCAACTGATTTTCATCACACATCACTATATTTAACTTTTAATAATAGATGCATGTATGTCATTCACTATTTTGACTTTGTCCATATTTTTTGTGCTCAGGTTAAGGTATTTCCGTCATATTTTCTTCTTTTATTTCCAGGTAAACCAATGAGGAAGGATTAGTCAGTCAAAAGTCCAAGACAATAGGAGTTCTTTTTTTCCTCAGACAGTGTTTGTTGATGCAAAACCTGTTCTACTAACTAAATGAACTTGAGTAGCAGAAAAATGCTGACCTGTCTGAGGAGGAATATGAATCACTATAGCTTTTTGCTCATTATTATGACTGCAGCATTACTGTGATTTGTGTGAAGGAACTTGGAATACTTTAATGTGTGACTAGTGTTTCCATGGAACAATGTTGAAGTACAAGTCATGGCTGTCATTTTTAGCTAAAACTGATGTATGGGGGTGGGAACTGTTAGAAAAATCTACATGCTGCTTAGAAAATATATTTACATACATGCTACCTAGAAAAATATATTTAAAATGTGTGCTGCTTAGGAAGATGTGCATTTAATCATTTAAACATATATGAATTGTGTGATCAAATATATAGAAAAATGTGTGCTTTAGTTAGGAATAAATATACTTAAATCCATAAAGGTTAGGTAATGCATTTAATTTTGTCTTGCTAAATAAACCTGCATATTATTGCTTGAAGCACAAGCTGCAGTGTAATCAAAAATTTGACCTTGGCAGCTTGCAGATGCAGTCTGGCTCATGTCTTTCAAGTAAAGATTATTTTGTAAAGTTAGAAAATAATAGATCTGTTCGCATGTATGTCCTCTTTTTTGCCTCCACCAGGGAAGTAGCCTTGTGCACTATCTCTGATAGTGCAGCTGGGGACAAGAGAAACAAAAGGAGGCTTTAAGGAAGACTTACATCTATTGTATTTGAACTAATCAGAGAACCTTGAATTGGCTACATCCTCAGGAGGTCATCGTGACTGACCAGCTGTCTGCAAGGCTGCAACATTCTCATGGGAAAAGGACTTTTTGAAAAACACGAACTAAGCAGTTTTTATGAATAACTATGATGTAAAGACCCTGTCACTAGCCACACCAGTGAGGTGGGCAAAACTGATAATGAAATGTATATAACCAATGTGTCTTGGTCAATAAAGCAGTCAAAATTCTATACAAACTTTGTGTATGGTTTTTTGCCTCCTAATGTACATTAGAGCTTTAAGATATCCTAGCTTTCCTGCATTATTGTTTGTTATTAATTGACATTGTGTTTAAATAACTCAATGATTTTTACAGTCTGACTCAAACAAATTTATTTAACATCTTGGTCCTTTGGACCGGAATTCCCTTGGTAAGCTACAGGTCAAAATATATAGGTGGTACTAAAGTCTGCGCAGAAGAAGGAAAGACCTCCGACTAAATTGTCGTGCCTAAAGAGGCTGTCCACTTATCTGATCTGTGGCCAAAAAGCAAAAAACTGGGTCCTAAAAAGCCTATCAAACATAAGCAGGAGGCTCGGGTAAGCAGAATTCCTCTCTTTGTTTTTGTTTTAAATCAGGGACCAGGTTACACTGTGCTATTGCTAAGGTTTGTAATAGCAGGGAGAAAGGTAGTCAAAGTATTGTATCTTGAGTCATAGATCAGGAAATAAAGCAAAACAAAGTAAACAGTCATTCTAGACACTACTGTAAATACGGGAAATAAAGATACCACGTGGTACAAGAAAAAGGGTTACGTAACAGTTCTGTTGTTGTTTTTTCTCTCTCTCTCTCTCTCTCTCTCTCTCTTCTTTTTTCTTTCAGAGACATGGGAAACAAATGCACTAAAGGGTCACGTGACCCGCCCCTAACAAAAAATGCAAAATATATGCAATTACAAAAAGCAAATAATGTGAGATATTTTGCAAAATGTGTTAACAACTATAAATTTAATAGTAAACTAAATAAACTTTCACTAGTTAAACTCCTTAAACAAGTTTTAATCTAATGCAGGGCGTCAGGCAAAAAAAAAACAAAAGCTTAAAAAATTCTAAAACATTTTTAAACAACAGAGTAAAAGGTCTAACAGACAAAATCTCTAAAAAATAAAAACTTAAAGTAGACTAGACTTGCATTAATTAATGCCTACAACAAAAAAATAAAACAGTAAATAAATATTATGCTAAATTATTAAAATGCTTAAAATAACAATTAAAAAATATATATATATATATATACATTTTTAAAAGGTTGCATTGCCTCTGTTAGTAGTTTTATTACAAGGCATATAATAAATCACTAAACAAGCAGGCTGCAAGCCTTACTTGAGTATGCTAAGACGTACTAAAAGACACTTTAATAATAAAAAAAAAAAAAGGGGCACAAGTCTTCACTGTTAAAAACAGAGCTAAAGTATTTGTATTACAATCAGGTAAAAAGAGCATCTAGCTAAAAACTATAAACAAAATAAAAAAGCAATAACAAAAGATAAAAAAAATGTGGACTGACTATATAATAGTAATAATAACCAAAAATCATCAAAAAAGGTTAATAAACAAAAAAAAAATGTAAATGTAGTAAAAAAAATAAAAAAAGTACAAACAAATGTAAAAAATAAAAATAAAAATAAAATTTTAAATTTAGCATTGTTAAGCCTAAAGCTCTACCTAGCAAATACAAAACCAGAAGTAACACTTCTGGTAAAAAAAAAAAAGGTCAAATTCCTGTGTGACTCAAAAGCGTCACGGACTTTGATACACCCCTCCAAGTTACCAAAACATTCTAAATCACCTAATTATATATTAGTAAAAGCAGCAAATAGACAGCTATACAGAAAACCACTTTCCCATAATATAGCAATAACTGACCCTGTTTCAGGTATGACTCAAAAAAGTAAAATTGTAGTTTCTGCAAAAATATCCAGTAAACTTACTAAAAAAAGACCTTGTGCAAATATTTAGCATAGCAATAGTTCCTACCATGCAGGGTATAAAAGCACAAAAACAAATAAATGCTCTTGTGGTGTAATCAAAGGGTAAAGCCTATTATTGGTACAGCCAGGACCTAGTTATAATTAGTCCAGGGGCAGTAACCAAAAAACTGATAAACGTAGCCATCAGTAAGGTACCCTCCCTTGACACTAATCAGCAGCACTGGTTACATTATACTCCATACTACTGTAGCACACCAGGACCTAATAAAAAAAATATAAATAAAAATCCTGCTAACAAATTAATATTACAAACTTTATGCTAAAATACTAAAAAAAACAGTGTAGTAAGCTGTTCATTACCTCAAAAGTTCATAAAATTGTATAAGTCCAATAGACTGCCACATGTCAACTTGACAAAAAACAAAAGTTTTAAATGGGCAGACTTAAAAAAAAAAGGTAACAAAATAAAAAAACAAACTAATTTAAAAATGTCAAGACAAAAAATATAAAAACAAAACTAAATTGGTTAACACAGACACATACAGCTGTACACTTGCAATCTAGTAAAGACAGCTAATTAGCATTTTTATTAAAAAAAAAAAAAAAGGCCTTGTGTAAAATTCCAACAACTCTGTGGTCAACAGGCAAGTCAAATGTAGGGCTTATTCAAGCAGCAAAACCAGTTACAATTACCCCAAAGTCAGCTTTTAAACCACAAAAAAAAACAATACATTTTAAAAAAAAATGCAAAAGTAAAAATTAAGCCTATAATAAGCAGCATTACTCAAAAAAAAAGTACTGGTAAAATCTCCTAATTCACCATGTAATACACCCCTATTTCCTGTTAAAAAAAAGCAAACAAAAAATGGCAAATGGTACAAAATTTATAAGCTGTAAATAATACAGTAATACCAAGAGCACCTACGGTGCCAGACCCACATACCTTATTAAATAATTTAAAGCCGCAACAAAAATATTTCACTGTGGTAAATATTAGCAATGCATTTTTCTCAATACCTATCCACCCTGACAGCCAGCATTAATTTGCATTTACATTTCAGGGCAAAAGGTATACGTACACCCGACTACCACAAAAATATAGTAAAAGTCCAACAATATTCGCACAAAAAATGGCTAGCAACCTGGCAGGGTTTTCTCCACCAGGGGGCAGCCAAGTACTACTTTATGTAAATAACATCTTGCTAGCAGCACCCAGCAGCAGTGCAGGGTAAATACAGTAGCATTGTTAAAATTTTTAGTAATACAAAAACACAAAGTAAACAAAAGTAAGTTACAAACTTTAAAAAAAAAACACAAGTTAAATACCTAAAATATGTGATATTCGGTAAAAGTAAAATACTAAATAGTAAAAAAAAAAAAAAAAAAAAAAAAAACAGCAATTTTGCAAGCACCCAAACCAACAACTAAAAAAAAAATAATGTCTTTCCTAGGTACAACTAATTTTTGTTAAAACTGGGTACCAAATTATTTTACAATAAAAAACAAAAGCAGAAATGGCTTTCTGCAGGTTAAAGCAGTTAATAGTTTCTTCATTAGTTTTAAGACTTCCAAGTTATCACAAACGTTTTTTTTAAACCATAGATTGTAAGCAATAGTACATAACATCAGTATTAAAGCAACAACATGGGGATAAGCAATGCCCCATAGCTTACTATTCATTACAGTTAGACCCAGTGGTGCAATCTTTGCCTCACTGTGTACAAGCAGTAGTTGCAGCAGCAATGGCAGTACAGGCTTCAGCCTCAATGGTGTTATTCCACCCTCTCACATTAAAAATGCCTCATGCAGTTGCAATAATTCTGCCACAAAAAAAAGTTGCATACCTTTCTCCTACTAAACATCTTTCATGTATGACCATACTGCTGAGTCAACCTCATATAAACAGTTAGCTTTACCTAAATAAAATCTTACAAATATGCCCTTAAATAATGCTAAGGTGACATATTACGTAAATGACTCATGCAAAAAGAGTCCTACAAAAAAAAATCTGGTGGGGTATGCAGTAGTTACAGACACTAAAAATTTAAAAGCACAAACTTTGCCACACAACTTGTATGCTCAAGCAGCAAAACTAGTAATTTTGACAAAAGCATGTATTTTAGTAAAAGGCAAAAAAAGTAAACATATATACTAATAATCAGTATGCTTTTTCTACAGTGCATGTGTTTGCACAATAATAAAAAAAATAGAGGGATAATTACATCCAGTAAAAGACCTATTAATCATGCGCAATTTATTTTAAAGCTATTAAAATCTATTCAGTTGCCTACCAAAGTAGCTATTTGTAAATGTGTAGCTCATACAAAACAACAAAATAAAATTTCAAAAGGTAATGCACGAGCTGATGCAGCTGCAAAGCAAGCAGCCTCAGACTCAAAAACTTTATTTTTTAAAAAATTACAGCCCTTTGAAATTTTAAATTTAAACATGTTAAAAACAATGCAAATGCTTACTACAACAGCAAAAAAAACAAAACTGAGTAAAACAAGGTGCAATTTAATATTACCGTCTAATTTATTTAAAAATGCAGCTTTGTTGAGCCATGGGCAGAGCCATGTCTCAACAGGGGGGATGGTACAGTTAGTAAATAAAATATTCCAAACATATGGATACATAAATTATACAATAAAATTTTGTGCAGCTTGTCATACTTGTAACAAAGCACCATGCACAAGGAGCATTTAAAAACAAGCAAGGGAGTTTCCCTACACCACCATATCCATTCCATACTATTCGTATGGACTTCATAGAGTTAAATAAATGTGAAAAAAAAAATACTGTTTAGTAATCATAGATATGTTTTCAAAATGGGTAGAAGCTTTTCCTTAAGGAATCACTGTGCTTACCACCCACAGTCAGCAGGACTGGTGGAGAGGTACAATGGGATTTTAAAAAAACAAGTTAAAAAAGTTGATGAGTAAGACTCAAAAGAATTGGATTTGCTGTTTACCTCTAGCATTGCTGAGCATAAAAAACAGTAACAAATGTAAAAGGTTTGATCCCCTTTAAAGTAGTATTTGGAAGGGCATATTATGTGCCTCAGTAAAAAGCTCTCATGCCTGCAGGGCTGGAGGCTGACAGTTCACTAGCTAATTAAATAAAGAAACTGTTATAAATAAGACTGTTTTGCAGTTAAACTCTTTTTCAGATAAAACAAGAAACAAAACCAGAAGCCGTGCTGACCCCGGGGTCCTGGATTTGGCTAAAAGTCATAAAAAAAAAAAACTGGGCGAGTCCAAGGTGGGAAGGTCCGTACCAGGCACTGTTGGCAACACCCACTGCAGTAAAAATTGCTGAGAGATCATCTTGGGTTCATTTAACCCATTGCAAACCTGTTAAAAAATTTAGTTTGGACATACCACAGGATCAAAATGGCCAGAGGCAGAATAAATAAAAATGTAAAACAACCCCAGAGACACTGGTTCACTGGCCTACTGATCATACACTTAATAACTATGTTTGTAGTAACCTTTTTGTTGTTATGGTTTTTCTTGCATATAACTACAGAAGTGAAATTAATAAAACGTGATGAAGGACTGGCTACAGACTGGCACCCAAACTTTAACACATACCTGGCTATGAAACGAGTTTATGTAGAGACTATAAACGTTTCAAATTGCTGGGTCTGTACTGCAATACCCACAGCATATGGAGGACTTTTAATGTCTGCTGTCCCCTTGGGAATAAATAAAACTTGGGAAAACCTGTTATTTGACACAGGCACCGTGAGATCACAGGACAAAATTGCTTTATTTTTACCTGTTCACACAAAAAGAAATTGTATGAGAGTAATACCCTCCAGGTGGGCTGGAGTAATGGTAATATAACAATGTCTTATAAATGTTACATTAAAGTCAAAAGTGGGGGTACTGTTTGTAATACAAACCATGATTCATATCTGAGTTCAATAAAAACTACATTAAATGCAGTATGTGACAATCTAGTCTTAACTAAGCAATTGTCTATTAGGAATAGGAAAATGTTTCATGCAGGGATAACACGTATCAGTACCAAAGTAATGATTTTATTTGTGGGAAAAAGGCATATAAATGGTTACCTAAAAATTGGTCCGGCAGTTGTTTTTTGGGTTATCTGGTTTCAGCAATAAGACATACTGCAGAATTACCTTTGGGTAAAATACGAAACGTAAGAAAAACAGCTCGAAAATCTGAAAGTCCAGTGAGAAAAAAAACCTGTGAATCCAGTTGGTAAAATCGAAGCTGGTTAAAAAGGCCATAATTCAGTAAAAGACAAAAGTAAATTGACTCATATGAACTTGGGCAACAGTGTTATATCCAGGGCAGGAATGCCACCAGCCTATGGAGCAGTCAAATCGATCTGGGAGCTAAAAAAGCTGTCAAAAAGTCATAAACAATGCAACTTTTTCCACCCTAGAATTGGTGACTAATAAACTAAATGCAATAAAAACTGTTGTGCTACAAAATCGAATGGCTCTTTACTTCACCCTAGCGGCAAGAGGTGGTACACGAAAAAAAATGCTGTGCGTACATTCCAGACAACCAACATAAAATCAATGACCACCTAGAGGTGATTCAGCAAGTATCAGCAATGACTAAACCAGGCCCAAACCCACTGACGGACTTTTTCCAGAATCTGTTTGGGGGGGTGGGGTTCCATCCTATTAAACATTTAATTGCTATTTGTGTGGGTATACTCCTAATAGGAGCATGTGTTTACTGTAAAATTCCCTGCATGAAAAGATTAATCAAAAATTTGTTGATATATCTGCTACTGAAACTTTTTACCAAAGTGTTGAAATTAAAAGTTTAATTTCAAATGATGCTTTTTCTAAAATATAAAACCAATGACTTACTTAGCTAAAAGCCCTTAAAAAAAAAAGGCTGAGGAATAAAATAATATTGTTTATGCTTTAAACAAAATAAAATGCATTAAGAGGAGGGAGAATGTTAGAAAAATCTACATGCTGCTTAGAAAATATATTTACATACATGCTACCTAGAAAAATATATTTAAAATGTGTGCTGCTTAGGAAGATGTGCATTTAATCATTCAAACATATATGAATTGTGTGATCAAATATATAGAAAAATGTGTGCTTTAGTTAGGAATAAATATACTTAAATCCATAAAGGTTAGGTAATGCATTTAATTCTGTCTTGCTAAATAAACCTGCATATTATTGCTTGAAGCACAAGCTGCAGTGTAATCAAAAATTTGACCTTGGCAGCTTGCAGATGCAGTCTGGCTCATGTCTTTCAAGTAAAGATTATTTTGTAAAGTTAGAAAATAATAGATCTGTTCGCATGTATGTCCTCTTTCTTGCCTCCACCAGGGAAGTAGCCTTGTGCGCACTATCTCTGATAGTGCGCAGCTGGGGACAAGAGAAACAAAAGGAGGCTTTAAGGAAGACTTACATCTATTGTATTTGAACTAATCAGAGAACCTTGAATTGGCTACATCCTCAGGAGGTCATCGTGACTGACCAGCTGTCTGCAAGGCTGCAACATTCTCATGGGAAAAGGACTTTTTGAAAAACACGAACTAAGCAGTTTTTATGAATAACTATGATGTAAAGACCCTGTCACTAGCCACACCAGTGAGGTGGGCAAAACTGATAATGAAATGTATATAACCAATGTGTCTTGGTCAATAAAGCAGTCAAAATTCTATACAAACTTTGTGTATGGTTTTTTGCCTCCTAATGTACATTAGAGCTTTAAGATATCCTAGCTTTCCTGCATTATTGTTTGTTATTAATTGACATTGTGTTTAAATAACTCAATGATTTTTACAGTCTGACTCAAACAAATTTATTTAACAGGAACCATCTGTGGAAAGTAACTGACTCTGTTGTTTGATCAATATAAAGAGTCACTATCTGGCTTTGCTGAACTAGTGTACATTTGCATGATTATTATGATTTATGTGAATCAACTTGGAATGCTTTAGTGTGTGGCTACTGTTTCCATGTAACAAATCTGAAATGCAGCACACAGCCATCATTTTTAGGTATAATTCCAGGGTGGGTACTGTCTCTGGCAAGTAACCCATTGTTTTGTTTTCCTCAGTTTAAATAGTTACAGTTTGGTTTTACAGGACTAGTATGCATTTGCAGGATTAATGTAATTTATGTAAAATATTACAAGATGCTTTAATGTGTAGGTACTGTTTGCCTGGAACAGCACTTATACTCAATTTGTGGCTGACATTTATATCACAAACATCTGAACTGCACACATAAGTAGCTGTAAATGCTATCTGGGGAGGGAGCTGTTGACATAACTTATGTTAACCCCCCCCCCCACACCACCACCATTTTCGCTGTACTTGTATGTGACTGTGAATAATTAACAGTGAGAGTAGAATGCTGACATGCAACAAGGGGGTTGCCTCCCCCTGTATCCCCTCTACACATATACACACATATAAAAATGCACACATAAGTGGGTCTATGTCAAATAAACGAACGCTTGAAATGTCTATCGTTATATAGTCGAGACCATATGATCGACATTTCAAGTGTTCGAAGGTTAACTTTAATGGTGCCGTACGATGCAGAATGGGAGAATTTCTCTTTTCTGCACTGAAGTGCAGTCTCGGAGTTGGTATCTTTAAGTAGGGGGGGATGTGGGTGGTGCAGGGGATATTGTCCTCCACGTGCACTGTTAAGGTATGTTTTTCTTTCTTTTTTTATTATATATTTGAACTTTCAAATATCAACCATATGGTCTCGAACATATGGTATTCAACATTTTGAATGTTCGAATATATAACATAGACCCACATAAGAAGCTGTAAATGCTGTCTGGGGAGGGAGCTGTTGACATAACTTATGTTAACCCCCCACACCATTTTCACTACACTTGTATGTGGCTATGAATAACTGACAGTGAGAGTGGAATGCTGATATGCAGCAATGGGGTTGCCGCCCCCTGCATTCCACTTGTGCGTGTGCACACATACACACATATATATATATATATATATATATATATATATATATATATATATATAGATATATAAAATTTGCTGTGATTTACACACTTTTTAAGTGTCTTGCGGACCTGTGTTGTGGGGATGTGGGGAGCAGAGGAGCAATAGCCCTGCGATGAATGTCATGCTGTCCATCTGTTAAAGTAGTGGAGGGAATGACTGACTAAGGGGGTGGAGTTTACTGCAGTTCACCCTCTGAGATGTTTAAAGTGAGGTTCAATGAGCTGTCTGCATAAAATAACTGACTCTGTTGTTTTTTTTTTCGTTTTAGGCCATCTCTGTCTGGCTTTGCAAAACTTGGTGTGTGTTTGCCAGATTAATGTGATTTATGCAAAGGAACTTAGAATACTTTAACATGTAGCTTCTTTTTTCATAGAATATGGGCATCATTTTATATCACCATCATCTGATGTGCACACAGCAGTAGTTGTAACTGTTGGATGGAGGTGGGAGCTATCTGTTGAAAGTAAGTGGCCCTGTTGTTATTGGTTCAATTTAAACAGGCACTATTTGGCCTTGCAGGATTGCTGTGATTTATGTGAAGCAACTTGGGCTACTGTAATGTGTGGTAACTGTTTCTGTGGGACAAAGTCAAAATACAATACACAGCCATCATTTGTAGCTGTAACTCTTGGATGGGGGTGGTCATGGTCTGTAGAAAGTAACTGGTCCTCTTCTTGTTTTTCTCAGCTTAAATCATTACACTTTGGCTTTGTATTACTAGTGTGCATTTTCAGAATTAGTATGATTTGTTGAAGAAACCTGGAATAGTTTTATTGTGTGACTAGTATTTGTGTGGAAGATCACAAAACTGAAATGCAATATATGGTCACTTTTTATTAAAATCATCCAAAGTGCACACATAAGTAGCTAAAATTTCTGAGTCAGGGTTGTAGCTGTCTTTTTTGAGTAACTGACCTCTTGTTCTTCATGCATTTTAAGCATTACTCTCTGGCTTTCAAGACTACTGTACATTTGTCTGAAGTAAGATGGTGTATACTTAATGTATCAGCTGCACTATGCAAGACATAGTAACTATAATTGTTAGGGCTGTCTGTAAAGGGAGATGTCCAGCTGCCTGCTCTTACTTGCTTATTATTCTAACTTTGCATGGCTGATGTGGAATGGTTGAATCAACTTGAAATACTTTGTGTGGCAACTGTGTTTGTGTTATGGAAAGGTGAGCCGCATTATGTGGACATCCTCTTCTGTCACAATCAGATGTCTGATCTGCACACACAAGATGCTATAACTGCCTTGTAGGGGTGGTGGCTATCTGGATAAAAGTAACTTACCCTCTTTTTATTTGCTTATTTTAAATCGTCTTTTAAAAAATAAGACGTAAAATATTTCACAGAACATCCAGACCTTCAGAGCTTTTGGGGGCATGGTGGCCCACACTTCAAGGCTGTAGAAGTTGATTATGACACAGGCTTGGTAGTGGCCTCTGTCCTGAGCCCCCACCCAGTCTGTGACCATCCCTTCTCAGAGTTGTGCACTGGAGGTCATTTTAGTTTCTGTTGGAGGAAGTTGGGGACAAAGCCCTTATTTTTTTTTACTTTAATTTTTTTACCAAAACTCAGAGTTGTGCACAGGTCACTATAGCTTGTGTTAGACTGGGGACAGTGTTATTATTTCTTTAACATTCCTCACACCCTTCATAGGTGTGCACATGGGGTCACTATAGCTTGTATAGGAGCAGCATATTATCCTGGAGTAACAAGTTGAAGTCATTACTGTGATAGTTTTTTTTCACTTTCTTCACAAACATCAGATGCACATACAGATGGCTATCTTTTATGGCAGTGTATGGAGGCTTGTTGTCTATATGTCTGACAGCAACAGGTTGAAATATGTCATGTGCTGTTTGTTTAATTTTTGTCCCAGTCTGACAGAGAGGTATATAGACTGTGGCTGTCTTTTGGGAGTAGAGGTGAGTAGGCATGCTGTGAATATGTATGACAACAACAGTATGAAATACGTTTATGACAGTCATCATTTGCCTTCACTTTCATCCTAGTCTAACACCAGAGGGGAAACACAATGGGGGGAGTAGAGGCGCAGTTTCTATTCTCAGATATGATTTAGGTATCCTCTCAAACATTTGTGTTCTCAGTTTATTATGAATTGCTATTTTGTCAGTTTTGAGCATTAAGCCATTGATGTTTCTTCCTTGAAATTAGAAAGTACTGAATTTCTTAAGATTTTTGTTTAAGCAATCATTGGGGCAAAAGGTTGAAAAAATAGCTTTAAAATTTACTTCAGAACATATACAGACCTCATGACTTCTTCCCGGCTTGATGCAGTTATTTCCTCCAAGTACAGTATTATTTACTTTGGGCCTGTTGAAACGTTGCAGGACAATGCAAAGTTGAAGAGGGAAATTGGATTTCTTTCTTTAATTGGGATTATTGCTCAGGTTATCACTGAATGAAAAGGTTGTTATAAAAAAACTTTGAAATGCACCTCAGAACATTTATAACCCCCATAGCTTTAGTTGGCCTAGTGGTCCCCAGATCTCCAGCTTAATTCACTTATTCGTTCACAGTTATTACAGAGCATTCCTTGTCAGTTAGGATATATTGAAAGGATTCAAGAAAAAGCAAAGTGGGAGAATAAGAAGGAATTTCTTTTCTTAATCAGGATCATTTTTCAGGCCATCATTGGATGAAACAGGTTGTTTAAAATGATATGCACCTCTGACCATCCAGGACCCATTGTGGCATAACAGTTATTTCCTCCAAATGTAGTTTCTGTCACTTATGGCCTCTCAAAAGGATGCACAAAAGAGCAAAGTTCAAGTAAAAAATATGAAGCTCTTTCCTTCATCAAGTTTTTTTTTTGTACAGGCCATCATTTAGGTTGAAAAAAGGTCTTAAAAGCACCTCCAGCATTTAGCACATCTATGGCGTCTAGAGGCCTGTTGGCCCTCAGACCTCTAGCTTAATTCAGTTATTTCCACCAAATTTATTATAGTGCACTTGTGGGCAGTTGTGGTATGTTGAAAGGATGCAGGAAAAATCAAAGCTGAAGAGTGATGCAACAGTTTTATTTTCTTAATGAAGGTTATTGTTCAGACCATCATTGGATGAAAAGGCTGTTTATAAAAAATTTGAA
Source organism: Protopterus annectens (assembly GCF_019279795.1). Lineage (NCBI taxonomy): Eukaryota > Metazoa > Chordata > Ceratodontiformes > Protopteridae > Protopterus > Protopterus annectens. Next base: position 874,275,378 of record NC_056743.1, on the reverse strand, counting down.
CTGTATCTAAAAACATATAGGAACCCCCATGGTTTTTGGGGGTTATCAGACACCAGGTTTAATTCCCTTATTTTCCTCACAGTTACTTCAGTGCAGTTATGGTTAGTTGGGATGTGTTGAACAGATGCAAGAAAATACAAAGTTGAAGAATAAGATTTTTCAGGCCATCATTGGATGAGATAGATTGTTAAAAAAAAACAATGCACCTCTGTGCATCTAAGATGCCATTTGGCTTCTCCAGCTCAATTAAGTTATTTCCTTCCTAGTTATCAGAATGCAGTCTTGACTAATTTTGATGAATTGAATGAATGAACTTGGAAAAGAAACTGAAGAGTAAGACAAACTGAGAAAAGCAGGAAAAGGAAGAAAACTAATGTAGTTTAGTGTGGCTAGGCCAGAATGGGGGATGGGGGGTGGGTGGTACTGCATCATGTGCATGGTAGGGGTGGGCTGCTGCAGAGCTCTTTGCTTGGGGAGTCAGTTCACTTAAGTTTGACCCTGACCACTAGTGTAGGCTACAACTTCAGTGTCGTTCTATTTGTTCACAGTCTTTTTGTTTTTCTTCTCATCCTTCCATGTAAACACACTGTTTTGGTTATAATCACTAAAGTCATGGGCATACTTTCTCAATGTCCTAGTCCTTACTTTTTCATCATAGTTCTTATATTCTGATCTAACATGTTTGAAAGAAACTTATTCTAAAATGGACTCAAAATCACTAAAGCATTCCTCTCAAATCGTAAATTTCAGCTTCTGGTTTTCTGCCATTAAAGCATAATCAAGCATGGCTTGTGTTAAATTTAATGGCATTGTGTAAAATATTAAGTCATTTACTGGAGGTCTCTTGTGGCCATATCCTACTTCAAATACGCAGGGACCATAATCACTGCTGAATGACTGGTTACCTAGTTGGGAGCTAGAGAAGCAATCGCTGTTGTTACTTTTCAATAAAAATAAAATTTCTCTTTATCACTATACTATCTTCTTTAGAATTTTTTTTTTCAGATATTGTAAACATACAGTGTCACTACTAGAATTGTAGAAATATTTGAGCTTGACATCAAGAATAACCAAAAACATTGTAGATAAGTAAAATATATATATATATATATATATATATATATATATATATATATATATATATATATATATCCTAACCTCAAAACAACTTAATTCTTTCACCATTGTTCTTTCTGTTAGTTAATATTTATTTATTTATTTTATGTTATTTAACATTTGTTGACCAGGAAAGTCAGACTAGGACAGAGCCTATTTTCAGCAGAGGCCAAGGGAGAAACTCTCCAGACGCATGTCTTTGGAATGTGGGAGGAAACCAAACCACCAGGAGTAAACCTATGCAATTGCAGGGATGACACGCAGACTCTGCACAGAAGGCAGCCAAGGCAAGCATCGAACCGGGGAACCTCTTGTTGTGAGGTGACAATGTTAACTGCTGCACCATTGCACCACTCAACTGCTGCACCACTGTGCTTCCCAACCAGACTTAAAAATGCAAAGCTCTTATGAGTTGAATTTTCAGTCATTATTGGTAGCATATATTGTTACATAATTAAAAATCCAGTGATCACAAAACCTTAGTAGCCATACTTCTTGACCTCTTAGAGCAAGAAATCTGGACAAAGCCATAAATAAAAGTTGGACAAAGGCCCAAAAATAGGGACAAATTTTAAATATTGCTCTTACAAACTTAGAAAGTTGACAGAATAACAGGTTTTGCATAGCATGAATTTTCTGAAGGGTATGATGTCTGAAACTCAAATGTCTGTCATCATTTTCTAACTAATTTGCAAGAAATCTACAATTTAATGAAAAATGGGCCAAAAATATGAGGTAGAAATCTGGACTTTCTGTGAAAATCTGTACAGTTGAGAGGTATGTTAGTATCTCAGCTTTTAAAGCCTTTACAGAAATTACACTGGGATTCATAACAGTATCAAGTTTTAATATTTGTCTCATAGATTCTTGCTAAGCATATGGCTAAGGAGACCATCAAAACTCATCCACATCACCCACTACTGATAGAAATTAACAATATTCCTCATTAATAAGATTTTCCCACATATCCCAGGTGAAAACTTATAATGACCCATTTAGACATCCAGAATGGTTTTAAATATTGCTAGGAAGTACTATGCCCCATATGCAAGGGCAGCCTATTCCATAAATGAAAAATGCATTGATTTAGACATCTGTCTTGTCATTTGGTGATATTGATGTGATAGTATAGGTTTAGCTCTCTAGAGTGGGTGTTTGGTTAACCACTGGCTCTGTTTAGGGGAAGGAGTTGAAAGAGTGCTGAGTCATTCATAGCATGGAAGGTTAAGCAAAGATCATCCATCAGGAGTGTATATGACACTGAATAGAAGGATGGGGCTTGTAATTTATCAGAGTAGCTAAGGGCACTGAGACTTCTGACCTTTTTGATTAGGAAATATTGAGTACTACTGATTTAGAGTAGGTACTTAGTGAGGTACATGCCAATGAGGGCATCATATTCAATAATGTGCCTAATAAGGGAGGAATAAAGGGAGGTTATTACTTATTTGTACCTTGAGGCGATATCATAAAGGATACATCTTTGGCCAAGGTGGATGGATTTTCTAACCACCACAAAGAAGCGCCTGTTATTAACAAAGATACCCAAGTCCCTGATAACTGTATCAGTTGTCAGTGGAACATATGGGTAAGGTAAGCAGAAGTAATGATTTACTAAAAAAACTATACTTCATTTTTTTGCATTGAGAGTAAACCTGTGATTAACAAAACAAACATTCATTTGTCTTATCCCCTGGAGAATTTCACTTTCATAAAGGTTTTTGAACTGCCTTGAATTTGCAATCATTGGCAGGCGTGGTTAGTCATAGTCCACTTTTATCAGCTTTCATGCTAGACAAGTATGTACAAAGAGGAGGGGGTCCAGGATGGTGCACTGTGGGATACTGCTATTGTTGCTGTCTGTCTACAGCAATCAGTCACCTCTAACCTTAATGGTATGATTTTTGTTAGACAGACAGTTGGCTATCCAGTGAATTATACACAAGTTAATGTGGCTCAGGAAGAGTTTGTCAGTAATCCTAGCATGGGGATAGTGTCAAAGGCCTTGCCGCCATCCAGGTAGATAGCATGCAGTGTATGCCCTCATAAATGGCCTCAGTAGCACTTAAACTCAGCCAGGTTGAGCAAGCATGATTTCCCTTTCAAAAAAGCAAACTGAGTGGAGCAATGTATATAAGATAACTTGTATTGTTTATTCATTCACATTCAACACTGTCATGTTCCACAGCCCTGCAGATAGTACTAGTGAGACTATATAGACATGGAATTCCTAAGATAAGTAGAGGGGCACCACAACAGTTATTATCCACACATTGGGGATATGAGCAATGGAGGCACATGGGCCCAAGACTTATTAGCTATAAACTGAAGGTTGCAAATAATTCAGATGCCAACCATAAGCTCCATTGGTGCTGTTATGAAACAAGCAACAGGGAAAGGAAGATCCCCACTGCTTTTTTTTCTAAACTATAAAATCCAGACAGTTTAGCGGTACAAAAGAGACAGGGCAGAAATACAAGGAAAATCAGGTGCATTTCTTGGCTTTGCAGAACGTACATGGTTTTCTTGTATTTGCTCTGCCCTCACTACCTGTCAAACTCTTTGCTCAAGAAATGTGGACAAAGCCTTAAGTAACGGGACAAAGGCCTCAAATTAGGGACCAATTGTAAATGTTGGTCTTATAAACTTAGAATGGTGCTAGAATAACAAAACTTGCGTTATTCTGCATTGTCTGAAGGATATGAAGTCTGAAACTCAACTGCATGTCATTATTTAGTAACTTCATTCCTCAGTGATTTGTTGTAAAATGACAAATTTTATGAGGAACAGACCAAAAATATGAGGAGAAAATCTGGACAATTAAGACATATGCCTCTGAGGACTATACTAATTAGAAGAAAGTCTGGTGTTTCAACAACCAGACATTTTTGTATTGGTATATGCTTGATTTACAATGGGCACACTGATTGGGATAACCATGTTTTTGAATACTAATAAACTATCCTTGTGTAACAAGCAAAACATCAACAGTACAATAATCAAAAAGTACAGTTACTGAAATAATTAAATTTGTTTTTATATACCTTGTACGAACAAATGACAGTGCTACAGTGTTGTCGTAAATGATGCCAACAGTAACAGTACCAAAACAACAAGGCACGATGTTGCGGTATTATTTTCATTTAGTACCACTGCAGTCAGCAAATCAGAAGTGAACAGTACAATACCAACAAGGAGCAATGCTATTTAAACCTGCAATACAAATGCAGAATAAAAGTGCCGATTTCAGCAATGTGTTCATGAGAAGTGAGATTAGTAAGTTAATAAAATGCAATGATTTCCCTTTTTGAAATAAGCTAGTTTAAAAATCATTCACAGTAGTACAACAAGGCTGTGAAAAAGAAGGCACTGAAATTGAAATCATGTAGAGCAAAGCTGAGTTCCCTTACCTGTTGTGGACTAGACTGTCTTGTTTGGTACCTACTAGGATGAAGACTGGCTTAATCCACTGAGCTTGTGCAGCAGTGTGCCAAAATGAGCAAGTCTCCTAGTATTTAAAGACTGTAAGGCTTCACCCCTGCAGAATCCAGCCATTAAAAATGCAGCTGTCACCCCTGCAGAAAATGGCCAATCAAAACCAAGTACTCTAATCCCTCGCTGGAACCTAAGCTCAGGAAGCTCTCACTTGGAAGCCTCGGCTATCGCCAAATGCTGGAAAACTGCAGACCCAGTCCTAGGAAGCTGATGAAGTCCTTGTGCAATGAAAATGCAGGAGGCCAGATGGAAAAGGACATTGTAGTCTTCTTCTTCTCTGTAGTATTCTTGTCTTTGGAGTAACCCAGCACTAAGGACTATTGAACTAAGCAAACCTCTTGGCATTTAGAGCCTGTAAGACTCCTCCCATGCAGAAGCCAGCCAATCAAAATGCAACAAATACCTCTGCAGAACCTAGCCAGTCAAAATCAAGCACACCAATCCTTTACTGGAACCCAAGTTCAAGTAGCTATCACAAAGAAGCCTCTGCTCTACCTAAGGCTGGAATACTGCAGACCTGGTACTAAGCCCCAAGAAGCCGACAAAGTCCTTGTACTGTGATGAATTTTCAGGAATCCAGATGGGAAAGGGTTTTGTAGTCTTCTTCTCCTCTGTAGTCTTCTTGTCTTCTCAGCCCAGTACTAAAGTTTCAGTTTGCCGAAACCAATATGATATGATCTCTTTGGACATATGAAAGATGTGAAAATGGCTTTTGTTTAATTTGGGGGCTTGACTGAGAAGAGCAAATTCTGTATGCATTTGTGTCAGTGCTTCTGAATAGTGGTACAGGAAAGCACTTCATCACTTCTTTTGTGGTAAGCTGTAGCAAAAGTTTTAACATTCAAAGTGGTATTCAAGGCATTACCTGAAAGCAGCAGGCAGGAAGTTAGTTCTTCACTTGGACAATTATCTGAATGAAGACCTATAAGCACAGACTGGAAAAGATAGCGCAGTCAGGGATAACCTGTAGACTGTAGGCTGTAGGGATACTTGCCTACAGAGCTGGAAACTGGGAATGGGAGATAATGAAATCTGGGACTGGGAGATAACCACATCTTTAGACTTTTGTTTTCAAGACAGCCTGTGTCCTGGGGAGGCTGTATGGACTGACCACAGTTAGGAGATGTAACTAAGGTTAGTATTACTTTATTTGAATATATAAAGTCAAGTGGGATTTTTGGTTTGTTGGTCCATAAATAAATAATCCAATGACTTTTGGAACTTATTTACGTGCAATTCATTTGGTCAGACTTATTTTTTACAATGAATTTCTTGGGGTCAGAATTGATTGAATAGTTGGGATGTAAAGGGCAGCAACAGTGAAAATGTTGAATATTATATGTAAGGTAAGTGAGACTGAGTACTAATGCTGAAACTTTTGTTTGCAATGAACGTTTTAGTATTACGTTTTTGTGTGTGTGTGCATGTGTACAAGCGTGTGTGTGCGTGTGTGTGCATGTGCATATTCACATGCGTGTGTGTGTGCGTGTGTGTGTGTATCTTGTTTAGTACCATAGTGTGTTGAATTTGGGCTAGGAGTAGGGTTAGGATTAGCACATGAGTAAGGTGAATGCCCCCCCCCCCCGACCACTGTACTCTTGTGTGCTAAAATTACTCCTAAGCAGGACCATACACATTAGAGTACCAAACACCCTTTCCCTAGCAGTGCTACTAAACACACACACTATTAACCCCTTTCATAACCCTTACTTTAATCCTAACACAAACACACGCATGCACGTGCTCACACTCATGCATACTCACACTCACACTCACTTACACACACACACAACCCGAGCTCCAAACATTTCACATTCAGTGTTAGTACCCAAAACTTCTTACCTAACATATGATGTTCAACACTTTGACCATTGCTGACCAATTATTCTGACACCAAAAACTTTATAGAGAAAGAGTAAGTTTGACCAAATGCATTGTATTCACTTATAGAGAGAGAGATATCGGGGGAATGTATCTCAAACTCAACTATATTTCTATTCATTGCCCTGAGTAAAACATTTAGTCTTCAGTACATTTTGCTTAATATCTCCATTATAGCTCAAGCAATTTGAGTCATAAGAAAGGCTCAGTTTATGTTAAAAGAGGCAACACAGCTTTTATTCTTCACAACTTGGACAACTTGTTTCTGTGTCATTATTTACGATTCAAAGAAATAAGACTCTGCATAGTTTAATATGCTTGGCATTCAGTTCAAAGAAATAATATGTAGCACTTTTCAACATGCTTGACAGGAGTTTTAGTAGTTTGATGTAGTCTTTGGCACAAGATGAGCATTAATTAAACATCAGAGCACCTTCACAGTTTGTCAGTGCTTGGCCTTTACTTCTAGATCAAGCTGTAATAATGTCCGTGTTATACTGGCCAGTGCCTTTATTTCAGTTTTACATCTTCTGACACTACATTTTACATGCAGGCCAATGAACTACTTTCTTTTAGGCCCAGTTCATATTTCTATCTGCTTTTCAGCACAACTTGATGTTGGAGAACCCTTCTCCAGAAGAAACTTTTGTGTCTCTTGGACTGTGTCTGCTCAGCCCTGCATCCTCACACAGAGGGGACATTTTCCCCACTTTTCGACACTTCTAAGTGTCTCTTATTAGCCCACTTTTAAGAGGGAAGGCTAGAAACATGTCTTACATTTGCACTGGCCCTCCAGCTGGGAATCCTCCCATAGCTTTCATATTCTTTGCTCAAGAATCAGAGATGAAGCAACAAAAATACTGGGAAACAAAGGCTCGACATTATGGACAATTTTTAAATATTAGCCAAATTCATTAAAAAAGTTAATTAAAAATACACGTTTTGCATAAGCATGCATTTTCTAAGTACGTATGGAACTCTGTCATACATTGACTGTATTGCTTATTGAGTTACCAGAAAATCAAACATTGTATGAGGGAAATGGCAAAAATATGAGGCAAAATCAGGGACACTTGAGAGGTATGCTTCCTCCTCCTCCTCCATTCTGGCCCTCCAGTAGGATCCTTATGGCAATGATATATATATATATAGATATAGATATAGATATAGATATAGATATATGGGTCTACTTCAAAACATTGAATTACTGTAACATTGAACCACAAAACATTGAGACCATAACACTGAAAACTTAGAACAACAAAACCACATAACACTGTAAATTTAAATCATTGCATCCCATAACATTGAATGTCATAATGCACAAATTAGTAATACCCCCTCCAACTCATACATAACTGAACCGACAGATAGATACTTGTTTCGTTTCTGCAAGGGGCCAAGCCCCCTGCACCCCCTGCAAATTAAATATGCCAACTCCAAGATTGCACTACAGTGTAGACAAGGTAAATTTCCCATTACCCTCTATATTGCAGTCTCCTCTATTTTCCTGACAACATGTACATACAGCCAAAATAAAATAAAAACTTACTCCCCTATTCACTTATCCCATTACTTTCCACAACACTAACAAGACTTCTTTCAAAATGATACATCCATCACTCATACACAACAATACTTAACATTTATCTGATAAACTTTTACTGTACAACCTGAGAAGTTCTCTTAAACCGCAAAACATACCGTCTGCCTTGTTTGTTTACTACAGACTACAACTTCTTTAAGTGATACCACAACATTAACACTTTAAACCATAACCATGTAACACTTTTGATGATATAAGACTAAATGATTTAAATTTTCATTGTTATGTAATTTCTATGTTCTAACTTTTCAGTGCTCTGAAATTTCAATGTTACGGTTTCAATGTTTTGTGGTTCAATGTTATAGTAATATATATATATATTTGTGTGAGTATATATATATATATATATATATATATATATGTATATAATATATATATATATATATATATATGGTACTTGCGTATTATCGCAACCAGATTGGAGTAGGTGCAGAAATCGTAATGTTTGTGTGAAACGAGATCTGCTAACCTAAGAAGGGGTGTGTAAAGTCTTCAGTAGTATTCTGTCTGATTGTTTTTCACATGGGAAGAGGAATAATGTGTAAATTCCTCTTCCTAGGTAACGCCCTTTCCCGACTTATAAACAGGATTGCTGCTTCTCAGTTGTTGTTACTGTTTGAAGTCATAGAACTCACCGTGTTCCCTACAACACAACCAGGCCATTTGAAATGTGGTTACATGTACATACTGTAATGTGTGAATGCTATATTTGGGAAATGTGGATGTGAATTATTCAATATTTACAGCACCTCTTGCTACTACTGTAAGTGGCTGCTGCCAGTAAACAACTTCAGATGAACAGGCCAGTGTGTGTGAAATGGGATAACGTTTAACACCCCTGGCATGGGACTACTGCACTGGGGAGAAAGACAGCAGTGACTAAGGAATCAGTGCCCCCTTGCCCAGTATCTGTTGCCGGCATCTTTAATTTTCATGCTTACTGACCCTGAACAGTCACATATTTGGAGTATTCCTGTGTGACTTCCCTTTGCTGATGCTGTAATAAGCAAAGCAGGATTTCTGATGCACGTACCGTGGTGCACTTCACCGAAAAAATTACACGTCAGTCAGGAGTACAGAACTGGACTTTTATTTCTGTCCCTGCCTCAAACTCTCAGTGAAACATTTCTACTTACTTGCATACACAACCCTGTAAAGTTTCATAAACCACTTTTCTCAAAAACATAACGATTTCTGCGACTTCTGAAATCTGGTTGCGATAATACGTAACTACCATATATAAATATATATGTGTGTGTGTGTGTGTGTGTGTGTGTGTGTGTGTATATATATATATATATATATATATATATATATATATATATATATGTGTGTGTGTGTGTGTGTGTGTGTGTGTATGTGTATTTATATACTTCATATCTGTTTCTCTCTATAGATAATATATATAGATTGACATATATGTAGGTTTACCTATGAGTCTTTGTATTAGTCTTTCAGCTCACAATTTTCTGAATGGTACATGACAATAGAAAGGCAAAATGACTAAAAAACAAAACAAAAAAAATATTTTTCTGCAAGGGGCATTCCCCCTTCAGCCCCATGTAGGAAGCTATGCCCCCCACTTCCTAAATTGTATATACTAACTCACACCACAGTGGAGAAAAGGAAACCCCCTGAAAAATACTCCATCAGTTCACACATTAGAGCACATTGTACTGAACTCACCATGGCATTTAATTTTCAGAATGAAGGTCCTCAGCATCAAACCCTTTGACTCGTAGGATAGACAAATATATAGCTCTATAAAATTCATTTTTATTTATTAGCAGTCATTTACTGGGAAAGTCCAACTGCGCAGAAACTCCTTTTCAGTAGAGGCCCATGGAGAAAAGCTCAGAGAAAAAATTTACAGTGAAATATAGCAAATCATACAGTCATATATGTAGTATATTTGCTGGGAAATACATTCAAGTTTATATTACATGTTCATATGCAGAAAAGATTAAACTTTGTAGAGTTAGTTTTATCAGGTAGCTGTAACAAGAGTTATCACAATTGCACTTTGCATTGTATTGTGATGGAACACTGCTTATGATGGCCTTATAACCGACCCTGTTAATTACAGACTTATCAGCTTTACAATTCACATTTGTAAAATGATGGAATATATTATAACCGATCTACTAAACTATGATATCAAGAATCATGTCACACTTGACCCCTAACAGTTTTTTTTTTGAATAGTAGATCCTGTCTATTTAATCTGGTTAATTCCTTCAAAAGTATTGCAGAGGCTGTAGATGGTGGCCATGCCATGTAGTGCATGCATCTTATCTTGACCTGGCTAAAGCCTTTGACATAATTCTCCATGTTGTCATCATACAAAAGGTGAATGCGTTAAAAATTGACATATATCTGGTAAGATGGATAGCAAACTAGCTGAAAGACAGAGCCCACACAGTGTGAATGGCAGGTACTTCATATGGAAGTAAGAAAGTGTCCAGTAGTGTCCCTCATGGAATAGTGCTGGGACCTCTCCTTTTTGATATTTACTTCTCAGGTCTCCAAGAAGAAAGCCAAGACCTCTGGTTAACAAAGCCTGCATTTGATTGCAAACTTGGGGTTATTTTTAAGTCACCCTATGACACCCAAGCAATCCTGATTGAACTCCTTTTAGTAAACTCTTAGTGTATTAAAGACGGGCTCAAACTAAATGCTAAAAGTTTAGTATTATCACTGTTGGTAGACAGCTCCTCATCTTATGATACCATCTAGACAAGACACCCCTACAAATTAATATGTAGTTAGGAATAACCTCGTTAATTGGGTCAATAGTTCCAGCTCTCCTTTGACCATCATGCAATAATGGCTGGCAGGAAATTCTTTTATTTAGCTCAGCTGTTTGCCAAAGGAATATCATCAAGGCCTAATGAGGTAATCCCTCCATTACACTTTTTATCAGATGAATTATCAAGTATAATGCCCTTTGCGATGTATCCCACTAAGTGTATCAAGCTATTCGAAAGACCCCAAAGGTTCCTAACCAAAAAAGATCACAGGCCTAAAGTCATTGCTCTTCCACGAGTGTCTGGTCACACACTGTTACTTTATTCAGTGTCTTCTAGAGTTTTAAGAGTAAGTCTCTGTCTTGCTTACCCTGTTGTTAGAGACCTGATTGATTTGGACCTCCTGGTTCTCAGTGAGTTGAATATCTCCACCTGTACTAGAACCAGGGACCTAAAATTTCATCCACCAATAAATAAATAAAATGTAATGGAAGGATAGGTTTATAACCCAGCTCCTCCTAAACCAATGAAATAAGCTTCCCCTGCATATTAAGCACTTCAACTCACTGTCTTCCATTAAACATAAACTAGGACTGTGCAGTATGGCCCTCCTGGAGAAATAAGGTGCTGTCTGCAGAGAGTACTGACAAGGTGAGAATGGTTATGAGACTTACTGGCCTTGGAATATTTATGAATCTGTGACCACATCTGTAATAAATTACCAGCCGGCTAATATAATTACCTCAACTAAGGCAGTTTAATACATTTACATCAACAACAATGACATACAAGAAGAAGATAATAGTGGAAGAAAACATGTATATAGTTACCTTAATTATAAGTCAGAAAATGCATTCACATATTAGAACGTGTGGTAGTAGTCAAAGAAAACGTTTCAGTGATAGTGAGAGTGAGGAGGGATAGGTATAATGGAATTAGTGGAGTGGAAATATATTAATTGGCAGTAAAGTAAGAGGAAAAAGATTATCTAAGTATGAAGAGAGAGAGAGAGCAAGGGAGGAGTATTCTAAGTTTTAGAACGGTAAGGCTTTTGATGATATTAAGGTTACAGTGTTGAGGCTGAAATAACGCTAGGTAGTGCCTGTATTATTTTTGCTGATGCGCAGTGACTGTTCCAGCAGTTTAGGAAGTAGGTGTTTAGTTGGACTTTGATGGAGGTGTGTATGGTGATTTGTCTGAGATCAGGTGGAAGAGATGCCCATTCTTTTGCCTGCGAGAGAAGGAATGTGGTTTGCCAATAAATATATCGGTGCAGACATTTATATATTTAACCACATACTTTCTCAGGATAAATGTGTACTTTGTGACTCATCCTCATTTCTGACAGTTTTCCAGCTTAATTTAAATGCAGTATGTAGTATTAACAGAAGGTCAGGATCAGGATAAGCTATACAATTCGAATATATAAGAATTTGCTAAGAATGGATGTTCACATGAGTATAATCTGTCAAAGGCAACTAGCCCATGCTTACAATAAAATGTCAGGTTTTATGAATGGCTTCTGTTTAATACCATATCACAGTAGGACTTTCTATACTCTCTCAGTCCATCTTTATGCTCCTCATCCCTATAGAATCCTCAGATAGCAACACATAAGAAATTGTGGTTGTATCTGCTCCATTATATTTGCATGGATGTGCACCAGAGGAAAACATAAAGCGGGTGCACATGGACACATGATGCTCCCTTTTAAAACCACTGTCTGAAAAGGCCTCCAATCTCACCACCATTACATTTATCATGTCCGTTTTTGGAGTTAGGACATACTCTTGGTTATGTCCAAACATGACTATGCTCATTATTAATCTTGGAAAAACTATAGAATATTTGGACAACCTGTCAACATTCCTGTTATATCTGGTGTAAATTTTATGGGGCAGATAAAAAATGTTGGCGTTTCAGTGCTGATCATGCCCCCAACAGTTTGCTCCTGGGCCTGTTGCCCCTCTCATCCCACCCTAACTATATTACTGGCCTTGTTAAGGGAAGATCCCATCTAATGAATCTAGTAAACTTCACTGAGATGGCGAAAAAGGCAGTGGATAGTGGGTACGCAGTCCATACAGTGTACCTTGACCCTAGTCAAGGTATTTGATACTGTACCTCATGCCGACATAATAAAAAATGCACTCCAAATTGACCCCAATTTAGTTAAATGTATTGCACAATGGCTAAAAGCCAGATCTCACACAGTGAGGTTGGTGGATGTCTCTTCAGAGAGCATGAAGGTAACCATGGAGTTCTTTGGGACTGCCTTGAATTATTGTGGTACCACTGAGTTATTGCATCCTTGTTGGGATGCTTGGGACAGCCTGGAGCTATTGTGGTACCACTTAGTTATTGCATCCTTGGTGTGATGCTTGTGACTGCCTGGAGTTATTCAGGTACCACTGAGTTACTGCATCCTTGGTGGGATGCTTGGGACTGCCTTGAGTTATTCTGGTACCACTGAGTTATTGCATCCTTGGTGAGATGCTTGGGACTGCCTTAAGTTATTCTGGTACCACCGAGTTATTGCATCCTTGGTGGGATGCTTGGGACTGCCTTAAGTTATTCTGGTACCACCGAGTTATCGCATCTTTGGTGGGATGCTTGGGACCGCCAGGAGTTATTCTGCTTCTAACCATGGAGTTCCCCATGGATGTGGCTTGTGACATCTGTGATTCAGATCTATTTCTCTGATCTCCAAATCACAAGTTATGATCTTTGGTTAATCAGATTTGAAGATGATTGCAAACTGTGTGGCATCCTCACGTCTGTTTAATCACACAGGCACTCGAACATGAGCTTACATGTGTTAGTAACCGGAGAACTAACAATATACCTAAATTAAATACCAAAAAGTACAATGCTGTTGGTCTGGATAGGGAAGTAAGTACAGTATATTTGCTTTTCTAGAGATCCCTCTTTATCCCCCACTTTTCTGGTAGTCTGAGCTTGTGTGTCTTTTTATTTTCCAGACCACTATAGATAATTTCCTACAGGAAATAAGACTGTGCTCTATTCTTCCCCCTCTCTTTAGTCATCATCATCATCATTTTAAGTGAACACATGTCCTCATCATTTATGAGGACCTGCTCTGGTGACATTAGGTTCATACTAGGGGTGACACTAGGTTCCTTTGAGGAACTGTCAGAACTCCATGTTGTCAGATTTTTGTGTAGAGGTTGTGCTTGTGATATTTTTATGTAACTGGAAACACATTTCTCATTAATTTCTGTTTTGTACTATTCCTGTGATGTGGATCTCTGTTGCTCATATTGTGTGGTATTGAATGGCTTGGTATGATTGTCTTTCAGCACTGCAGCCATGATCAGGGACATTAATTTTCCATTGTACTGGGAAAAATACCAATACATCCAATACCTGCACTGAGTTCTGGAAAAACTTAACTTGCATTTCTTCTAGTAGTTATGGGTTAAAATCATTCCTCTCAACTGTCCAGATTTTCACCTCATATTTTTAGTCTGCTCCTCACAAAATGTGTGATTTTCTGGCAAATTACTGAGGACTGAGATCACTAAATAATGACATACATTTCAGTTTCAGACTTTATATCCTTCAGAAAATGCACGCTAACACAAATCATGTTATCCTACCATTTTTCTAAGTTTATAAGAGCAATATTTAAAATCTATTTTGGGACCTTTGTCCCCATTATTTTAGGCTTTGTCAAGACTTCTTGTGCTAACAGGTTAAGAGGCATGCTTATAATGCAGTTGGTTTGCCTATTAAATGTTTAGTACTTAAAATCTATTTTAATTATGAGTGTATGATTGTGTGCGTGTATGTGTGTATGGGCACACTCGCGCTCATGCGTGTGTATGGGTCTACTATCACGTGATAGAATTACTCTCGACTGAAATTCAAATGATTGAAAGAATTTGACTGAAAACCCATTGAAACCTCATCTCACTGAATCAGAAATCACAGAAGACATTCTACATAACAGAATACAACATAAAAACAATGATTCTGCAGGGTAGCAAGCCCCCCTGCACCCCCACCCCTTTAAGTATATATACTAATTCCACTGTCGCACAACCATGCTTAAATGAAAAACAAAAACACAGTACACAGTGAATTGCTGTTGGTACACAAACATCTATATATCTGGGAGTGTAACATGACAAGGGACACTGCCAATCCCCCCTTAAACTTTTAGTTTCACATAGGTGGCTGTTCCTGTGTTCCCTATAGAAGTTGGCTGTGACTCATTGTTGTGGGTAATAGAGATATACTTGTGTGTATATAAAATGCCCGTTGCACATTTGTGTATGCGTACATACAAACAATTTTAACTAGAAATTATACTAAATTACAGATACACTTCCTAGGTTTCATGTCATAAAATGAAATTTCATTTTTTAAGAACCATAATCAGTGTCCCTGCTTTATTACTAAGCCTTCACTCTGGGGTTGCATTTCCTCATTTAGTCTTCTTTGGCAAATAGAAGTCTGTGTACAGCAAAAGTGTGGACCAGAGTTCGAGTAACAGCTAATGTGCTTTATGACCCAGTTAAGGACGATGGGCATGCCCATTCTGTTGGGAGGGACAGTGGTTATTGGCCTGTTTGCACAGAGGTTCTAATGACAAAGTTCCACTGCATGTAGTGAAGGGGATGGATCAGAGGCATGAGGGTGTGGCCACTCAAGCTGATGATGGTAGCTTGTATTAGTGTATGCAGGGGAGCACGTATGTATGGACTGAGGAGGCATAGGTGGTCCTTATGGTGGTGAGAGTGCTCAGATCACCACAGTAGGGCAGGGTTAGGTTCATAAAATGAAAAATGTGTCATTGCTAAGATGCTGGCGAGAGTACAAAGCACTATTGCTGCTGCCTAGATGATGGCCAGTTAGAGACTTGATGATTAACAGCATGAGGGCCAAACCTGCACAGTAAAAAAGTGTGTGCTTTAGAACCAGTAGACACATCCTCATCTCATCCAGTTCACTTCATGTAACTTCTGCAGACTGCATTTGTATGATAAAGCATGTTTTACTTGGGGGGGGGGGCTTTGGAGATGATATGCAACTGGCCCTCCACCTGGAGCAAAATGGAAGTTGTAATTTGGAAATGGGGACATTTGACAAAAAGGGTATTTGTGACTATAGTGAGAGAAGATGTAAGAAGATAAAAGGGCTGTGGATCATGGACATTGTGCCTAAACCAGGGTAATGGAGCTGGAAGTAGAATTGCTAAAATCAGGCAGAGAACTGTGGCAAAATGTCAAGTTGTGAACCAAAGCAGCCCATGATAGGGAAATATGGTATTATGGTTAAAGTGTGATGGAAGAAAGGAGGAAGCAGGGTAAAGTGATGAAGGATTGTTGCACGAGCACAAACATGTCCAATTACAAAATGAGACAGCTGAGAGCACTGACATAAGTTGCTTATACCAGAACATTATCATCACAAGACATAAACAGTGCCTTCTGGGAGTGACTGCTGTCAGTTTGTGGGGATGTGGGAGTGACTATACTCAACTGGATATTGCCATCTTGTGAAAGACGTATATTACTTTTGTAGCTAATGTTATAATGTCCATCACTGTTAACTGGACAAAAGCTGTGATGGAATCATAACTGATAATCTGTACCATATTAGCATATTAAGTATAAGAGGAACATTTATGGTTGTATATGCTATTTTTAAAAGCATTGCAATAAGTTACATTTTAGTGTGCCTTACTATTAGGACAAAGTAAGGCAATGCATTTGTTTGATATGTGTGTATATGGGAAATGGTGTGAACTGACTTTCTCATCACAGAGTCCACCTACCTGTCTTGCTAGATATGCCCACACATGGCATGTGTATTGTTCTGGCTTATGGCACTTGATGGCAAAGCAAGAAAGTTTGCATCTTTGCATTTTCTCTTCATATGTAAGCTTTATATGCTTTTGGTACAAGGAGCTCTTTACTGTGGTTCTGTGTTGTAGCAGCAAGTGCTAAAGTAAAGTTTATGGGTGCGGTGTTCTTCTAACATTGTACTAAAAATTGATTCCCAGCTGGAAACATGATTTACTGACCTTGTGCCTTTAAATCTGTAACTTCACCTCAGCATACATGCTATAGCATCAGATCCTAACCGATGCCAGTGCTGTGTTACACCACATCAGTGCATTGCTCTCCAGTGATGTTGATACTTGCAGTAAACTGCTTTATTCACGAGTTTTGTTTCATCATTAGCTAAAGCCATTGTTCCCAGCACTGGCCACTGCTTAAACATATCAGCTGTTATGTTATAAAACTTTGTTCTTAAGATCATATTGATGACAATTAATTGTGCTTTATCTGGCAGTGTCTCTACATACAAGTACATCAGAATGAGTCAACTGCTTGCCGTGGGTATGAAGTCATAGCAGAAAAGGGTCTTCAGATAATTTATCTGTTTCCCAAAGAAAGAAAGAAAACTAAATGTGTCTATAAAACACAAAGCAAATCAGATGAAAACAGACTTGAATTTTTCTTGTCCAACATTCCCATGTTCCCATGCGTCTTAATATTTTCCCTCCTTTAAACCACTTGAAAACATGTAGCCAAATAAATACTTAGTAGGTGTCATTTGATTACACACACAGGTCAGTGTTTGTACAGTATGCATTTTGTTGCTTGCTTTTAACTAGCTCTACCTAAAATGACAAGGGTGAACATTTCTTCTATTACACTGTGGTTATGGTAACCATTGTGTAACACCTCATGCAGAGATAATTGTGTCTCCGATCATTTGAATTCTTATGGGTAATTATTGTTTTTGCATTTTACATTCCAGAGCATGTGATTTGTCATGGTTAATTGCTGCTTTTTTTAATTTTTGCATGCCATTTTAGCACATTCAGCATGTTGTTGTTCTTGCATTTGTTTTTCCACAGCTGTCTGATTCGAGTGCAGAAGTTGCTAACACTGAAGAACCAGTTCCTAGTGATGATGATGAGGAGGAGGAGGAAGATGTTCAGGAAGGAGACATTCAACAGGATTTTGATAATGCCAGAAGCAGGCCTGATACGTTTGACATTTCCCCTTCTGAAGTTCAGAGTCCTCAGACACCCAAATTACTATTCCCCAGTGGCTCTCGCTGTTTATCAGAATTCCGCAGCTATGTAGAGGCAGAATGCTTGCTCCCATCCGCAAAAGGTAGGAACTTTATGATGCTTTACTTATTGCATTTCGCATATATGGCTGGGTAATTGGGAGTGCATATGAGAAGTAGGCAACTAGAATGGAAATTCCAGGGTTCTCCCATATAAACCTGTTTCTTTTCATACAGTTGTATAATTCTTATATAGAGAGGAAGCATAACCACCAAGGGTCCTTTACTTGTTGCTGTTGACTCAATATACATATTACATGCTAAAACAGCTTGGTTTCTTTAGTGTTTGTTATGTTACCATTGGCAGATTATATAACAGTAGTATTACCTAACTATGGGCTGACAATTTGTGTTATTGCATTAACAAGAATTCTTGTAGCGAGTGTCAGAGCAGTACAACAATATTTGGGGTGTTTTATCTTGTACTCTCTTTTTCTTGTTTGAACAATTCATTACTTGATGGTCTGGAACATGGGCATATTAAACAAAATGTGTAGTCATACATGTAGATATTTGCCTGTGCAGCCATTGCATGCCTGTTTATCACATCTGCAAAGTGTTTTTATCAATAATAGCTGTTCCGTATTTCTTTCTGAAATGTCATAACCTTTTTATTGTTTGATTGAATATACTGAGTTATGTTTATTATTGGGTCCCCTCATATTATTTAAAGTATGATCCCCATTTATTCTCATTAGATGTAATATATAATTGTCAACCATGGAATGGGTAAGGCCAATCTAACTTCAAACATGATAGGTGAATTCAAACACTCACAAGGAAATTGGATAGGCTTAAAATGGCATGCAAGGGCAGCTATCCTAGGACTTACCTGTGAACCTATTACAGTCTATAAATTGTCACTGTTCCTGGATGTCATTCCAAAAAAACAAATGAAAAACGTTCGGCTTGTCAAGGCCACAGTACTACCAGATAACGCACATTGAGGACCATAACTTATTACAAAGTTGCTAAGTGAAGCACTTTTGCCGTCGTGTAATACAGAGTTCATCAGAACTCTTTTTATTTTAGGATGAAAGTGAATAACTTTGTAATAAATTCTAGTCCTCGATGTGCATTGTCTTGTGGTTTTTTGGCCTTGACAAGCCAAACATTTTCATTTGTTTTTTTTTTTAGTCATTTTTGGCCTGTGCTCTCTGGATGTTGGATCTCATAGTCAGAAGTATTTGTAAAGAAGTTCCCTAGTAAAAACTGGTGCTCCATGCATAGTTTATATGTCACAACCCTGGCCTTATTAAAATGTCTGTAGTACCAGGCGAATCGCCCTTTCCAAGCCTCATTCTTCAGTCAGCTGCATTTGTTAGATAAGCCAGCTCTTGGAATTCCTGTGGTTTGCAACTAGAGTGCTGTGACTTTTTTTTTAAAGTGCCCTGTCACAGTTTTGTGTTTACCTGATGTGCAACTGAGGTGCCTCCAGTACCATTTTACATTTCCTCCTATTTGTGCCTGTCTTACAGCTTCATATTTTATATGAAATCTATTGTAAAATGCTAATTTTCCATATGTGACATCACCAGCAAGTACATTGAACTTTAACCCCAGTGACATCAGCGTAGGAAAAAGTGGTATCCATAGATTTTAATGGATGCACCACAGTGCATGCATGGAGCCATGCATATGAAAGTCAATGGACGTAGCCCAAACTATTTCTTCAGCTATGTCAGTGAAGGATACAGTAAAATTAAGTGGGTGGTTCATTAGTAAAAATGTTAAGAAACTGCCTATATGATATCAATAAGATGGGATGGAAAAACATTGCAGCACATAAATTACAGAGTACCGCAATATGTGTTTGAACTGCAATGGGCACTTTAGTAATCATTTTTATTCCTACTAATTTCATTTCAAGTAATAGAATTCATAATGCAGCTAAACTGAATGCACAAACTGGCTTGTACAACTGCAAGAGAATTTATAGGTGCATAGTTTCATAGGTAAATAGTAGGCAATCATTTTATAGACCGTTAAAAATGTAGCTAATAAATCGTATTCAGAAGTTCCCCCCAGTACTGAAGAGGGCAAAATGAGGTAGACTGGGGCAGAATTTGAGGCTGCCCATTCAGTTATCTAAGTTTACCTTGAAGATGGCAAAGGTGCTTTTGTGCTTGGCACATAGTGGACATTTGTTCCATAGGTGGAGGATATAAATCAATCATTCCAATGTGTCTTATTTATCTGTTCACAAGTATGCAAGTCCTTTTACTAGGTGTTTAAAGAGGCAGTTGCCCTGTAAATGAAGAGATGATTCCTTCCTCATGGACCTAAGCCTTTATCAACATATGAACAAGACGCATTGGCATGATAGATTTGAAAATTGTCCAGTGGGATCAACAATCTCCCCTGGTCAACAAAAATGAATAAATGAATGAATTAGTCAATCAATCAAGTGAGCAAACAATCAAAAATATACCATAAATCAAAGCAGCATACAAAAACAAATTCTCATCCCAAAAGTGTAGAATAAGAATAATTCAGCCTGCATCTTCACTGTCCCTGCTTACCTATGCTGCCTTCATGGTCACACAAGAACTGTGTTGCACTGTTAAGAGCATTGCTCATTTTCAGAAAAAGGGATGGTTTCTTTCTTCAGTACAGAAAAACGCCTGTATGAATGGCTTTCAGACAGGATATTTCTTTCCGAATGATTACTTTAATAGTGTCTTCATTCTAACAACATGCTCCCTTGTTATAGTGTCTGTCTCTCACTGTCTGTGTCACAAGTAATAGCTGTTTTTTTTCCCTTTTATCATTCCCATTTGACAGTATTTATAAGTATACATTACCCTGCTAGTGTACAGCATATATCTATCTGTTGAATTGTTTTGTCTGTTTCTGTTTTTGTTAATTGAAGAGCAGACTGTAACCTGCATCCTCTCCTCCTTTGTCCATACCTCAGAAGGTTGCTGTTTGTCTCCACCAGTTTTTGTGTCTACTTACTGAGGCCAGGTGCCCTTTCTTCCAGAAAGATTGTAAGCTTTTCTGCAAAAGGGAAATTGCTACAGTATTCTTATAAGTCAACACAACTGCACACCAAAAATATTTTCTGGTACAATGGATGCCTCACTCTGTTTCGCATAGATTTCCTGTAAAGGTTTACAGTGTTTAGTTGTATGGAATTCAATGATCCTTATAGGATTGGAAATGACAGCGGTGGCCATGACAGAATAGCCAGTCAGATGACATTAGACTGTAACAGTACTGCATGTCATTGGGCAGCCACAGTGGTACAGCGGTTAGATTTGTCACCTCACAGCAAGAGGCTCTCCGGTTCGATCCTCGGCAGGGGTGCCTTCTGTGCAGAGTCTGCATGTCCTCCCTGTGGTTGTGTGGGTTTCCTGTGGGTGCTCTGGTTTCCTCCCACAGCCGAAAGACATGCTGTAGGTTGATTGGACACTCTAAATTGGCCCTAGGTGTGATCGTGTGCATGTGTGTGCCTTCTGTGGAATGTTGGGTGCTGGGCTGGCAACTCAACACTGTAAAACTCCACTGCCAATCATGAGCGGACAGGTGATCCACTGTGGCAACCCCTAACTGGGAAAAGCCAGAAGAAGTACTGCATGTCATTGTATGACAAGAGGTTAGACAATGTGGCTGTTGCTAAGGATGGGGCTCCTGACATCATCTGTCCCAGAAGTTTAGGATGTTACATTTTTATAGCATAGGTGGTAAAGGCAAAACATATTTAATGCAAGATGGCATAATGGTGCATCTGTGAACACTGCTGCCTCACAGCTCTTGGTTGTATAGTTTGGCTCCCAGATGATGTGCTTTATGCACAGAGTAAGTAGTTCTTTCCCTTGTTTGTCTGAGATCCCACCAGCAGCTCTGATTTCCTCCCACATCCCAAAGACATCTCACTAGATGAACTAACAATCCTGTAAATTGTATGATAAATAGTGTAGTATGTGTTCTGATGTGAAGAGAGGTGACCCATTCATGAGCAACTTTCTGCCTTGTGCCCATTGTTTCTTGGAAGATAGTCCTACATGACCCCAAATAGGATAAAAGTGGGCATCAGAGAATGAGTGAACATTTAATTTTAAACAGTTCCAGAATGAGAGATATTAATTGCCTATCACTGCATTGTGTGTGTTTCCTTATCTGACTGAATGCTTTGCAAAAATAAGACTGTACAGTTGAACTGATGCATATGTGGATGAAATAGTGAAATGGTTTTTAAATCTGGTATAGTTTTTAATGTTGAACATTACATCAGTTTGTTTTGGTACAAACAGAACTAGACAAGTAGAACTAGATAAAGCAGCCTTCTTGCACCCGCACACAGACAAGGTTTTGCTCGTCTACTAAACTGTTGGGGGAGGTCTTGTCCTGCATGTACTACAAGCAACACTTGAGTGGCATGAATTCATTACAGCATTTTGAATGACTGGAGGAGTAAGACGGGCGGCTGTGCTTTACTGCTTACAATGGAGGAGGACTGGATTCGGATGAAAGCTAGTTGAAACCTTACCAAGATCATGGGAGGAATTTGGGCAGGAAGTCTAAACAATTCCCCTGATATAAACTTGTTTATATTAATGCCTACAAGGTTATACTGAGTCTCTGATGTCTTCCAGTCTTCCTGTTCTGATGCATGCTAGTTCAAGCTACATCAGTACTTACAGTACAGTCTGAGTCTTGTAATGCCAAAGGGAACTATTTTATGCTTAAAAGGGGGCAACTTTATGTATCTTATATTCTAAGACAGCAGGGGATTTTTGTTGTCCTTTTGTCTTGTCCTGTAGGACCTCATATCTGCCATCTGCCAGTAGCCTTGCCCATACTTTGGAACAAGAGATGGGGGCAGGGTACACAGCTTATGATCATACAGTAGCTTATATTTTTAATGATTTATTCCCTATTATTTATTTGCTTATTTGAGTTTGGTACTGAGAAATTCTGACTTAGTGTAAGCAGTTTTCATCAGATGTCTGGGTAGAAATGCTGTAATATGGATAGTAATGCATGCAGCTTATTATTAAATCAGATATAGTACAATTGTAAGATCTGTTATACAGTGATGAGATTATAAAGCATAGCATAATTGCATTTAATTAGAAGACATTAGATTTAGGTAGTGGCTAGATACAATATTACATAGACATACAGTTTTATATACACTTTCAGTACATTTTTATCATTATATCAATTTCTCTGATAATACTTGTACATTATGAACATATCGTAAAGGATGATGTAAAAAAATGAATGTGTACATAGGAATCCTGGAACCCATATGTACAAAGGGTGGGCTCAGAACTATAGTGAGATTAATAATGTGTTTTGTCTGTTCAACAGCTGGAGATAGAAGAGCATTTATAATGTTATTTGAGGGTGTCCCTGAAGTACTGTTTGTGGGATGCTTGATTCGGCTGGTATTAAACAGCATCTATGACAAAGGAATAGTCAAAGCAGTGGAGTGTCAACAATGCAGGTCGTCATTCAAAAACACATGACATTTCAAGTTGAACAAAACATGATATGAAAAGCACTGGTCCTGTTAATAGACTTGTGTTTTCAATGTTAAAAATATCCAGATCTCACTGCAGTAAGTCATACCCAGCTAATCTTGGGCCATTTCAACTTGGCATTAGGATGTTCAGTTGTCCACAAGTGACAGTGGAGATATGCACCCTACACTTTGTCAAGTCCCTAAAATAAAGACAACACTCATCATGGTTTCTTTTTACTTTTTTTGAAAAGAAATATGTTTATCATTGTCCCTGCACTGATGTTATATCATTCAGCTGCTGTGCTGAACCATGACCCAAATTACACCAAATCTGTTGCCTCATTCAGAGAATTTTGCATTTTCCCCATTGATGGTCTGACCAAAAACTGATGTAAACATTTTACAGTATGTTTCTGTGTGCTTTCTGGCTCACATACCTCTCAACCTCTTAGAGCAAGAAATGTGAACAGAGCCTAAAATAATGGGGGATGCAGGCTTAAAAATAGGAATAGATTTTAAATACTGCTCTTATAAACTTAACAAGTTGCTAGAATAAAAGGATTTTGGTTAGCATGCTTTTCTGAAGGATATGAAGTCTGAAACTCAAGTGTATATCATTATTTAGTGACATCAATCTTCAGTGATTTGCTAGAAGTCCACATATTTTATGAAAAAGTTTTATGAAAAAGAATAAAAATATGAGGGAAAAGTCTGGACATTCGGTGAAAATCTGGACAGTTGAGACATATACTGGCTCATTATATTTTATGACAGTTTTAATGAGTGACTGTAACACTGCCAATTTTTTTTTCAGCTTATTTCTATGATATTTGTCTTGCTGGCCTCAAGTGTCCCAGAATCCTGTCTACTATTTGTTGCTTTGCACTCCTTCCCATGGGGTCTGAGGATGTGGGTAGTAGGGGCCCCAAATCTTGCTTGTTCAAAAAATCAAGGAAATCAGGAAATGGTTAATGGATTTGCTAGATGTTTTAGGATTTTAATGGGGCAGGCATTAAACCTATGGGAGATTAGATCATTTTTTTTACTTTTGTGTATGGTTTTATATGTTATTGGATATGAGCTTAGCTGAACAAAGTAAAGGATTCTTTTCTATGTTTGACTAAGAGTACGCGCTGTGAGTTTTTCTTTAAGGTGAGAGGACTTTGGTGATGTAAAGTGAAAAGAAAACGGATGGGATAAGTGTAATACTCCTGTGGGTGGCTGGGAAATTGGAGGAGAGAGGGGAGCAAAGTAGCTAGAAGCATCCTAAAAAGGAGCAGTCAGTCTGTATAGTGGATTGAAGGAGCTGGCAAAAGGTAGGAACCTGTAAGCAAAACTGAAAGGAATTGCCATGTAAGCAAGTGGGGGATGGAATATTTGTTTTGTTGAAATATTTAAGTAGAAAGTAATGCAAAGGGCACAGAATCGCTGGAAGAGTGTTTTTTCACAGCTAGATGTAATTCAGAAGCATTAATTACACACCAGTCATGACTGATGGGTATTAATAATTTTAATGTATATAATTAGGAGATCTGCTTCTGTAACTACTCCTGTTTGTGAAAGACTGGTGTCTTAGTGGTAATGACAGGAGTAGCATGTCTGACTGTCATGGTGTTTGCATGAGAGGCAGTACACTGATGTATACACTACTTTTATTTTAGTCACTGGATGTTGTAAAATGCATGGCAGACAAATTTTGTTGCACAGCAGTGATCTAGTGCACATAGCATCATGTTTTATTTAACAATGGAACAATGGATAGTTCATTTTTGGTGGTCATCTGCAGACAAATGCATGAAACACAGCTGCTTCATATAAAAAAGTGGCCACTGAAGTTTTACTCTAGGAATTGGCAAAGGGTAGCAGAGGCAGACTGCTTTAATGACTGAACCTCCAGGCCAGAAATGTTGATATGGGGCATTATACACGGGGAAAACATGCAAACCTGTTAAGGAGCATTCGGTTACCAGATAGTCCAGATCAAATTGTTAGATGACTGCGCTTTGATGAACCACGTGATGTGCATCACGATACCATAGAAGTAATAGCTACTGCTACTCAGTCGTTGGAGAAAAAGAAGTGAAATACTACAAACCTGCAGTCTGTCAGCTGATTCATACATTTATGCATAACAAATGACAGCAAATTTTTCCATTCTTGGCTTTCTCAAGGCCTAATAAAATTTGACATTATTCCACAAATTTGGCAACTAACATCATCCCTTGGGATGGATGGATGACTGAAGAAAGGTGGATGGTCATGAACATGTCCATAGGGAAATAAATGGCCAGTTTGGTACTCCAAGAGGGTTGACAAATCTTAACTAGGTCAATGTTCCATGTCAAATAAATTCATAGAACTGCTATAATAAGAACATGAGAAAGCTCCATTCAGATGATATATGTCTGAGGGCACAAAACATATGTTTAATAAACAATTCCAAGTGCTACTACACTAAATATAAAAATTATGGTTAGTAGTGATTTCGTATACTATTAAGTTGTGTATCTGCATAGTACATAATATTTCTGAGAAATAAAAATAACACATGCGTTCAGAAAGGTCTACCAAAGCAGTAAACCCTAACATGAGTAGCGCATTCAGAAAGGGCTACCAAAGTAGTAAGCCCTAACATGAGTAGTTTGCCACCTGCATATACCTTTTTCTGATTCAGAGAAAGGCCCACCACAGTGATTTTACACAGCCAGTAGAATCACTGTCGTGCCTTGTTTCCTGAACAGTGTGAAATACTAACAAGACATTCTGTGGCAGTGGGTAATGATAATTAGTCATGTGCTCTCCCACGGGAATGCCTACACGAAGGGATTTACATAGCTGATTGATTAAAACATTGGAGTTGGGTTAGTTAGAAGATCAGTATTGTATAAGAGA
The DNA here is from genome assembly GCF_019279795.1 of Protopterus annectens. Taxonomy (NCBI): domain Eukaryota; kingdom Metazoa; phylum Chordata; order Ceratodontiformes; family Protopteridae; genus Protopterus; species Protopterus annectens. The sequence continues at coordinate 874,249,055 of NC_056743.1, read as the reverse complement.
GTGTGTGTGTGTGTGTGTGTGTGTGTGTGTGTGTGTGTGTGTGTGTGTGTGTGTGTGTGTGTGTGTGTGTGTGTGTGTGTGTGTGTGAATATGCATTTGGGTGAATGGGTGAATGTGCCTATGAGTCCGTTCGAGTGGGAGGCTGTCATGTACAGTGAATGTCTGCACGCGTGTGTGTGTATATATGAATGTCTGCATGTTTATTGATGAAGAAATGTGGAAGATGCTTGTGACAACTCGATGCATGTGCCACCAGTTGAAATTACTGCTGAAAAGTGTTGTTTAGCACTGGCAGTAATTATACACGATTTGGAGACATGCAAAGCAATCAGTAATGTGTTCTGGTAGCAGCTTACATGAGAATAAGGGATTCTTTCTGAATCCCAGAGATAGTGTTTCAAAGATGTTGGCTCACAGACAATAATGACACTTTCAGCTAGTTATTGTGTCTGCGAAATATGTAATGAAACTGTATTAAGTAATGGGTGCATTGCCAATGGTCATGCTTATTTCTGCTCGTTTTGGCTTAAAAGTAAAAGGGAGGGAAATGTAGTTTATATCCTTATGATTCATATAAGTATTTTGGCAAGATGTGCCGTGGTAGTGTCTGATGAGGTCTGGCTGTGCATATTTATTCAGTATTAACAGTGTGATACAATGATTTCAAATGCACATCATCCCCGCTGTTGTATTTTCTAAACTGAGCAGTCTGTGTTTTGCTTCATATCCTATTTGTTGGGAGATAACTTGTATGCTTCTGATCTTTCAATATTAGAGAGCAGGTTAACATTGCAACGTAACGAGCTGTGCATACCTCTCAACCTCTTAATGCAAGGAATCTGGACAAAGCCTGACATAATGGGGGGACAAGGGCCGGACAATCTGGACATTCTGCAATAATCTGTACAGTTGAGAGGTATATGCTAAATTCAGTAGATAAGCTAAGATATTAAGCACATCAAACAAAGAGGCAGGAACAAGCACTTTCAATGAGTAACACGCTAGCAGCACATATTCAAATGGAAATGCAGTGAGCTGTCTGATAGTTAACGTGACTTTTTCTATTTCTTTCAAATTTAAATTAAATTAAATTCATGTGCCATTTTTTTTTTTTTTGGACTTACTAGGCTATGGCCCTAATCCTTATGCCTTTTAATGTCTAGCTAGGCTGGGCACCAAACAGGCATGGCTCTAAGATGCATATCCTCCTTGGGCCCTGAGCAGATGCCCCCCAGTTTGGGCCACCCCACCCCATCTGCACTAGGCTATGAGAAACCCTGCCTTATCCCTCTCTGGATAGGCATACCTATCGTCCCATGCCTGCACAGTCAAATGCCACAGCTGGTACTCTGACTCTAATTGCCTGGGTTGTAGTCAGGGCTTTATTCCCTTATGCCAGTTGTGAGGCTTTACATACTGTAGTTGTATCTGCATGAGTGCCCCATACATAGCCTTAGAAGTAGGATGAATAATTAGCTTTAATTTCTTCAAGTGCTTCTAATGAAGCAAATTGGGTTGCATTCAGGAAACCAGTTTTGGGTAGAAAAAGTACAATGGAAATAAAGCTCCTGCTGAAGGTCTGTTCTGGCTCTATTTACACTTGTATCTCACCACTCTGTTTATTGTATATATGTGTGTGTGTCATATATATATATATATATATATATATATATATATATATATATATATATGTGTGTGTGTGTGTATATATATATATATATATATATATATATGTGTGTGTGTGTGTGTGTGTGTGTATATATATATATATATATATATATATCTACAGTACATTATATATATATATATATATATATATATATATATATATATATATATATATATATAAATTACATTTCGACAATGGATATTCTCGAGGAGTGTTAATCTAGAGGTAATGTCTGTTGAAAAATGAGTCCACCGCTTCACGGTAGCATATCAAACCACCGTGGAGTTTGGAATGAAAAAAAAAAAACTATTGCAGTGCTTTTGTTGTTTAGCAAGTGTAAAATTAAAAAGAGTAAAGTAAAATAAAAAGCACGTGTGTGTGTGTGTGTGTGTGTGTGTGTGTGTGTGTGTGTGTGTGTCTGTGTTTGCGTTTGCTTGTTTGCATGTGAGACTGTATGCGTGTATGAGAGTGAGAGACAGAGATGACTGAAAGTAAATGAAACATAAAAAAAGTGTGTCTGCGTATGTGTGTTTACGTTGCTGTCTGTCAGTGTCTGTATGAGTGAATGAGTGCATGAAAGCAGAAGAGACTATGTGTGTGTTTGTGTGTGTGTATTGGTGAGTGGGACTGGGACTGCAAATGTGTGGGAGAGCTGTGTGTGTGTGTGTGTGTGTGTGTGTGTGTATATATATATATATATATATATATATATATATATATATACATACAAACACACACACACAAATATATATATATATATATATATATATATATATATATATATATATATATATATATAAATGTGGTGGGACAGGGTTGTCACTCTGCCCTAGACTAATGAACAAATCCTGCAGTACTGGGGGGGGGGGGGGTCACTAGACACCAGAGATACTGCTGTTTTCGTGTCTCAAAGGCACTTAAACAGATGATGCTGGTCGGTGAGCGACACTGGATAGCAGGGATTCTCTGTATAGTGATAGTGTAACTTAAAGGCATTTCAAAAAAAAAGGAAAGAAGACCTGGGTTGCAGGGACACTAGACAGTGAGGATACTCTTCACATCATGGCTTAAAGTCACTTGGGGAAAAAAAGATGACGTGGGTCGTGGGCAACACTAGACTCTAATCATACTCTATGTAGCATGCCCTAAAGGCACTAAAATACAGTCACGCCCTTCTCCCTCCCACCTTACACAGGATAGTAGTCCACTGCCCCCCTCGATATCAGGGATAGTAAAGTATTTCCCACGTATTTAAAAATGTAAAGTAAATCACAAGACAATGTTTCAAATCCTACACCTTTGATACAGAAAGCAGCAGCTTTAATCCACTGTGCTAACTAATCATTTAATATAGTCAGGGTCATTTTACATAAAGTATGAAACGCTAATGTGTGGTATGATTCAATGGCTGCAACAGTCTGTGAGTTATGTGGGAAAGGATGCATATAAGAGGCAACCCGTGGATTGTGTTCATGTGGGAGGGCACTAGATGATATCATAGAGAATTTTCATGATGTTACTTGGACTTGCTTCAATGTACTGCGGTGGTGGTGCTGCGGTAGCATTGTCGCCTCACAGTAAGGAGTTGTCCTGTTCGATTCTCAGCTAGACCGTCTTCTGTGTGGAGACATGTGTGAATGGGTGTACCTTCGTTGAAGGTTGTGCGTCAGGGCTGGCAACTCGGCATGTAAAAATCTAGGGCTGGCAACTCGGCATGTAAAAATCTACTGCCAATCATTAGCGGACCGGAGTTCCGCTGTGGCGACCCCTAACCGGGAAAAGCCGAAAGATACAACAACTTGGACTTGCTTCAAAAATTAGCATCACGATGAACATTATAAACAATAGGAAGAATAAAAATCTTAATGCCTGGCATTATCGATTGACTGTAAGGATCCATTATTTATGAGGGTAGGGACAGAAAAATAAAAAGAGACATTGGGGATGTTCTGTCACCTCAGGACAGGTCTGTCTGTGTATGCATGTTTGTGTGTGCATGTACGTGCATGCATATGTGTGCGTGTGTGAGTGAGTGATTGGAGGAGTTGGCAGTGCCAACATGATTGATGGGCTGCCATTGTTAACTACTGCTGGAAAGCTGATTTATATTTGCAGTAGTTAAGGGCATATCAGAGACATGCAAATTAGCTGATAGTGAGGCCTTTCCTCATTACAGCTAACATGTTTCTGATTCACAAATCTCTGCAGCATTTATTGTCAGCACTGGAGTTCTTTTTGAATCCTCATGATTTGGTTTCTGGTAGTCTATGACTCCTACATCTTTACTCTTTTTTTAACTTTGAAATTTTAGAGAGATCCTCTGAGTTTATGACTTCAAGATAAGTCTTAAAACCTGCTTTTTAACAACAGTTTGAAGATGTAACACATTGCACTAATGTCAAGACTTCATGGCTTTTTTTTTTCTTTTTGACAAAATAAGTGGATTTATCCAAGGTGAAGTGATGTATTGGCAGATAGTTATATTCTCTCTTATTGCAATGGTGTCATGGAAAAGATTTGTTTGGACTGCAAGGTACCTTTAGGTGCCTTTTTTTCTTGTTTGCTTACTTCATTCTATGTATTAAACACTTTAAAGGCTACCTTTATATATTAATATTCAAGAAGATACACATAAAGCAATGAGCTACTAAAGTAAATATATATAGCTAGACTCAGTTTCAGACTGAATGAAGTTGGCTTCTTTACCCATTAAAGTTAAGTAATTCTAGTAAACTGACTGTCATGTAACATATCTAGTTGCTCACAGACTTGGATTTTTGAAGAGTACTTTTTTTTTAGGGTCCATGCTATATTTTCCTCAGGCAGAAACTGTAGTATTAAGTTTCTACATAAGAAGAACATTGTGTAGAGGGACATCCTCTAAAATGGCTGCTTTGGGTGTATTAATAATAATAATAATAATAATAATAATAATAATAATAATAATAATAATAATAATGCAGTAAAAATATAAAACTTTCCTAGATGTGAAATGCAACTGATTTAACTGCTAGTTCTGATGTCCAGCATTACTTTGCTCCTTTTCAGCAAGGCAACTAAAGGGCGATACTGTGGTACGAGTCTCTGACTTCAGGACCTTGCTATGTTTGTTGCATTCTCTGACGCTATATTTCTTAGACTTACTGCTTAGGTTGATCTTTGACTTCCTGTGGAAGAATTTATTTTTTCCTTTGCAGAATTATGGTTTGTTTTGGCTTGCTCTTTCTTGGTCTGCCTCCCTCTCTCCATCATCTGTGATATAAACCTGGCATGAATTTTTATGGACTACTTTTTCCAAATGTTATATGAGAGGCATTTTGAAGAATAAAAAAATACTCTTTTGGGGTTTGTTTAAGGTCATCAGATTGACTGGGGACATTACCTCTGGTTTACTGCTGTGTCCGTTACAGATTGCTTATTAAGAATATTTTAGCAGCTGTATCTGATTAAGAGGTCTTCTCTTGAGTCATTCAGTGACCTTCTGTTTATAGTACCTTCCCACTCCCAACTTTTAGATTTTGTCATCAGAGATTCTTTTTAAGATGCTATGAGAAAAAAAAAGTTAAGTTAAATCAGTTATACTAAAAATAAAAAAATGTCAGAAACTGGCAGACTGTGTTGCATTTTCTTTGTTATCCAGGAAAGCGTTTAACATCCATGTCATGTATGGAAATACAAATGAATAAATCACTGTACATGTTCTTCATAACATCACTGTTGATGTAATGCTTACAGATGGATGGGATGCATCCTGCCACTGATACCATGCATCAGTCCAGTCTACAAGGCTCAGACACCCTCCTCGCATACTGTACATCCACCTTTAGCACAACCAGGTGTACGAGTACAGGAGGGACCTATGGACGTGTCACAGCACAGTATTTTCTTGCTACTAGTTTGTGTGTGTGAATTCTCATCAAGGTCATATCTAGTTATTCGTACTGTTGGCTTTAGAGTAAACTTTTCATGCAGATAAGTACCCATTTCTGGAACGTTCCTATTTCTCTACTGCTCTTTGTGAAAGAGATTCTTATGTCTGTCAAAAAATGGATAGTGTGAATGTGGGCTCCAAGTACCGATTAAAATGACTCCCACTCTAGCTGTTTGTTTTGCTCTGGGGCAGGACATGACTTTAAATCTTGTAGTATTTGTTAGTCATTTTCCTGAAAGCCCATTAGAAGTACAGTTAATTCCTTTCACACTTCCTTAGAGCAAACATCTTCTAGACTTGGCATGTTCTATTAAGGCTTCATACTCCTCTTTAGCTGACCTCCCATCACAGATAAGTAAGCAGAGAAATTTTTCGAGACAGGTGATTGATGATAACCAGACATCATCCTCTTTCTCTTGGTCTGTGACTGATGACTCCACCAAGGCACATTCGCAGCTCCCAGACCATTCCTTGTATATCTTTTCAGGCTTCTACCATGTCTCCTTTGGAGGCTGCTATGGCTCAGGATATCTGCATGTCCAGTTAGTCGAAATGTGTGGTAGAAAGAGCCAGGAAGGGAGAACCAAGAATGATATTATCTGAGGGAGAGGGAGGTATTCACTGACTTTCAATCAGAGAGGACCTCCTTAGCTCACATATGGAAATCATGCCTATGGCTTCCACTCTGAAGACCATACATACATTTGGACACTCAAATGAAACATACTCAAAAAACAAAGCACATTTGTCCACTTCCCACCTCTTCCAGTGTGAAGGGCAATAAAGTAATTTGGTTAACACTGTTCAGTCCTTTAAGTCTTCTATGCCTCCAACCTCTTCCTATTCTTCTGTTCCTGTTGAAAGGAAGAGTTCCCTCTTCTTCTACAGAAGAAGAGGAATTTTCAGATTCTGACCATTAAGGGATTAATTATGCCTCCCAAATTCCTTCTCCAACTGGAAGTGAATCTGAGGCAGAAGACACTTTGTCTGCCTGTTCATCTAATAAGGCAATTTCTGATGAGGACATTATTGGTAAAGTTAAAGAATTTTTTTTTAAGCAGGAGTGCAACAATGTTTCTGAAACGCATAAAAGGTATCATGAATTGTTGAATATAGATACCCCTTAGCTTCTTGCTATATCTCCAGATGTATTGACTGAAGTCATTGTTGCAGTATTCTTAACATATGGATTTTCAGTCTGCTGACATCTAGCTGGCGTACCAAAGCTTTACCTTCCCAAGGGTATATGTCTGACACATGACCTCAGCTCATATGCATTGATGTGTACAGGCAGATCTGTGCAAGAGAATCTTAGATTATCTCGCCATCAGCCCAAATGCAAGCTGTTCATCCATCTAACTGATCTTTGTTGGGTTGTTGGCACTGTTGCTTGACTTTTTCATGTCAGATAAGAAGTGCCCTGTTGGGGAACCTTCCTTTTTTTGGGGGGTTTTTTGATGTTGTCAGCTAGGAGGAGTAAGTATGTGTGCAGAAAATTTCCTGTTGGGACACTATTGTTAAAATTAAAGATTTTTTTTTTCTTTTTAGCAGGAGGGTAAATAAGTTTCTGACACACAGAAAAGATACCATGTGCTGTTGACTATAGATACCCCTAAGCTTCATGCTATATCTACAGTTCTAGGGGCTCTTTTCTGTTGCATCACTGTTTCCCAGCCCTCAGCCTGTGCCCCCCCTTAGAAACCAGGCAGATTTTATAGGGTTTCTTTATAAAACATTCTCTGCTGACCCTGCTGTCCTTTCTTCAGATGCTGACAGAGGTACTATAACCTTTCCCAGTGACAGTAACATTGGAGCTCTTAATGGGTATGACAAAAAGGCTGGACATGTCTGCCACCTTGGCTTATAGAGACATTAATTAGCAAACCCACATGTCTACGTTCCTTTTATCTGTTTTGAGCAACATGGTACAAACCCTGGTTAAGCTCCTTAACTCTGACCTGAAATGTGATGTTATGGACATGCTTAACTCTTCTCCCAGGTAGCTAAACACACAATCAAATGTGGTTACAATGTTGTGGATGCTGTCTCTAGAGCAGCTATAAGTGGTACTTTTATCAGCAGACATGTTTGGATAATGTTATAGTCCTTCTGTTAGGATGTTAAAGCTCAGTTGTGAAATGCTCCTCTTGATAAGGACATGCCATACTCCTCTTGAAAGGCTCCTCTTGATAAGGACATGCTGTTTTGTTTTTGTGAAATGCTAAATGTGAAAAGTGAAGGATGTGCTGTTTTGTGCTGTTTTGAGTTGTGAAATGCTCCTCCCTCTAAGGACATGCTGTTTGTAAAGCTGAGTTGTGAAATACTCTGATAACTGCATCTGACATGCTGTTTTGTAAGCTCAGTTGTGAAAATGAAATCTTCCTCTTGGACAGGACATGCTGTAAAGCTAGTTGTGTTGTGATCTCTTGATAAGGACATGCTGTTTTGTAAAGCTCAGTTGTGAAATGCTCCTCTTGATAAGGACATGCTGTTTTGTAATGATTCTGATAAGTTTTTCAAAAAGCTAGAATAAAAAAAAACTCACTCAGGAAGTTAAACAACTTTTCTTATCTTCAGTTCCTTAATTTCAGATGAACTATCCATCCAGTCCATGTTCCTTTTTTGTAAACCTTTCAAATTTGGTGAGCAGAATTCTAGGAAACAAGAATTCAAAGAAAGTGGGAAGGAGACTCCCAAAGAAAATCTAATGGATCCCAAGGATTCAATTTCCAAAGAAAAAATTTTATCTTCTTAATGTATTTCCTTCCTCCCCACCTTGTCCTTCTCTTCATGGGCGGCAAGTTATGACCACAGACTCTTAGGGTTCTAAATGTTAAAGAAAAGGACTACATACTCCCATTACATTGGGCATTCCTCAGCCCTGAAAAGACAAGCTTCATCCTATGCCTCCAATCATTTTAGACTTGCTGCAATGGGGGTCATAGAGCCAATTCTCTCAGATCAATTGCGGAACTGATTTAACTTAAGAAATTCCTGGTTTCTAGGAGAGAGGGAACCTGGAGGCCCATTCTAGGTCTGTGCAACTTAAACACTTTTTGCACATTCCAAAATTCAGAATGTTGTCGCTTCAGATTATTTTCCCTGTTGTTTCTACTCAAGCCTTTCTGGTCATTTTAGACAGAAAAGATGCTTACTTGCATGTTACCCATTCACAAAAAGCACAGTTTTTTAAATTATTTGTCTTGGGATTACATTATTAATTTACTTCTTTGCCACTTGGACTTCCTACCACTCCACAAGTCTTTACCAAATGCCTTGTTCAGTAATAGTCTGTTACAAACTTCAAGGCATGTACATCTTTTCTTATCTGAACGATTGCCTGATATTGGCTTCAACCAGTCATGAGATTTTACCTTTCATAGTGAATTCTTTTCACAACCTGGCTTTCACTCTGAACCAAAATTTATTCCTGATTATACCTCACACAGTTTTCTCTGATGTCTTGTAGTCACCCACCTGATGACTGTGTTTCTTCCCTTATAAAAGAAATCAACTTGCCATCAGCACTTCCTTAGTATTTCTCAGCATCAAATGTCCACTGTAAGAGAATTTCTGAGAGTTAAAGGTTTCATGGCATCTTCCTTCCTTATGATTTCTTATTTCAGACTTCATATGAGTAAGATGCAATGGTTTTCCAATCATTTTAACCTCAACACTCTAACCCCCTGTCTTTCCCAATTCCAATTCCCAACTTTGTATAGAAAGAACTCATTTGATAGGCCAAAAATGTCCTATCCAACTCAAGAGTCTTTGACTCCTACTAGCCTCTCCCATGCAGTAGCCATAGATGCTTCAGACTTTGCTTAGGGTGCTGCTTTTGGGGTGTCTAGGTGCATGGATTCTGGGAACCACAGCACAGACAAAAACACATCAACCTAATAGAAATGATGGCTCTTGTAAATGTCCTGAAAGCTTGAATCAGCTTTCATCTCCAGACACTCTTTCAGTGATGACAGATAATAACACTATAATTTGGTGCATAAGCGGGGCAGAAAAAGATTGCATTTACTTTACAGGACATCTGTGATTCCTTGGGGCATAGAAATGCATTGCAACTTATTTCTTCAGGCAACTTAATTCCTTCAGACCAGGATACAGTAGCAGACTCAGTGAACAGAACCAAGATAGAGTCTCACATGCAGGTAGTCCACCCATGGAGAATCCTTCAAATAGATTTGCTTTCCACCAATCTAAACAGACAACTGAAACATTTTTGCTCCATGTCACCTTGCAAAGAGGCCTGAAAGACAGATCCTTTTCAATCCCACAGTCAGTGATGTTTCCTTAGGCCTTCCCCCTTCCTCTGATTTCCAAAAAATCAGAAAGGACTTACCAAAGATGTTACTATGACTCCTTTTCAGCCCAGCCAACAATGGCTCTCTCTTTTCATTCAACTGTTCAATTCCAATTACCAGAAACCTCTTCACAGAGTGGAATTTCATGCAACACACAAGGGATCTGTGACTCATCTGAATATCCAAACTCTGAATCTAACTCTGTGTGGATAATAGAGTTTTGATTCCTTTCAGAAACTATTTTCTGAGGACTTGTAGCAGGTACTGAAGGAAGCAATAGAGTCTACTAGTTAGGAAATCTTATTTATCCAAATGGAAGAGATTTCCTTTTTGGTGGTAAAACAGAGGACAAGACCCATGTCAAGGAGGAACACCCGGTACCTGTGGGTATTTTGTCTTTTTCTCAATGACAAGCAATAGGCTTCAAACTTGCATTCCAGGGACAAGACAGCTCTGAATTGTGGTGTGTCCATATATCTTTCTTATACTGGCACATGTGCTCATGCTAAGGGTGGATACACAGTATGTAAGGAAGGTGCCAGAGCTTTGTAGACTGGCCAAATGTATGGTGTCCTTGAGCATCTACTGTTATGGTAAGTTAACTACAACACTGCACTTTCATCCTTAGAGATGACCTACCAAAATCCCTATTTGCAAAACAGTGGTTAAACAGCATTATGACATGCAGTGGAGGTAGCACTCTGACTAAGTACACTTTTTATGTCCATCGACAATGACATAGAACCTCTCTGCAGGTATAACAGATCTAGGCCACATTTATTTAAGGAGATGAACCCATGGTGACAATTGCATTGCTTTACAAAATGGGCTTGGAGACTCGGTGATCCCACTGGACACTCCACATGCCAAAGGGATGAATTAGTGTACAAGAGGGTCCCAGTGAAAAGGAAGTGCACCTATTCCAGCACAATACTAAGTATGTGTGCCAATACTAATTACCTTTCTGAAGCAACTATTTCCTTTCCCCTCACTAACTTAGCTCTGTGGTAGGAAGCAGGAAAAATAAAGTAAAATAAATTAAATAAATAATAGTACTGATGCAAATATCTGTAGCAGCAGCAGCATTTACAAGAATCTGCCATTTCATTTCGCTTAGTTAACTACAGCTCCTAAAAAGCTGTTTTCTTGAGTGGGGAGAGGGGTTGAAAACAAAGATAAAACCAAGTAAGTGCAACAACAGTTTACAAGGACATATGTGTGTGTGTGTGTGTGTGTGTGTGTGTGTGTGTGTGTGTGTGTGTGTGTGTGTGTGTGTGTGCATGTTTATATATTACAGTGATTGTACTGTGTTTGCTAACAATGACCTAAAATACTGTACAGTGACTATTAAATATTAAGTGTTAAATCATTCATTTGATTACAGTCAGACATCTGAGTTGTGCATAATCAGTAAAGTGAATAAATCTGTGTGTTTGTGTATGTGAGTTAGTGTTTGTGTATGTACACATCTGAGTTTCTGTATGTAAATGACAGACTTTGTCTCTGAGTCTGGGTGTGTGTGTATGTTTGGAGATTTTATTACAATTTTGGATGTAAATTACTTTCTCTGGCCACAATTACATATCGTACACCAACTCTGAAACATTAAGAAGAAGATCTGTTTCACATCGAGAATATAAACAATATTTATATAATAATAATAAAACAAATACAGAGCAATGTGAGACAAAGTCCATTTTAATATGTTGTTGCATTGTACCTTCCAGCATCCCTGGGTGGTTTATTATTTCTCTGTATTGCCCACCCTGGAGGGCATTTTTGCTAGCTTATTGCGTGCAGTACAAGTAGCACACAGACAAAGTACATTATTTTAGATGCATCAATGTAATCTAATAGTCAAGCAAAAGCACAGTGGCCAATTTGTTAAGATGTCCTTAGAATACAAGAACTACTCCTATGGGTGGAATTTCACAGCCACTTTCCAGCATATGTCGGGTATATGTACAGTTAGTTAAAGTTAACATACAGTAAAGCTCAATTATTTCACTGAAAAAGTCTGCCAAGGTGTGCCTTATGGCAGACTTCTTGCTGTTTAAGAGATGGGACTGATTGAAAAGAAAAACACTAATAAACTGAAATATTACATGGAGGCAATACAGTTAATTCATGGGTAGTTAGCATATTCCTAGAGATGGTTGAAAGAACACAGTGAGTCAAAGCAAGAGAAGAGAAGATGTAATATTTAAGTGAATAGAGAAGGTAATAAAGTTTTGTGAATGTAGCCCAGACTTGAATGGGGGGTATAGAAGTACAAAACTGCCCACTACTCAACTTGGTTATTAAGCCTAGGATGCTTTGTAACCTACCCTTAGGCTATTTATTACAGAAAACAATCCGTTTATAGCTGCTACATGGCAATTAGCAAGGAGACAATTTCCTCCTTGCTTTAACAGAGGTTACTTCCAGGTTGGTGAGTTACGTCAGTTTCTTTCTCTAAAATTTCCTGCTTGTCTTTACTGAAGGCATTGTTTTTAAATATTTGTCCTTTTGTGCAGTTGTCATTCTGATTCGTAGTACATCTTCACTAAAATCAGCATGTGAACAGGTGTAACGGGGAGGAACACTAGTTGCAGTCAGAGTGATGCCATCCTGGAGTGAAACGAGAAAAGCCAGGAGTCCAAAGCATGTTATTGAGTTGGTGATGTTGGTGTTTTGTTTAATAGTTAAGGGAAGGAGGTTCTGTAAGGTGGAGACATGGGAAGAGTACAGTTATTCTCAAGCAGAGTTATTAGAAGTGGTTATTTGGAGTAGTAGTTTACTGGTAGGCTGGTGAGGTCTACTTGGGTGGCATTGGTGGAGCATGTTACTTAAGACTGGGTGTTGCCCAGGCTTAGGCTTAGAAACAAGTTTCTGGGTGGTTAGCAGACATGAAAAAGATAGCGAGATGGATAGCTCTAGCCATGAATGTTTTTAAGGGCAAGGCAGTAATGAGTTTTGTGACTTATATCCGAGGCAGATTTTGTACCTTTATTATAACACCACTCAAGAAGGTTGGATTGGGAAGCTTGTAGGTTAACCACTATGGGAGGAGCATATAGTAGGGTTGGGAGCTGGAAGGTTTAGGCAAGGTGTTTACTAGATGAATTGGTTAGATAAGGTGAAAGTCCATGTAGGGAGACTAGTCTGTGACAGGTTTTTCTTACTACTTTTTTTCTGCGGAGGTCAAATATAAGATTTCCATTGATAGTGATGCCTAGAAACTTTGTATGTGTTACCGGTTCAATTTTAGTGTTGCTGAAAGAGATTATGGTGAGGTAATTTTTTGATCAGTGAATCATGGTGTTAATAGTATCAATGTTGCTTTTTTTGGGCTTCAGGGATAGCTGTGACTTGAAGAACTACGCATCTGTAGATGTGATGGATTCCTGGGTTTGCTTTTGTAGTTTATGTAGAGTTTTGGCTGTGCAGATGGAGGTAGAATCATTTGCTTACTGCACAACTATGGCATGCTTGCTAGCTGTGTGGTGATTATTTGTAAATACATTGAAGAGTAGATGACTGAGGAAGGATCCCTGAAGAGCAACTATCAACACGGGGAGAAAGGAGAAGAACGTGTTTTGCCATTTTTGCTACCTGCGAAGCATGTTTTTGTAATAGCATTGCATAGGAGGTTCTGTAAAAGCTTTTGACATGTCAAGAAATACTGCAGATGTTAATGTTCTCTATGTTTGAGTTCTGGTTTATGTTGGTGAGGAAACTGTGAAGGGTGGAGGCAGTGATGGTCCTGTGATGTTGTCAGATTCCATGGTGTGGAGGTGATATGAGGTTCTTGTCAATGATTAAAAAGGTAAGTTGAGATTGAAAACATTTTTCTGGAATCTTGGATAATGGGGACAATATGGCAATGGGTCTGTAGTTAGAAAGATCAGTAATGACCCCCTCTTTGTGCAGTGATAGGAAGTATAATTGTTTCCCACAAGTCTTTCACTTGATCTTGTTTTATAGAGTAGTTTAGTAGGATAGACACATTTGCTATTGCAGCTGCTGTCATTTTGAGGTATTCAGTGGGTAGGGTGTCAGAGAGTAAGGGTGGTATGTTTTAATTGTAAGACTATTTTTTCTGATGGTAGTGGTTGGAATAGCATTGAAGGAGAGAGAGTTATGGCTGCTTGTGTGATTTGGGATGGGAGTTTTATTTATTGACATTTGATTGCTGTGAAAGTCCAACTGGGTAGGTACCCATTTTCAGTGGAGGCTGAAGAAAAGCTCCAAAGTAATACAAAAGCATTTTGAGAACAATATTTTTACAATCTTCAAAAAATATAAAAACATCTGCAGTTTAAATAATTATACCAGTTTAGACATAATGTGAAAGCACTGGTTAAGAATAGATCAGTTATATGACAATGATTTAATATTAAGAGAACTTTTAGCCAGTTTGTAGAGAAATTAAAGGCAAGTTAGTGTAATACAAACAGGAATTGCAATATGAAGTGAGATAAAAATATCATGGTTATGGCCTATTTAGAAAGAGAATCAGGAGAGAGAGAAACTATTTGAAGTAAAGAAGTGAGTGAAGATGGTAAGGAGGTAAAAACATGAATAGGTACTTTTTCATATTCAGGAATATAGTATAACCTGGAGTTGAACAAGGACAGATTTTGGCTAGGAAGTCTTTCAGAATGGTTTTAAAGGATTGGAAGGTGGGTATTGACCTGATAGATGGGCTTAGCAACATGGTATGAATGCAGACAATGCCCAGCAGATGTGATAAGTTTGTGGAAAAGAGACTTTGGTCACTGAATCGTAATGACCAAGTGGTAACACACTTGTGTAGAATGGTTATGTAGTGCTTGACAAGAAGATGGATACTGGATAATTTTATAGGTAGTAAGAAGCTGTGTATATGTTAGTTGATGCGGTAGTTCTAACCAATTTACACTTTTTAGTGCTATACAGTGGTGGGTTCCGAAAGGGGTATTTGCTGCAAATTTAGCCACTTTATTATAACATTGTTCACGTTTTGATTTTTGTGTGCCCGGAGATTAGTAAGGATAGGAGCACCATAAAGTAGGGAGGGGAGTAGATAAATAGTGACAAGTGTAGTTATAGTTTCGTCAGTGAAAAAGTTTTTGACTCTGTAAAGCATCTCTAGTTTGCAATGATTTTTTTTATACAATTTTGTTTATGCAGGTTAAATTTATGATTATCATCCACTGTCAACCCTAATAATTTCTCTGAGAAATGACTTCAATGGTTGTATTATTCAGAGAAAGTATTTCATATTTTTTCATGGGAGACGAATTTGGGTAGTACTTTGTTTTTTCTTTTTGTGTGTGTGTGTGTGTGTGTGTGTGTGTGTGTGTGTGTGTGTGTGTGTGAGCATGAGTTATGACTTATAAAGCCATGTTTCAGTGGCTGTTAAAACTTCCTGAGTAATTTTTTGGAGATGTGCAAGGTTGTCAGATGTGCATATGAGTGTGGAGTCATCTGTGTGTTGTATTAGGGATGCCTGTTTTGTGAATGAGTGGAGGCTGTTAGTGAGAATTTTAAAGTGGAGGGGACCGAGTTTAGAGCCTTGTGATGACTGGGATGTATGGATAGGGGGTGGAGTGCTATTTTACTAACTGATACATATTGGACAGGTAGCTTTTGAACCGTAGAAGGGTAGGCTGAGATAGATACAGCTTTGACAGTTGTCTATAAAGGTTAGTAGTGCCGTGTTAATACTGTGGAAAGGACAAAAGCCATGTGGTATGAGGGATAGGAGTTCTTCCTGCAGGAGATAGTTTGTCAGTTGTTTTTGAAAACATTTATCTAGTGTTTTGGAGAAGGGGTAAGATTGCTCTATGTCTAAAGTTAGCAATGTCTACTATATTTCATCCTTTGTGTTGAGAGATAATGTGAGATTGTTTTTCTAGAGAGAGGGACTGTGGGATTCCTGGATTAACCTATTATACATATTGAAATAGGATAGGCCACACTATCAGCTGTTATTTTAAGGTAGTTGCTTTGAAGGTCATCAGCTGAAGTAGAGCTTGATTTGAGTTTATTTAAGAGTAGTCTTATATAGGATGTGGGCACAAGTTTGAAGGTAAAAGTGGATGTGTTCATGTGTGGCTGTTGGGCAGGGTTGGGGAATCCTTGGTTAGGGAAGCTAGACTATCTAGAAATAAGAGTTTAATTCTATTGCAGTTTTAAGTGGTGAGTTATTAGGAATAGGGGTTAGGACTGAATTTTTGACCGTAATTTAAGATTTCTTTAATGATTGACCAGAATTTTTAGGGTTATATTTAATTTTGTTCTGGAAGTTTTTATAGTATAGTTTGTTTGTCTTTGTATGGTTGAAGAACATTCTGAAGTTTTCAGGATATTGTGCTGTTTTATATTTTTGACATTCTTTTCACACTTTTTCTCTATTCTGCATTAGTTTTCTACTCTTTTTGTGATATCCAACTTGCATTATATGTTTTTATTCTCTTCCTTCTAGGAGGTATAAGACTAATCAAGATATTTAGGAAAGTTGTATTGAATTCATTTACAGCATCATCTAAGGAGAGGAATTTTAGGATGTTCCAGTTAATAAATAATAGGCATGTAATGAATATTTGTAAGCTAAACCTAGATAGGTTGTGTGTTGTTTTATAAACATGTTGTTTAAGTGGATGTCTGAGATGTCTGCCTTTTCTAATTTCTTCAAATCTTTTGGGTTTCTAATACCATGATGGGAATGGACTCCATTCCTAAGTCAAAGTATGATTAAAGTTCATAAAACTAGTATTGTTTCAATCTTTGATATCAGCCAAAAGTGCTCTTCGCAGCACCCAAAATGTGCCCAGTAATGACTCCTTCTGCAATTTGTACGGAGTTACATGGATTGGTAACATATCTAAATATGATTGTAAATTATTTTTTATAAGACCTGTTGTTCCTATTACTACTATTGGAACTGTCTGGATATCTTTCTTCCACATTGCTCTTGTATCTGCCTGCAGATCCTAGTATTTTATGACTTTGTGTCTCTCTGTACGCAAGACACTATAGTCACTGGGTATGGCGATTTCAATGATCAATGCTACTTTTCTCTTCTTTTCTTGGACCACTATGTCCGGTTTTCTAGCATCTATCTTTTGAACTGTTGGTAACGGGTGATCCAATGTGATATAAGCTTCATCATTTTATTTGATGCTTTGTGGCTCATGTTTCCAGTGTTTCTCAGCCACTTAGATACCATAATGTTTGCACAATCTACAGTGAAACAGTCTCGCCATATTATTATGCCTTTCAGTATACAGTCCTTCCGCCATTAGTGTGTCGCAACCAGCAACAAGGTGTGTGACTATTTCCAATTTGGTTTTACAAAACCTACATTTGTCTGTTTCTCCCACATGTTCAATGGACTTTGTAAACCAGTGTGTACGTAGCCCACAATCTTGGGCTGCCAATATTAACCTTCTATTTCTTGGTTTGAATTCGCCTCTCCTTTACCATTCCTGCTTTTGTTCTTGATCAACATGAGGCTCTTCCAGAAGTTTTCTATACTTGCAACTATATTTATGTTTTTTCCACATTTCTTGCCTTCTCATCTGGTCCTTCACCTTATATTCTTTCTTTTGTTTTTTTTTTTTTTTTTTGGAACATTCAGTTGCTGCCTAGTTTTTATCTACTTCTGGTTTGATTTCCATTCCTGCGTGACATCAATATGCTTCTGCTAAATTAAGCAGAGAAGTCATCTTAGATTTATTTTCCTCATGTTTCAAAACTTGACCAATACTTGGATCTTGTGAGGTCAGTATATATGTATATGGAGTCCCATGATTGCAGATCTATACATGTAATCAATTTCAAGGAGGCCCATCCCTCCTTCAGAATGGGGAATATGTAGTCTTGTTATACACTGATTTTTATAAATCATTTGGTGAGCATGAAGCATCCTTCTTGTTTTAATATCTAATCTATCCAACACTTTTTGGGGCCAGTCAATCACTCCAAAACTGTAAGTTAGGACAGGAAGAGCAAACTGATTTATAGCTTGGATCTTGTTCCTAGATGTCAGTGTTGTTCCCAGGATTAATTTAAGTCTTCTAAAGTATTTCTTGTTGAGTTTTATTCACATTTGTTCATATTTTATTGCTGATCCTTCATCAATTCCCAAGTATTCATATACTCCTCCTTGCTCAAGTTCTTTTATATCACATTCTTGTGCCAAACTGATGTTTTCCTGGTGCTGCAGTTTTCCTGCTTTAAAGGTTGCTTTTGCACATTTATCAAGACCAAATGACATTCTAATATCATCTGAAAAAGTTTTGACAACCTGCAGCTGTGCTTTCAGTTCCTCATCTGATGGGCTATACAGTTTTAAATCCTCGACAAAGAGGAGATGAGAAGTCATTAGAGTTTGTTGTTTTCTAGAAGCCAAATTGTTGCCATGGCCTAAGCTGTTAAATAAACAGCTTAATGGATTAATGGCAAGGCAGAATAGCAACGGTGACAGAGTCACCCTGAAGTAAGCTCCTTTGAATTTTTATCCCTGGGATAATAATCTGTCCTTTATCATGGCTTAATTGCAAAATGGTCTGCCATTGTTTCATGGTTACTGTAATGTAGCCAATCAGTGTAGGGTGTATCTTATACATTTTAAGCACTCTTTTATCCATGAATGTGGGATACTATCAAATGCTTTCTTGTAGTCAATCCATGACATACTTAGATTCTTACCCTTTTTACAGTTCTCCACTATAACTATAGTTAACAACAAATGATCCTTTGTTCCATATGACTATGGCCCTTTTGTTCCACTGCCTTAATTGAGTTTTCTTCTAAATGACTATAAACTCTGTCGGCATCAATTCCCATGTATAGTTTATATGTCATTGGAAGGCAAGTTATTGGTCTATAATTTTAAGGGTAGCTTGCAGGTTCACTCTTAAGTAAGAGCATTGTTTTGTCTGTTAGCCAATGTGGTGTCTTTTCGGGGTGCACATATAAATAGTTCTTACTTATGGCTAAATCCTTGTGCAAAGACGTTAATACTTTTAACTAAAAGTTAGATACTGCATCTGGGTCTCGGGTTTTCCAGTTAGAGGCTTTTTTTTAACTTTGTTTCAATCTCTCTGGCTGTTATTTCATCCCATTTCATATCCTGTACATTTGAACTTGTTATTCTTTCTTTTACTTCTTCTATACATTTTGCATCTTTGTTATGTTCCACAGGATCTTCATAGATACTTCTTCAAAATCTATCTACTTTTCTCTTCCAGTGTGTTCTGCTAGTGTAAATCAGGAGATGGTCACTGAGAGAATTTGACATTGCACCTGTGGTGGTGAATTTACTAGAGCCTGATACTAGGATCCAGTCTAATAAAGAATTTGTCTGACATTGACCTGTGGTGGTGAATTTGCTGGGGCCTGATAGTAGGATCCAGTCTAATAAGGGTTGCAAAAGGAGTAAATGAGTGATTTGTTAGTGCTTGTATGAGCTGGGGGTAAAGACAATGTTGATGATTTTTTTTCTTTTTATCAGTGAAGCAACTGTTTGTAAAAAAATGAGAGTTGATTAAGTTGCATAAGAAATAAGATTTGGCTTGGGTTACAGTTCTGTCTGTTTGAGAAAGTGTAGAATGGGGTTGGTTGAGAGATGTGCCCAGGGTGCAGTAGGTGATTAACAGGTGACCAGTAGAATTTGTGGATAATTTGATTAGAGTTATGGATGTTTGTACAGAAAGCCTTCTTAACTTGTTTTTATTTTGGAAGTAGTTTTATTTCTAAGGTATTTGAAGGTTATATTTATTTTTGTTTTTATACACGATTTCCAGAATTTGTCTATCTGCTTCATTAGTATTTTGGGTTTCTTAAAAAGCCAAGAAGCATTTTATTTATTTATTTTTGGTTCCAATAAGGAAGTGTAAGTTTAGTGTGTTTAGGAAAATAGTATTGGATTACAACACTGTTTTCATCCAGTGGGGTGGTAAGTAATGGTTTCCAACTGAGCAATTTAAGGTTAGAGAAAAAAAAGTGTACCTATTGAAGATTGGTTTGTGAGTTGGTTATAGAGATGTTCATTGGTTATGTTATAGACATTCCTGATTGTAAATGCAGGAATAGGATCATTTAATGTGTCTAGGAGGGAGCCACTTGAGATGATATTGTTATAGAAGTTTGTTAGAATCCTATCAACAGTGGAACTTTGTTTTGAATTTTTACTGTACTTGGTATGTAGAGATGAGTTGTGTAAAGCCAAACAAGTTTATGACATTGTTTGCAGTGTCATTATTTACTGTTTTCCAGTCAATGTTAAGATCACCTAATATTTCTTATTGGAGACTAGAGGAGGTTCAGAGGAGGAACTCTTCAACATTAGGACTATTCTTACCTGGAGGTGTGTAGATAACAGTTGTGCATAATGTATTTGTGGCTTTTAAGCTTAATTGTGGATATAAGAATTAAACTCGACAAGAAGCTAAGAGGCTAATTAAATCCAACAAGGACAATTATGAGGTCAAGACAGAGCCTCAAAGGCTATAGATAAACACAAGGCCTTCTACAACTATGTATGAAATCTCAAAGGCAGCACACACTAGTGTGACAAACTGGCGGTTAATGGTGCCACTTTCACTAAGCAGAGCGACATGGTGAATTTGCTGCCTGACAAATTCAGCTCGCAACCCCCCTCCCACTTCCACCTCTGCTTCCCATAAACTCTCTACTAGAGTAACCCCACCCACCAGTTATTAACAGGGAGCAGGTCACTAAGACCAAAAATACAGCCTCAGTGGGCCCTGACAATAGCATGAGTTGCCTCCTAAATTGGTTGAACATGACTGTCAGGACCATTTTTGTTACTTTTCAACTATAGCCTCAAAATAGGCTTTGTACCATGAGAGTGAAGGACTGTAATGGTTATCACACTTCACAAGGGTGAACCATCAACTGACACTGAAAACTACAGACATATTAGTCTGATTAGTCTAATATGCAAAGCCATGGAATGAATTATCATGGAAATGATCAACAAAGACATAGGCAACCTTCAGACACTGGACCCCACCCAGCTGGGTTTGTCAAGGGAAGGTCATGCCTTCTAAACCTGGTGGACTTCTTTCAGAAGGTCACCAAGGCAATGGATGAGGGGGAAATGGTGCTTACTGCCTACATGGACCTGCCTAAGGATTTGTTACTATACAACATGCATGTATAGTTGCCAAACTCACTGAACTGGGTATAAACCCTTATATAACTCACTGGTTTGCCAGCTGTCTCTCAGGCAGGACCAGGAAGTCAGGATTGGTGATACCACCTCCACTAAGAGACCAGTCACTAGTGGGATATCACAGGGCTCTGTGCTGGGACTGCTTCTATTTGTCATCTGCTTCTTAGAGGTAAAGGTGAATGTCAAGGGCCTTTGGCTGACCAGGTTTACAGATGACAGCAAATTGGGAGCTGTCATAGATTCCCCTCATGACACAAACATTTTCCATGAGGGTCTAACACAGACAAGTGACTGGTGCCAAAGTCATGGATTAAAACTTGATGCCAAACAATGCAGTATAATGCCTTTTGGGAAAATTTTACACCCATGCTAATTATTCCATTGGTAAGACACCCTTAAGAGCTGACCCAGTAGTCAGGGATCTGGGAACGTATCTAGACAGTAATCTGGCCTTTAACCAACATGTGGCCAAGGTAGTGAGAAAATTATTCTATGTCACCCAACTTATAAGTTAGGGCATGACATCCAGTTGTAAGGTGGTCATAATGCCACTTTATTTGGACAGCATCAGACTCGTCATTGAGTATACTGTCCCCTTCAGCATGTACCTGACCAGACATATGCAGCAGTTGGAATGCCCACAGAGATTCCTTACCAGAAGAATCCAGGATATAAATGCATTGTCTTATATGGATCACCTTAACACCCTGTCTCTATATTTGGTCTCCTATAAGTTACTTAGAGGCAATCTATGCCTGGTATACAAGGCACCCTTGGATCCAGCTCTGATAGACCTTTTGCACATCCACAAAATGAACAGCATCAGAACCATTAGATCCAAGGATTTAAGTTTTGCTTGTGATATAAATAAGACATGTTGGTGAGACAGATATCTGTCTCAGAGGGTCCCCATGCTCTGGAACAGGCTCCCCATCCATGTGAAGCAAAGTCCATTCCTAACCCTAATACTTGGACACCTTTTTAAGGGCCTTTTGGTAGTTGATAAGTATTAGCTGGTGGTGGCAAAAATTGCTACCGTATAGTCTGGTAAAGGGGCGCAGCTGGAGAATCTGTGTCAGCCTTTCCCAGGGGTGTCTGTGAAGTTGTATAAATGCTTATCTCAAAGTGTGGGTGGTGTGTCAGCTACCTGGGCAGGGACAAGAAGCACTGGTAGGACAGAGAGGGTACTGAGATCAGAAATTCACCTGGGGTCTGGCCCCCATGTCTCTGATAGAGGCAGACAGTAGTTCCCAAACTAACATACCCCTCAGACATAATCTCTAGAAATTTCTAAGTAACATAACCCCTCCTAATAAACACCCATGGTACACAGGGACACATTTGGGTTGGGTTGCACATCTAGGCATAAAAGGGTTGTCAGCTCAATTTATAGCTAGGAAATTTGGGGGGGGGACTTAATGGAGAGACAGTTCCAGTGTGTTTCAATGTATTATGGCTACTATTCCACCTCTTTTTCTTTATCCTAACTAGTCTAAGGATGTAATATCCGGGGGGGGGGGGTTATTTGTCTTTTTTCTTGTTTTAACCAAGTTTCAGTTACTGCAATGATATCTGGTTTGTAGTGGTCTATCCAAGTGTGGAATTCAGGAACCTTATTTCATATACTACTGAGGTCTTTGTTGGTTTAGTTTAGTTGGGGAGATTGCTGAGGGTGGGTTGTTAAGAGGCTTTAACTGTGTTCTATCTATGATGTTTGGAATGGGGTTTGGGAGGATGTCACGTCATTGCTTTAACTTGTGGTAGAGATAGCAGCAGGACAATAGGTAGGTAGTTTTTAATTTATGGTAGAGATCTGGCTTGTAGGGTGAGAAGTCTTTGTCAAGTTTTTTCTTCTGTATAATTAAAGGAATTCTAAACAAGTTAGCCCAATGTGGAACTGTGAATTAGTGGAAATATGGTGGGGTGTTTGGGTGCCAGGGGGTGGGAGGTGATTGATGTAATGAGTGTACAGAAGTACAGAACAGTGTGATAATAGTCATGCTGATATTACAGCAAGGAGATGGTAGTCAGACATTATTAATGGTGAGATATAGAGAGGGAAGATGAAGTGAAGTGGGTGTATGAAGTTGAGAGAAAGAGTGAAAGTGAAAATGAAGAGAAGTAGACGTCTAGAAGTAGAATGCATTACATTCTGGTAAGGTTAGGAAGAGCTGAAGAACTATGTAGGCGAGTTATGGTTGATAAATAGGTTCATAAGTAGGTACTAGGCTATCACTATACAAGCCCAGCCAAAAAGGTACCCTGGCTTTTGCCACCCAAGAAAATAATTTTCCTGTGTCACTGTCAAGCAGAACCACAGAAGTGATCCCTGGGGTGAATTTCCGATTTCCCAACCAATCATTAAGATTTTTCTTGAAGAGTGCTAATGAGGAGCTTTGTTTGATATAGATAGGTAGTTTATTCCAGAGTATGGGAAGTATCTAGGACAGGAATCTATTCCTCCGGCATGTTCTGTTTATTGTGGTAACAAGGTTTAGGTCCCTAGAGTGTGTAACTTGGAGGGATTGGGATTTCTTTAAGTGGAGCATGTCCAACAGTTCTGGGTTTGACATAGCTTTGTATGTTAGGCAGAGATCACCTCTGAGTAGGCGATATGTGACAGAGTAAAGCTGGAGTTTTTTGAGACGGTCTGCATAGGGCATCTGTTTGAGGCCGGTAATCCTCTTTGTGAGGTATTTCTGTGGCCTTTCCAGTTGTTGTAGATGTCTTGTGAGGTACATACCAAAAGGTGCATTGTACTCTATAATGGGTCTAATGAGTGATGAGTAGAGGGGAACAATGACCTCTTTTTTTTTTTGGATGAGAAACCTTTTGTGATGAGGTGTGCCACATAGAAGGATTTCCTGACTACTGTGGCAATGTGATTATCAAAGGAGAGACTATTGTCCACCTGTGTCCCAAGGTCTCTTATCACACTTTCGGTGTTAAGTATACTACTGCCTATGATGTAGTTCATGGGTACAGAGTTTTTACCAATGGGGACGACAGTGCACTTTTTGACATTGAACTTGAGGCCATGGCTTTAACACCAGGCATCTGTCTCAGTGAGGCCCTTTTGTAGGATGTCCACATCATTAGGAGTTTTGATTATGGCTCCCAGTTGTGTTGGAGTGTAGAGCACAGATGAGGGGATTTAGGACAACAGTGCGGTGTAAGATTACAGTAAAAATATATTGGAATAGGGGAATAAAAGTGTTTTGACAGGCTGGTGAGGATAATGTGGGTGTGGTAAAAGGTTTAGGCTGGGTAGGTGGAGTTTGTTGATTGTTTATGTGTAGATTGTGGGTGGGGAAGGCTAGGTTTAAATGTAGTGTGGGTTGTGGGTGGGGAAGGCTAGGTTTAAATGTAGTGTGGGGAGATTTAGGGGTAGGCTAGGGTAACAGAGTAAACCTGAGCACAACAAGGGCAAATACACTTGGTGTTGTGAACTTGAACAATAGCTTGAGGTTGATTCTATGCCACCAGTGTGTATCTGGTAACGCTATTGTCTTCTCAGTAATTTGTTTAGAGCATGAGTTTAGTTGTAGGGCACATTATTGCTTGTAGCATTAGCTCTGGGATGGAGGGCACTAAAAGAGATTTGCAAAATAGAGTAAAGTACAGGAAGAAATTAGTACATTTATGTGTCTTAGTGAAAAATAGAATTTAATGTCACAACAAAACATACAAAATGCTAGATTTTAGACACTCCATCACTTACAAAACAAGATATAAAACCTGAAATTTAAATGCTGCCTACAGCTCAACCTCACCTACTTCCACTGTGAGACATGGAGTTACAACTTAAGAGCCAACCTGCCAAATGCAACTAGTCAGAAATTTAACAAAACAAAAATATTACATGTGCTTTTTGCATGGGACAAGCCTACCTACACCCTGAGTCCCCACTCCCCCAAAATATATATACTAACTTTATGGCTGTACAAACACAAAAAGAAAAAGGGAAACCTGTGAACAAACAAGTAAAATGTTGCAAATTCATGTTTAAACATGCACTAGCATGATTTTCTATGAAAAACAATAATTGGGGGTTCAGCACTGGTGCGCTGAACGTGACAAGACAGAACATCTCTCCAGTTTGCATGTAGTGAGGCATATAGGGAAGGTGCCTTGGATGCAGGTTTAATCAATGAATTTGTATAAGACATTCTTCCAGTACCTGCCAGCTACCCCTGAGTGCATGTATACAAACATCTTTCTGTTTTTCCACCATAAAACATACCATGCACACACGAGGCTGTTTAAATTAAGGTTATAATTCTGCAAGTTGCCACTTCATTAAAATAAATCTTCTCATCTGAAACATGATGAATAAACATATCTATTTTCCTAATAAGATTTCAGATTGAACCACTACCACATGGGAAGGTATATAATAAAAAGCAGTTACAATATACTTTTATCCAGCAAAAGCATTATTAGAACAAACGTTTCCATGGAGTCTTACTTCACAAATAAAAGAAAGAATGATTTAAAAGACATTTAAGAAAATAATTTGAACAAGCAAAAGAGTGTTACAGACACCTGCCAGTATTTAAACTTCAGGGTTTACAACTTCTTTCTGTAAGTGCCTGGGGACGGGGATAACTGTGAAATGAGTTACTGCCAGCACAGACCAGATGGCAGCTGCACTTGAATTGTTGGGCTGCTATGGGAGTAAATTATCACATTTCCATTGCACCTTACTTAACTACAAAGGAATTACAGTGCTTTAAGTTGCAAATCTGTTTTAGGAATGTTTACACGTTTTTCAGTATAGCACCTGCAACAATGTCTTAGCTGAGACTGTTTTGTGAATACTCTGTGCCTGATAAATAAAAACATGAAAATAATAAATATGTGAAAAAAAAACATGAACGTAATAAATATGTGAAGAAAAGAACTCTAGCAAAACTATAAACTTAAGAAAATCACTGGCAAATTTGACTTTGCTTATTAGCCTTAATGACCACATTACAAGCCATAGACTTAGGGTCACAAAAAGAAGCATCCAAGTAAACTGTTCTCCAGCTCAAACAGCAACAGCCACACTGTTGCATACACATAGCTGCTCTCTTAACATGGGCAAAGGTAACGTAAATCATCAGACACATATAGCTACTCTCTTAACATTGACAAAGGTAATGGAAATCGTCACACACATATAGCTACTCTTTTAACGTGGACAGATGTACTGGAAATAGTCACACACATATAGCTACTAGTTTAACATTGACAAAGGTACTGGAAGTCATCACACATGTAGCTACTCTCTTAATGTGGACAGAGGTACTGGAAATCATCATACACATAGCTACTTTCTTAATGTGGACACAGGTACTGGAAACCATCACACACATAGCTACTTTCTTAACATTTGTGCCTTCGTTGAAGGTTGGACGTCAGGCTGGCAACTCGGCACCATAAAATCCATTGCCAATCATGAGCAGACTGGAGTTCCGCTGTGGCGACCCCTAACTGGGAAAAGCCGAAAGAAGACTGTAAATCATTACATACACAAAGCTACCATCTTAATATGGACAGAGGTACTGGAATATGGTCCAATTCTCAATAATATTGAACTATTTATTCGATGTAGAATCACTGCACTGCTAAACAAACAAGTTAACGATCTCCAAAAGAAACTCACCAGCTTTCCTTTAATATCAACATTCCTGTTTCTGTCAACACTACATCTGCTGATAGCAGGAGATATAAACCCAAATCTGAGTCCCCCAAACTACTACAAACCCTCAAGTTCAAACAAACCCAAGTCTACTCAGGTACATCCCACAAAAATAAAGGTATGTTAGTATTCCACATCAGTGTCCAACACTTAAACAACAGATTGTACTCTCTTGAAGCCTGGCTTACCCCCTCACAATCCTGATATAGTGCGTGTTTCTAAATTATGGTTAAAACAAATCTTGTCCATCATATTTTATACAGTCAGACTGTGACTTCCACATAAATAACAAAACTGGTAAAACATTGTGTGGTGGTGTAATCCTTTTTAGAAGAAAACACCCTACATTTAAATAAACTTTTTGGTCAATGCTCAAACCTCTACAAACAATCATCAAACTGTATAATAGCTCAAATTCAAATAAATAAATACAACTAATCAGTCATCCAACATTGCTACAGTCTTCATGCCTTCCCCACCACATGTTTCAAATTTGTAGAAATGCTGTAGAGAACGTTCTTAAACTGTACAAACAAAAAAGGTATCAATCTTGGAGACTTTAATATGGACTTCGTGGGTACTTAAGGACACATGTTGTTAGACTCCTTTCACAAAATGGACTTATGCAACCAGATTGTTCTCTAGCCAGATATAATCTCTCAAATACCAAGCCCTCACTCCCTGACCTTTTAATTATGAATTTTCCTCACAGATTCTGCCATATTATACCTACCAAATTCCTTGAATGGTCATTATGCCATCACTGAGGTAATATATTTCAAATCACCTAAAACTCTCTTCACCTCAGTGCAAATCATGGAAGATGTCCTTTCTCTTGAACTTCAAACAGTTTAGTGGAAATTTTTTTTATCTTTCAACAGACCCTGACAAAGCCCTGACTATCTTTAATCACAACTTATGTCAAATCCACAAAAATATTTCCAATGTGATAGCAAAATGGCTGGAAGAAACAACTGTCCTTCCATAACTTCAGCTGTTAGACAAGCCCTCAAACAATGAGATACTTCCTGAAAGCAGACTTCTCAACAAACTGACTACCTGCAATGCTTAACAGTAAGAAATAAATGTAAACATCTTTTCAAAGAGATCAAATCTAATTCCTGTAGAAACAAACAGGCATTACAGTCATCACATTCTTGACTGCTGTTATCAAAGTCTTGACTACTCTGTCAAAATATTAAAGACAATCCCAAAACTGACTACCAAAATACCTAATGAGTTGGAAAGTAATCTTCTGCAGTTTAAAGATTATTTCAAACATCAGTCCTGCTATATTAAAGTCTGCTCCCTAATGCATTTCCATTATTTGTATCCTTGTACTAGCAAAGCCCATTCTGCTTTATACTTTCAGGGAATTACTTAAAAGATGAAATGTTGACTAAAAAAAGCTTGAGAATAAATTCAACAATAAGACAAATTCACTACAAACCTACTTTATGTCTTAAAATTAGCAGCAACATCAATAGCCAACCCCTAACCTATATACACGTCCTTTTGCTAACCACAGGGATTTTGTTGCTCTCTTCCAGATTTACAGTCATTTACAGGGCACCAATACTATTACCCTGTCTCCCTTTTCTGCTCAACTATAAACATTTTCAAAAAGATACTCCATAAACAAATTATCAGATGTATTAATAAGTATGGTCTACTTGCAGACTGAGAACATAGATTTTGAGATGGTCGCAATAGCCTAACTACACTTTGTACTGCAACTAACCATAAAACGTACAACCATGGGGGCAGGTCACCTTACAGGGAGCATGTTTATTGACATTAAAAGGAGTTTTGAAGATATTTCGACTCTTTAAATAATGCCCAACTGTCTCCTAAACTGTACATTGTTTTTTTTCCTAAACTGTACATTGTTTGTCCTACATGACAATCTACTCTCCACAACTGGTTCATTCACTTCAGGAGTCCCCAACAGCACATACCTGGCGATGTACTCAATATTAATGACATCACCTCATCAATTTCTCATAATTCTCTACTAATTTGTGAAGTTGGCATCCTTCTATATCACTTATCCCTTATCTAGAATGCAGAAGAAAACACTCTTATAAAAACGTTATCATTTGGTATGTAAAAACTGAAAGTGTAGTAATGCTGTTTGGAACTGCCCAAAAGCTTATTTCAAAAGATTAAAGACAGCAAATCTATCAACATAAGTGTGACAAAAGAAGATGCTGCTAGCACAGCTAGCTGGAATTTTGTAAATAATTATATGTCATTGGTGAATATTAAAATGATTTATATAAGATGCTTGTATTACAAATGTATTAGAACTGTATGTCACGTGTATATCAAACTGCTTGTGTAGATGTGTTTGTGTTGAAAAGGTATTTGTAAAATGCTTGTGTTTAAAATGGATCCACAGTGTGCCCTACTGGAAGAGAACAGAAATGTACATGCACTATTGTAACTGTTTAAATGTATATATTTTAACAGTGGAAACTGGAATATAGGAGGTTAGCTTCAGTCCAGCAAACTTCAGGAAAATAACTGAAATTAAATTACTTTATGGCTAGGCCATGAAAGATGTTATCTTTCAGTTTTCAATGCAGCAAGAGACACAATGTCTGTACTATGAAACTTTCTGTATTGTATTTAGGGTGAACTAATTACTAGTCTTGAAAGCATGAAGGAATGCAGTTGTTTTATGACTTCCAGCATCTGCCAGAGATCTGAGGAGAAGCCCTTGTCTGTATATTTTTACAGGTAAATGCTAAATACTGCCAGCTTCAGCAATGGGAGTTTTGGCCTGGGGACTAGAAGTCAGATGACAAGAAGTGATGTCATTCTGCAAACTATCCCAGCAGCACTATTTGAGATATTATTTTGAGAAGTCTCTTATTGAGACAGAGCATTCTGCATTCTGTCTTGGACCTGACAACAACCAGATGATCCATTCACCACATCTGCCTTGCTCTAGTAGTAAGTTCTTAGATTATAGTAATTCTCTCAGATGCAGTTAGGAATACAGTGAAGTTTAGTTTATATATTTTTCTTTATTTATTTGAGACTGTCCTACAATGTTGTATTAAATATTTCCTGTGGTTTGAACTCTGATGTCACTGTGAATATATATTTAGTATTGTCTTGTTCTTTTATTATTTATTATTAAATATATTTAAACCTTTCATTGTGGCTGATCTGTGTAGAGATATTTAAGTTTTGCGAGTACTTGCATGTTTATTGGGTGACACTGTGTGGGCCACTCCTAACAGCCTTGTTCTTGGTCAAACTACCCATTTGTATTAATATTAATGTTACACAGTAAGATTGGACACACTTTGATAAGGGCCTTAAAGTAGCTGATAAGGAGCTGACTGGTGGCAGTGATAACTGCTTGATAGTCTGGGCAGAAGGGGTGCATAGCTAGTAAACCTGTGCTAGCCTTTCCGAGGTTGGTGTGTGTGTGTGTGTGTGTGTGTGTGTGTGTGTGTGTGTGTGTGTGTGTGTGTGTGTGTGTATGTATAAATCAAACCTCAAAGAGTATGTGTGTGTGTCAGCTACTTGGGCAGGGACACGAAGCACTGGTTGGATAGAAAGGGTGCTGGAGGTCTTAGCTTGGTCACTCAGCTGAGATCTCAACTATATAGCTGTGCTAGTGGGGAGTCTTATTGGGGATCTGGAGAAAGTGCGAGAAACTAGCCCCAAACTGACTGTGTCTCTGTGTGCTCTTAACAGAAATTGTACTTGATGCAGAGAGATGCATCTGGAAATACTGTGTGTGTACCTGTCATCCTCCCAGTGAACGTCCCCCACTGTTGCCAGTGCTGAGGATTGAGGCTCCTTGATTACTGGTCCAGTGGAGGGTCATCACAATAATAAAATAAACCAGCTGCAGTCCTACCATTGCTAAGGTCTTCACCATACCTGCCTGCTTAATTTTCCCTCTACACTGAATGCATAACTAAAAACAAAGTTCTTAAGCAGCTGAAGACCTGATCCTCAATGTCTAACCATCTAACCTCTGAACCTAGATCAGGTTTACCTAAAGGTGATCTAATCCCTAGGTTAGAGTACAGACTTCCATTAAGTGTTTTAATGCCAGTATGCAATACTAACTTAATGCAAATGACTATAAATAAAATATGTTGTTTAATTAAATTATTGTCATCATCACTGCACAACTCTAGAAACTGCCATTTGCTTCCCAGTAACAACAAGAACTACATTGCTTTTATCTGCTTTTCTGTTTAGACTGATCCATTCCAGATGTTGCCCTACTTTCTCAGACTTCCCTAGTTTTTTCATGACAGCAAAGACAATGCTGTGTCATTAGATAGGCCTCAACTTAAAAAAAGCAACAAGTGAAAAAGCTTCTATAAAACTGTCCCAGCAAACTGGAACAACCAACAAACGGATCTTAGACAATAACAAACTTCCTTACATTCAGGAAGAAATTTAAAAAGTGCCAACAGAACACATACTGATATAATTACTTTGGGGTACAAGTTAATAAACACAGCCCAGAAGAGTACTGTAACAAACTACCTGACAAAACTTTGTGTATTCTTGTTGGATAATAATTATAATTCCTAATACATTAATGTAATACTGTAAGTGCCTAAGGTAGCCACTCAGCAATGTAAATACAAAAATTATACTAGTAAGAACTGTTGCACATACCTTATCCATCTTCCTAATGCATCCTAATGCTAGACCTTCCCTAAGCAAAACCCTTTCAGTAATACTGCAGCTGTTCAATCAAATTATGTATGACTATTGTAGTAAAGTTTTGTTAACGAATCACATACAATAGTGGCCAACCATGCCGCTAGGGTAACCTTCCTCCTAGTAAGGAAAGGGCAATGGAGTAGCCATTCCCAGTGGAACAGTCACCTACATCATAAACAAATGGTGGCCACAGTCGGCTACAAGCAGTGGTTAGAGAAGGCTCTAAGGTCAAGGGAGATTAGGCCGAAGATCTGGAAGTTGACTGGAATGAAGGCACAAGAGTTCAAAAAAAAAACTCAGGGCTCTAACACTTCAGGAAGAAGAAGAAATACATGAAGCTGAAGAATGGCTGTGTCTCAAAACAGTATATATGAACACTATGGAAGAGATATGTGGCTGAGACATGTTTGGAAATAAGGTACATATGGAAATATGGTGGTGGAATGCAGAAATCCAGGAAGTTATCAGAAGAAAGGAGGAGTGCAGAAAGTGGGATATAGAAAAAGACAGACCCGGCAAAGAAGGAATGCTGGTTGGCTAACAAAGAGGCTAAGGAAGCAGTCATGATAGCAAAAAACATGGCTTCAGAGGCATTTTACCAGCATCTGAAAAGTGACTCTGCATATGGCACAAAGAAACTATATCAGGTTGCAAGGCAAAGACAGAAAGTTAAGGAAGACAGTCAGCAGGCGCCATTCATAAGGGATGCCAGTAACAACCTGCTCACCAG
This sequence comes from Protopterus annectens, assembly GCF_019279795.1. NCBI lineage: Eukaryota > Metazoa > Chordata > Ceratodontiformes > Protopteridae > Protopterus > Protopterus annectens. The sequence continues at coordinate 874,216,846 of NC_056743.1, read as the reverse complement.
TCCACAGGATATTAAAAGCAGGTAGAAAGAACACTTCTGGCAGCTTCTAAATGAAGAACCCCCAAAGAAGGTATACTGCCCCATACATAGTTTACACCAAAAGATAAAGAAAAGAACACCCTAGAAGAAGTAAGAAAAGCACTAAGTGAAATGAAGTCAGGGACAGCAGCCTTTTCAGATGAGGTCATGACAGAGATTATCAAGATGTTGGGGAAAATGGTGGCTGAGGGTACTCATAGCAGTATGGAGAGAAAGACATCTCTCAGATGACTAGAGAATAAGCATACTAGTGCTAGTGTACAACAGCAAGAGGGGAAACATAACTATGGACAATAATGAAGTATCAAATTCATGTCACATTGCATGAACATGCTGGAGAGAGTGACTGATAGCCGAATATGCAGAGTATTAGAAAGTAAGGTGGGAGATGAGCAGCTTAGATTCAGACCAGAATGCAATATGTCCAACCCAATGTTTGAAGTGAGACAGGTAGCAGAGAAGAAGCTAGAAATGAGGAAACAGTACAACTGGACATTCTTAGACTTGGAGAAAGCATATGATAAGGTCCCCAAAAAAAGGTGATTTAAGCAGTCCTGTGACAGTTCAAAGTTACAGAAAGACTGGTACAATTAGTGCAGGCTATGAACTGGGACCTAGTGACATAAGTACAAACAGTGCTAGGACTCACTGAGCAGTTTTCAGTGGGAATGGGGGTGCATCAGTGTTCAGCTCTGAGCCCACTGCTGTTCATAACAGTGATGGAATATATTAGCAAACAGGTTGGGGTACACAGATTGGCAAGTCTGCTATATGCAGGTGACATAGCACTGCATGCAGACAATGAACAGGAACTTCAGCAGTTGACAGGGGACTGGAATGCAGTACTGAAGGTGTGTAGAATAAAAATAAGTACAGACAAGGCAGCTGTTATGGAAGCAGATGAGGGAACACAACAGCCTGAAAACTGAGATAGATGGAAAAGTAGTGGAACAGGTTAACAACTTCAAATATCTGGGATGAGTGGTTGAGGGGAAGGGAAGTCTGAATGAGGAGATCAAACCTGGAATCAGAGGGGCTGCAGCCAGCTGACACAACGTGTTTGGGTAGTGTGTGACAGAAGAATGCCAAAGAAACTGAACACTACAGTGTACAAAATAGTAGTGCAACCAGTACTTTTGTGTGGTACAGAAACATGGGCAATGAAGGCAAAGCAGATGAGAAAGCTAGAGATGATGGCGATAAAGTGCCTGAGATGGGTGGTAGGATGCACACTGTGGAACAGAGGAAGTAATGCTGATATGAGAGCAGAAGCCAAAGTAACTCCAATTGGAGACAAGGCCAAAGAGTACAGTTTACAGCAGTTTGGATACATGCAGGAAAACAAAAGATGATTTTGGAGAGACATCAAGAGGAAACAAATATATCCAGGAAAGAGATGGATGGATTGTGTAAGAGAAGACCTGTAATAGTCAAGCATGACTGTCAAAGAAGGTAGGACAGTGGCATGGAATTGAGAGTGCATGGGGCAGTTGATGTGACAGCCCTACTCCATGTAGGAAATGGGAATGATGATGATGATGATGCCTTCACTGATTTAGTTTTTGAGTTTGTGACTGTTCAGTATAGTCGGACCAACAATTTGTGGTACAGTATTTCAGCATTTTCATCAATCAATATAGACTCCATATGTCATTATCTGTCAAGAGAGATGTTAAAAGAATATGGGTTTCTTAGTCTCCTTGAACTCTATCAGTGAGTGGATTTTTATTTCAATTAGACAGTTGTATCTAACTGCAGTCTTATCACACTTAACTCTCCCTTAAGTTTGTGACTTATTTTGTAATTGTAAGTAATGCTAGACACCCAATGCTATATCTTGGCGTACCTAATTATTCATTGTTCTTACTTGTTGCCACGATTGTAGCTTAAAGATTGTCTACAACTAGTGTACCTCTTCTGTGTGATATAAGCAATGTTTTGCTGTCCACTGTTTGTATACTACTGTAACTTTCTTCTCTGAGGCTGATTCTGAAAATGGTCCACATTGCTCACAAATGTACTTCAGTTAATGCAGGCATGAATGAATAAATAAAGTTCTTTTCCTGTACTCAGATGAGTAGGCACATTCAAAATGGATAAAAGCATAAGCTATCTAAAATAAGTAAGGCTGATTAAAGCAACAAAAAATGTATGATATGTTAGTTCAAATTGAAATTTAATAAGCAAATATAAAAATAAATCAGTAGAATTAAATGTTTTGCAATAAGTAAACTAACTAAATTGTGGGATAGTCTGAGCCACCAAAACAGAGCTTTCTATAAGGGTTAGTGGTGTGAGTTCTAAAAGGGAGTCTTCAACAGCCCTTCACTAGCCAAGTGGAGAGGCTTAATACTTCCCAATGGGAACAAATACCCTTGAAAAGTAGGAACATCCAGCTAAAAATGTGGACATCGAATTAGCATAAGATTTGAATGCTAAATAGCACACGACTATTCCCACTTACAGTAGGAATGTGGGATACTACTCAGAAATGGTTTACCTTTACAACGTTGTAAATACCACATGTGACTCATCATATATCTGACTCTAAAGCTCGGAAACTGCACTTTTGAATACTGAAAACACAGAAATTGCTAAACAAAGAATTCGACATTCCAGGAATGTCGAATATTTTTGAAACACCCAACATTTCTGGATGTCTCCAAACCCTGTTATGCAGGGGGACAAGCCCCCCTACACCTCCCATGTGGGGGGCTGTGCCCTCTACACCCCTAATTTAATATACTAACTCTGAGGATTGGAAGATGTACCCCTTCCCTCACTGTAGTGCGATCTCCACTCAGAATGCTGAATCCACATGAGAGAATGCACACTGGCATTCACTCATTTGTGATTTCGGCAAATCATAGTTCGTTATTACAAACTTTAAAATTGTACTTTCGCACATCTGGTCGTTGCAGATGTGCACTTCAACCTTATGAAGGTAAACTCTCTGAAACACATATAAAAAAGGGAGAGTGACAAAAGTGATGGAGAATATAAGCACATTATGAAACAGACAATCTAAAGTCTGTAGATTTAATGAATTGTATTGCAAAATTCTACTGTACAAGGACAATTATTTTTTCTTAAGAAAAAGGAACATGAAGATGTGTTTAATTTTTCTTTAAATTATTGGTGCCATTAGTACGTTGACTGTGTAGTGTAGTATTCTGTCTACTAGACAACTTCACAAATCACATGTGATGAGGGGGATTCAGAAAATTTTGTGAGGGGGTAAATCAAGTCTGAAAATAGGGTCATACCTCCAAAAATAGTGACATTCTGTGCAGGGGTAAATTAGCCTGAAAATAGGACCATTTCTCCAAACAGGGACAGTTGAGTTGTTTGGGCAACAGACTCTGAAAAGGTCTTCTAGTTAGGCTAATCACAAAGTATGTAGTTACTGTACATCTTAAGTAGTAACACAGGTGGTGTGGCCATGCGATATGCAGTCAGTAAAGCTTTATTAACAGAAGAGAAAATACACTACTAGATATCTCGATGAGTAGCTTTTGGTCACCATGTTCTAAACCTACAGGAAACATCAGAGGTCCCATGTATTCAGCCCAGATCTTAGATTAAAATAATGCAAGCTAAATGTTCCCAGTACATATATTACCATAGTTTAACTACTACTCATCAGAAGGTGATTTATCCTAGTGTTATTGCTTAATGGGTAAATAAGAGGATACTGGACTATAGCTGTTACTTGGCATTTCGGTTAGTTACCGTCTATTCTTAGTTACACTCAGAGTTCATACCTTTCTTACAGTTCTCAGCTTGTCATTCACCTCCCCATATTCACTGTGGGAGATGTGATGGATTTTGAACCTTTGCTTGCACTTTTAAGATTGCATGTTTTTCACTTTCAAACAGTTGTTTACAATCCAGTTGCATGTGCTCTCTAGAAATGCATCCACAAAAGCTAACAGTTATGGTAAGTTCAGTTCAAACATATATTTGTAACTGCATACTGTCTGTTCAACTGTGGAAATGTAAACCATATTTTTTCAAAATGTCTCCCAAGTGTTTGCGCATATAGAATGCATTTTTAAGTCGTTTCATTTAATATATGTATATATAAAGCTTTTGCTTAGATACAGTATTAAAGCCACACAAAAGATACAGCATAGCTCATTCAAGAAAATCTTTCTCAAGCACTACAAAAATTGGTTTGAGGACTGAACTGCAAGAACTGGTTTGAAGACTGAATCTAGGAATTATGAGTAATACTGTCCCCATGATCAGCAGTTGTTTCCCACCTACACATGTGCTCTGAAAAAGGGAGATGTGTCATAATTTGACACAACTGGAAAATGAAATGCATGACTTCAGTATGAAATTTGTTAACCCTTAACAGGATATGCATTAGAGTAGAGCAACTTAATTCAGGTATGACAGTGTTTGATCTAACTGTACAAAGACCCCGTGTGCAGACCACCATTTCATGTAACAGTGCTTCCTAATTGTGCAGATTGGATTTGATGACACTAATAGTTTTTCATAGTAAAATGCTCTGCAGTTGATACAAAAATGAAATTACAGTAAAGAGACTATTCCTGATCACAGAATGTGCAATGGAACAAGCGACCACAGATAACCACCAGTATAGAGAGCTACGGATGCAGACATTGCTAAGGACAATGCACAATTCTGTTAAAGGGTGAGCAGATATTTTTCCTTAGGATTTTTTACTTTCAGAATGCTATGCTTTCTTTTCATGTAAAAAAAAAAACAACAGCGCACACTAATTAGTAACTGGCATCAAGCCAGTAAAAATCACCATTCCTGAAATTGCCCCTCCATGTAGACATATTGCCCAATAACTGGGTGTAGATGAGGATATATCTGATGGAATGTGTACCACCTCTGTTACTTACAATAAAGACGTGTATTTGGATGGGTCTTGGTTATGATACTGTCAGCTACGACGTGTATTTGGATGGGTCTTGGTTATGATACTGTCAGCTGCGACGTGTATTTAGATGGATCTTGGTTATGATACTGTCAGCTGCGACGTGTATTTAGATGGATCTTGGTTATGATACTGTCAGCTGCGACGTGTATTTTGATGGGTCTTGGTTATGATACTGTCAGGTGTGATGTGTATTTGGATGGATCTTGGTTATGATACTGTCAGCTGCAAATGTTATTTGTTCTTAAACTCTTCACTGCTTCTGACTCCAACTCAGGTACATAGTGCATTCTTGTTTGTCTTTCGGCTTTTCCCGGTAAGGGGTCGCCACAGCGGAACTCCGGTCCGCTAATGATTGGCAGTAGATTAGGGTTACCACCTGTCCCAAGTTGCGAGGGACAGTCCCACTTTGGGCAGTTGTGTCCTGACAAAAAATATTAAAAATGGCGAATGTCCTGAGATTGTAGGACATAATTATGTCCTATATTTTATGTAATAGTTGCATAAAACAGTTATTCTGTATCTAAAATACCTAAATGTTATAAGATACAGAATAAGCAACTAAAATGCTACAAGAATAAGCTTTTATTTAGTCAAAAAAGTTAAGTTCTATCCTTTGTACTAACCGTGGGTATGTTTCGGCCTGTAAAATATAATATTTGTCCCGAAAATGTCCCACTTTGGCCATTTGAAAAGGTGGCAACCCTACAGTAGATTTTTTTTACGAAATGCCGAGGTGCCAGCTTGATGCCCAACCTTCAACGAAGGCATGTCCATTTACACATGCATGTCATTTGAACGCTACCCAACCATGGGGAGGACATGCAGACTCCACACAGAAGGCACTCCCAAGCCAAGCCGAGAATCGAACGGGAGAACCTCTTGCTGTGAGGTAACAACGCTACCGCCGTACCACCGCGGCACTTATACATAGTGCATTCTAGTGATCTTAATTTGATTGAATAAACCATTAAAATGAAAGCAGAAAATGTCATTAATGGGAAGTGCTGGTATCTGCTGAAGCAGACAGCAGAAATGATAACGTATGGGCATTACTGCGACTTTGAGAGCAGAGGAAGGCTGAGTGCTACAAAATGCACAGCATATTTTTTCCTGGAGTAGAAGCTCAGTTTTACAGCTGCAATTGTATTACAGGAAGTTTCGTGACAGCAAGCAGCATTTTGTACAAAGCCTAAGAGAAAATGGCTTTATGACATATATGTTAAATTGATTAACTATAGCTGCCACTCCTTCCCCCAGAAAAATGTAACACAGTGACATACCTGTTTGTGCAGAAAGGACAGTGCTGTATATGACAAGCGCTGCCTAAACTTGCTTTCCCATTATGCTCTTTCAGTTTAAGGGCCAGTTAAACCTCTGAGTTTGCAAGCTTGGAGACTTCACCTCTGAATGCAGGCCATGAGATGTGTGGACCACAGGTTCTGCTGGCTAGTATTAAGTAGGCTGAAGTGAGGACAACTGAGCAAACAGGATACAGTGACTGTAAACAGTGATCCTTATGGGTATAATTTGGTATGACAGGTAACGTCAAATTACGTGGCATTGCTGCTGGTTCACATCACAAGCTTAAAATAGTTAAAGGTTTTAAAAGCCTTATGTTTTTAAAATAGCTAGAAAAGATGTGTTTTTATCTCATTAAAATGTCTACAACTAGATTTGGTTCCATCTGGTCAAGTATAGCTGCTGAATGTTGAAACCCACAATGATCTTTTTCCATAAGGAATCTCTACCAGAACAGTTTCTGAGAATCTATTGCCAGAGATTCTTTGGTTTTGTGAGAATTTATCCTTTCTTTATGTTTATGACACCATTAAACTGGTATGTAGAACGTTTTGGTGTGTGGTAGGGGGTTGACCTTGCAAAACATGCTTCTTCCCAATTGGGTTGAATTGCTAGTGAGTTAAACTTGATCAGCTGACTGCTCATCTCTTTGGAACTTGAATGCATTTAGGTGAATGCTCTTGGAGGTTGAATCACAAGTCCATCATATTGTGTACACATTGTACAGTAATATAGACGTCATATCTTTGTTATATCTTACTGCTTTACCTGTTTTAGAAAATCTTGAGTTTAATAAATGGTCTTTCTGTGTTACATTAAATATGGCAGGGGTTGAAGTATGTATTTTTATTACTACACTTCTGGGAGCAGCCACTATATGTTAATGTTAAAAATAAAATTAGAAAAAAAAGGTCACATGAGATTAAAAATTGTGTGCCAGAGTAGAATAATGTCTGAATCATTCTGAAACTCCATTTTTTATATAATAGTTATAATTATAGGCAGCCACACCGAATGCACATACTTAAATGATGTTTTGCTTCAAGGTGATTTAATAAATTATGTTTATGGTTGTCAGAATGCAAGTTGGAGCACATGTAATAAAAACAAAGGTAACTTTAAATCTCCACTATCTCTCTAGGCACAGGATCTCAGGTTACATATTTTCATCTGAATTTCTTTCTGTGGTTAGCACTCATCTTGTGAGATGCCTAAGTAAACTTATAAAATATATCTGCCTATGCATTCTTTATAAAGATAACTGCTTGTTAAATACTTTTTTCACATTGTGGAGGTCATTGTTGGCAAACAGAAATAATTAAGGTTAAGTAATATCCTTTAACCTTTCAGCATTAAAGAAAACATAGCACCTGATGCTCAAAAGTTATAACAGAGGGCCAGATGGAAAGCTGCACTGGAGCATGTTCTTATTTTACATAATATGTGGTTTAAAAATGTGTGACCATGTCCCCGTTCTCCATTGTTTGTGATAAAGAATATTTCCATGGACTTCAGTAACATAACAATTAATATACCCATAAGTAGTTCTCAGCAAATTTTGATGAACCAAGAGCAAATCTAAGAGCAAAAATAATACCATTATGCTTAAATCATACACATTTGAAAGTACATCTACAGTAGCCATAAGTTAGGCATTTGGTTCACTGGTGATGTAGTTAAATGCATGTAAATGTATAAAATGGATTATAGAAACTAGAGAGTTTGCAGCAGTGGTTGCAAAACTGTTACTTATATACTACAGACTTAGATTATTAGCACCATTCTTCCCAAATTAAAAAAGGGGTTTGAAGACAACAAGTAGAGTTTTACTGCCATCTCCTCTAGATCTGAGGTGTGGCACCGAATACCAATGTTTTCCTATAACTTGTGCCCTGGCTGCTGTTCTTATACCCACACCTAAGTGCCTATTAATGTGTTATGATCTGTAGAATCTAACAGTCTAGAAGATATAGTGATGCCTGTCCTAAACCCAAATCTGCTGCAACTCCTATTCAGTCATGCACTTGGGCACCTGTTTAGGCAGATTGTATTGACATGTCACCATTCACCACCCCTATAGTTTTGGCCTTAATTCATATTGTTGATTTTGCCTAACTGTTCCTTGGGAGTGGTATAGTGTGAAGAACATTTTTAACCCCCTAATATAATAAGGGAAGGGTAGCTTGGATTGAGTCTTTTCCAAATTGTATGGCCATGCACTGTAAACACCAAGCAACATTTGCACAGGAAGACAGCCACACACCAGATTACTTTACTTAGAAGACTAAGAAAGCAAAGTGAATATAAACTGTAAAAGGTTTGTATGGATATTCATTAACAGAAAATAGTTTTTGGTTCCATGCAGTAGCATCCCTGTCCTGGGATCATGATCTTATGGTGGAGATGGTTTTTGTACACCTGAGATGCTTACAGCTAATTTGTCTCAAGCCTTTTATTCCTTGTAGGGTCATGGAAGTTTTGTCAATACTGTCTTCATCTGTTTTATGTTCCTGGGAAAGACATACCTGGAATGCATTGTGAGGACTTCTACAACAGTATAGCATTCCAGGGCTGCTGCTGTGTGTATCATTTGAGGGTTGTGGGTGTCTACCTGGTGTTAAGTCAGCACAATTTTGGTTGGAGTCGAACTCTGCTAATGATATATCTTGTCTTCCATCCTTTTTTTGCTTTTCATGGACAAGATATCAAGGGGCAGCCATGGTTTGGAGAGTATCTAGCTAGAGACATGAGGGTTGTAGTTTTGTTGTTAGCAGATAATGATTTCTTTTTAGCTTCAAGTGACTGATCTACAGCAAACAGTGGAGTTGTTTGGATGAAAATTAACACCTCTGAGTCAGACCTACTTAAACATATTATATGTACATACAGGTACACAGAACTGCAGTAGGAAGCAGTTCTATGTACACTACATGTGCTGAGAACAGCACTTTTGACAAACATCAAAGACTGACATAGTACTGATTTCATGAATTTTAGTTGCACCCTGACATAGGAATGGTATCCATTACTGTCAAGGAGTTAGAAATCCTAACATTTGGTGCATTTGGAGAAAGTAAAAAAAAAAAGCGATATTGAGGTTGTCTCCTGTATCTCCTGGACCTGAGTGAATTGTGCTGTGTAGGTGAGGGGCAATAGTTACAACAAGAAAGGAGTTTAGTTATCCTGGGATTTTGCTCATGACTGTAGCTAGAGGGTATTGGAAGACTGATAAGTGGCCGGAGCAGTGGTGATAATATTGCAAGCATTATATATTACTGTAGAGATTAAGCAAGACCTGAGTCATGTGATGAGGTTCTCAGTTCAGTTATTGTCACCATCCTCAGCTGTGGTCATGAGCTTTAGGGAGTGACTGGCAGGGCATGATCACAGATATAAGAAAGAAACTTTCTTCAGAGGGTTTCCAGACTTATCTCTGACAAAGAGTTAAGACCTTGGCAGTCTGGGAGGATCTTGGAGTACAGCCACTGCTCATTCAGGTTTAGATGAGTCAACTGAGGTGCTCTATGTACCATGTGAAGATAACCCTGAATGTCATGTGCCAGAGGTGTACAAGCCATGGACCAGTGAGAGGATGTCCCATGGCATTCCAAGTACATGGAGATGTTACATCTCTGTGCTTGCCTGGAAACTTCTATAGATTCACAGAATGGAGGATGTTGCTGGGTAAAGAAGGTCAAGTCTACCCTACTTAACTTGCTACTGCTACAACCATCACCATGACAGCAGTTTATAAAATGGATGAGTAGCTAGATGGTACAAACTAAGTTATGTTTAGATTTATAATTAACTGAATAGCTTTATTTAAGTTTTCTGCATTAATTAACTGCTGCAGTATGTTTATTTTTTGTTCCAAGCTCTCCTAATAAGATAGTAATTTCCAAACAAAAGTTTAGATAATGTCATGCTCAATTTTTAATTGTTTGTTCCTTGTAGTAGTTCTTGGAAAAATGAATGTATATTGGCAATGCATTCATTAATATGCATTCAGAAAAGAGTATTTGGTCCAGAATTTTTCCATGGGGCACTGGTTTTGCCCACCCATTAGAGATAACAAATGCCATTTTTAAACCAATGGAACCTGCATTTGTTCAAGTCTCCTGGAACTGGCATGTATCTTTATTGTACCTGTGTCTTCTACACAGGAGATGTTTGTGGCTTCAGACAGCATAATCTTGGGAGTGAAGAAAAGGCTGTTTTTTTAATTAACTGCAAATAGACTAAATGGAAACTCACATTGTTTTACGTAGTTGGTTATAAAGATAGCAACTATTTTTCTCATCATAGTCTGTCATTACTCTCTTCAGAAGAAAAAAGACTTATTTTATAAACTCGAGACATTACTGCAGTGTACTAATTTATTGCATAATAGTTGACATAGTTGTGGTGTAATGTATTTATTTCTGTTAAGAAGCCAACATAATGATGTTAGTATGATTGTGTTTCTGTTCTTCGTAATGAAAAAAACCTTCAGTAATATTTGCAAGTTTCAGCAAATAAAACTTCAAAATGACTACATTATTTTTGGTTCTGCATAGGATCATTTTTTTAAAGTGTAAAAATATAAACAACCAAATAAAATTAACCATGCACACAATAAGTAATTGGTTTACTCTGGTAATGGATTATAATGTATATATCTTTGTTTAGTTTGAAAATACAGCAGCAGACTTTATGCAGAGCGGCTGAGACATTTTCTTTATCATGCATTCATAACATTTGTTAACTGAGAATATCCATCTGGGACGTTTATGTTCAGCTGAGTCCCTGGCAGGAAAGCTCCAGTACATATATAAGAGGCAACACATGTAATGTGCAATATAAGTAGTGTAGCAAACGCATAAACACAAAAATGCACTTCTAATGTCGTCGTTAAATACAGCATATGTCTGTGCTGTCAACTAATACAAAGCATGATGTGAGTGTTGAAGATATTCACACAGTGTCATGGAAAATGTTGAGGATGGAGTACAAGATAGTAATGGCAGCTACTAGATCTGTGTAAGGTAATAAATTATGTGCTTTATGCAAGCAGTAATGCCCAACAGAGTGGGCATTGCAAGGCAATAATGGACCACCTAAGGCAGGGGTCTGCAACCTTCACTATCAAAAGAGTCATTTTGGCCCCCTCTCCCACCAAATAAAATTCATTGTGAGCCACAAAACCTATTTGACCCCTAAAATGAAGATAACATGGCGTATAAAGTTTTATATACAGTAATTATACTAAATATAAAAGAACTACATTTATAAGAGCAATATTTAAAATCTGTCTCTATTTTTGTTCCTTTGTTGTAGATTGCTTGATGGCTCTTGTGTGTGTGTCATATCTCTTGACTTCTTAGAATAAGAAATCTGGAGAAATCCATAAACAGTGGGGCACAAAGGCCCAAAAATAAGGACACTTTTTAAATATTGCTCTTACAAACTTAGAAAGTTGATAGAATAACAGCTTTAGCACTAGCATGAATTTTATGAAGGGTATGAAGTCTGGAATTCAAGTGCCTGTCCATTTTTTCTGTCTCCAGCCCTCAATGATTTGCCAGAAAACCACAATTTTATGAGAAACAGACAGAAAATATGAGGCAAAAGTTGGGACATTCTGCAAAAATCTGCACAGTTGAGAGGTAAGTGTGTGTGTGTGGAAAATGCATGTTAACAGAAACCATGTTATTTTAGCAAGTTTATAATTTATAAGAGCAATATTTAAAGTCCATTGTTCGATCGCTCTCAATGTGTGTGTGTGTGTGTGTGTGTGTGTGTGTGTGTGTGTGTGTGTGTATTGTGCAGTACAGTGGCCATTATTTTTCAAAGCTACAGGGAGCCACTGCAGAGGGGTGGAAGAGCCACATGCGGCTCCAGAGCCAGAGATTGCAGACCCCTGACCTAGGGGAATTGTGAGGCCCAATACCTCAGGTGTAAGGCCTTTCCATTCCCAGAAATTCTGTTAGTTTTCTTTAATGCCCACCCTGTTGGGCACTTGAAAATGGCCTCTGTATTAAGATATGTTTAAAAGACCGTCATTATAATTATAATTTATATTTATTTCTAATTGCTGTTTGATGTAAAATAATTCCAGAAGCTTAATGCTGTCATTGTAGCTGACTTAAGTATGAATAATTTTCTGTTAGCTGGGTAGCTAGTTTGAAGTAATTATATTTTAGTGTGCACTGACTTTGACATAAACACCTAATTTAAAAGTAATGACAATATTTTGTTACTTTTTGTTTTAAATGTGACTTTGATAAGAGCCTAGTGAGGTTAGAAGCATTTGAGGAGCTAGTGCCTAATGAAACACAGATAAAGACTTGGAGTTGTGAGACTGTTTTATTGAGAATAAAATAATGGTAACATCACATAAATGTGTTTTGGATATTGTGTGCATTTTAGTGATGTACATAATTACTCTCACTTTCTTCCAGTGCTTTCCTTGTATATTAATTCACCTTTAAAACACTAAATGATTGATAGGGTTTTATTACTTTCTGGCCCATTTTCTAAACATAGGTGAGCACCAGACAATAAAATCTTGTTTATTTAACATACATTTTTTATTTAAACAGGTGTTATCTTTTATTCCTTCTTGAAACATCTTGGCAGGCTCATGTATCACATTTTCAATGTACAGTGTCTGCAGTGCAAGTGAATATATTTGTATGGGCATTTCTTTATTTTTGTTCAGCCCTGTATTGTTTTCTGTACAGTTATGTATACCTTCCTTTTTTGTTTTTTGCTAAACTGACAATCTGGAACATTGTTGCTGACAATTTCTTAAGTGTCCAGAGTCTCATTGGAATCTGTATTTGGTAGTTACAAAAAGTAATGTATTTTTGCTAACAGCATGCCATTATTTATCTAATTAGATTTTGTAGTTATAATTACTGGTCTTGTATCATCCTGTCTACTTCAACATAAAACGAAAGAAAACCAGACTCTAAGCGGCAAATAGTTTATTACACAACAAGGTTTTCAGGACAGTTCCCTTCATCAATGTTAATTAAATGAGTGATACTCATTTGAGTGAATCACATGTAGTTGAATTTAGCTTTATATAGTATAGGTAAGTAGAAGTTTGCAGGAGATGTAATGTTTAAACAAAAACATGCTAAATTTGAAGATGTGCAAGACTATATTATAGCAGCTATATTTCACAGTTTAGGGTTATAATAAGGGTTAGGTAAGGGGTCCGAGTTAGTGTTGTGCATGTTTTGAGTTGTCTGCGCTCTGTGTCCTTTTGTCCTGTATACTGGTACCGTTAGGGGAAAGTGTTTTTAGTAACATAATGTGTAGAATTAGCGTTAGCATTACAGGTACACAAGAGTATGGAGGGGGATGACACGATCTCAGTTTTGTAGCTGGGATTTATGATATCGTTTTTTTTTGTGGGAGAGAAGTATTCAGTGTTTTGTGATGTACTCTTGTGAGTCGTTCAGTGTTCTATGAGTCTCTCATTTTTTTCCTACCATTTGTGATTCACTGTCTTATGAGTTTTCTACATTTCATGATGTAATCACATATAAATGGGGTCTACTGATTATAGTTGAAAGACCCAAACAGTGACATCCAAAACGCCGACCAGAAAATGTCAACATTGCAAATATCAGCACTCTACTACACATTTCCCAAGCAACAACCTTAGTACATGCAAAAAGTAAATCTTGAAAAATGAAAGTAAAATATCATTTTTGCAGGGGGACAATCCCTAGGGAGAAAAAATGAATGTTCATGTTACCAAACAATTGCCATGTGTGGCTGGAATGTCAGATGTTCATTATATTGAATGCATGGGCTTCTGGAAGTGTGGCTTTGGGGATTGGGAGCATGCGATTGTGTGTGGGGGTTAAGGCTAGGTAAGGGGATAGTGTCTGATTGCATTTTGGTGGTATGTGAGTGTTAGGGTAGGGGTTAAGTTAAGTAATAGATGTACAGTTTCAAGCCAATCACAAATGAAGAGGAGCCAGTAATCCATGACCAGTTTATTCCATAAACAAACTAAATGAAGTAAATTCCATAAGCTGATCAAAGTGGTTAAGTACTTTCGTTTGATAATAATTACATCAGAACAAATTTTCCCTCCCTGTCTTTCTATTTAAGTACTTTTGATCATTGGTTACCTGACCGCATTTAATTAACAATTAAAACCTTAAATGCAAATATACCCAAATGGTAAAAAACATGTTTAAAAAACACTTGTATCAATATAATCCAAAAAAATACACATATATGTGGATTGTATAAAAGTGAACAATGCCCTCCACAAATTAAATAACGTAGTGTCTCAATTTTAAAACAGGTGCTAAAGAGCAATTATCATTTAGTCCCGGAGGGACTTTTGCATTCAACTTTATCTGCCAAAACATCTCTTTCAAATTTAAATACATTTCAGTTACTTTTCCTTGTAAATCAAGCTTTATACAATCTAAAACAAAAAACTTGAAATCATGATTCTGGTGTAACAAAATGTGCCTGCACAATGAATTAGTGGAGTTTTTGTTTTTAATATCTAAAAAAAATGTTTGTACATACATTCCTTCAATTTTCTAGAACCCTGAACATTGATTACACACAGCAACATACACAACATTACTGGAATTGCAATTAAATATTTTATATTTTAGATTCCCAGTGACAATATGGTCACTTCCAATAATGCGCTTGCACTGTCTGCAAGCACCACACTTGTGTGTGCCTTTTCTGTTTTTCTGGGACAGGGCACCAGTGTCCGTTTCAAGTAGTTCCTAGAAAGAAATGTCCTTTCTATACACAATCTTGGGTTTAAAACCTAACTTCTGATGAACGTCCAAATCAATGGAAAAAATCCACCAGTTATTAAAAATAATATTTACAATATCAAGTGTGTCTAAACAGTAAGTAGTGATAAAAACTTTTATCACCCCATTCTGGCCCAGTGCAGTGGGTGGACATTGTAACATTAGTACTGTTCAAAATAGATGAATAAATGCATGTCTCCCTTTTGTTCACTACCTCCAGTTTGATGTTCATAACAAATTCACTAGGGTAATCTCTAGCTAGTTCCTGGTCTTCTTTCCAAATCAGTGCAGTAAAGAGAAGTATCTCCTTCTCACCCTGAATGCTCACAGGCAATTGAGTTTCTATTTGCAGCGAACCAAGACAATCAGGAAAGATCCTCAGCTGTTAATTTCCTTTGTGCCCTGTAACCTGGTGGGGGGGGGGGGTAAGGTTAACACTATCCAGGTGGCTTTCAAAGGACATTACCTTTGTGTTCTAATAAAAGAATAAATCAGTAGGTCCAGTCATTT